>NC_090935.1:1464312719-1464937719 GCF_040938575.1 Ambystoma mexicanum
TTTGTATACGTACATATATTGTAGCCAAAGGCATCATGAAAATGTGTTGACAAAGGCTCTGGTAAACTACTGGTGAATTGCATTTATTGGATTGTTGGATTTGAGTTACCCTACACAACCAATTGAAAACGGTCTGGCTTTTTACCCAATTTTTCACAGAAAGTGTGCGCATAATGTATTTCTGTCATGCAAGGTGGTCATTGGAATGTTATTAGAGTCAAAATTACAGACACAAAGATGGGTGATCATTTTTCAAAAGTTGACCTCTCCCTCAACTAAATTCTCTTTTTAATGTTCTACCTCTCTACCAACAGAATACTATTTTAATATGCTACTCCTCCCTCAACTGAATCTTATTTAAATGCTCTATCTGTCCCTCAGCTGAATCATTGATTGTGTAGAAATAGCAAATATTCAGATATTTCGAAATGTGGCTGAATAAGTACACACAGTCTTACCCTCTGAACTATGCAGCAATATGTATACACCCATACAACCCATTCTTTTTACAAATCTAATCACACAAAAATGGGGTCTTCTCTCGGCGTGCAACCACGGGAGTCACGATGTGGCCTGTGTTTGACTCTACATTGCTTTCTCTCTCGAAACAAGGCTGCACCTGCACTCCTTGCTGGAGGTAAAGCAACGGCCAGTAGGATATTAGCACGTCCATGCTCTATAAATTGACAGATAATTAAATACGAACTAATCCCAAATACTGCAGCCCAGTTCTCATTCAAAAGCACAGTAAAGTACACTCGCAATTAACAGCTGCGCTGCATTGGCCTGTGAGCAGTAATCCCTACACTCCACACTCTCCCCCCTCTCATCACTTCTGTGAGATTAAGAGGGTGCGCTCCTCAAGCCCGGCCCTTTTCTACTTCATCTGAAATACAATGACAGGACAACAGCCGTTGTGGAGCAGCATTCCAGGCATGGCACTACGAATACTTGCAGTTCGTCGCTGAACAGTTCATAGCTGGACCTTATGAAGTGGCCATGACGGCTGCACCTTACAAACGGGCATGCAATATCAAATATCAATATCAAATGCGCGTTTATCACATTTGTTTGACACACTATGGTCTAGAGATATCTGCTTGAAAAAATGGAGTGCTTGTGCTCACTGATTTAGAGATGGCACCCTGTTAACAACTGCAAATTCAGTGCAAATAGTTGTCAAATTGAATACTGGCAACCTCTCACTGAGCCTGGGTTCCGCTAACAAGTCAGTGTCAATGAACCATAGTATATGTACAGTATTACCACGCCTCACAGCACCTGCACTACCCTTCCACAAAGCAACTTGGTGCTCCTGCAGTCGTCTTGCACAGAATGGAAAACAAGTGGCGCCGAACTTGGCAGGAGATGCCCAGTCTCAGCCCTGCATATAAACCTTAGGGGACATCTGAAGCGTGTGTGTTTTGAAGACGTGCTTTTATAATTGGCTGCCTTCCCTATCCATTAAAGAAGCCTTCTGAGTACCTGATGGATTCAAATGAAGTTGCCAGAGAACAGTTTCCCTCCAGGGACCCTGAGTTTACTATGTGAATGTATACCAATTAGTGCTGTGTGCAGTTTATTCCCGTGTTTTTCACAGTTTAGCAACAGTATTGCACTCACATGCTCTTTTTTTCGTGATTCCCTACTACCACCACTCGAAAACCCGCTAATTAATTCGACATAGATTCTGACAGGACATGAAAGAAAGGTCTGCCGGATTGTGCTGACGTCGTGCAGGCTGGGCAGTCTCTCTTAAATGCGCGAGTATCCATCCTGGAGGGCAGGCAACAGTGTCAGGCAGCATCAAGTCTTGTGGACATGCAGGGCGGAGTGAGTCAGGCCCAAAGGCACCAAACTGGGCTCTCGGTTACGTAACATCCCAGCTATTGTCATGAACAACAGAAAGAGCTCTTGCTGACCACACAGGGTCAACAATCATTCAGGGACGAAGAACCAGAGAGCTGAGGAGAGAGCAAATGGACAAAACAAGCACTGGCAATGCCAACAGTGTTGGCTTTTGTATAGGCATTTGTCAGGCACTGCCATAATGGTACTAACTGGCCACGAATGGTAGCAGCTGCAAAATGGTGTGAGTATCTCAGCATATGATAGCAGTGCCTGGGGAATTCCTATCTAATAACTATGGTCTGCAAATGCTTGTTTTAAACAGGACTTCAGTGAAGGAAACCAGACTGCTCATAAAACAAGTGGCTAAAGGCACACTTGGCTAAGACATTTTATTACACTAGTCCATTTCCTGCTCCAGCTAAGCCCTTAACTCTTAGAAGGCAGCTTTGAAATAAAACTGGCAGTCACTTCAGCACCATTTTTGATGTTACTACTTGATAAAGGTAGCCTAAAGTCATCCCAGGAGCATGTGTTTTGGGTTGGGAGGGGGAGAATGTGGGTGCAAATGGCATTTTCTATTTTATTGCTTAAAGTGCAAACCTATCCCAAGAGCAGGGGAGCTCTTTACAACCGGAGGGCACCAGCATTGGGCTTGGTTTTATATGCAGTACTGTAGCATTGTTGCTGGAAGGAGAGAGGGATTATTATTTGTCCGATAGGTATTGTGGAAAGAGCCAGGATTTTAGTGTTTTGTGAAACTTGAGGATGGTGGGGGCATTTTGAGTTTCTGACAGATTTAGGTTTAAGATGGTGAACAAATTACTTACCCGTGGTAACGTTCTTTCAACTGGATGTTCCTCCCACGTATGCCTCATCTTTGATATTCAAGTCTGCTTGCACCTTGCTTCAGAATTTTTAAGCACCACATTACAGCCAAAACTAAAAAGGCCCTTTGCGTGATGTTTTATGAGCTCAACTGTCATCTATTGATCAAAATGTTATTAAAAACATACAGGTCTTTTATTCTGTTCTGGGGATTCATACAGCAAAGGTCCAGTGCACACCTCCACATCCCAGAGCCCTTGAATTGATTATGTGTACCTCCTTCTTTGAAGCTAGCCAAACTTGAGAAAACCCATAACCACTCAAGAGAAACATCACCATTAACAGACTACATCAAACACGTGTGCCCCTTGTATGACAATACTCTTTCCATGTCATATTTTCTTTCAGCCAGAAATCTCAGTACTTTTTTTTACAGCAAATTAGCAAAAATATAGGGTTTACATTAAACACGTTGAACTTCAGATCAGACCAAAATTGTAAAGTCTGGTCAGGGGAGGACTGGCAACTTTTGGCATGAGGGGCGCACAATTTTCTAGCCCCTTATGCAGAGGCTGAAGCCAGACAATGCAACAGCCGTAACTTCCATAACAACTAAACTCAATATTAAACTTTCCCCCTTCCACACATTAAGAATATATAGTCTATACTATTGGCATTGCGTTCCTTTAATTTAATATATCTTTCTGTTATGTTTGTTATTTCTTAGAGACCCGAGCTTCAGGCCACCTCCACACATACCAAACGCAGTAAAATGATTTCACCAGCACATTATAATCTGGTGAGATGGGAAAACTGGGATTTCAGCCCAGGTTTCTTTTTTTTCCAGTTTGCAATTTGACAGCAGGCTATGTCTCCTCCCATCGCATTCCGTCCCAATTCAACTTTCATTTTAGATCAATGTAAAGAGGCGGAGAAGATAGAGAATTCATTGGTAGGGATGAGTCAGGGAGGCTGGCCTTGCTCTGAGAACAAAACCCAAACCTGACACCCTGTCTACCCATGCCCCACAACATAATGACCTCGCTTGGCATCCTGCCTCCCCACCAGTGTGCATTATTAAATGGTTATTTATTTTTTTGTGGAGTAACACTATACATTATAAACCCATATGATTGAAACTGAAAATAAGGCACAGGGATGAAAAGTGATTTTCTCAGGATCACATAATGTGTCCATTGTGGAAGGTGGGGATTTTTATACCTAGTTTCCTGGGGCCACAGTTTCAGATTTAGACAGCAGGTCCCATCTTCAATTTTGAACCAATAAAATGCTTTCTGCAAAGTTGCTATTCAAGAGCTAAACTATTCCACTGTTCTTTAAATCTGGCCTTTGAAGCACCCAGTCATATGATAAAGCAAACTGACAAAATATAAGTCTTAATTGAAACATATTTTCATAAAGTAATGCATCATGTTGTCAAAATAACAGGGTTATGCCAATCATACAATCGGGTGCAGTGGCATGTAGATCAGGCACATATCTCATCAACAGTGATTGAATCTGCTGACCAAACTTTTCAAGTTTGTACTGCTGTATCATTTACCCTATTTTCCTTACCCACCACCCTCCGGTGTCCTTCCTTTGCACCACACCCTCAATGCTGCTTCACCTATCTTCCTTACAATCAACTTTCAGACTTCTGTTTCATGTTTGCTCCATTCCTTAACTCTGAACGCAATTCCCTTCTTCGATCTCACACACACCCACTTCCCTTGCCCACATTCAGTCACCAATTCCTTGTCACTCACCCCCTTCCATTCCCCTGGCTCACATGTAAAAGACCACCTTGATTTGCTAGTCATCCTCTGCAAGACATAACAAAAAGCTGTGGCTGGGATCTTGCTGGTAATTGTGGCTTTGGTGTCTGAACTTGGACAATGCAGAGCTAAAGAGGCAAAGGGGACATGGCTTTTATTGTGCTCCCAAGATGCCCTTTCTTGGAAAGTCAGCTGCATATGTACAGTTGTGCTACTACTGTATATACCTTCATATTGAAGGTGGAAACGGCTGAAAAAAGTTTTAAAAAAATCTTTTTACATAACCATCAGCATAGGTGGTATTTATAAAATACCCCCACAGGAATTCCAGAAGTACAACCTCCACTGTTGATAAACTTTGAATTGGACAGACTTTCAAAAATATCCACAGCCTCCAGTCGTATTTGATTAAAAAATTCTGCCCAACTTTGAAAAGCCCTGTTAGTTTGTCATCTACTAATAAATAATACCCGAAATATACAATTTCCTGTGCATGTTATTCAACTGTGCAGAAAAGTGAATACTACAAACAAGTGAGCAACCATTTCTATGAGCAGCAAACGGTAACATCCATGGGTGCTATTATACTCTTTTTGCAATGAGCTCACCAGTGCTCAAGAAATACACTAGAGTACAGGGGAAGAATTTTTCTGACAGAATGAAACTGAGGATGAACTCTAACAAGATAAGAACTTTCTTGGCAAGTAGGAGTCATGATAAGCTGCTGATGATTGTAAGAGACCAATGGTTGATGGGCCACATGGTGACAACATTACCACCCATGGTCACAGAACCTGTCATTTAAGTGCATTCTATGCCTCCTGGCAGTATAACCATGTGCCTGCTGCCTAGGATCTTCTCCCTCTCGCTTGCTCATTCTGGAGGCCCATGTGTGGGGGTTTCCCAGGTACATCTGCAACATTAATGAAATCAAAAAGAGTGTCTCACTTCGTCTATTCAGAAGCCAAGCGGGCCATTAACACTCAGTTTCTTTGAGGTTAGGCGAGATTATCGTTTTAAGTTTTTTTTAAACATTTGCAGCTCTGGCCCAGCCATTCTGGGGGGCAATTGCCAGCTTGCCCCCCTTCCCAGTGCACCCCCAAATCTGGTGATTTGAAAGTATCGGTCCAGTGTGCATCCAATGAACAGAGAGAGAAAAAGAGTGTTCTACTCATAGGAGTGAATTCAAAAACAAATTAGTCACTGACAAGCACTTTTGATCATAAGTACATGTGGACACACCCATCTGGTGATGACCTAGATGACGCTTCCTCCTCTTTGCTGGCAGCTGATCGGAGGCCTGGGGGACCACTGCGACTGGGCCCTGTGGCATCCTCTTCTGAATCTCCGACACCAATCCCTTGGCTGAGCTGGCATGATCGGAACACTAGGCCCTGAGCCGTTATCGCTGTTATCGTTGTCCTTTTCCACGTCCTCATGGACGGTGTGTAAGGGCTCCGAGATGGCCTCCCCTTCTCCGGCGTGCCAGCAAACTTCGCTAAAGTCACTGTGATGGTTTCGCGCCTCGGGGGCAAAGACACCTTCTGCGCTGCGGGGGCTACCTTCTATCGTCAACCAAGACTTATCCTATCCTTCAAGGGCAGTATGGCCTTCTTCTCCTCCGACCCTGACTTCTCGGGCTTCTCTCACAGCTTAGCCAGGTTGGATGATTTCTTTTTTGAGGAGTAGCTCGATTGCCGGCTGGCAAAAGAGGCAGGTGGTCATGTCAATCGCGCCCTGTCCATCACGGGACCTGCTTGCGTGGTGACCCCGGTGCACCAGGACTTGCGGATCTTGGCCTTGTCTTGGACATGGATGAGGCGCCCTCAAAGGACTTAAAAGACTGCTCCTCAGACCGGCCAGTCCTGGGTTAGGCATGACCCTGCTCGGAGCACAGGTCAGAGATCTTGGCGTTCAGCCACGCCACCAGTCTACTGTGCCTATCCTTCGTTGTCTTCTTGGAGAAACAAAGGAATATCTCGCTATCTCCTTCCTTGTGGTCTGGGTGCAGACAGTAGAGGCATTGCAGGTGCTTGTCTTACACAAACACTTTCCGTAGCTCGCACTTGGTGCAGGGCTTGAAGAGGGATCTTCCTTCCTTCTTTTCCTCCGTCATGGTCGGAGGACGCAAAGTAGGCCGATGGCCTTTGGGAAACTTTGACGATCTTCGCCCTTGAGGGGTGCTGAAATTCACTCACAACGAATCCCCTCTGTCGGCAGATGGAGAAAAGAGCACACAGGCTCTTTTGGAAAATAAATAGAACCTTTTCTGTCAAAAACGTGCAGTGAAAATCTGAAGATGGCTGCCAGAGCAGGGGCTTAGGGAGAGCACTGTCATTGGATGGGGGCAGTATGACCCAGAGGACAGTGATTGGTTTAAAGGAGAAAGATACTTTTTAAGTGAAAGTGACCATTTTTTTTCTTTTACTAAGAATCCCAGCCTGACGACAGGGAATATGCATGAGCATGTGAATCCATGCCAGACCCCAAGCTGGAGAAAGTAAAGTATTGTGATTTGTGTTTTTCCCCACCAACTTGTATGATTTATTTGTGTAACCAGAAGTTTAATTGTTGGCCGCAAAGAAGGTGGCGTGTGTCTTTTTAGTGTGATCTCCATTGTTTATCATTCAAATAAATACAAATATATTTTCCTGCCTGGTTCTTGGCTCGCTTTGGACACTGGGTGGAGATTTGTGTGACTCTTTGGGAGTCTTTAGTAAGGCCAGCACTAAATAATTGAAGCGAGTATTGGGGGTGGGAAGGAACTCCCCAGGTTAAGGGTGGTCCCAATATAACACATTTCAAGGATGTGAATGTGAGCGTGGCTACCGCTCATATTACTGTATTGAGGGTGCAGTGTCTCAGTTGCCTGTAACAAAACCGCTCACGTTCTCCCACGGCAAAGTAGTCCTTGCATTCCATGAAAGTTTTCAACCGGAAGCCCAGAAATAAATGGCCAACGAACTCACATCCCCCCGGCTCCCACTTTTGTAAATTTGAATTCTTGTATGCGGGGGTGAAATTGGGGTGTCCCAGTACTGGGGTGGCTGGACCTGGCTAGTGGTGGGCCCTCGCTTTATCACTAGCTTATCCCAGACTCCTGTAGTGGCATCTACTTTCGGCAGTTACCTCACCACTATCAGTTTGTCTTTGGGGAAGAGCCAAAGGACATGTCTAAGCAGGTGGCCCAATACATCCAATTCAATTGTTTTTCATGCTTTGGATATCGTGTAGCAGAATCCTCAGCTGGGAAGTGTAGCAATAGCTCTTGAGGTCCGGGTACGCCAGGCCCCCAGATCTCCATGGGAGATAGAGCACCCTCTGCCCTACTCTTAGTTTCTCTCCATCCCATACGTTGCGCATGATCTCTTTCTGAAGGGCCACCAGAGTCTGGTCTGGTATATATACCAGCAGAGTCTGGAATACACAGAGCAGTCTGGGAAGCACATTCATCTTCAATGAATTCACCCTCCCCATTCATGAAATCGCTGGCGCCTCCAAGACCTTATGTCGTCCTTCACCTTCGTGACCACCGTAGGTAAATAACACTAAGGCACTTCCTCGTGTTAAAAGGTAGTTCTCATGATCATAAAAAAGTCGTAAAATACTTTATTTCGGCAAGTTAAAAAGTAGTTATGTGGTGTTGTGACTATCTAAACAAAATTCATTTAGTCCTGTTATGCCTGCACTCCTTGTGCCCAGTTCTCGTTGGGGCCAGGTGAAGTAGCTGGTGAACGCAAACACAAATGTGCCAGTTTTGCAAATGCATGGCCAGCATTTGCAATGAACAACAGTAACAATGCAATCAGCAAGTAGCAAACGCAGATTGCAATGTGTCCATTTCCAAACCCTTGAGAGTTGCAGGACAGAGAAGGTGGGACCTGGACGTTCCCCTCGTCCTTGCAACTTACAGGGAAATGAGCAGTGTTTTCCGACTATGCATGCAGTTGCAAAGCATTAAATGTGGCTGTGTGGCATGGGCGTAATTTTAGGGGGGGCGGGGGTGTTTGTCCCCCCCAACTTTCATGGCACACCATTTTGTCCCCATTCATTTGGCTGGGGCACCTTTTCTTCAGATGTCATGTCCCCACCAACATTTTCAGCAAAGTTACTCCACTACTGTGCGCGGGCCAGGTGGCCACCATATTCACCAAGTGGAAGTGGTACATGCAGAAAGCCGTCCATTATACAATCTACAGGAAGGGGCAGCTTCATGGTTCCAAGCAGCGCTTCCTTGGGAGAGTCGCTTGCACCGCCAATGTGTTTTCTTTGCAAAGCATCGCTCATTTGTGAAAGCCGCCGGATGGACGTAGGTCTGCTGCTCCTTGCCGGCCTCCATCCCTGCACTTGCTACTCTGCAGCGTGAGGCATGCACTTGCAAGTTCGATTGTGGATATTTCTGAAGCAACCCTTGTGTGCCTCAGTTCTCCCAGTGCCGTTTCCCTGTGCTTGATTGTGTGGTGCAGAGCACATTTCTGCAAGTACACCACTGCGCTGTGACGTGATCAGGTAATAGAAGCCATGGTTCTAATATGGAAAATGCAGTGAAAGAAGGAAGGAGCCGGTCTTGGATTGGCTCTCACCTGGCAGCCATCGCAGATCATTCTAAGCTGTGGCGGCTTCCGGCCCTCACGCAGTCATTCATACTATGGCAGCCTTGAAAGAGTCCCCTTAGCTTTTAAGCCTCTAAAAAACGTACTAGACAATTTGGCTGCAGTCTGCAGGTACAATTTTGAATCTACTTTATTCAAAGCAGCATTTGCCTGAGCCTTCTTTGGCACCTTCAGGATAAGCAAGCTGATTGCTAGCAAAAAAGATGACGGGTCAGCCCGAGCACTGCAGGGTACTGATGTCAGCATAACATTGCATGGCCTAACATTCTTACTTAGGAAGTCTAAGAGTGACCAAGCAGGCAAGGGGAAGGCTATTCATTTGAACTGACTGTTTTCTTATTCCAAGCATACTGGCCATATCACCAAGTGCACCTCCTCATTCACTAAAATGGTTCCACTTCACAAATTGGCCATTCAGGAGCATTTTGGCAGCAACTGTAGAAAAAAAGCCAGACCAGTGTAGAAGAACCTCCATCCGCTCTTGTGTAGCCACAACTGCATACAATGAGAGAATACCATAATACAGTGAGGTCGTCCGAGGTTCAAAGCATATGATAAGATAGGTTATTTATAATGCACTAAATACCCAGAGGTTTCTAAGCGAGGGCCCAGGGATCGAACCTGTGGTGCTCCATGCCGTCTTGCTTCCAAGGCGAACGTGTTGCCCCTGAGCTATCCTCCCGAGACATACAAGACCTACATCAGACCTTAGCTAGGCATTAGCCCTTTATCGCTCCAGCCCCTCGTGACAACATTAGGCCATACTCACACAATAAAAAGAAAGAGGAAAAAAATGTGATACATATTGCTTACACGATTTATAATGTATTAAGTGTTCAAATAGTATCAGTTGCTCATTACCCTGTTTACTATCCCCCACAGGGTGAACCGATTTGGTATGGGTCATCGGGCATTCCTTTGTCTGGAAGGCTACTTGTCAAGATCTCGAGAGGGAGGTATCCAGGAATATGGTCGCCGAAAAAATTGAAGTTTTAACAAAAAAATCACAGCAAAAAGGCTCTGGTGTTACCCGGTAAAAGTGTTCGCATTATACCACACAAGGATAGCGAGGGTTGCAGGGGTGTCCCCCGCTCCCTTTGTGTGGTATAATGGGTCCCGAGGTTGGAGGGGTGTCGCCCGCATCCATTACATGGATTGCGGGGGCCACACCACAGCTATTTTCCCGCGTTTTTATTTTAAACGGCCATATTGGCAGCTATTTTATTACATGGAACCGAGAGGGAGGACAACCAGGGACTGGACTTTAAACACACCAGGGTATGTTGGTGTGGTCAACCTGACATGAAATGGGCCTGTTTACTTGGACGCATTAACCGATTACTTAATGAAGTGGGGGTATTGTGTGCAGCTGGAGCTGCCCCTGAGGTTTGGCAGAGTTCTAGAGTGATCCCAAGAGGGTAGACTGATCAGTAAGGAAAATGGAAATTGGCCAAAAAGGTCCAACAGCCTGCAGTCATATTGGGGATTGTACGGCAGGCTGCAGGTAAATGCGAAGTCGCTCAATCCCATAGATGGGACAGCTTGGAGCCACTGACCAACTGCTGAGCTGGTCCTCTGCCGGGCCATGATTGGTCACAGGGCCTGGAAGACCCCGTAAGGAATAGAACAAAAGTGACCCTTGACTCTGAAGCAAACCACACAAGTAAGCTAGAAAGCGAATCCTTCCCCCGGAAGGAGTTAACTTCTGATCTGATTATGTAGGGATCGCCCTTAAGGCAACTCACCTTGTTCCTACCTGTGGCCTGTTTTATCTCTTCCCAGGAAACCCTTGAATCAAGTCAAATGAGATGCATGTTGTAAATTAACAATAATTTTAATAAACCTGTTTTGAAGCTTAGAGGAAAACTTTGTGTGTATCACAACTATGTGTTTTCTTTGCAAAGCAGATTTCTTTTTCTTTGCATTGAAATGAATGTCTTGAACACAGACTGATTTGTGAAAAGCCAATGGATGGATATTCAAATGAGCAGGTTGCGGCAGCACAAGGAAAATAAGGACATAGCATAAACCACAAACCATAAAAAGCCTTGCCCTCTCTACCTAGAACACCCGGCGGCAATAGGCAGCAGCAAGCAGCAGAATCGGACTCGCCTACGAGTACAGCAAACGTATCCACGTGTGTTTAGAACGGATTCCTATCCAATGCCTTTCCTAGGTAAACCTTCCCTTGGGTGGCTCTTCCCACTCTTTGATGACGTTCTATCGGCTTCGTGAACTTTGAGGGCTGGCAGTTGCATGCTGCTGCTACTGACTGATTGTGTTTCCACTAGAAAAATGTGTGACTGGGTCCCAAACAAACAATAGTGGAGTGAAATACCCGCTACGCACAGTTTGCACTTTGGGTGCAATGACCTCTCCCGTAACTCGTGGGGATTATTCACAACGTAGTCATCGATTTATCTTGCAGCAAACTGCCATAAAGCGGCGCCCAGAAAATAACCAATCACTGATTAACTCTGGGGGGGAGTGTGAGTTCCAGCGGAACTTCGAAATGATCAATTCAGAAAGAAATCCGGTCAAGCCTGCATGGCGGGAACGCTAGGGTTTTAATGTCATCCCGCACCCATGCAACAATGGTAAAATCATCCTACTTAGATGGCATTTTTGGTCACCATTCAAGGCGGCTTACATCACCCATCTTTATGAGATTTCGCAAATGCACACATGGGAGCGTTGGTAGAACGAAATTACCCATCCAACAATGTATGTAGCTATGGAGAGAAAGGCAGCAGAACATGGATGGAGTTCGGAACCACAGGTGGCCCAGGACATGTTTTTCAAATTAGTCCCGGATTACACTAATCAAGCATGCCCAGCCCCTCTAAATCCTGCAAGGACATTTTGAAGAAATTGGTACATATGGTGAATTTTAATGGTGAATTTGAATGCACATTTATCCCTATATAACGGAATTACAAATGGATTAAACATAACAAAAAACGGACCTATAACATGTGTTAAGAGTGTTGAGTAAAATTCTGGAATGTTTGTAACACATTATTTCCTTCAAAGGGTTGTGGGGGATAAGGTCAGGTGGAAGGAAGGGAACAGAGTGATTAAGAGGGTAAGAGGAGCAGAAAACCAAGGTACCCACACAAAAGAGGCCAATTGTGCAGAGGCCCACTAGGAAGTCTTCAGAGTTCCCTATAGGCCAGTCCGCCACTCCACCAGAACAAGAAGCTGTTCACCAAAGTCCTCAGTTCAAAAAGCTTGTGTTTATCAGAAATGCCCTCAACTAAGGTTTCTGTTAGCTGGCGCCATTTTCACAGCACCAGTAAAGAGTAAAGACAGATAGGGAAGAAACCAACATATAATGCGAAGGAAGGCGGGGCTCCTTTTGATATTGACTGACATCCACATCTACAGCACTGAAAATGATACTGGCCTTCACAACACGCAAACTGCAAGTGCCTGTTGGTTGGCGCATGCCGTAGAGAATATACGGGTCTTACGGTGGGTGCTAGTGCACACCTTGCTCCACTTGTCCATCGGAAGCCGGACCGCTGCTCCGTGTTTACGTATGATAAGCGACACTACACGCACATGGCCAGCAATGCCTACCCTTCCCCAGGTCATCTCATGGAAGTTGACAAACATGGAAATGAAGCATGAGCCAAAGAGGACAGGTTAATGGAGACGACCACTGCCTCTTCCATAAGATAGTGATGTCCACTTTAATGCTTGTTGCAGTAGAGGATTGCGAGGGAGGGGAGGGAAGGAAAGGAAGTAGGAATCTGGACAGACGAGTCAGAAGCACTTGTCTTCAACGTTACCATCACCTTTTTGGTACCCTTATATGGTGCGAACCAACCAGTCACAAAGGATGCTTGTAAAATGGCCAATAACCGTGTAGGTCTGTGCGCTGGTTCCACATGTACTGCAGGATGATGTGGTGAGCATGACTGAAAAGGCTGGCAGGTTATCTTTATCACCATGACAACATAAATGGGACAGCTTGGGCCACGAGCCAACCACTAACATCAATTGAGAGAAAGACAGAGGGAAGGTATGGCAGAAGGAGAGGAAAGACGACCATGTTCACAGAAATTCCGCAAACTGCCGGCTGCCTGTGATTGCATCCCCTTTCCTTCCATGCCTGCATCAGTCTGAGCGCCGTCAGGTACCTGCAGATCTGCCGCCATCACGCGGAGAACTAAAGTGTGGACATAAGGGTATCATGCTATAGGGACTTACCATGCCTGCGAACTGGGGATGGGAGCACTGGCAGGAATAAAACACTCCAGCGCATTTTCTGAAGGAGCAGGGGACAGCTTTCAATGGGACAGAACAGCAAAGCTGGAGGAGAAGCTTGCTGGTCGCGGGTGAATGGTCTTGGCAACACAGTACGTTTCTACGGAGCCCGCACATTTTGTTCACTTTCTGTGGCCGCACTTCACACCTTAACTATGCGCTGGCACAATACAGTTCAACCTCAGCCCAGTGTCAAAGCATTGTGTTTTTTATCTGCACATTCACGTCCAAGCTTCAGAATGAAATGCCTGGACAAACGACAAAACGACCAGCTGTATGAGTGCTTGTTTTTCAGTAGTGTGTACTGTAGAAAAAATGACTTCCAGGCACTCTACATTTTGGAGGATAAGGTACAGAGAGATTGAAGTATTTTCCCTGGATCACACACTTTGGTTAAATTGCCAAGTGGGGATTTGAAACAAATATGTTCACTCTTCTTGATTTGTACAAACATGTTTTCGCAATCGGCTTCCAAGAGCTGAAATAATACAGTTTCCTATTGAAGACTTGGTAAAAGCACAGATCACACAATAAACCAACCTGATGATATGCACAAAATGCATAACTGGGCAGGTAAAAAGAGTATAATTGTAGATTCATGTTCTCCAACTTAATGGATGACTTCAAGTACCAGACTTCAAAGTACTGTCAGTCTGAAAAAAGTCTCAACGGTACATTCAAAACTTAAAAAACCCCACAAGAAAACAGTGTCAGGAGATCACCTACATTTAGTCCCTGTGTACCAAAGTTGTGCAGCTTGTTGCTAGGCATGATGTGATGGAAATGTGAATTTCCACAAAAATAAAACAAATAAACTTTAATTGCATATCAAACAGCGGTTTATAGTAATCATTTCGAAACCAATAATGTCAAAAGTCATTTTTTCGAGAAAAAAAAATGTCGAAAAAAAAAATTTCGATTTTATTTTTTAATGCATTTTTTTTCGAAATGGTTAGGTTCCATCGCTATCACTATGGATGCCGTTTTTGGGTTGTGCTCAACGATTGCCATTGAGAAAAATGGACTAAAATGTGTCTTGGCCTTGGTGGTGGGCATTATGATTGCTAAAAGTGCAAATGTTTCCCTTAACGACACGACCAATAATCTAGAAGAAGTTAAACAGATGGATCATCAGAGCCATCAGGAGTACTCTATGTTGGATACAACTTTGACTATTTCATCATCCACTCCAAGGGTGGAAGTGCAAGGCCCTAGGCAGGGCACGACCATCCTCACATCTGAGGCAAGACAAATGCCATCTAAAGTGCCTAACCAGCGAGGGAAAAGCACCAAATAAAGCCAAAGGTGGTCGCAAACCACAGGTGGAAAATGGGAGTGTACCCAGCAGCCATTGTCATACCAACAAAGCAATCCTCGATGGAGAATTTAGGCCAGACCAGCCCGGGAACTAAAACGAATGAAGCACAACATGAGGCGAGTTGTGTAACATGACATACATCGGCTGGCAAAACACACCCGAGTGGCATTGTAGGCACACTTGACAAGTGGGTCAACTTGCAGGACCCTTGGGGCCTGCTCCTGGTCAGGACCAGGAAAAGGATCGCCCGAGGTCAACGCCCCTGCAAAGCACTATGGAAGCACCCCAGGAAATTAGTGCAAGATTATGATATGCAAATCAAACACGTGTGTATGAGCACAATACAAATAAAATATCATATCATAACGCTTGAACATTTGTAACTGACACTTAATTAAGCAAGGACCGATTCTAGATATATTTGCCACGGAATCGCTGCATGGCCTGCTTTACAAATATCGAATCCATTTTACCAAACTGAGTGACCACCCCACGCTAAGACTCAGGTTTAATATCGACCAACATACTCATCACTTCCCTTTAGCAAGCAGGGCAAGGCCTTCAGTAAAAGGCACCAGAATTAACTTGACTGAGGGAAAAATACAATCAATTAATGAGACCACAAACAAAATGACACGGAAGCCGGTACAGCTTTATGGCAAGTGTAATGGTCTACTGTTGTTGCTACTACAACTGCTCTTGCCACATATAAACAGGCCGGCCGGGTATTGATATTGAAGGAGGCGATGGCGAAGCCGTTTGACACAGTGATAAATTATAAGAAAAGAGTTAGAAGGTGTGAGTTAGCCAACATCCAACGTAATATAGTCCTACTGAAAGGCCAGCGGGCAAAGGAGAGTTCTATTGTGAACACCAGGTACAAGAACCGGTTGAAGCCATATAAAAGTAGTATTCAAACCGCTAACTGGAAAATAGTTTTCCAACTCATTAAAACAAATGATTCCAGGAGATTCTGGTCCCTCTATCCTACCTACATGTGCAGTAAAAGCCTGAATGCACAGTGGTGTTAGTGAACATTCATGGGTGCAATTCCTAGCTGAAACGTGCTGGGGGAGGGAGGCCCTGAAACAAACGCACAGTAGAGATACTAATATTTAGGGGACTCTTAGCGACTGTAAGAGTAGTGCTAATATTGTCGAAACCATCAAACGACTAGAATCGTCCAGGGCCCCTGACCCTGATGGCTTACCAAATATTTTACTAAAGGCAAATCCTCTGTTCGTGGCAGAGGTCCTACATGTAATGCTTATAGACATACTGGACAGCAGTAAAATCCCAGAAAGTTGGTGTATGTCATTTTTAATCCCTGTGCACAAAAAGGGTTCTTATAACGACTCACAGAATTTCCGATTACTTGCTATGTTGGACTCTTGCTGTAAAGTATTTGCCACTGTGCTGTTAAAACTGCTGGCTGAGTGGGCAGATAAGCAGCAAATCCTACAGCCACAACAACTTGGATTTAGGAGAGGTTGCTCCACAGTACTTGCTATGTGGGCATTGCAGCTGGGTTTTGCCAATGCCTATTATGGCTCCATGGGGACGCTAATCATGGGTTTTGTTGATTACACAATGGCATTCGACTCTGTGGACCGAGACCGCCTGGGGTAGAAGTTAGCTTTGTGGCAAATTAATCTGCAATTGCTGCACTTGATCTATCTCTTATATACCAATACATCGGTTATAGTTAGAACCTCCCAGGAGGGGCTGACTTTGCACCGGTGGCCACTAATAGGGGATTGAAGCAGGGATGTGTTTTTGCACCCCTGCTGTTCAACCTCTATATGGCAGGTATGGGGAATTGTTTGGCACAATGTGGTAATCGGTAGGACATCCATCTCATGAATAGGCTGCAGACGACATAGTTTTGCTCGACTGCACTCCTCGGGCCCTCCAAAACTTCCTGAATGCACTGGCACACTATTATAAGGATAACAGCATGAGGGTAAATCTACAAAAGACTAAGATCCTACAAGTACAACACAGGGGAAAAAGGGGGCGAGCTATAGTTGGTGGTTGGAGGGCATTAAGCTGCAGCAAGATACAAATTACATCTACCTGGGCTACCCATTTCCGGGCGTACCCTTCCAGACGATGGTAGGGGACCCAGTGGCTAACAAGATGATGTGTGAATGGCAGGTGTTGAGGAACTTTGTACTAACTAAGGGGGGTGAGTCTAATGAGGGCCTCATTGAAGTATAAAACACATCTGCCATCCCCAGTTTGTTATTTGGTGCTGAAGCTATGTTGGGTGTTAATACTAAATGGCTTACCAATATAGAGGGTAAGCTCTTGAGGTTAATAGTACGTTTCCCACAGTCGTTGATGGCCGAAGCTCTGAGAATGCAGAGGGGGCTGACCTCCATTGCCACTCAATGGAAGATGAGGTGCACTCAGTTGTATATGAAGATCTTGGAAGGCGAGATTTGTGCTAGCCCAAACTGCTCCCTACAGTTATTGGGGGCGCATGTCAACCTTAGGCCAGGCAACTTAGCATTCTGTAGTATGAAGAACAGTCATTGGTCACTGGAAAGACATAGGACTGCAAGTGGAGGACACGTCAGAGCCTGGGGTTTTCCTATATGAACTAAGGTAGCGCTCATTTTTGAGGGATCGGGTTGCAACCATCGATGGACTGGCGCATCGTAAATGCTATATAGAGTTCACCAGTATCTTATGGCGTGAGCTCTGCAGCTATTTGGCCAAATATTGTAGCCTACCTCTTTGACGATTTGTCCTTTTCTTAAGGTTGAATATACTCCAGTACGGGAGGTAATAGGGGCTTGGATTAAGGAACCCAGAGAATTGAGACTCTGCCGCATTTGTGGGGTACAGCTAGAAACTAGGAGTCACATCTCAACGTGTTGTGTACGATTGGGTATTCTGCACTAAAGGGGCTATGAGTATTTCACGGCAAACTCTAGGGGCCATATTTCTGATCAATTCGGGTCCATGCTCTACTGTGCAGAACCGCTCAAGGCGGTGGCAGCGGCCTTTCATATATGGACTATGGCTAAACCCAGACTGACCGCAGAAGGGGCAAATCCTTGAACGTTGCAGAGACTATGAAGGTTGGAGTTATTAGAATGAATCATCAGTTTCAAATGTTGTTGTAAATGTTTATTAAAATTAATGTTTGAATGTTTTGTGTTTGTATGATTAATGTGTATTGATCTTGTGGATTTTAATATTATGTAATGCAAAAGTCTTGAATTTGGCAAAAGCATACATTTTAAAAAAAAGAAATATGCAGTTTAAAAAGGTTGTTTATTGTGTGATTCAGTTTATATCACTTAGAAAGAGGGCGTGACAGTGCCACTGTTAAGGGGAGGTAGAAATGCACAAGTCAGTGGCCGGTCAGGTCAGGTGGGCAGCGAGCAGGTTCATTCCAAAACAGCAGCTGAGAACCATTTAAAGCAAACCGAGAGATAACGTGTTGTATGGAATGGCAGAGATGTTGAGTGACAAGATGGCTTATCATCGCAAGACCCATAAATATCTCTCACAACCTATGGCTTGCAATATTTCTTTCAAGGTTTGAAGAGCGCCTGCACTGCTTTCCTGAAACAATTGCAGCAATTTAGTTTGTGGTCAAAAGTTAAAATGCAGTTCTGCAACCGTCACAGAAAGCAGCCGAGCTCGTTTACTGGGATGGCAATACATTACATATATGCTAGATCATACTTGAACTGTTGAGAGCCATTGTTATGTAGTAGATGAGACTACCAGGTTACTCACCGTAGTGACCACCTTACTCCTAGTCCATAGTCCCCTTTCCTCCATACTTATGGACATCCCTCCGTCCTGTGGGAAGGGACCAGAGCACTTTGAAAAAGCATCAAAATTTTGCGAAAAATGTAGTCCTTTCTCTATGCGCGGGGCACAGCACATCTCAGTTCCACCCCCCGGGCATCGACCATCAGTCCTTTTCTATCGCTAGGTCAGAGACCTTTAAGCAAAAACACAGGAACCTTTTTAGAGGGGATGGCGGGCGGGCGTATGGAGGAAAGGGGACTATGGCCTAGGAGTAAGGTGGTCACTACGGTGAGTAACCTCGTTACACTCCTATGTCCTGTCACCTTTCCTCCATACGTATGGGAGATTCCCAAGCACTCCTCACAGGAACTACGGGTGGATGGAAAACCCCTTACTGAAAAAGGTTCTTCAGCACATCCTGGCCAAACTGAGCATCAGATCTGGAGCTCAGGTCTAGGCAATAATGCTTACAAAAAGCTGATGGGGAGGCCCAAGTAGCCGCCTTTGCAATGGTCTCCCAGGGGACATATTTATGAAAGGCAACTGCGGCTGCCTTGCCCCGCACCAGGTGTGCATGAATACCTTTAGGAGGCTGCAGTCCTTGGACAGTGTTAGACTCTGTAATACAGGTAGCGATCCATCTGGAGATAGTTGCCTTAGAGGCCTGCTTACCTTGTGGATTACCAAAGGTCACCAAAAGTTGAGAAGAGCCCCTAAATTCAGAAGTTCTGTCCAAGCAGTGCAGAATCCTTTCCCCTTCTGAAGCAGGGTTCGGGAAGAAGACCGGCAGGAAAGAAGGGTTTGTCTGTAGGACCACCTTATCCTTGTGAAAAACCAAGAAGGGATGCTCCACCGACAAAGCCTGGAGCTCACTCACACGCCTCGGCGAGGTAACGGCAACCAAAAAGGACACCTTCCACGACAGGTGCTTGAGGTCCACCGTGGCCATTGGTTCGAAAGGTTTATGGCACAACGCCGTAAGGACCACATTCAGATCCTACGAACGGGTGCGGATTATGAACTAGGGGATAAAGGCGTGTCAAACCTGCGAAATGTCTCTTAACCACTGGATTAGACAGAGAGTAAGAGCATTGGCCCGTAGATAGGTAGGCGGACACCGCCGAAAGGTAAGTTCTGCATGACAGAACATGAACTCCCGACTCTGCTAGGTGGGATACAAAGGACAGTACAGTGTCAATTGTAGCCACCCTTGGGTCCAGTTAGAACCTGAGCCATTTGCTCCTGTACTGAGACCTAGCCGAGGGTTTCCTGGCAGCCTGAATAATGCGCATGTTATCCGAAGACAGGTTGAGATGTTCTAAAAAGCTGAACGATTGTGGGAAGGGGTGCCACAGCTGTTGATCCCCCTGGTGAAGAAGATCAGGACTCAACGGTAACCTGATCGGTGGACACACCGACAGGTGTTGAAGTTCTGAGAACCAAACCTGGCCGGCCACCACAGGGCTATGAGCAGGAGAGAACAGTTCACCGTGTTCTTCAGCTTGCAAATCATCCGGTGAATCAGAGGCTGAGGCGGGAAAGCATAAGCCCTCATTTTGTGTCATGGAAACTCGAGAGCAGCCCCCAGAGAGGAGGCTGCCAGCCCGTGTCTGGAGGCGTACAGAGGAAGCTTCTTGTTTGCTGCTGTCACTAAGAGGTCCACTTCCGGAGTGCCCCAACGCAGGAAAATCCATGAGAAGATCTCCGCCATGCAATTCCCACTCGTAGCTGACCATCGTCCGCCGACTGAGGGGATCTGCCGTGACATTCAGCTGGCCCGGAATGTGTACTGCAACTAGCCAGACACCATGACGGACCGCCCACTCCCAAATCTGGATGGACAGGTCCACAAGAGGGAGAGACTTGATGCCCCCTTGCATGTTGATGTAATACATTGACACCATATTGTCCGTGCGGATACGGACCACTTTGTTGGCAATGATCGGTCTGAACGCCTTGAGCGCTAGGAAAATCGCCAGAAGCTCCAGATGATTTATGTGGAGGAGATTGTGCTGAGGCAACCAAAGATCCGAGACCTGAAGAAGATACAACATCGCACCCCACCCTAGAAGGGAGGAGTCTGTCGTGACCGTCACCATAAGGGCTGGGTCCAAAAACCCCGCCCCCACCGACAGGTTGCTGAGAAATTACCACCACTCCAGGTCTGCCCTCATGGAATCCGGAATCATTATCAACTTGGAGTCCGGATCCACAGCCTGACGCCAAGAACTCCAAAGAGCCATCTGAGTCAGCCTCATCTTGAGACGAGCAAGAGAAAGAGCCAACACGCACGAGGCCATGAGGCCCAAAAGCCTCTAGAACCACCAGGCCGACATGCTCTCTGACTGCGTAAACATCTGACAGGTGGCCAACAGATCCGCCATTCTGTCCCCGGTCAGGTACACTCTGCAGTCGATCGTGTTCCAGCGAAAACCCAGGAAAATCAAGTCCTGCAAGACCGTCATGGAAGATTTCTGCCAGTTCACCGACAGCCCAAGATGGAACAGGAGCTGAAGGAGAGACTGAAGATTGCACGCAGCTTTCAACGGGCAAGGGCTGCGTAAGAGCCAGTCGTCCAAATACGGATATACATGGATACCCTGCAGCCGAAGATAGGCCGCAATCACCGACATCATCTTCGTGAAGACATGCGCCGCCGAGCTGAGGCCAAAAGGAAGCACTCAAAACTGGAAGTGCTCCTCTCCAACAGAGAAACAGGCATATCTCCTGTGTGGTCTCCAGATCAGAATATGCATGTACGCATCCTGAAGGTCCACCACGCTGAGCCAATCGCCCATCTGCAAGGAGGACCGTATCTGGCTGGACGTGATCATCTTGAATTTCTTTTGGGGTAGGAAAAGATTGAACTGGGAAAGGTCTAGGATGGTGCGCAGGCCAGCCTGGTTGGGTTTGGGCATCGTAAACAGCCGGAAGTAGAAGCCCTCCCCTCGCTCCTCAAGGGGAACGGGTTCCACAGCTCTGAGGTCCAGCAGTTTCTGAACCTCGGCTTTTAGGGAGGACGATCCCGACTGCTGGAAAGGAGGGTTGAAGGGTGGGGAAGAGGGTAAGGGTAAGCAGAAGCCTGCCCGAGCGACTGACAAGACCCACCTGTCCTCGGTGATGGTCTGCCATGACTCCCAATGAGACGCAATGCGTCCTCCCACCGGGGTCTCGTGCGAGCGTGGAGAATCCTCATTTGGCAGGCTTTTCAGTGGTGTTACCACCTGAACCTGAGGAGGAGGCTGAGGAACGGGAGAAAAACCGAGTCTGTTGCTGCCTCCGGCGGTTATTACCCAAAGGGGTATCCACTCTGCGGGATTTCCGATCTAGAAACCCTTTGAAACCAGAGGAAGGACGGCTTTGCGACAATGGTTTCTGGGTTCCTAAGGGAGTTTTAACCAGGACGGACAAGGACTTAGCTGTCTGGGTGCTGTCCTTTGTTTTGGTCAGCTCCACATCCATTGTGGAATGGTTTTGGTCAGCTCCACATCAGTTGTGGAATGGAAAAGCTCCTTACCGTCAAACGGCAGGTCCAACACCTTGTCCTGCACCTCCTTTGAGAACTTGGTGGCATGCAACCACGCCTGTCGAGAGGTATCAACTCCCAGCATCAGGCCCCGAGCCGAAGTGTCGACGTGATGAGCTGCGGCCTCCAGCAGATCCTGAGCCAAGACCCTGGCATCAGACAATCCAGCCGTAAAGTCTCCCAGCTTCTCGACCGGAATGAACTCCTCGAACTCCGACAGACCTTTCCACATCTTCATATTCGCCCCCGCTAACACTAGTTCTGCCTTGGCATGCCGGATCTGCAGCCCCGAGTTAGCAAAGATCTTCCTCCCAAGGGAGTCGAGGAGCTTGTCCTTTTTCCCCAGGACCTGAGTAGCCGTCGTAGAAGAGGATGCTGCAGGCCTGGACTGTAAAGTGGCTGCAGCCACTACCGTGGAGGAGGGGGACGGACAAGATGCTAGGGCCACCTCTTCCGAAGAATGCAGCCTGTTTTGCGCGTCAATTTTCTCATTGACGAAAAGTCCAGAGTATGGTTTTTCCCAGACCCTACAGACCTCGGCCAAAACGTCCTTTTGCAAGAACAGGCTGGTACACTCCGAAGGAGACAGGGTGAACTCCCCCTAAAGTACACCCTCCTGCGGAGCGGGTGCCTCAGGCACTGGAACATCCAATAGGCACCTCATGTCCAGTACCCGGTCGTGAAAAGCTCTAATAGAGCGGGGCTGGTCTTCGCTGTCCTGTTCGCCCTGCGCATCATCCGACAGGTCAGGGTCCTGCTGAACCGTGTCAGGCACCGCCTTGTCCACGGGGGACAACGGAGGCAAGGGCGCGAGGCTCGGGCGAGGCACCGTAGGCAAGGGTGGCACCGGCGGAACCACTGAGGCGCGGGTGGAGCCAAAGGTGCAGGAGGGCATATCTCCCTAAAAAGACCCTTGAAATACTCCCTCATGGGGTCAGTATGCATGAGTTCCTGAAATTTGCCGAAAAAAGCGTCCTCCAGAGAAAGCTTTGGAGCTGCCGGAGAAGGCCTCTCATGGGGGGGATAGTTCCAAGGACGCAGAGGGGAGGGTTGCCAAGCCGGCCCATCCCCTGAAGTGTCCACATAAATCAAGGGCACCGAACCCACAGGCAGCGAGATGTTATGCGGAAGGGGCATCCGAGCGTTCCAGTCGAAAACTGGACGGAACAGGTGCGCAAACGGAACCTTATGCTCACCTACAGAGCCGCTCCCCACACCTGAGGCTGATGGCGTAGTTGTGGGAGAAGCGCCCAAAATGGCTGCCGTGGTCGTGGCGTGAACGGCCGCCATTTTGCCGTCACCTGAGGGGAACTGCGGCACGTGTGGAAGTGAGGCAGGGGTCCCCGTCAGTGTATCAGGGGTCTTCATTTTAGCCTTTACGCAAGGAACCTTGGCTGAGCCGGTACTATGTGGCCTGGGATGTTTCTGCGACATACCAATAGCCAAACTAGCCTTCACAGGAAGGACCTCGGCACTGCCGGTAAAGGAGGAACTTCGACTCCTTGCCCCCTCAACAGTTCTGGCGTTGCCACAAGAGCGGGAACGGTGAGCAACAGCTTTCACCGATAAGGCCTTCTCAGGCCTCTCAGAAATGCTGGTTTCCTTAGCCTCTGTACGAGGGACCTCGGACCCAAGTCAGGTCACAGCCTTTACAGCGCAGGCCTCCAACATGCGTTCGGTAACACCAAGCCCAACCAAGGCTTCGGGGCGCACCGCAGTACTTTTGGGGGAAGCCGATAACGAGGCCTCAGAGCGAGCTCCGGTATGCCACGACTAAGTAGAACTGGGTCTACATGCAGCCCCCACAGGAGGGGCCTCGGAGCGTACTCCAGTATCCACAGGCCCCTTACGGAGACCCTCGGAGAAAACTCTGGTACAATTATTAGGCCCAGAGGCACCTCGGGGCAAGCCCCGGTGATAGAAGGTGTCTCCCAGCCGGGGTGCTCTGAAAAGTAAAGAATTTATCGGGCGTTTCTTCTTTTCGTCGATGAAAGATTGAAAATGCGAAGGAGCAGTACATCGAAACACTTCCTCCCAACACTCTAACCGACGTTGAAGTGCCCGGACCGAAAGGGAATCACAATAAAAACAGGAGTCCCAACGGTGATTCGGACCCAAACACTCTAAACAAAGTGGATGGGGATCCACCCTCGCGAAGCGTCGATGACAGGAGGAACAATCTGGAAAGTCTAGTTTAAACGACATAGACAGACTATCACGCGATCGCTAGCGAGAGCCAGAGAGGAGGAAAAAAAGAAGAAAATCTTGCACAGATGCAAGTGTGTCCAGTCCCGAACGAGCAGAGAAAAGGACTGATCGGCGATGCGGAGCTGAGATGGGCGGGGTTACAGCCGCGTGCTGTGCCCCGTGCAGAATGAGAGGAAGGACTAAAGTTTTTGCTAAATTTTGATAATTTTTAAAGTGCTCGGGTCCCGTCCCACAGGACAGAGGGATGTCCATAAGTATGGAGGAAAGGGGACGGGACGTAGGAGTATGCGGGGCCACGGGTCCCATCAAGTCTGATGGTGGCTCAGGCAGGCTTGGCCTATGCCTGGTTCTGGGAGCAGCTACCGGGTGTCCTGGAATCAGGGGGAGATTGCGAAGTAGTGGCAACAGCAATCCAAGGGCCTGGGAGTAGAGGACTTTGCTGAGAAGCTTAAACACAGTCTAGTGAGGCAGTGGCTGAGTGGCTCCCCTAGACACTCCAAAGAAGGACACTGCTGCTGATCTACTGGAGCAGAAAATCAACATTACATTGCTGAGGGGGTGTCTAGACATTTGGTCGACCGAAAACTGGTCGAAAGACATTTGGTCGATGCAATTTCGTCGAAAACCAAATGGTCGAATTTTTTTGTTTTAATTATATATTTATTTTTCGGGATTTCGTTTTTTAAAAAAAAGGGTTTTTTAGAAAAAAGGGTGAAAATAAAAAAATTAAAAAA
Organism: Ambystoma mexicanum; assembly: GCF_040938575.1. Lineage (NCBI taxonomy): Eukaryota > Metazoa > Chordata > Amphibia > Caudata > Ambystomatidae > Ambystoma > Ambystoma mexicanum. The sequence goes on from NC_090935.1 coordinate 1,464,337,619, forward strand.
TGTGACCATTTGTTTTTCAACCAAATTGGTTTGACCATTTGTCTGGTCGACCAATTCTTTTCTACCAAATGTCTGGTAACCATGACGGTTATCCTCCCTGGGGTGCGCCGGAGACCTACACACAAATAGCAGAACACAAGAACACAACGATCCAACACGTGTCTTTACCCACTGTCACCCTCACCCACCAACCTTCATCAAAGTTGCACTATGAATGCCATGTAGTACCTACCTAGATAAGACTTGGGCAGTGGAGTTGGGGCTGCCACCGCCATGGCCTCCTGCTTCTCATTATGGCAAAGCAGCAAAACAAGTGCAAACACCAAGAGGCGGTCCCAGTACTAGTTCAAAGAGTGTGTATGGGGCCTCAGGCTCTGTCATGTGGCATGGCACAGCTTCACATTGCGAGACAGACATGAGCCGATCACACAAAACCCAATCCAACAGGGCTCCCTATACCCAGAAAGGCCCCAAATAAGAGAGAGTGCGTCACCATGCTCCCACTCTCAAGCTATGAAACCACAACCTTGAAAACAGACGGCACAGATGTTGTACAAGCAAGGCCCATGGGTGGAGGTGGGGCTGGGCCCACTCGATTTCTGGACAATGTGGCTGATATATAAATCCCCCAGTGTTTACAGTAGGACTATTTTAGTATAAAGTTCAATTCTGTTGCCCATTGTGATGATTCTTTCGTGTGTATTCATCATATACAGCCGTTATGTGCCGATTCCTCCTCAGAGTCAACGGCGTCGTCGTAGACCCCCTCACCCCCCACACGCTCCACTCAAATGGAAGCAGTCGACTCAATGCTCCTGTAGTAAAAGGAAGTTCAAACCTCTTCTGCGCATCTACCTGTAGGAAATACTATTCTGAGAGCTGGGCCCACAGTATACCGTTGTATAGCTACGAGTCCCACTTCTGATGCAGGAAAGGGTAGTAATAAACAGATGTGTGAGATTTCCTGTGTGTACACGGGATGGGATAGGGGGTAGGAAGGAAAGCGATTGTTTGTATTGCTTGCAGGACAGGCAATGGTCTAGTATGGAAATAAGTAACATAAAGCTACCAATTTGTGCAAGGCACTTCTCCCCCCCATGCAAGGATTAGTTTGATCCACATATGCAAGATTTCCGATTGGTTTAGACTGCTTGCCATTAAAGGGATGAACCAGAAAGTCTAATGGCATTACAAGTATTCTACCTGTGGTTCATAAACTTTAAATCATTATAGCAACACAATCTTACCAAAAGTCTGTGAAGAATTGATAACATGGCAGTCTTGTTTGCTGAGCTGGTCAATAGTGGTCAACAGGAACATTTTTGACTAACCTGCATTGATAATGGAGCTCTAAAACAAGTCTCTCTGTTATGGCAGACCTGAAGAAAAAATGGCACACATTTATGTGACATCCCAGACACTTTACTTGAGAGCATGGAAAGAGTTTGCTAGCCAAACTCATGGGTTAGCCTAAAAATACCCCAGTGAAAAATGATTTGAAGCAATGAGAGGACTATAGCAAGGCACTGACAGGAATCTCAAGAAAGACATAGGGCCTCATTACGAGTCCGGCGGTAACCGAGGCGGTAAAACCGCCTGGTTACTGTCGGACTCGTATTACCATTCCTCCTCCGTGATTCCCGGAATTACCAGGGCATTACAACCCCGGTTTCCCGGGAATCACGGAGGCGAAATGGTGTTAATCCCCATTCCCATTGGGACTCAATGGGAATGGGGATCATGGAAACACCGGCAGCATCTCGTGATGCTGCCGGTGTTTCCTCGTCCACCTGCAGGCGGGCGGTGTTAAAACCACCAGGTCAAACCTGGTGGGAACATCACCTCCCACCTGCAGGAGTCGGGATCAGGTAGTCCGGAAACAACGGTGGCAGCGGGTTTACCACCAACGTTATTTCCGGACCGCCTGATTTGTAATGAGGCCCAAAGATTGCAAACTGCTGTTAATTGAAAGTGATCATGTGATCTGCAGCGTTACTTCTCAAATGTTGGTCAATATGTATCCTTTAAGTCAACAAAAGTAGCCAATTGAAGGTAATTTAAACAATGATATTTTTCATGAAAATTCACAATAATCCGGCCTACATGTGTTTTGTGAGCTTCTACAGGGGTTTCTCTCTGCACTTGATCCAAATAAATGTATTACAGTAGGATAGATACAGAATGTTTGTTATAATGCATGTTATAAACAAAATACCCCACAAATATGTAAATAATCAAGACATACATTGGGAGAAAACATTTTTAAGCAACAGTTTAAAACAATAAACAATACAAAAAGAAATGGAGAAAAAGAAAATATAAAAAATATAAGAAGAAACATTGATATGTGTGTCACTTAAACAGAGTTATGACAGAACAATGATCAGGTCATCCTTATTATATCAACGTATACTTATTTTTAGCATATTGATTCATGCATTATTTCAAATTAGCCTTTTTGAGAAACATACAGGGGGTCATTCCGAGCTAGGAGGTAAGTACCGGTAAATTCCGGCATGGCGGAAAGTACGACACCGGCATGGCATCAGACCGCTATTTGCGGGTCACTCCGACCTCGCGGACACGCGCTTTCCGCCATGCCGGAAAAGTTACGAGCGGCATGCCGCTAAACGATCCGCAAAACCCCCTACCGGCATGCCGCGACACGTAAATAACAATACCGCCTTGGAAGCAGCAACGTCTGTAAATAACGGTGACCGTAATTTACGGATCCCGTAAATTACGGTCACTGTAAAAAAACGGAACCGGAAATTTCGTCATCGCACAGGAACGGGAAGGAGCGCGGCGGCCATCTTTAAAAACACAATCCATTGCAATCCTCATCAGCCAGCACCCTTGGGAGCAAACTGAAGTGGGGAAAAGGATCACACCACAAGGAAGAATGCCAAAAGCCCCAAAGAAGACTGCGGACCGGCTCCGCAAGCAGAAATTCAGCCCTGAAGAACTGCAGACCATGGTGGACTACCTGGCAGAGCATGCTGACGTTGTGTTAACCCCTGACATGCGGAGAGAATCCATCATCCGGAAAAAAACATCTGGGCTCAAATCGAGGGTGAGCGCTGTAGGCACCACCCCCCGCACCCTCAGGGACTGTCGAAAGTGGTGGGATGACCTGCGGGTGTGGGGCCTCCTCTCCGCAAACCGGAGTCAGGCTATGCAGACCGGAGGGGGCCCAAGTTCCCCTGTCAGACTTGAGCCTTGGGAGGAGACATGTGCCGTTTTGATTGGTACTGAATCCATTGAGGGCGTCGGCGACATGGAGTGTGGGGCAACGTCGTCTGCCGAAGAAGGTGAGTGTCCAAAGTCTACACTGCCAATGGCCATTGCATGATTAAAACTCCCGCAAGGGCCATCAAAGGCACCTTCTCATGTTGCCCTCCCCCCCATCCAACTCTACCCCCCATCCAACGAATGCAGAGCCAACTGGCACGCAATCAAGGGCCAAGTGCAAGTACATAACGCACATCAACCATAGTGCATTAACTTACACATCACATCATGCACACTGTGCAGCCGGTTTGGCCATGATGACTCACTCCGAAACCTGCGTACATGTCATACTCATGCACATGTACCACTGCTGTTGCTACACCCAAAAGGCCACAAAGCCCAATTGACAGAAATGTGAATGCAGCCATTTATGCAATTAGGACATCATACAATCACTCATGTTGGCCTTCTCTTCTACCCCCACAGGCACTGATCATGACAGCGGTGAGCCACAGTCCAGCCGCCCAACCACCTCCATGAACACCTATCCCGGCTCCAGAAAGGCCAGTGGAGGCCGCACCACCCCAATCTCTCCCAGCATCGGCGCCTGCCACAGTGCCCACCCCAACCTCGGCACAGTCCAGCATTTTGGGGGAGTTGGCAGCTACAGGCCCCGTGGAGAATGTGGACAGCTCTCCATCCATCTGTGGGGCGTCCGAGGATGAGTTCTATCCGACAGTCCACACCCCGGAGACCTGCAATGTCCCGCTGGCCTCATGCAGTGACTCTAGAGATCCACAAACACCTGCCCGTAGTCCTCCTACCGACACGCAGGGGCACGAAGATCGTGGGCCAAGTCCACCAGTACAGTCCTCGCCAGAGCACACAGGGCCAAGTCGATTGAGCGATGTATTACCATCATTTGGCACACGTCGTGCAAATCAGCTCTCTGATCAAATCAATGAGTTCATTGAGGACAACTGCCAGAGCAGGGTGGAATGGCACAATGAACTCAGGGAAATGCACCAGTCACTCACTGACAGCACCAACAGGTTGTGTGAGACAGTCACTGACAGCACAAACCGTTTGTGTCACGTCCTAGGACGCATAGCCAATGCCCTTGAGGCTGCGCAATCAAATCTGCAGCATCAGCAGGAGGAAACGCCCTCATCCAGTGGGGCCACTCCAGAAAGCCCACCAAGACGCACGCTGCGTTCCATGCGGCGCAGGGACATGCCTCCCCCGGGCCCCGGGAGCAAGAATCAATAGTCAATGCTGCCACATGTGGCCTTCACGTACTACATGGGACTACTGTTGTTGAGTTGGGGGAGAGGGGGGTGGGGTGGAGGGTTTGTTGTGGAGTTGGGAGGGTGTGGGGGGTGAGGGTTTGTTGTGGAGTTGGGGGGAGGGGGTGGGGGGGGTTTGTTGTGGAGTTGGGGGGAGGAGGATGGGGGGAGGGTTTGTTGTGGAGTTGGGGGGAGAGGGGGTGGCTGGAGGGAATGTTCACACTCATCCTTTATTTTCAATACACTATTGGTGTTGCAAAGTTTAACCGTTGTGGACATTCCTTATTGAGCATGTGTATTATGACGTCTGACAGTGCATGGTCTACAAGTATACACACACCCAGTGCCCTGTGTGCCCATGTAATGCCACCCTCTGCTGACTTGTGTTCTGGTTATTATGTCCAATCATTGTTTGGCACACGACATGTCCCTCAAGTGCACCGCATCCATGATGCCATCTTGCCACTTCCTCCTCCTCCTTCACTCCATCTTCATGTGCTGCTAGCAGTCCCATGTCAGGGGACAGAGACGCAATCCAGGGGATGTACTATTTGTTCAGCTTTACACATGACATGGGGATCTTGGACACCACATAGCAGTAGAGGGGTCCCCCACCAGTCCAGCTTCGCCAACTCATATGTGCCTTATGCAAGCCAGGTGACTGATTCATCTCCACACATGCACGGGTATGGCCAGTGTTTAAGTGCTCCCTGGGCCTGTTCTGTGGGTTACTGACAGGGGTCATGTACCATGGTGTCAAGGGACAGCCACCAACACCTGCATGTCTAGCCAATTGAGGTAAGTGTTTGAACTGTCACGGTGGAGAAATGAACTTGGCTGACATGGCAGCATGTAACTGATGGCCAAACGCACATGTCCATGGATGCATCTCGCCCATTCATGGCCACATTATGTGTCCAGTTCAATGAAATCCTGTAGGGGGGTGCGTCTACAAGATGGTCCATGAACAATGGCACAGACATCTCGTGGTACATGCTTCGTTGATGCATGCAGCAGTCCTGATGTTATATCCATGTAGTGCTGTGTACTGTGTGAATCCGTAGTTGGGTGTGTTGGATGTAGTCAGTGGCTCGTAATCTTCATACTGCTCTGATCCATACTATGGTGAATTCCAACACTCCTATGGGTGTGCCAAACCGGTGACGTGGTGTGGTATCCCTGCTGCCCTCAGTTCAATCCACTCCCAGGGATGAGTCTCCGGTGTGGTGCCATGCTGGGGGCAGCCACATTCTGCATATGCAGTGTGTCTTCCTATATGCCCTTACGGTTGTGGTGGCCGCCAATGAGTGGTGCATGTGTTGTGGGATTTGGCCTTGTCAGATGTTGGAAATGTGTTTTGTGTGTGCCTTACTCCATCGATGTGGGAATCTGTACTGATGTGCCGTTGCACTGGTTCTGTGGCAGGGTGGTTGGTGGGGTGAACATCGTGCACTGGCTTCATCAGTTCGACCCAGTTTGTTCATGCAGGCACCCACCTCATAGCACCAATGCACTGGCATGACACAGTCAGACGACTCACCAGGCAGCCAGGCACGTCATCCTGCATGTCGCCCCATGCAGCACGGTAGCGTGGTGATCAGCTGGCCCATTGAGTCATAAGTTGTTCCTTGATGTTGTGCCCACCCATGTGTGATGTTCTTGGTAGCGTTGCATTCCATCTGCACGTAGGGGAGTGGTATTGCTTGCAGTTGCTATCCGCCACCTGCATGCCATGCTGGTCCACCTACGACACGTGGGTGCTGTCAGGGGCACCCATGTCATTTGGCATGCCTGCCAATGCATGGGGGCCAACTTTAGTGTTGTATATCTCCTGGGTAGTCCATGTTAGGGATTTGTAGGCCCTTGTGTGCTTGGGGAGGTGAACCAGCACTTGTTTATGTGTCCGTGTAATGGACGGTTGTGACATGCCATGCATGGGCCCCACTGTGTGCTGTTAGGTGCCTGTGGCATGGGTGTGGGGCACAGGCAACACCTTCAGTTGTGCCAGGATGGCAGTGTGTATTTGTATGCTGCTCGCTTATCTCGTTATTTCTCGGCCCAGTTATGGTGGTGATGGTGTCACAGTCAAGCTGGTAGGGGGTGTATATCTGCTCAGGGGTTTCCTTGAGGGACCAGACATGCTGCGTGGGAATGGGGGCTTCTGGGGTGGTGACGGTGGCTGCACTGGTGCTGCATGCTGGGCCTGTCTCCCCCTCCTACTCCCCCTGTGTCTCCTCAATGGGGGGGCCTGTTGTTGCTCCTTACTTGTGATCAGCTCCGGTTTACGCCATGCCGCTAATTTCGGCATGGTGGGGAGCGCGCGCGACCCAAGACCGATAATTACAGCATCGTAGTTTACGGTGCCGTAATTAGCAGCCTGAGAGGTCAGAATAGCCTGTAGCGGTAAACGATGCAGGTAAATCATTACTGGCATGGTTTTTCCCTTACCACCTAGCTCAGAATGACCCCAACAGTTTTTGAACAGCACAATAAAACTGATCTCTAAGTCAATCTATTTAACGGTATCCGATTGTCAAGATTCTCCTTCTTCATTTGTATAAAATGGATGTGCTCCTTTAAAATTAGAAGGACAAAACAAGAAGGATTAAACAATTCATGTTATTACTTATTCCCAAGGCTATAGGATGTGTTTAAAAAATCATCTGGATTCCTACTGTTATGTTAATGTTAATTATTTCTTATAAGGCGCAACTCGCCCATAGGCCTCAGTGCGCAGCAAGTAAGAGAGCTCAGTAGAAAGAAGCAATGGAGCAGACCTGAGAGATGCGACGAGGGAGACAGAGGGGTTAATAGGCTCTAGTTGTAAGAATTAAAAAGAAATGTTTTAAGAGATTTCTTAAAACAAGAAAGCTCACGGCATATATGCAGAGAAACAGGGAGGGTGTTCAGCAAACGTGGAGCAACAGAATCGAAGCTAGTGCCACAGAAGCGGACACGCTTGTAACAAGGCTGCTTATGGTTTATGGAGTTATTGGATCGTACGCGAGATGAATGAGAGAGCTTAATCCTTTCTTTTAAGTAAGATGGGGCATTGTCTGTGAGGCACTTATGAGTGAGGGAAATGAACTCATCTGGCACATTTGGAGTGTCATATTGAAGACTAAAAGGTGTTTGTTCATCATCAGATGGTTCCTGTTCTTCATATATTGAAGAAAGAGATTTGAAGAAATGTTTCTGCGGTAGTGATTTATAAGATTTCTCTTGTGTTGCCTTCAATGGTTCCAAAAAAGCGCAGATGGCTTTGATAGGCACAGCACTGCTTAGTCCCACAGCAGGTAGGCAGAGAGATCACTCGTACTAACGGGGTCTGGAGCGGAGCGTCTTCCCTCTCATCGAGACTGCATCATCTGGGGGTCCAGTTCTATCTGTCTTCCCAAGAGGAATACCTCTTCTCTATATGGGGGGGGGTCCCTGCCACTCAGTGGTTAACAGACTGCCCTCGGCCGAAAAACAGACAATATGCACGAGGAGCCAAGAGTGGAAAATTCCAGCTAGAAGTGAAAAAACCCAGCTTCTCTTCCTTGCCTTCTTTCCCAGTACCCCTTATCACTGCACCTGTAGACTGCTCCATCTCCCTTTCTGGCTCGTCCTTCAGTGGACAATACAACAACTATTTTCCACAGTTAGTTCAGCTGACATCATTATGTGACCTTGCCTCTGCTGCAGAAATGCGCGTCTACTTACTGAGCCCACAAAACCATAGGCTTTCATTGCAGTAATGGAAGTGAATGTCCAAAATGGCTGCGCATCGGCGCCATGTTCTTTTTATCTCATTTTGCACACATGCATTACACTGCTCTGTCAGAGTCTTCTAAGCTCTAAGGAGGCACTAGTAATTCCTCTAAACATGGAAAAACAAGAACTGAAGCCAATGGGCACTATGCATGCTACATATACTGCAGATGACGTCTACCATCGAGTCATCGAAGCAACCGCACAGCGCCCTCTGTCGAGAATTTTATTTTCCGAAGCAGCTGAAGCTGGAAGATAATTATCAAATATGAGGAGTACGTGGAAGGGAACAATCCATTCGAAATAGATGTTCTTTTAACATGCTGGAATTCAAGTCCACTGCAGCAGGTCCTTTACAAATCATAGAGTGCTGCTATTAAAAAAAAAACAGACTGTGCATGGTTTGTGTTCATTGACCGAGTGCGGCAAAAGGTCTTGGCAAAAGGATGGAACAAATCAAGAACTGTTGGAACAAATCAAGAACTTGCTGTGACCAACCAACTTCCGGGGCACCAGTGGTCCAGGGATGAATATCATTTTCTAAACCATCAATCAGTCCCACACCTCTAGTACAGTAAAGGATGCGAACAGAATGGAAACACAAGTCAATTACAAACCTCCTTGTCCAATTTTGGTGACATGGATGGAATGGCAGGCTTATCTGCAAAAGGTTGAGGATCCTTCATTAGTTGCAACACAGCAAAAATACAATTATTACCCAATGATAAAAGGGACTGTCCAGTCAAGGTTGTATACAAATATCTACTTTATTATTATCATAACAGACAGTTCTAGCACATTAGGAAATGCAACCCACCCTGTATAGGAATGCAGAGGACAGACAATTTTGAAGAAGGAAAAGGGATGCACTCTGGATACTGACAGGAGGGTAGTCGGTATAGTAATTAATTACAATAGTTCAAGGATACTTGTTTCAACACAAAGGGAGCAATGGGTCGTAAAATGTCACTAGGGGCCTTTGGGGCGGAAGGACCAGGGGGACAAAACCACAATGTACCTTGTGCTGTAGCTGTTCTTGGTGCTCAACAGGGTCAAGTCCATTTCAGGGCGCTTTGCAGCTTCTGCGACAGAGTTCAAGATGGGAGACAGCTGCGGGTACAGACGGCAGGCAGTTCGGTGAGCGAAGCTGGCAGACGGTTGCAGGCTGGCCCACACAGCGGTTTGGGGTCAGGAATCTTTGTCTCAGTGCTGGTGGGCCTTATGAAGAACTGGTCGAGGCGTCTTGGACGGCTTTAGCGACTGCAGTGTAACAACAGTCAATGGTGTAGTCGGTTGCAGCTTAAGGGGCTCGACTGGCTCGAAAATGTCCTTTAAGGCAGACATCGGTAGATGCTTGTCGATGCACTCCTCCTAGCTTCTTCACTGGGCCTTTGTCATCCTTTAAGGCAGACTGCCCCAAGCTGAGTAGAGTGTTGAAGGTAGCTGACTTGCCCTTGGTTTGATTCAGAGACTCTCTGACACTTCTTACCTAGGGAGCTTGCTGTAGAGCCTAGCAGTGCACGCTGTGTGCTGGCTGGGTACCGATGCTGGAGCTGCAGTAGGGTCCTCTGAATTCGCGATCTCCCTCTGTTTCCTAGGAGATGTTTAGGGGAGGGATCTTGCTTCTCTTTTGGAGGTCCTGGCCTTCCTTCAATGGCGGAAGATGTAAGGCCAGGATGTACCTTCAGCCAGGGTTCAATACTGAGTTCTTCTTGTTACTCCTTGCAAAGTCTTCGGATGATCTGCCCAAAAGCGGGGCGCAACCCTCTTTTAAAGCCAAATGGACCACAGGGATTAGTGTAGGCTAAGCCTACCTTAAAAATCCAATCCTGGATCCCCACCAACAATCTCCTCAATGCATGAGGTCATGTCCAGAGTGCTTTGCAACAGAAAAGGTAGAGGGGTGAAAACAGGTAATTTTTTTCTTTCTTTATTGTGGTATAAACCAAACGTGGTTTTTTTTCACAAGTACAAAAAGAAAACTTTCCAAAAAATTAACTTTACATGTTTGTAGCTCATTAAAAAACAGTAAAATGAAGAACATATGACTCCAAAGTTTCTTGTCCTCCCTGTTTCAGTCTAAACGCTTAGAAGAACTTTTTAATTTCCAGTGAAACCTCCCATGAAACCTAACTGTTGTAGGACTCTAACCACATTTATAGTTAATGCCGTTTCATGACCTGAAGTCTTTCTCACCCAAAAGTCTTTAGATGAAAACCAGTCAGTAGAGCAAACAAAGCATTTCAGATATTTCTTTCGCACCTCCCATGTGCCTTCACAAAATCTTAAAAGATGCTCCAATGACTGGTCTTTTGGGTCCCGACATTTTGGACATAAATGATTACTCCTCTCGCCCCAACCCCATCGAGCAAGGACAGCTCCTGTGCGTATCAAGCCCAGACGGAGTCTGAGAAAATTTTGTCTCCCCTTTGCATCCAGGAATTTCAACAAATAGTTGGCTAAAGAGCTGAGTCTCTTGTCCAATGGGGAGAGTGAAGGTGCCACTATAGAGGATCCTGTATGGTCAATTGTCATTATCCAATCTAATAATAGTAGCTCCCTCTTGATCCTCATGGGGTTTGTGGTTAGAGTACCTATATCACTGTTACATCTGGCAAGGATTTCTTGGGACACTTTTTTAAATCATACAGTGCCCTCGCTGAAGCATGACTCATCTGGACTCTTAAGTCTTCATATAATGTGTTACGCCTTGGATTGGTTATTAGATTGAAAAGAGATAGAAGTTTCCAATCTGCTTGAACCCCTAGTGAAGAGAGGCCCAACTCAAAACGCAGGCTGGCCATTGGCAAACTATTTGGGAGGCATAAAGCTTTTTTCCAAATCTTCGCTTCTAACACCTGCCAATCCATTGACCAAGCCAATGGTTTTGCCTCTAAGCCATATAAGAGGACAGGGGAGATCTTAGCTCGATAACAGCGGATAGCAGGGAGGAGAGAAAATCTACAGTATTGTTTAATCATTTTTTGCAGTTGAGCCATCAATTGGGTGCATTTTTGTAGCATCTCTGCCCGTAACGTGCAGGCTCTGGGAGTAGCATACAGAATATAGCCCAAATAAATGACCTCCTCTAATACCAGTATTCGTTTGCCCCCCACTGTGCAGCAATACTTGCCTTCTCTGCCACCTTTCTTTCCAAAAATCACTATTTTCGATTTTCCAGGGTTTACCTTAAGGTCATTGTCTTTCATATATTGATCCAAGGCGTTTAGTAGCCTCTGAAGACCCACCGGCGTCTTGTCCAGGAGGACGATGTCATCAGCATACATCAGCCATTTTAATGCATTTGTGCCTAGCTTGGCACTACCCAGTGCAGCAGTCTCTACCTCATGTCCAAAGTTGGCTACATAGAAGTTGAACAAAAAGGGAGCAACCATACACCCCTGTCTCACCCCCCTCTTCACTGGGATATGTGTTGATAAAAATCCATCTTGATTAAGTTTTACTTGAACTCTATTTCCTTCATGGAGGGAGACCAATATTTCAATGAGTTGAGTTGGAGCGCCTCTACTTATTAATTTGGACCATAGTCTGTCTTGATTCACCAGGTCAAAGGCACTTGATAGGTCTATGAAAGCACCATATAATCTTTATTCTTTCCCCTTAATCTTACTGTGGCAGAGGGTGGCAAGTACTATGCCATTAAGCAAAGTGGAGTGCCCCTTTCGAAAGCCTGTCTGTTGTTTTCGGAGGATTTTATTTTGTTCAGCCCAAGTTTCCAAGTCTCTCAATACTAGGCTGGTAAACAGCTTGCTTTCCACATCGAGGAGGGTAATTGGTCTGTAATTTAAGGGGTCTCTTCGATCCCCCTTTTTAAATATAGGGACTATGACTCCCGATTTCCACAATGATGGGATCTTTTTAAGCCTCAAAATTCCATGAAATAGTGTGTTTTGCAGATAGTCCCACCTTTTGGGGTTTCCCTTCAGGACTTGATATGTTAAGCCACTGGGGCCTGCTGCCTTTGAGGCCGAAGATTTCATTATTAGTGCGTAGATGTCCTCTTCTGTTATGTCCAAAGACCATTGGCCACCAGAAATGAAAAGGGGAGACTCCCCCTTAGCCTGTACATATTTCTCTGATAGAAATTTTACCCAGTCTGTTTCGGTAACCATGTTTGATAAGGCTCCAGCTTGGTCTAAAGATTGTTGGTTAATTAGAGACCAGAAATTCTGTGAGTTCTTATTTAGGACAGCCTTGAGCATGGTTTCCCCGTCTTTCTGGGCACGGGACATTCGCTGTTGTTTCGACCATTGTTTGTATTTGCTTTTAATGCACTTTATTTTGGCCTCTCTGATAGATTTAACCGGTTCCACCTTTTTAATGGCACTTATCGACCTCCGCATCTCACGTTTCTGCTCCCATGTGTGTTCGCCAAATGTGTACTTATACTTTTTTCTCATTTGGCCCACCACAGGGCTGGGGGTCTCAACTGACCACAAAAAATCATGAAAAACATAGGGATCACACATGTCTTTCAGTTTTCTGTCGCTTGTTTCATAGTTATATTTATCCAGGGCTTTATTCAGTTTGACTCCTTCCGCGTTATATTTGACGAGGTGATTTTTGTGGTTGTTCACTATCAAGTGCTCTTTCAGCCTCTTTATAATCCTTACATCTTGCCATTTGACTGACATCTCTAGTCGTTTGTGGTCGCTTGTGCCTCCCTCTTTTATTTTCATGGTTTCACATTGGTTGAACATACTAGGGGACATGAACATATAGTCCAAAGTGGATTCTGATACTCCCCAGGACCATGTGCTTGCTGGTGGGATGTCTCCTTCTAACGATCCATTTCCCATTTTCAAATCCCAGTCTTTGAAGAAGGACCCCCAAATGTTTCCATTTTTGGAGATGACCTTGTGCTTCGGTGCTCCTTTCCCTTTACCACATTCAACACATTGTGAGTTTCGGTCCCCTGCCACCAAAACATATGCATCCGGGTAGTACAGTTTTATTTTAGTCAGCACACTAGACAAGACATCCAGAAATATGGCAAGCTTTGAGGTAATAAATACTAAGTCCCACCCATATTTCTGTCTGTTGTGCATCAAAGGGTCTCTCTGGCCAATGGAGCTCTCTCTGGTTCCTGATTAAAGCATCAGGTCTCCCTTAAAGCTACGGCGAGACAAGACTTTCTGTCTCCATCAATTTACATACTTGTACCTTATGAATGGGGTCTGCCTGCAGCGATGACTACTGTAACATGTAGTCCCAGACATGACATTTCCCTGGCAATCGATGATGAATGCGCGAGCTGGAATCAGGTTGACACAGTGCATATGAAAGGGTGTTGGGGGTTTCATGTCTCCTTTGTTAGCCTCTGCAGCCAGGTCCCATGTGGGCCTGTTTGAATTAAACTCTGATAGGTATGCAAAGCTGCCACCAGCAACAGGGCCCAACAAACGGACAAGATGGATCCATGGGGCCTTTATTAGTTAATTAGGCTGGCCATGGCAGGGGGAAGGTTTGGCCCTCCCCCTTCTGGAGAGGCATTGTGTACTTCACCTGTCAGGTCCCAACTAAATATTACAAGGGGGACTGCGCCTGTAGGCTGTGTCCATCCAGAGTACATGGGTCTATGCGTATGTCGTGCAGTGAGCATAGGAAAATGTGTGCGGATTAGTCCCACACTTTTCCGTAAGGTTGACCTACCATCAATCAATTTAATTTAAAATGTCAAAAAAGCCCAGCCGAGCGCAAACCCACCATGAGGATGGTCGAATTCCTCACTCTTGCAAAATGCATGTAGCGTTTGTCTTTTTAAATAACAATCCTTGTCTGTGTAATATAAAATTTCAACAAGCACATGTAGCACACATTAGAAAGCACCATTTGCCACACATTTTAGCAAAGATTCAGGTCGGGAATGGCCCTGCATCCCAAAAGCAGTTCTTGAACCGTACTGCGCAAAATGCCTCAGATTGGCCTGCGCAAGTAAACTGTCCCGCAAAATAAGTTTGGAAAGTTGGTGATGCTCCAAGGAAAAAGGACAGCGTGACAGATGAAGTATACAGTAAAGCACATCGTAATCTGAAAGGACTCAAAAGAGGGAATGTGGGAAAGAAATATTTTAAAAGTACTAAAGAGAACTTGAGATATTGAAATTATGGCGCGAATTTGGCAGTGCAAGTGCGCACGACAGTTGTAGCAGAGGAGAAGGCCCATCTGTTTGGCAGCGGTAACTCACTAGTAACACACAATAGTCGAGTACATTTCTCCCCAAATAATTGCACTGCTTCTATAATCCATATCATGCAGACATTTTAAAGGCCATTTATCCTTCTCAAATGGAACTGTGCTCAGATTAAAAGGTTTTCAGAACATACAATTTTAATCCCCGAGCACTTTCACAGAACTACATTTAATCTATGAATTCCTCCTAAAAGTAAACAGAATAATACAATTAGTAATGAACAAATGCATTCAGCACAAATCTGGGTCCAATGTGCATTCTGCAGTGCTGCTGCATACACTCGAGGAGTCACTTCAGGATTGTATACCAACAGCGCCAATTTTTTCATAAAAAATACATTTTATATAATATAGATTTCGGACAAAAAGGCAGGAAACACATTAACTAGAGTATACATTCCCAACTGCTATTATACAAATATCAGCATCTTTTCTATACTAAACAAACGAAAAAGTTACTTTTAGAAAACTGGTGCTACCAATATCACACATCACGTGTTTTAACAAGAAAACAATCACACACAGAGAATGCCAAAATGGGTAACAAAAACAAATGCAGATAAATATTATTCCTGGCTGAGGTTTAAAAAGTCGGGGCAGTACTAGGAACGCTTCACTGACGGTCAGGTCAAGACAGGCTTTAGCCGCCGGTAGGGGTCAATGAGTGACGCTCCAGGGGTTCGAGTCGATGTGCGATGATCATTGAAGAGGTGATCTTGGGTGCGTCGAGGTGCAGTCAAAGATGCGCCAATTAATGGGCTTGCTGGGTGGAGCAGTGGTTGCAACCAGCCCTACAGATAACGGTGTATCGGCCACTTTTGCTTCCTAAAAATTGACAAATACTCCCAAAAAATAAAAATAGGGAGTAAATAGGGAGTAAAAATACTCCCAACAAAAAAATAGGAAAAAGGCATGTAGAATCTTGTGCCCCTGTGGTCACCCTCACGGCAACATGAATATTTTTGGACCAGTAGTGCACGTAGTACCACAGGAAAAAAACACTATTTTAACTGCCTGATTGGAAGAAGTAAACATGCATCTTTTAATGTAAATGAATAAATAGGTGCAAAGAAATAAATATTACGAAAACATTTCCGTTTTTCAGTTAAAACATATTTTTACTTGCTTATAAAATACTCCCATTGGGAATTGGGTTTATGTTTTTACTCCCTAAAAGTAATTTCACTCCCATATTTAAAAGACGAGGGAGTTCCAAATCTTATCTGGAGCACTGGTTGTAACCCCTAGTTAGAATGGGCGTGTAACTCTTCAGTGATTCGGATTAGGCCCCGGTCCCAGCAGCTGACGAGCTGTAGCTAGGCCACGATGCAGTGTCGAGCTGGTGCATAGTCCAATCAAATTTAAAGTGGCAGAGTGCAGCAACTAGCACTGGCGACTTCCCTCTTGTTGCAGGTGCACAGAGCGACTGATTTGGTACAGTGAATAGGGAGCTCCGGCTAGTCTGGCCCTCCGGTTGTTGTGAGGCCCACTCAGGGGCACTCGAGAACAGGATGATTCTGTTCAGGATCTGCTCTCCAAGCTCTAGGAGATTCTGGTGCAGAGTGATAGGTTCTGATCCACAGCGAGTAGGAAACAGTCCTTCAGTCTTGGATGATTCCTTCTTCATCTGAGGATGAGGGCTTTGGAAAGTACAACTTTCCCAAAGGAAGTCCAGTGAGATCTTCAGAGTGAATCTGCAGCCATAAGAGAATCCGAGATGATCTGAGAGAATCTGAAGAAGGCAAATGTCCTCAGGTGATTAGACTAAAGCTAGCCTGCTTTAATGGTTCAGTCCCTCCTTTTGAACAGAGTGGACTTTGCCGTTCTGATGTCACACCCAAAGTGCTTTGCTCCAGAGGAAATGGAGAGGACAGGAAAGAGAGGGACCGTGAAAATCAAGATGCTGGAAGTCTTCTTCCATTGACCAGAGGCCTCCTGCCTATCATAATCCTGCCCTCCTCCCTTCTCACTGAGAACAAAAGCCTTTATTGATGCAGCACCCTGGTGGGAGGCTACTCCATTTGAATGGGTGTACTCCTTTGAGGACTGGGCCCAGGACAGCTGCCTGCTTTTGGTTGTCTAGGGCAGAGGGTATTGCCTGCCCTCAGAAAGAGATCAAAGATAAGTAGCGGCTCTCCAGGTTTGTGTCCTGCCATTTCGCAGGCTACACCTGGCCGACCAGCATATACACCTCACCTTATACAGCAGAGCTGACTGACAGGACCTGACAATTGTGCAATATCAATTGTAATGTGGTGGCCCTGATTACAGGTAGGCATAGCTTTATTTGTGAGATTATCCTGCCACCATCATGAGTTACTTATTATCATCATTGTTTGGGTACAGGAATGCATATCATAGATGCCACCCCTATGCAGCAGAGACTTTTCTATCGCTGCCGTTGTTAAATGGGAATCTGTGACCTCTGGGCCTGCTTAGTGCCACAGGTAGAGCAGGTGCTGCGATTTAGGATACTGATGCAGCAAACCACAGATAAATACCATGCTTTTGGCATGAAGCTGGCGGAAGTGGAATCTCATCAGCAGACTACCCTTTCTGAGATGGAACTACCCTCATCATTTTACTATTGAATCAAAATGTTAAAAAGCCAGAGCTTTGTACCTTGCCAGATGACAGTTCCTCACAACGAAGTAATGCGAGACATACACCTTTGTAAGTCTGGGCCTGGGGCAGTCCAGCACATGTCAAGAGCACATCAGTCGGCTTTTCATCCTTCTTAGGCAAGTAAAACAAGCACACCTTAAAGTGTGTAATATTTTAAAATGGAGAGTTCATGATATGATAGGTTATTTATAACACGCTTAATACCCAGAGGTTTCTAAGCATGGACCGGGGATGAAACCTGTGCTGCTCTGTGTCGTCTTTCTTCCATGGCCAGCACGTTGCCACTGAGCTGTTCTCCCGAGACATGGCAGGCTTGCATCTGTGAAAATTCTCTACGGATAGGGCAGAGACCGGGCGATGTTAAGCTTACATGATGCAGCCCTTCCTCCTTGTAAGTGTGCCTCCGTGAGTACCATTGAGTGGATAGGACAATTCAAAGAGTCCATGGCAGGAATTTAACTTTAAAAAAAAAGCTTGTTGGCCAGAGTCATTCGCATTGCAAGCAGTCATAATGCAGCCGTTAATTCCTCGGACATTGCTTAAATGTGTATCATTTAGAGTGGTCACTTTTTTAATGGCATGAGTCTGTCGAAGAAGTATATATTTGCAGTGAGTGCTTTTTTTGAAGGATTCTTTTTTGGCAGCTAAAAATAAACAATATAACGATGGTGTATGGTTGAGACAAAATGGCTAACCATTTGCTGGCCTGCAATCAGAAATTTGTTTCGTTTAAATGTATGCTGACAGCAAAGACTGACCTTTTTCAACTCATTGTTTACATAAACTTTCATTAGCATGCAAAAATCATGAACTGGACATGAACCTAACAGGGAAAGTCTTAAAAGTCTGAGAGCATGATTTACAAACGCGTTTTACAATGGCGCAATCCCATTGAAAAACGCTTTGTAAATCAGGCCCTGAGAGATTTCTCAAATGCCTACCTGAGAATGTTGGTGCTTCTTGATTTGGCCAACTCGGTTCACTGTGTCCTGATGAGTACTGTATATCGTATTCACATAGTTCATTAAAAGGCAACCAGATGTAAAGCATATTTATTGCTATTTCTGATCTTGACAAACCTTTTTTTCTGTCTCATTACATATTAGGCAACCATTTCCTGGCCTTCGGTTTCAACCTATTTTTCCACACATCTGGCAGTTATTTGTAGGCACTATAAAAGCTCTGTGACCAAAATTATTAATTTGAGGATGTATTGGGCCTGATTGGGTCAAGTGGCACAGCGAGTAGAGCGCTCAGCTCGCTTTGACATCTGTGCAGAGCCTGCTAACCCTGGTTCAAATCCTGGCAGGGCCAAACTCAGCCCTTCATCCTTCCGAGATCATAAATGAGCACCACACACGTGGGTAATAATAAGCAGCGCTCGTATAGCTGAGGGTTCGTAGCACTATATAAATGCCAAATTATTATTATTATTTACACAACGTTTTTCAATGGGATTGCACCATTGTAAAACGCTTGTGTAAGTCAGCCCCATTGCATGAATGTGACCACATAGGCAGCAGACCTGATACCAACTGTGACCTTGTAATAAAAATTTTGAATACTAAAACCACTACGTCTAAAATGTCCTCTCAGTGTTGAAACACTGGAACATCTGATTATACACTGCCCAAAGTTGAATGTAAGGCGAGAAATATATTTCAGGAACTATATGACATCCATGAAAACTGATTTGCGTTTAGGAGGTCGGGTTACCTCAATTGGGTTAGCAGTTGTGGGGTTTTTAGTCACATTGACGCTTGAATGAATTTTGATTAATCTTTGTATTTTTCATTATAAATTCTAAAATGTATTCACTGAAAACTGTATACTGTTAATGAAATTATTGTATGCTGTTGTATTGATTTTATATGATAAATGTTGGTTTTGTATATATTTTAAACAAAACTCACGTGAAAGGTTTGCAAATAACCAAATGACAAAAATAAAAAAAATACAAATAAAATGTCCTTTCAACATTCTTCTACTTTTTACAATGCCTAAGCACGGGGCACAGCTTTCTCCTTAACTTTATTACACCCACACGAAATGCAATGGCTCATTAGAATCCGACCGAACTGCCACCCAGTCGAAAAGTCTGTAAACTGTTCTTTGGCATTTTTTTCTCTAGATTCCGAAATCCAGACGCAAATGGCATATTCACTTGCGATAGAGCAACAGCTGCACAACCTACCCTTTATTCTCTAGATGGAGTTTTGTTGCATGGCACAATTCAACGTGCTTGTGACTCAGCGCTTTTAACATAGATAGAGCACATGAGTTATGGACAACAAAAGACCACTTGTACAGTGCTGATCACAATATTACCGAAACCAGTTTTCACTGTTGCCATCATATAAGCTATATTGTATGTCTTCTTTAGAGGCCATGTTTCATGTATTGGAGTTGGAATGTCCAATGTGCATTCAGGACTGATGTAAAACTCATTCATGAATACAATACTGATGTAATAACATGCCACAGACCATACCTGTTCTTCTCTCAGTTCTATTATTAAAGTCTAGTTACAAACCAAACCCACAACACTTTCAAGACAGGTCAGTGAGCTAAGCACTTTCTCCGGATATGTGTGATGACCCTACAAAACACTGGTTTGAATCCCAGCAGGACCAGCTTTGTCCTCATGCCTGAATTATGGAAGTGTTTTATAATGGTGCAATGCCATAGGAAAACGTGCTGTGCCATAGGAAATCGTTCTGAGAATCAGGCAGTACCATTATAGCGAGGAGTAGATTTTATTTACATATTTGTATTCATTTTAGGGTTCTTCTAAAGCACTCTCTTAATAGCAGGGTGTGGTACACAATGTTCTGCTATTGAGTGAAACCAGAGGCACAGATAAGATGTAAATACATAAAAAATAACCATAACAAAATACAGAGTGAAATAAGAGTTAGATGTTGCAGCAGAAAAGAAACATTATTCATGTTAGCAGCTTCTGGAACTCTAGTGGTGTGGAAGCCAATTGCAGGGAACAGGACAAGCTCCCACAGTGTTAGCAATAAACTGGGAAATAACAACTGTTATTACAGCGGTTAGAAACAGTAGGAATCTGCGAGGAAACCTTTCTTTATAAAATCATATTATTACCGCAGCATTGTATACATGCATGTTTTGCATTTGGAGTGTGGTGGGACATGTAAAGGAATGGAATAACCGCAATCCTACTCATGGTCACACTATTGCTCGTCAACATGGAGTTCCATGTCCTTAAGGCACACGCACATATACATGCACTGATGCATGGATGTCCCAGAGCTTCATGATACCGGTGACAGGCAGACGTCTGAGACTATCAGTGGAGGCCAAGCCGCTGATGGCGACCAGTTACAGCAGCAGCTGTTTCATCACAAGCTTAGGACAACTCTCAGCACTTCTTAGCCGAGTTCGATCCTTTGTTAAACGTCATCTAGGAGGCAGGATGGCCACATTAGCTTTCTTACACTGTCTGGGGCCCTTTGGCTAACCAGGTACAAGGATAGACAAGGGAAGACATCATTTGTCAAGAAGACTTAAAGAGGACGTTGGAGGAAGCCCAAGGCCCGAAGCGAAACCAAAATGCAGAAGCAGGGGCCATGTGTTCCGACATCGCCCCCCTTCCTGGCGCAGACGCGACATTATGATACAGGTTGGTGAAGAAATAGGTCCCCAAAAATACCAGGCATCTTTGGGGACCCGACGGAGGCTTCCATTGACAGGACAAGCTCCACTTCATTAACAGGGGTAAAAATCTGCTGGAAACAAGGCTGTCAATACCTGCGAAAAAGCCTTAAAGTAATCCCATGGCCATGGGAAGGGCACTGAGAAAAAGCCGGACAGAAATGAAGGAAATGGGGATACATGACAATGCGAAACAACAGAGAGCGCACATGCAACAGTCAAGTACTGGTAGCATGGCACATAAACATGAAAAATAGGCATTTTCTACTGCATTCCAAGACATTGTGGGACTTTCAGGTGGGTGATGGCACGGGACAGGTGTGCGACTATAAGTGGCTACGACCTGTGTACAAGGGACGGAGATGAGAACGGGTGGGGTGGAAAGTGTGTCACAGATAAACCCAGGCGCAGTCAAGTATTGAAAGAGGGAATTAACTGCGAGAGAGTGTTAAAGATTGCACAACAACACAAAGGTAGGGGTGTGTGACAGACCACTTACTCATAAGGTGGATGTAGAACACCAATCCTGTAAACAAATATTCATAGAAGCATAAAAACCGGTTAGGCTAACAAAGACCGACTAAAAAAGCAAGCAACGGTAAGGGCGTACTTTTAAGAAAGAACAAGTGATTCAAAACACAGAAGCATTTGCCAATGGCACGTATGAGTAAAAAACACAAGGCGAAGTCCAAAGGAGTTAAAATCTAATAGAAGTGACATCTAGCAGTCTTAGAAGGAGAGCTGGAATAAGAGGGGCACCAGGGGGAACGCGAAGGGTATTTAAGGCTCGGGGGAAGGTTCTGGAGCAGGCGACAGTTGAACGTGTGTTTGACAGGTTGCCTGCTCCAGAGCCTTTCCCCGTGAGTGTCCGCATAGGGAAGAGTGGAGGTAGGGAGGTTAGGGTAGTTTTGTCTTGTTGGGAGCTTAGGTTTAGTTCATTTCACAGTTAATAAAAATAAAAAAAAATAGATAAGGCACCTCCCCTTACTTTTTAATAGCACTGCTTTTCGGCCGCGTCTTGGGTCCGTTGGGGGGGAGGGTGTACGGGTGATTGGAGCGCAGCCTGCATTTGTGGGCAGCGACGGCGAGAGCTTTTCTCCTTACCGCGTGTTTCTGGTAGCTGTTAGTGTCCATGTGCGTCTTCCCCAAAGGATCTATTTGTTTTGGGCTGTGGCGCGTGAGCCACGTTTGGCCGGCGCCCAGTGTGTTGCCTGAGGAGTCATTGGAGCGCCTGAGGTGGCGATGTTTTTCTTTTAATCAATTTAAAGAAGTTTTCTTTGTGTTTATAGCTTCACATGTAGAGTTTTCTGCATATTGTCTGTGTTACTGTTGTGTCAGTCAGGTGTTCTGGATTCATTTTATCGGGCTTATTAGCCTTTGTGTGCCCTCTCTTTTAGTTGCATATATTATTGGGCAATATAAAAAAATGTTTTTTATTTAATTTAGTTCCTTTTAATAAGAATAATTAGATTCCGTTTTGGTCAGTTAGTGCTTCCATTTTGGTTATTTTGTTTTCTTTTATCCTCTGGGGGCCTTTCTGGTTACTTTCAGTGATAATTAATGAGTCTGTAAGTACATTCTACAATTGTGGTGTACCTATTATTATTGCTTTTGGCCACAATTTTTAATTTCTAAAGTTTTCTGATTTATCTGAAGGGAGCCATTGCCAGTATAGTGGCACTGCGCCCCCCCTTTTTCCTTTCACTGTAGGGGAAAGGCTCTGGCCTAGCTAGGTAGTGCAGCGGGGCATTGCTCAAGTGCGCAGTTGCACTGCTTAAGGAGAATGGTGGGTCAGGGTGCTAATAAGAAGGGCCTGGTGGATGCTAAGGGCATGAGGGAGGCTTTGGAGATAATTATTAGGGCATCCAAGGCCCAGTTAGAGGGGGATGTGATTGAGGTTAAGGGGGAAGGGGATGAAAGGGGGGAGAGGCCGCAGCAGAGGGCAGCAGCAGATGGAGCTCTCGCGGCAGTGGTGGCTTGTAACCCTGCGGTCAGTACAAGGGAGGTTTGTGAATCCAGGAGGAGGAAGATGAGAAGGGAGATTGACAGAATGGCATCCAGGGGGGAATTCTACTTGGGTGTTGGGTGTGGGAGAAAATGATCGGGAGGATGCAGGGGAGGTCAGGAGTTCCCCGACAGGTGTAGATAGGGCAGAACATGAAGTTGGTGGGAAAGGGGTTCAGAGAGGAGCGTCAGGACAGAGGGGCAAGGGCGGTAAGTACCTGCAGAAAAGTGCAGGTGGGAGAAGGAGGGAGCGGTCCCCATCAATTAATGAGGTTAGGGAGGGGCACAGAACGGTTCCCCCAGCCGGGAGGATTTCGGGTGGAGAGCACAGAGCAGCCCCCGCTGTGCCAGAGAATGAATACGGAGAGGGTTTAAGAACGGCACCTCCTCGGACAGCGCAAGGACAGTCTAGAGGTTGCAGCACGGCTCTTAGCGAAGAAGACCACAGGGTGGAGGAGAGCATACCTCGCCCGAGAGAAGAGGACCAGGAAGGGGATTCTGCGGCCCCGCTGAGAAGACGCCAAAGGAGTGGCGGGGCGGACGCCCGGGCTCACAAGAAGAGGATCTACTCAACCCGAGCATGAGCTCGCACCAGCAATGGAATTTCAGGGGTGATGAACATAGGATGGAGGAATATGTGGAGCAGTGGGAGGATGAAGGATACAGGGAGGGAAGAAGGGGGGAATAGACATGGATCTATGGCTGCAGTGGATGGCACCAACGAGGCCAGTCCGACATTGCACATAGCAAGTGGTTTGCCTGTGCCTTTCCAGCCCTTTCTTGGTTGCCCCGCCCACGAGGGGGTGGGGGGAGGAGGCAGGGGGCAGCCCTCAGCAGCATGTTGGGCATTTAATAAGGACGGCTGCACAAGGAACATATGTAGGTTCAGACATGAATGTAGCAAATGTGCAGGGAAGTACCCACTCACGCAGTGTTTCCAACAAGGAGACAGGGGGAGGGGGAGAGGATCCGGCAGAGGGGCTGTGGAAAAAGGCTTTTACACCAATTAAATTGTATGGGTTGGAGAAGTGGTTGGAATTTTATCTGGACAGGGAAGCGGCTCAAATTTTGGAAGGTTTTTGTCATGGTTTCAGGCTGGGTTACCAGGGGCCAAGGGTGCGTCGGTGGGCGGAAAATTTGAAATCCGCCAAGGAAAATATGGAGGTTATATGACAGAAATTGGGCAGGGAAATAGTGGAGGGGAGGATAGTAGGGCCATTTGATGATCTGCCAGGTGATTTAGCGGTATCCCTACTGGGTGTTGTACCTAAGAAAGCCCTGGGGGAATTATTGATACACCATTTGTCATGGCCCGAGGACATGTCTGTCAATGATTTCATTGCTCCGGAGGAGTGCGGGGAGGTATACGCAAGTGTGGACCAGGCGGTGGATTTGGTGAGGAAAGCTGGGTGTGGGGCCTTCATGGCCAAGTGTGACATTAAGGAGGCTTTCATGTTGTTGGTGGTGCACCTAGAGGATTTTTGGCTTTTGGATTTGCAATTTGAGGACCGCATCTACATTGACAAAGCTTTGCCAATGGGGTACGCAATTTCTTGCACTTTGTTTGAGCGATTCAGTTCCTCCTTACAGTGAGTTTTTTCATACAGTTCCGGCTGGGAAGGTGTACTGCATTACCTGGATGATTTTCTGTTCATTAGCGGGGCAGACAGAGAGAAGGAGTGCGAGGAGATGCTAAAGATGTTTCAGGACTTGATGGAGAAGTTGGGTGTGCCTTTAGCAGAAGACAAAACAGAAGGGCCAGCAGTGGTGTTGCCCTTTATGGGGATTGAATTGGACTCAGTGGCTATGACCTCACGCTTGCCGCACAACAAGGTGAGCAAACTGGTAGGATCGCTGGAGAAAGTGGTAGGGGCAAAGAAGATGTTGCAAGTGGAAATGCAAAGATTGGTGGGGCATTTGAATTGTGCATGCAAGGTGGTGGCCCCAGGGCAGACTTTTTGTAGAAACATGGCGCGGTCTATGGCGGGAGCAAAGTGCCCACATCATCGGGTAAGTGTATCAGGTGCAGTTCAGGAAGATTGTAGGATTTGGCTGCGTTTTTTTGGAGAGTTTTAACAGAGTGTCCATGTGGTTTCAGGGAGATCCGGTGTCATGGGAGGTCTAGATATATTCAGATGCAGCAGGTGCGGGAGGTTTTGGAGTGTTTCGCGGAGGAAAGTGGTGTGCGGAGAAGTGGCCATCGCTTTGGTTGAAGGAAGGTCGGAGCATAGCATTCCTTGAATTTTTTCCTTTGCTGGTTGCATTGGAGTTGTGGGGAAAGAATTTGTAAAACAAGAAAGTGAATTTCAACATTGACAACAAATGCGTGGTTCATGTAGTGAACAGGCAGTCAGCAAGGAATCAGAGGGTGGCGAGACTGATGAGAGAGTTCGTTCTGCGTTGCATGGAATGGAATGTAGTGTTTAAGGCAACACATGTGCCGGGGAAGGATAATGACTGTCTCAGAATACCATTATTTTTACAATTCCTCCCAACTACCAGACTTACAAGGAATGCAAAACTGTCTAAGGAAATTGGGGACAGCTTAGAGATATGGCGGGATGTCAAAGAAAAATTGTCATTAAGGATCACATCCGAGATAAGCCAGAAACAGAACAGAGACATACAAGTGACCCGTCTGGCCCTGTAACAACATGGGAGAAGCATCAGAGGGCCCTCCTGAGCCTAGCAGAAATTACCCACAGCTCCAACTAAGCCACGTTGGGCTTCACAATACAGCCGCCAAGTTCCACTTTAAAATGACAGTCCCGTTTGCTCCAACTTGCCTACCCAAGACATGCTACGTTGTCTGCATTCCTCCCTTGTATGCTGATTGGTCGAGGTGAATTGAAAACACTGAGGCCCATGCGAGCTGCCAGGCAAGGCCAGCCACCTTAAAAGGTCTGATTCCAAGGCCAAGCAAAGTGACCCCTGTCTGGCCCCGTCTGGGCCTTGCCGCAGCGTCTCATCATCTCTTTCATCAAGACACGCCCATGATCTTGATTGAAACTTGCCTACTACTACTGTAACTTGTATGACTAGCTCATTTTACCACCTGAAACTCTCTGCCTTTGGGATGCCCCGCATCTTGCACTACCGTCCGTGTCCTCTCCACCTAACTCCTTGTCTGATGTAGCCACTTCCCCACGGTGTGGCTTTCCGTACCTGGTCCCCGTTCTCTTCCTCTTACTCTGCCAGCGCTTCCTGCGCATTTGCTTCTGACTATCCTATTATCGGTCGATCGCAGCCTGCCTGCGATCATCTATCGTGACTTTTTCCCTTTATACCAGGCTGCACTCATATGTAGCCTTCTGCACATTGCCCTCTAATCTGTAGACATACACTGATCCCTGCCCTTAACACTACTGTCTCTTCCCTTTGGCACCGGCACGGCATGTGATTCGCCCGGTAACCTCTCTGCTATTACAAAGAATCCTACCTGATTGGGACTATCCTACCTGATTGGATGTGACTTCATATTGATTTGCATCGTACATTACCTTTGTTTTGTAACTGTTGCCTGCAAGTCTATGTGTATTCTCTTTCGAAACCCCCTTACTCTAAGGTGAGGTTCACCCGGATGATGCTCCATTAATTATTTTGAGCAGATGACGAACGGTATTCACTGACGTAACACCCTTTACCGCAAGCAGAGGCTTTTCCAGATCGCACATTCAGACCTATGTTAACTCTGTTAACCTACTCGTGCCTCACATATGCTGGGTCACCCCATCGCACTTGAACAATAAATGCCTGCAATTTTTCTGTAACTAGCGCCCTGATGCCTAAGGGTTTGGTGCGCTGCTATAAATATGAAAATAAAGAAATACATAAATTCAGCTTTAGTTAGCAACATCTTGTACTCAATTCAAACTACAAAGAAGCTAGAGTCTTAAAGTCATTGCAGAATGCCAAAAAGGCGGTGGTCATGTTGAAACATTTACACATATTGTTTGGTCCTGACCTGAAAACCATCATATCTGGAAAGAATTACAACAGACATCAGAAAAGCTAAGGCGGTTCTGATTTAGAGTCTGGCAGAAGGAGGCTACTGCCATCTTCCACTGGAATTTCCTAGAATTACATGGTTTGGAGGTGTAGTTTCTGCCAGCAGGCCCTGCATAATGCCAGTTCTGCCATGCTTCCTCCCACTGCCCCAATCAGTGCCTCTTTTAAAGTGAGTGGTGGAAACCAACACTCTGTTTAGAGTTGGAGGAAAGAAGTGGGCATGTAATAGTAACAATGATAATGTCACTGCTGGCATGGGTCGGATGGCAGTCTCTCCAGTATCTCCCTCCACAGACTCACTGATCCCTCTGGGATTCTCCCCACCTTGTTGTGCATGTGGATCCAGTCATAGGGAATCCACGCGGGTTTCCACAGTATGAAGAGGATAATGGGAGGATTTTGGCTCCTCTGAGTTTGTGGCGTACTCTAAAGCACTGCTAGGTGAGCCAGGCGACCCACCTACCAGCACAGAGAATCCACCTGCTGCTTCCAACAAGCAGATTGTTAACTCAGTGAAATCACTGATGGTCCATTCCCTTAAGACAGGCTCTAATTTAGAGTCACTGTCTCCAAAAGCCTATATGTATTTATGAATGTATGGATGGAATGTATAAAGCATGCCGCAAACTTGGAAGCAATGGAGCACTGTACACAGGGGACGTACCCAGGGGTTACAAGTAGGGCATGGGAGTAGCAAAGGAGCTGGGACGGGGGAGGATCAGGAGAGGGAGGAACTCTGGAGGGGATAACGCAGAGTAGAGTGGAGCGATTGCCAATGATTGGCAAGGTGTTCTTTTAAGAGTAAGATCTTCAGCTCCTTCCTGAAGTGGAGGGTGGAGCAGGCCAGGATTATCCGCTTCAGTAACCTTTTCCAGTGAAAGGATGCATGTCTGGAAAAGGTCTGTTTCCTGTTTTTACTACCCTTCTGCAGTTTTTTTTTTCCAGTTGCACAATGCCATGGCTTATGGTAGATGGCTGTAATCCACAGATGGTAAATGTGTTAGTTAGGTGGGGTGGTGTTTTGGTTGTGACAGCTTTGTAATTTAGGCTTTCTTTGGTATGATGCACACTTAGAGCGGTGTCCCGGGAAGTCCTCTGATGATAAGCTGTTGAATTCTCTTAGTTCTGTGATGAGCCATGCTGCAGCATGCTGGATGACTTTCAGGGAGCCAAAGGTTCCATCTGGGACTCCTGTGAGTATGGCATTGCCATCATTAAGGTGGAAGTGAACCAGAGCTTGGTCTACTTTTCTGATAGTGAGGGTGGAGATGAAAGGTTTTACTTTTCAAAGGGGAACATGTTGGTACCATGCTCTGGGGGTCTTCCTGACAATGTGCATTTTGAATGAGAGGTTGCAGTCAATAGTAAATATGAGAAATATAGCACCGTTGAGCTTCATGCCAGTCAGCCAACTAACAGGCTTTTTGGGGTTTCTGTTGGCATGTTGGACGTCAGGTAGGCACTTGGCATTCAGGCTTGGATGGAGTGCAGATAGCAGAATTGATGATGATTTTGGTCTCTAGGCCACAACCCTAGGCCGATGAAACAATACATCATGCTTCAGGCCTGTGGGGCAGTGTCTATAACCTTCAACAGAGCAATGCACTGAGGGTAGGTGCGTTGGGAAGTGGCAGGAGGAAGTGGTGTGCCGGGCTGCATGGGGGGGGCAGCACGGTCGAGGACCCCCAAAAATGGCATGTGTGAGGGGGAAAAGAAAGAGTGACCTTGCAGGGGCAGTCTTTTCCAGGCAACCTTCTGCAATGTTGTTCTTTCAGAGCGATGTTTGGACTTAGAGCCATTGATGGATATTGTTGATTGAACTGATCTTTGGGGAAAGCTGTGCGTCTCATCTGTGTATTGGTGTATCTTAATGTCAGCGTTAGTCAGGCATTCTCCAAAGGTTCCAAGTAAAGGTTGAAAATCTCAGCAGACAAGATGCAGACTGGTATAAGTCCACAGGTTACTTGGCAGAGCTCAGATCTCTTGGGCCCACCTTGACAAGTTTGCCTCTGTTGGAGAGGTAATGTGAACCATTGCACAGCAGTTCCATTGAAGCTCAAGCATGTAATAAGAATATTGAAGAGGGCTTCATGGCCAACAATATCGAAGGTGGCAGAGAGGTTGAGTATGATCAACGAGCAGTTTGTTCAGGATGCATACAGTATCATTGATAACATGAATGGTGGTGACACAGGCATGCTTAAAATGTGGAAACAAAGACATCTTTCTCAAATCCTTGAGTTTATCACAAAAGTGATGGGAGTAGTTTCTTACCTGTAACTCCATTTCTCCAGCGTTGGTATCTTTCATGGATTCACATGCTGTGAATATTCCCTGTCGTCACGCTGGGAACCTCGGTCATTTTTAAAATAGCGTTTTCCTATGGAAAACTTTGACACTTCAGTGTCCTATCAACGTCCTTTTTGGGTGCTTTAGCCATAACCAATAGGACGTAGGGTATAAATAGCCCCGCCCCCGCGGCTTCCCTACAGATTTGTACCTCCAAAGTAGAGGCATCCCGAACCAGGTTTGCATGTAGGGGCGCCCGGCACTCGCATGTGAATCCATGAAAGATACCAACGCTAGAGAAATGAAATTACAGGTAAGAAACTACTCCCTTCTCCAGCTTTGGATCTTTCATGGATTCACATGCTGTGACTAGATTACATAGCAGTATCAATCATGAATGGAGGTGTGCAATGCAAACCAATTCATCACAAAATTACATACATGAGACCAGAAAAAACTAGCAGTGATAACGTTCAAAAAGATACCCCGAAGCTGCGGGGCTTACCTTATTGAAACAGGCGTTGCAGGACTGTACGTCCCACCTGTACATCTGTATCCTGCTGCTGTTCCAGACAGTAATGTCGAGTAAAGGTATGCGGCACCGACCAGGAGGCCGCCTGGCAAATGTCCACCAGCGGAATCCCTGACCATAATGCTGCCAACAAAGCCGTAGACCTCGTCGAGTGTGCCTTGGGACTTCTCTGCAGTGGCTTTCCCGCCTTAGTGTGGCAGAGTGAGATAGCCGATGACACCCAGCGAGCCAGCCCCTGCTTGGATATTGCCCGTCCCTTGACGGAGGGTCCATAAGCCACAAACAGCTGCCTAGAAAGTCTGAACTCCTGAGTAGGACTCAGGAAAAATGTCAATGCTCTTCTCACATCCAGCGTATGCAAAGCTCTCTCTGCTGACGTGGAGGCGGAGGCAAAGAACGATGGTAACACAATAAAAGAAAATTTATGAAAAGTGGTTGGCACTTTTGGAATAAAGTGCAGGTTAGTGGACAACGCCACCTTGTCCTTGAAGAACCGTAAGTATGGAGGATCCACGACCAGAGCTTGCAATTCAGATATTCTCCTTGCCGAAGTGATGCCCACTAAAAATGCCACTTTCCAAGACAAACACTGCAAGGGCATCGACGACAGAGGTTCAAACGGAGGCCTCATCAGACCTGACAGCACTCCATTGAGACTCCACCCCAGAGGGAACTTCTTGACTGGAGGAACAGTTCAAAATAACCCCTTCGCAAAATGCTTGATGAGACGATCACTAAACG
The DNA here is from genome assembly GCF_040938575.1 of Ambystoma mexicanum. Lineage (NCBI taxonomy): Eukaryota > Metazoa > Chordata > Amphibia > Caudata > Ambystomatidae > Ambystoma > Ambystoma mexicanum. Next base: position 1,464,367,982 of record NC_090935.1, read on the forward strand.
AGGCGTAGCATGCCGCTTCCAAGTGAATCTAGAAATCGCTGCCAAGCGTACTTTTATGGAGGGGAACGTCAAACCTTTATTCGCCAAGTGCAATAAGTAGGGTAGAAGTTGTTCCGGTGAAATGTTCAACGGGTCCACACCAGGCTGGTCTTTACACCACACACAAAACCTTTTCCATTTGCACGTATAGGAGACATTTGTGGACAGAGCTCTAGCCGCCTCCAAAATGCGTCGACAATCACCAGAAATGTTCAGCAGGGCAAACTCTGAGAAATCAGGAACCAAGCCGTCAGGCTGAGAGACCCTGGATCGTGGTGCCAGACAGCGCCCTTGTCCTGAGACAGAAGGTCTGGCGTTTCTTGCAACCGAACCGGCTCCACCACTGATAGATGAAGCAGGTCTGAGAACCACATCTGCCTGGCCCAGTACCGGGCCACCAGAATCACACGGCATGGGTATCTTCAAATCCACTCGAGGGTCGGCTGAATGAGTGGAAAGGAAGGAAAAGCGTAAGCGAACCGGTCTGTCCACAGGAACGAGAACGCATCACCCAACGACCCGGGCTGAGCCCACCTGCTGGCAAACTCCTTGCACTTCTTGTTCTCCCGCGTTGCGAAGAGATCCAACGAAGGATGACCCCATTTCCAGAAGATCATGGACACCTGTTGTTCCTTCAGCTGCCATTCGTGAAGTTGGCTTACCAACTTGCTGAGCGAGTCTGCCTGCACATTCATCACTCCTGGCAGCTGAAACGCTACAATACTGATATTGTGTAACAGGGCACGATGCCAAAGTTATTGAGCTTCTTTCGAAAGTACTCTGGAATGAGTGCCCCCCTGTTACCTGAGGTAAAACATTGTGGTGGTATTGTCTGTCAACACCTTTACCAGGGAGCCGCGTATGCGCAGCAGAAACGCTTTTAGGGCCCAATGTACCACTCTGACAACAGGGAATATTCACAGCATGTGAATCCATGAAAGATCCAATGCTGGAGAAGCATGGTTCCAGTGTAAACACTATACAACGGACAGAATTCTGAATTGAAGGTCTTTCATTTGCAGGTTAATTTAGCAACCTTTAGAGTATCAGTCCACTACTCCAAATAAAGTGCTTGTGCGTAGAGTAGAGTACTTAAATCAAGATTTCCAAACGCAAAGGATGCACTCCAGTTTTCAATCGTAGGCACGACCTTAAAAGCTGATCTCACATGTCACTCTCTGCTGCTGTTTTCATCTTGTTCGTACTGTTTTTAGTTAACAACATTGGGTTCAACCACAAATCACTTAAATTAAAGGCACTCAATTTCTGTTTAATATGCATCACCCACGGAAGAGAAAACCCTCCTTCGAGTTCAAGTATATGGTTTAGGGCCCCTCTATATCTACCAAGGTCCGGTGCCGACCATAGCCTGGTCTAATAAAAGACTGGCCTGAGAACTACTCTGTGTGATATAGGTTTCAGACCCCATTCTATATGCAATGGCCCTTTTGGGAACCCCCTTGAGAGCCTCAAAAGTGACTTCAAAAATGTATTTTCAGCTAGGGGTGTAACGGTATAACGGTATACCGTTATAGATACCGTGAACAGCGTAATTGAACTATAATAACCGTCACATTGTTTATACCGGTATACCGCTTTAGGGCCTGCAGCTATTAAGTGACCTTTTCAATCTGATTTGGAAAGGCTGGAGTAAGCAAGTGCTGCGCATTCTGTATCTTGCACTGTGGAATGTGGTGTTTGGCAGACAAGAGCATAGGGAAAGTTAGGCCACCTTAGTAAATGCAGCTTTGATGCTGTGACCACTCTTTCTCTGTGATCAGTAGAGTCGGGTTAAAGTTCAGCCGATTTGTAGTTTTCCCACCAATTTGAAAAACGGGGAACTACACATCCCAAAATTCAAAGGGAGGAATGAACTGGATGCCCTTCTGATGCATGTCCACAAAAAACTTTAGCTCTGTAGACTGTAGTGCTTTGTTCTAGTACATAAACTGCCCCCCCTCAACTGTCCTCTGTGTAGATTTACATATTGGCACTAGAGTTGTTGCTTCACTTGATCCTTCACCTGCCTTCTGCATATGGCACTGGGCTCAAACAGGCAGGACAGATTATACATTCAATTTGAAGTATCAAGAGCAATGGGGGTGAGATATTTCTCAGGTGTATCCTTGATTTATAAACACCACCCATGAAAGCATTCCTCTGTCTCAACTCAAATGTCAAGGTCCTAATGCGCTTATACCTGGGGAAAATGGTAATGATGGGGCTGTGGTGATGTGGTGTTCTAGGCCATATTTGTGCCGATATGTATTTTAACTGTCATTTTCAAAAAGTTTTTGTGCCACTATCTTTAAGAAGGTAAATGAACATGTATTGCAAGAAAGAAATCAACAGCGCCCACTGAATGCTGTCCTGTTAGGATTACATGATTAGTGGTGACTCCAACATCAGACTTTTAGGTCAGTGGTGACTCCAACATCAGACCTTTATAATACACCAGGCAGATGATAAATATGCAACCTTTTGGTGAGTGTGTGTTGGCTATGACATTTTGACAAAAGAAACACAATGACATGGGCTTTCAGACCTCACATGAGTGACATTTCTCCCTTTAATGGGATAAAGCGTTATCAAAACAAACTTTTATGACTGATCGCATCGAGGGGTCATGATGCCCATGCCACGTGGTTCCTAAATAATGCAGGTTGAGGCTGATTTTCGAAGCGATGACCGGTGACTGAGCAACAAGCTCATTGCTCAAAATGTGCATTTTAACACTTCCACTAGTCACTCTTTCATTCAAGGCGATCAACGAGTGAGCGCCATGAAATACCAAATTTGCAGCCACCTTAGATTCCTGGAGGATCAGCAAAAAATGTGCAGAGACAAGTTTCAAAATGCTGACAATTTATGACCTTTAAGAAAATATTTAAAATTAGTTAACTCCACCTGCTATACTGTGATAACCATGATATACCGTCATTTGGCAAAAAGGTTATCATACCGCCATTAAAACAAATAACGTGACACCCCTATTCTCAGCGCAGGCCCATTTTTGACAATCATTGTGTCCCCATAGCTCTGCACCATATAGGGTAGCTGAAGCAGTTTGAACTTTATAGATTTCAATTGCTGGGGTTACAGCACCCTCCGCCCCCTCCATGACTTGCAACACGTTTTCTGAGGCCACCACTGTTTTCACCCAGAGTTGTACAGGATTTATCAATTTGGGCCGCCAAAGAACCTGTGTCTGAACACCTTACACCGAGGTAATCATAAAGTGCGACCTGCTCCAATCTAAATCCATCCACCTCCAATTTCAGGTTGCAGGGTATAGATATTTTAGGCCTAAACACCAACACATTGGTCTTTTCTTTTTTCAGGAACAGCCCTAAATGATGACAAATATTAACAAAACAATCCATACTACATGTTAGTCCCATTGGTGATGTTGACAACAATACTGCATCATCCCTGAAAAATAGTGCCCGAATTAAATCTGTTCCATACCTCTGGGAATCAAACTTCTCTGCAAATCATTTACTACTTAATTCTAGGATAACTTCATTGATATATAGGCAGAACAATAGCGGGGCAAGGACGCAGCCTTGATGCATGCACCTGTTGACCTTAAAAGAATCTCCCCGGTTAGTCCCCACCGCACAACATCTGTGTTACCAGAGTATAACTAATGGATTATGCTCAGAATATTGTTAGGTACCCTTTGTGTGCCAGAGTATGCTAAAGCTGACATCTCGGAAACGCTGTCAGGCATGGTCTTCAGGTCAATGAAGACTGTGTACACTTTAGATCTGTTTAAAACAGTATATCGTTGCAAGATTAGGATTAGGCGGAAGCATTGGTCCACAGTTCTTACCCCCTGCTGGAACCCCGCTGGAATGTTGCTAATAAGAATGTTTGAGTTTACCCAATCCTGGAGCTGTTTGAAGATGACTTTTGCAAAGGTTTTACCAGAGGCAGCGAGGAGAGATGAGAGAAGAGAAATCAGCCTGTAATTGCAAGGTTTCTCTCTTCCGCCCTTCCTATGGATTGTACTATTTCAGTTTTTAGCCAAGAACCAGGCACCACGCTTAGTTCAGTCACTGCCGAGAATGACCTCCACAGAATGAGCGTCCAGACTTCAAGCTCGTCTTTCAATAAATCAATAGGGAGACAATCCGGGCTCAGAGCTTCCCGGCCCATTGAACTGGTATCTTTTATGGTAAACATTAGCCCCCTAACATCAGTTACTAGCATGTACCCGACGAAAAAACTGCTGAGTTAATGTCCATAATAACTTCAATAACTACGTATAGACCACGGAAGTGTTCATACCAAATCCCGGGGGCTATACTGCGGTGAAGAGTGGATCCATTCTGTTCATTCTAATTTGCCACTATGGTCCAAAAAGTCTTAACATCCCCTTCTTTATCTGCCTCTAGCAAGACATCCCATCTTGATTTGTGAAAGACTTCTTTTTTCATCTTAATGGTTGATTTGTATCGAGCTCTACAATGCTGTAAATCTCTTTTGTTCACCCTACCTTTAGTAGCCAAACACTGCATTGATTCCGGCTTTGCTGGCCTACAATCTTCATAGAACCAACCCTCTCTCTTTAATGTCAATTTCTTGATTTCAGGAGCTGGCCATGTAAACAGTGGAAAAAGCCCAAGCCATTGTATTCCGCCATTATTTGGGTCTCATTGATCTCGATGTTACAAATACTTTCTATATTCTTTTTATTGTTATATTATCTTTCCCGTCCAGCCACACAATTGTTAACTCTATACTATTCTCAGTTCAGAAAAGAATAGGACTTTCCAGGGATTCTGAAAGAGTTGTGTCTATGGCACAAAATCACTCCCCGGATTTGTATCAGAGGAACATGTTCCTTCCGAAACAGCCAGTAGACTCACAAAGCGACAGCAGTTAAACATCTTTATGAGTATTTTTATGATGTGTAATTACCAATGAAATGGGCAATAATCAATGACGGCTAGCTGTGACAGTTACCATGAAGCTAATTTGCGATGATGATTCATGTTCAGTGGAGTGAATTGAGATTATCATTATCATAGCCCAATAATCAGATGCCTAATGCTGACTTTAATGTAGCCCATACTCCTCCCTTCCTACTCCATCAATCAGTTCACAACTTTAGTACAGGTAGAGAAATATGTATGTCAATTGTTACTTACTTGAACTGTAATATTATTGCTCGTATGGGTACGTGGACAAATTGTATATTGAACACAACTACTGTGCACGCAGTTCTTCAGCATGATTACTTGAAACTTAAAACCCGTTTTAAAAAAGTGGCAAAGGAATTCTTCTTCCAGGGAGACTACCATGAATGAAAGATGAAATACGGTTGCAAATCATCAAGGCCACCCCTTGCATTGTGGTCTGTATATGTACCCATACAGTCCCCCCACCCTTTTTTTCTTCCTGCATTTATCAGACCTACCCTGTCTGCTGCCTTAAACCTAGCACTTGCCACTTGCTGGCTGCACTACCATTCTTTGTTGCCTTTATTATTTATTGATTATTATTTATCTGTCTCTACTTGCTCCGCACTCTCCATTCTCCCCCCTTGCATGCACTTTTCCCCTCCCCCCTCTCCCATGCACTTGCGTGTTCTCAATGTCACTGGGCCAAGTAAGATTGTGGTTTTGTTCTCTCCTGTTCCCCTTCATTGCTTTGTTGCGTCCTGAAACACTTGTGTATGAGCGTGATAGAAATAAAATATCAATATCAATAACTTGATTCATTTGCAACTGTTTGCTAAAAGGCTCCAAATTCCTTCCTTGCCGGAGCTAGAAACATATTTAACTGTTAGATCATGCTACATGTTGAGTAAATAAGTGCCCATGTGGCTTACAATATACAGGATAAACAAAAAAGAACTCTATGGGAACACTTGATAGACCATACATCTGATTTCAGAATGGGTTTGAAAAAATCGCAAGCAGCAAAACATTTTAGCACAGCCCATAAAACATGCAACTCACACGACGGGATCCACGCAGCGATGATACATGTGGGGTTTGGTGTTTCCAGTCACAATGGCTGTGAGTATTTAACAGACACTTTGAAATACATTTATCTTCGGAAATAATGCACTTCAGGTACCATATTCCTATGTTTTGCGTCTCTTTTGACTGCCTGTAGTCCTGAAGAAGATGGTAGTATCACCTGCAGGTAATAGAACCTTTGAGCGGGAGTGGAAGAAATACTGAAATAGGATTTGGTATTTTTAAGATGAGAAATATTTTGCAATTGTGTGAATAATACAAATGTCTTGTTTTTGAATAAACAGCAGAAGGCATTATGTTGTCAAAAACTTAGACTGGTAGCCAACACTTGTCCTCATATGAGGGCATTTTCTTTGTTTATATAATGTGTATGGTCGGAGCATAAATTCCCCACAATCCGGGTCGCTCATTTTTTGTTCCTAGACATTCAGCGTGACCCCCACACTTGAGAGGAGCCTGTTTGAGAGAGACATCCTTTTATTAGAGACAGCATTTGACTAGATTTAGACATGTTTTCGTCATGCATGTACAATGAGATCCCATCACGGAATACAGGTAGGTGTTATTATTATTGTTCTTTTACAACCCAATTAAGAATAGGGAACTGTAATCCCAAAACATGTTCTGGATTTAACGGGGGAAATGTATGGATACATTTTGAAACAATATTGCAAAATTGAGCGTTGCCCATTCTCCTTTCTTTGAATTCTGAGCGTGCATGAACAATTACAGCAAGTATAATCCTTTATTCCCTTCAAACTGGATCGAAGCACCACTCGATTTATATTGACAACTGTTTGCAAACACATTTTGGACAAAGAGAAAGCAGGCGAGTTACCTAATTTGATTTTTGAAAAAACAAGGTAGATTTCCTCCCGTGGCCAAACAATACATATATGTGTAATCATGCCATTGTGTCCTGGGGCCTGGGACTTGTGATATGGAACACGAATCGTCTAAATGCCTGTGGCCAACGCTTGACTAAGCAGCTTCAAGAATCGATTAGCTTACAAGTGAAGCACCACAGGGGCCAGCAAAAGGCCTGGTATTATTTCACTACATGAAGAGGGAACGCAGGGCTTTCTTGCAAAATGTGTTGATGTCGTGCAGTAAGGGGGCACAGCCAAGGGCACAGTATAGTAACAAGAACTCCAATAGCACCATATGAGGTTTTAACAGTGGTCTAATTCAAGCAACGTTGTATTTAACTTAAACACAAAGTAACACACCTGGGAGCTTCTAAGAAGGCAGGTAAAGTAAATACGCAAAGTGCAGCACACTACAAGACTCCAAAAGTCTTAAAAAGAGCTTATGGTTGTGTTGATTCAGAGTAGGTCGTTTCGAGGTGGAAGATGGTTAAGCATGATGTTGACTGTCGTCCAATCAATTTCTAAGGTTAGTCAAATCTATGGTTCGCCAAGATGAATGATGAAAGCCTGCAACAGGGCAATCGCTGAGCGATCAATCTCAGCCCACGTTATTGACCTGTAATTCTATCCCATAGTAAAGAAGGCAATTGTCCCGATTCACCACGATTGGCACTGGAGCAATTCAGGACATGCCTGTGGGCATTTAAATTTGCTCCTGCTACCTCATACCTAGCCACAAAGCCTAACACTAGAGAACGTCTAGAGCTACCTGGAGCAAATCTTTGTGATATCACAGATGCTCGAAGCAGCTTCAGATGTGCTCGGGTTCCATGTTTTGTGGATAAGCTGCAGCAAATCTTAGATGCGCAGGGCATCTCCTAATTTCCCACAGTGCACGGGGCCAATATGTTTATAGTGCAGGTCCCATGTAGCAACATTTAGCTGTGCAATTAGTCAGTAGAGCAATGGGAGAAGCTAAAAGGGACACTGACACGCCTTTTGGGGAATTGAGCAACTTGTGTAGGTTGATAGAATGTGGCTACTGCACCACAGCCGATCTGATCTCTGACATATGTTCACTGATGTGGGAGAGCCGGCGGAAGCACATGCATATCGCAATAGGGTCTCAGAATACTCTCCCAGAGGCATTGTCAGCGGGTATGAATTCTGCTATTGTTTCGTGGACAATCTGATGCTTGACACAGCTGCCACAAATAGAAATCAGGAGACGGAATTGCAATGGAAATGAACAAAATGCAACAGCAACTAGACAGAGACAATGAATGCAGTCATATTAGACTGCTAGAAAACCATGCCATTAACCTAACGTTAAAACCAGGAAACGAAAGTTCTCTCAACACAATTGGAACACTAATTATGAATGCAACTTAACTGTTTCAGTGCCATAAGGTTACATGACACTTGACATAAGAAACTGAGAATACATTTTCTTCTGTAACTTGTTACCCCATCCATGAATGTTCATAAAATGTGTCACCTGATCCAATCAACATTAGCGCACACATAACAAATCTCATTACGTTTTATGTAACTTTTCATGTAAAAATAAAAGTTGAAAAATAGGTACATTTGCATTGGGTTTTCAGTAGATCCAAGGAAACATTCTTTTTGCATACATATCACAAAAATGTATGCTCTATTTTTAAGATGTTCAACATACGCCTGGCACTAACCTGGAACTAGTGTGAGGAAGAATATTTTAATTTGCTGGTTTTCCTTTTATTGTTTATCTTTCGATTTCACAATTTCCTACTTTCATATTTCTTCTGGTCACTGCATTATCATAACATTTCCTTTTTTATCTTGGACACTATAACAGAGATTGTATTTCCATTTTCAATTGCCATTATGAGACCGCATATGTTGAATGTGTCGGTTCAGTTCACGAAACCTAAGTTGTTAGAACTGACCGTGAAGAATGGCACGAGATGGTTGGCAAAAATATTGGTGACATTAACATCTGAGGCATGGGCGCTAGAAAGAGTCACGGCGTCTCGACACTTGAACAATGAACTCGTGGGGATTTCAACATGTTTTTGTAAAGCTTCTGGCAAGTGAGGATGGAGGCGGGTAACCCCAGGTTATCCCCAGGACTGCATGGTTCTGAGTTAGGTGCTCGGCATGGCAGGTACATCTGTATCAATGGCAGACCATTATAGAGATATAGAAAGGACTTAACAAGACTCTTCTTCGGAAGCACAATAAGGCATCTTCCCAAAGGATAGTCAAGGCCATTGTTTTTCTGTTTTATCCTAAGATTCTGTTTCCTTCTCAGCACGATGCACACAAAAGTGTCCTAACAGGAAAACATTGTTTTCAGTGGACACAAATTCCCATAATGTTGCACAGTTTAATTGATGATTGATGCAAACTTCAGGTACACTGTTTTGAGATCAACCTGGTATACCAATGTATACTCCAGGGCTCCTTCTTCTAAAGAAGGAGTACCAAACACATCTGCATGAGCATGACAGAACCATTTTTTTCTTTGTGCCTACCAAGGCATTTATTATATATAAAATATGATATGATATGATGGGTTATTTGTAACGTGCTTAATACCCAGAGGTTTCTAAACTCGGCCCGGGGATCGACCCTGTGTTGCTCTGTGTCGTCTTGCTTCCAAGGCGAGCATGTTGCCACCGAGCTATCCTCCCAAGACACTAAACATTAAAACGTGTATACAAATATACAGTGAAGACAAGTATTCACAGTTATATATACATATATACAAATATACAATGCAAACAATGCAGACAAGTAATGACAATTCCATACACACCATGAACAATATATCAAAACTAGACACAGAGGGAAGGTACAGGTTTCCTACCAGAACAAATCTTATGACAATCATGTGGTTTAAGATGACCTATTCATGATACATGCCTCTCTATCTAGCTGTATCCAACATTCATCGTTAGAAATTAACCTTAAATAATCGCTTGTGGGTTCAGGGGTCTACGTATTGCATAATGCACAGTGTCCAACCTATGGACTGTTCTCAGCAAAGTCTGATAACCTATATAAATCGAGGTCTTGGGGTGGGAGAAGGTTGCTGCTGGAAGGCCAGCACGGGACATACTATCAGTTTGCAATAACTTTTGCTGTCATTAGCTACCATTTAAATTATACTGTGCAAGCTTCTTTAGTCCAACAAATGCATGCTGCAAGCTGCAAACACTTCGTAAATCGGATTAACGAAACTCAAGGTATTTACTTTTTAAAATCTAAAAAATGTATCTATATTTTAGATGTGCCCGCTAAATCCAGCTTGTCAACAACTAAATGCTGCTGTAGATTATGAATGAAGATTGAATAACACACAATGACGAGTAACACAGCACTTGGAATGGATGTATGTGCATACAATGCTATCGGAAGGCAAGTAAACAGAGCATGCAAAGATTGTAAGGACAGAAAATTCAGTTGGAATGACTATGCATACATTCCATTCACACACAAAAAACACCAGATCGACATACCCCCACCAAAACCCACAACACTGAAAAGGGAGTCAGGGTTCTAGGATCGCCCACTCCTCCTACCAAATTCATGACAAGACGGAAGGCTAGAAAACACTGCAAACTCCCATTCTATTTCGGACAACTCCCAAATGCACCTATGATCGACAAATACACTGCGAGGTAGGTACCCTCTCAGCCAGCCATACAGACCAAGTACAGTAAAAATCTATCCATGTGTAGGAGAAGAGCCAGTGATCGTGGACAGAGACACCAATAGGGACAGTCTCGACTGAGCACCAAGAAGCCATGTTGATGTCGTCATTAAATGATACCACTACACAACAGCGTTAGACATGAAGCGCATGTGCAGTCCGTACTTCACCAAACATACACACACCCGAAGAACATGAATGCACAGTTCTATAGTTAGAGGACAGATACATATACATACTGTCATTGCTTTTATTGTTTTGTCATTAGCCAAATGCAGTAACGCAGAAACCACAAGGCACAAGAGATCCTGAGCAAGCTTGCTGATGCTTAAAGCCAAATAATCACGTGGATATGCAGGAGTATATATGGAACCTGATCGAACCACGTATAGCTAACCTATAGGGAATGTAGTTTAACATGGACAACGTAGATACTGCATTATAAGGTTTAGGGAAATTACAGCAAATCATTGAGCGGGAGACAAGCTGAGCTGATTCAGGCTGGACAGGGAGCATGACGTGTGAGACGAGGCCCACAGCCAAGGACAAGAGATATTAAGACATTCCAATCCTAAAATGACAAAGGGACCAGCTGCAGAGAAATGGAATAAATCCTCATAATTCGGAATTGCAGAGCTCGATTTCGTGGTCTCTAGACAAGTGATGCAGCTGAAGCAGACAATGGACAGTGATCGCTGGTGAGAAAGGGGAGCCGATCCCAGGCAGCCAGATGCAGGCTGCAAAAAGTGTCCAACAAGTGTTGCGACGAGCAGGACATGGTCTCATAGGCAAAGGTGGTGCACACGAGTTACAATACAGACACATAATCATTCATATCACCTTGAAAAGGTGCACAGTGGGTTGAGAACCATTTCTGGTCCCAAGCCTGGGGACGTTCGCTCTAGTCAATCACAGTTTAGCAATCTAGGGGTGGGTAGCAACGGGCGAGAACCAAAGGTAGGCCCAATACTCTCCAACAATGTATTAGTAAATTGAGGATGGGACAGGCCAGCCACCTGACATGTAAGAGCTAGTAGAATAATACATTTAGGTGCCTATACATGTTACTAGACTCCTGACAGTCAATCCCACACATCAATAGGTTTATGTAGAGCGGCCCAAGTAATGACGGAGTAGTGACGCAATGTTGTACTAAAACTGGCCTGCGAGCCAGAGGAGGTTGAAGACTTACTGGAATCCACCTGTATTCTTTTATCGATCCCTGTTGGTTTTGTCTGTAATAAACCACAGTTTGAACTTGCCGTTGACTGAGTCCTCTGTGTATACTGGGGAGGGAGTTGGGCTTTCCAAGTCTGCGGACTTCCAGCATCGCTCTGGCATACCTGGGAGTCTGTCCCAACAACACACAAACACACCGCTGGGCACAAGAATCTCTTGAAGTAATTATGTGTCCGAACATACAATAAACTGTGCTGGGTTTAAACAAGATGCTCAGAATTAACCTACACACTTACAATTTGCTTAGACTAAAAGTAAGCCTGCTACAAAAAAAAAATATGCATGAATCTGGAAATACTATATGTAAGAACAATACACACGGAACATAAATATGCACATAGAGTGTACTCAGAATATGACTATGCCAGAAAATAAGTAACCCCACATTCGTAGATTCGGACAATGAGTTTAGCACATGAGTAAGCACCATACCAACTTGGAATCCACACACACCATACGTGAACACTAATAAACACATACAAATGTATGTGACATTGAGATTGCGCAAGTGCTGGGGAGAGTGCAGGGGGCTGTAAAGTGTTCAAATAAGGAGCTTGCAATAAGAAATGAAACCTCACAGTGCTCATGTCGGGGAGGATCGCAGGGTCTTTAGCCCTGAGATCCTCTCCGATATGAGCACTGTCCTCTGTGTAGTCTGAGCATTTCGCTCATATTCAGGATTTCTAGCTCCCTGCTGCCGGCATGCGCCGCTTTGCTGGCAGCGGGGAGCTAGAGATCCGAAGTGCAAGCAAAATACAACTAACACACAGAGGACAGTGCTCACGGATTTTGAGCACTATTCTCTGTGTGTTCGCAGGATTTTGTACACAAATCACATTGTAAACTGAAATGACAAATATATAAATACTTATGTGAACCAAAAATAGTATGACAGTAACTTTGTTTTCTCTATTTGGAACAGAAGAATACAAGTATATAAATGCAAAATGATGTCACCCTAAAACAATCTTTTATACATTATGCAGCTTTTCAGTCATGTCATAAAGACACACAAAAACAAAACTGTGTGGCAATGCTCTCTGTCAATAAATATTATGGGACTGATTTGAAAAATTGTTTTTCAATGGGAAAATCAATGTCAATGCTTCCATAATAAATTAACCGCTTGTAGAAGTGCTTTCTTACTGCTTGGGAACTGTCATTTAAATATCCCACCCGCTTGAGAAATGGTAAGCAAGCATTTCTGTTGGTTTAGGGCAATTTATACTTTGCTGTGTGGCCCCCCTTTTATCAGAAATCGAGTCTGTCGACTAGGGCGTCTTTTCAGCCAGAGAGGCAAGGTGTGGCTCGTGAGTATTGCAGATAGGGCAGGGCAGCCCCTGGGACATGTTTGCTAGATACATTTGATTTTGTGTATCATTGATTAGCCACCTCCTTGATTGAAACATAATAGAGCTTAAATGTTCATCTTCACCTCGCCACCCGGTGAGCAAGGTGTCTCGCCCCACCTCCAGGTGACTCTGAGAACCCGATAAAGACATGAGGTTGAACTCTTGTTGTGTCTTCACCTGAAGACAAAGGAGACTTGAACACTCCTCCAGTACGCTCCATGGGACAGTATTACAAAATGCCAGTAAGTGTGTGGGCTCAGCTCCCGGAAAGTATTTCCAAGTCAACCAAAGGTGGTTACTTGGCCATTCTGTGATGAAGCTAGGCTTTACACCAGTTACCTGCACAAACTAACTGTGGTGAGACTTGCACATCTTCGAATGCCCCCCACCCCCAATCTTATTGGCTTGCTTGCACAGCAGTGGTCGCTGGTGTAGTGCTTTCTTTGAAGTGACACTCTTAAAGCAGGCGAGATAGGTGTCTTGTTTTCTCCTTGGCAGGAGAACACGCAGAATTGCTTTTGTTCCAGTCAGCAGGCATCGCTGGCCAATCTGGAGGCTTGCCAGCATTTTAGGCTCATGTCCAACCCACTTAACACCAGGACAGGAATTCCCCACACTATCTCTATACCGTTGTTGCTGCTCCAAGGCTGCACACCGATAAGTGGACATAGCTAGATTAAGGGAAACCAACATTGGACATTTTTAAGTGCAGGTAGGAAGTACAGCCAGCTGCACTTAGGATGTGACCATGATGGGTGAAGTGCTAGAGTGGAGGCAGAGGAAGTGAGGAACACAGGCAGGTTAGAGGCGAGGGAAAAATTGTAGCTTTGCTAGCTAGGATAGATGGCTGGGTTGAGCGTATGCTGTCGACTGAGCACAGAATGCAATCTATAGGTCACATGTTTGAACCCATTGAGGTGGAATCAGGATTTCTTTCTCCTGTGAATGACCAGACTTAGGACAATCACGTTTCGGGATATTTTTGTTTCTTTTTAGTAGCGCAGAGCTGAAACCTATGTTTTTCATGCAGTCGCAGCGGCAAACACTCTTTTGGCTGCTAGCTTATCTTGCAGCCAATCAGAGCTCAGAACGATTACTTGAAATTGTGGGCGCTTCCGTTTTGGTGCATTTTGTTGCATGTCTTTGGATTGTGTGAGTACCGTATGTTGGAGACGACACACAGCTTGTAGGTGTTTGGTTATTTACCCATCCATTGATGGACCATGTGTATAAAGTATTAGGCATTTCGCAGGCACTGTTATTAGATGCCGACAAAAGCCCAAAATGTTGGCATTGCCAATGCTTGTTTAAATTAAGTTTTACCATTCCTATACTTATATTTTAAGAAGAAACCATTAAGGAATATCTTCATTTTAAAATAAGAGTGAAGGAAGAAGTTGAAACTTGCACTGCACTGAACGTTCCCTTCAAACAGCAGGTGCGTTTGTTTTGGGGGTTGGATTGCACGTGAGAGTGGTGCAGCGAATTGGTTTGTGGGGAGCTGGGGCAGGCTAGCAGGGAACATAGTTCCACTACTTCTTTTCGTACACTTCGACCACTGAATGGGACTGCGTTTTATAATGGCAAAACCCCATTGGAAAACGCTCTGTGCATTAGGCCATTTAATGTGGGTGTCTGCACAGAAACCTTGGCTTTGCGCACCACACCACAGCCTAGGTTTCAATGTACGGTTAGCGGGGTGGTGACTGAGATACTGTTTCTCACATGCCAGGAGTAATAAAAGCAATTACTGCAACACTTCTGGTCAAGGTACAGCACTGAGATAAGAAAAGCAGAGAACAAGGGAAACTGCTGAACTCGATTATTCTTAGATAAAGTTGCTCAAAGAGCATATTTGTTCATCGACTTCTTTCCTGGTGAGATCATTCGGATCATATAGAGATTGTTCTTGCAAAATTCGTCTGTGATCTATTCATTTGGGGGTGCACACATTTAGTGAGGTGCAGCAAGGTTTCCATTTACTGAAGTCCCAGTAATGACCTAGCCCAGGGCTTAATTCACAGGAGCGTTTTATAATGGCAAAACCCCGTTGGAAAACGCTCTGTGAATCAGGGCCCCACTGTCTTAACCACCATCATAGCAAATGGCTCTTGCCCTTTGCATTACAGGATAGACAGTGGTCTGTAACTAAGTGAAGATAAAATGGAGAGGACACATTCGCAAATAGTAAGAACTCAGTATACACCCCGCCCAATATAAACCCCAAATGTGAAACACCATTCACTCTTAGAAGAGATGGGGAGGGGTCAACCCAATGGCCCCCAATTATAACATGTAGTTGCTGAATTCTTCCTGGTCCATAACTGCTAACAGTGGGAGACTGCTTAGAAACCTCCCTAGAACTGTAGGCAGGCCCGGTGCTACCACACAGCAATTCTAGGAAGCTGGCAAAGGGTGTAACCAGCAAAGGGGCCAGAGGAGGTGTCAATAATATGAAATATGGATCCAGTGATGGGATGGGGATTGCTAAAAGGGCACTTGCCTGGTGTGAAATACGTCATAGAACCGGTACTGACTGTTCAATCATGCAACAGATCGATAATTGACGAGAAAATTAGCAAGTAGTGATGAAGGGGGTCCCACATTAAAAGCCTACCCATGTACCACTGCCAGGCATCTATGATGTCCACCCTGACAATTTCACTGGCAAAGCAGTTTCATGTAAGAGGAAGAATTGATGTATGGTTGTATGCTTTATCGAGATGTGATTTCATAGTTTTGAAACATGATGGTATGTGAACTGAATAGGTGAGGGAGGCCCTAAAAATGTTTCAAAGCTCAGCTATGATGGTAATTGGAATAGAAGTGTTAAGATGGAACAAGATACAACCGACTTCTAGAAATGATGCAGCTTGCACCTTTACATGCTTGGAATAATACATGCAGAACCTAACAATAATTCTGTATGGCCAAGGGTTAATATTTATTGTAGATATGAATTACTTCTTACAAATATAATTTTTTGTTCCTGCCCAATTTTGCAAGATAAGTGTACTGCTGTACTGAAAGGTACAGTGATTTGCCCAGAGTCAAATGATTTTTGGTGATGTGGAACCTTGCATTGGAGAGCAAGGCGGGGGGATAGTTCAGGGGCAACGTGCTCAGCGTGGGAACATTGAATTGCTATGCAACATGGGTTCGATCCCTGAAGCAATATATAAATAACCAATAATAACAATGACTCTTGGTTTAACAATTTACTGAAATCTCTACATCAAATAATAGAGAAAACCCATTAAAAAATGTTGTTTTTCTTTTCATCTAAGAAGCAGCAAACGCATGACCCAGCATGGTCTAATATGTGTTTTTTAGCACGACACTGTGCATGAACATTTGCTTGTGAATTAAACTAGAGACACATCTGCTCCCTTGCAACTCTCTCCTTTAACAAGGAAACTGTGTGTTTCGTAAGTGTGAATACTGAACTGGGTAACTCACAGTAGGAAATCCCAAAACGGTCCTCCTTGTTATATATACTGTTATATATACTGTTCTATAAAAGTGCCATAGCTAGCAACTGACATTGCTGTGAATGGGTACAATGGCAATTCACTCTGTTGTGTGCACTCTGTGAATGGTGATTGTATGGGTGGCACTTTTTGCACAGTCCACACCATGGTTGGATTGGGAACCAGAAGAGGCCTTGGAAATGTTTTTCATTGTGGCCCCATATTACACCCCGAGTAAGCCAAACCATTTTCCCATAAGACAATGTGGAAATAAAATAGGTAACAGGTAAAAGAGACCCGTGATGTAGAGGCCCAATGGGACATTCCCCTGTAGGCCAATCCACCCCTTGTGCACACTGACTAGAATCACTTCTGTACGATTCCAATGTTAGCAGCTAATGAAAGTAGACACAGTGTGGTCAAGTGATTTACCCAGGATCACATCTTTTATTATCAAATGGTGAGGCACCGGATTGAGGCCAGGTTTCCTGGCTCAATGATTCGTGGTTTGGTGGGCGGCTACATCTCCACCCATTCAATCTTTAGTTTTGCAGCCATATACAAGGCTTGCTGCATAGTAGTCATTCAAGAGCTAGAGTAATACTTTCTTCAATAACAAGTTCTTGCAAAGCACTAAGTACAAAACCACATGGTAAATGAATGTGACAAATCGAAAGGATTCTTTAAAGACGTGTATTCCATTCCTGCTGAAAGGAGAATGATCACAACAGGAAATGCATATCTGTAAAAGACAATTCAGCACAATGCATGAATTAAAAATGCTTCCAAGCTAATCTCCATTATTCAATGCCAAACTCAAGGAAGGGAAAACCCTGTGCGATTTAAGAAGTTGACAAACTTGATAAGCAAGCTGTACTTTTGCACAGAATGAAAGGTGATAAATTACCCAATTGGAAAAACAAAAAGGCTACTTCTGCACAGAGCCTTTTCCACAGTGGCACTGCTGCAGCTGCAGAACTCCTTCACACTGATGTGTTGCACTTTGCGACATCAAAGAGGGCACAGGTCTAAGGATGAAGTGGTGCGAGGGCCTTTGTGAATGCACATTGTGCACCCAGTTATCAGGCTGGTCATATTCATATGTCCATCTATGTTATATGATGAAGCCTATTTCCCTGTGCGATGTGCAACTGTCCAGTGAATTAAAACTGTACGTTACCTAGAAAAGCAGCCTTGAAAAAGCACTTTGAACAGCATGAGACACGTGCAAACACGTTGGGCCTAATTCGTGGAAGGTTTAGCATAATGCAAAGTGACTTTGCACTGGCGCAAAGTGACGTTCCACTGCCAACAAACACCCTGCAAATACACTTTGCACTGCGCTGTGAATCAGGGTTTTTGTTGGCAGCACCCCGCTAAAAGTTCCATGAATTAGGCCCGTTGTGTTTTAAACAAAAAAGTTACCAATAAATGTACAAAGGAATGGGCAAGGAAACGTGATGTATTATTTATAAATGAAAGCGACGTCACCAATGTCTGACTAAAATGCTATTTTAAAGATCTACAGTCAAAGTAAGTGTGAGTTTCTGCAAACTTCCCACACAATTTGCCAGAGCATAGACAAGAGTCCCCTTTTCCCTAGATGCTTGCTCTGCAGCCAATAGAACGTTTGCACTACTTCCTAAGGCAATCCAGCATGGCATGGTGGACGTGCCACACGCGTCACCCACACCTGTCACATTCAGCAAAGGTGGCCTCCAAACGTTATGTTTCTCCCGGGCCCCATCACACACAGCCCAACTGCTTCATACAGCCTGGCGTCATTTTGCAACAATCCCACGGTCATGTTGTGAGCCTCATATAACTCAAGCTTAGTTTTGTTTTAAACCTTGTGTTGTAGCCATTTTCATTGCGATGACACAATTAGTTTTCAGACTACAGGATCTCTCACATAGTGTTTTGCACGAAGTGTGTGATATAGATAACGTGTCAGACATGACATTTTGCATGTTGTCTTTGTGTACTTGTGAGTAGATGTGGAACTATGGTCTCTATTAATGGGTCTTATAGCTAAAAGGGAACCACGGGACAGGTATAGGTTTCACATGGCTGTCTCACAGTCCAGGCAGGAAACCTGTAGACGGCCTACCTTAGACCATCTCACCCCACGTAACTTGAAAGGTATCAGGTAATAATGTCCCCATGCATAACGTCCCCATGCATAATGTAGCCGGGAAAAGCCACTGGCGACATTATATATGGTGCCTTATGTATGGGGACGGGTTGCGGGGATGTCCCCTGCTCCCCTTGCAAAAAACAAAAAAAAATAAACAGGGGTTGCGGGGCTCCTCTGCATGTTCAATGCAGTAATGTCTCCACAAAAATCTGCGACTTTTTTGTCAGGAGACATTTTTGCGGGAACATTAATGCATGGAACTACTTGAAACCTCTAAATTTGGCCTACATTGCACACTATCCAAATTCGGACCAGCCTTTCCGCTTTACTTCCACACAGGGCTGCCACATCTGCAACAACCAGCAGAACTGTGGAACGGCGTTTTGTTTGTGACCAGGACAGGCACAGAAAAAGCGGCGCGAGAAGAAGCACGCCACACAAGCGCTGCGGTGGCGTGGTAAGCTGAGCTGAAGAGGTGAGGTGGGGTGGGGGATCACAGTGGTGCCCGCAGCTCGCCCAGCCCTGGATAGCAGCTGCATCGCTGCCAGAGGAAGCAAGCGCCCTTCTCAACTCGGCGACACAGGCACATACAAGTAGCCCGGAGTAGCAATTACGGATCCCACCCATTGAGAGATGCATGCATTCAACATCGGATGACCTTGAATGTGTTCCCTGGACATGCCATTCGGTTCATAGGCAACAATGGCCACATGTCATGCCTGCGCCTGCCAGCACACCTTTCAACGACATCTCGCCGAGTACACGGGCATATATATCGCTGTTATTTTCCTCCTCTTGGTCCACATCTGCCCCTAGTTATTTTTATGGTCGATATTTCATGTAATATATATATCTCGGCGTCTGTGATTTCATCCGCCGACGCCGGCCTTCTGAGAAGGCACTTTGTGTTGCCATTATATTGAGATTAAAGATAAAAGTGTTTGGAGAACTGGCTGCATCGGGTGATGGGAAAGAAACCTCGAGTACCTTCGCTGAAACAGTCAGTGCGTTGTGTATGGGCGCTCTCCCCCCTGAATGCTGCCCCCATGGGGCTCCCGTGTGCAGATTCCACGCCCGCCACCACGTACAGCATCTAAATTCCATTCTGAAGGACGCACGTTTCCGGACAACATAGCGCCCAGGTGAAGCACTAGAATGGGCCCCCATCTCGCAAACCCTTGCAATGCACCCCGTCCCCAACATTATGTCCTCATTACAATTTAACGTGTAATTTAAGTTCTTGAATCTAACAAGTAGACACTACTGCAAACACATTTTCCATTTGAATTATCTCATGTACATGTTCATCGTCTAAAGTGCCCTCTCCTAGATTTTGGTGCCACAAAAGCATTTATTGCTGTTCCCTGATCTATTTTTTTCAATCATTTTGGTTTCAATTAAAGGTATGACAAGAGCCATTAGCCTCTCTTCAGCTATTAAGTACCTTCTGAAGACAATCATGCTGAAAATGGCAGAACAGTCTACAGGGGAGATAAGGAGGGAATATAGGACAGTCAGAGGCCAACTCGAAACAGTACAAACAGGCAGAGCAGAGCGGTCCCTCATGCACCTCAAACAGAAATACTTCAGCAAAGCAAACAAAAGAGACTCTTGGCAAGAATGCTAAGGAAAGAGGAAAAGGAAAGGACTGTCCTGAAGATAAGGACGAAAGGGGGGCAAGACCGAACAGACCAAACATCCATCAAGAGGAAATGTGTGAAATTCTATGGGGAAGTGTACAAAACGGAAGACCCAGAGGAGCAGGGCCAAGTAGAGTACCTGGAAAAATGCAGCTTGCCGGGGATAACGGCCCAAGAAAGGGCAGACTTAGAGAAAGAGATAACCAGAGAAGAAATGTGCAAAGCCATCACTACACTCCCCGTCAATAAAGCTCTGAGCGCCGGCGGCTTTACGTCAGACTTTTATAAGTCATACAAGGAGATCCTAGCTCCTCGCCTGACCTCCCTGTTCAACAAATTTGGGGAGGAGGGAGGGATAACATCCTCAAAGGAAGAAGCAGAAGTGGTGTTACTACCCAAGCCAGGAAAGGACCCGACGGCCTGCGGCTCGTACAGGCCAATCGCACTCATTAACATAGACGCCAAAATATACACACAAATCTTGCCAAATCGCCTATAACCTCTTCTCCCCAGGCTAATAGACCCGGATCAATCGGGCTTCATACGTGGCAGACAGACACATGACAATACGATACGAATCACCCACATCATAGAAAAAGTCAACAAATCACAAACATCGGCCCTTGTGGTCGCATTGGACGTGGAAAAAGCCTTTGACAGGGTGGAGTGGCGATTTCTCTTCATCACCATGCGCAAAATGGGGTTCGGAGAGGTCTTTATGTTTAAAATAGCCACTAACTACCACCCCCGCCCCTTCACTTACTCATAAACGGGGACCTGTCCGACCCAGTGGCAGTATCAAGACGAACAAAACAGGGTTTCCCCCGAACCCTCCTATTATATGCCATCCACCTGGAACCTCTCCCGAGCATGATTAGAACCACAAAAGACATAGAATGGGTCCCCTTTGGGGGGAGCGAGCACAAGGTGGCAGCATTCGCTGACGACATGTTACTAACATTAATCAACCCAGAGGAATCCCTACAGGCAGTAGATAAGGTGCGGGCGAAGTTTGGGGAGGTCACAGGCCTAAAAATAAATAGGAGCAAATCAGAGATACGGAGTCCACACACACCACTGGAGAGGGAAAGGGGAGATAAAATCCAGATTTCCATACTCGTGTGCCCCCAACAACATACAATATCTGGGAATTTACATTACCAAGACCATAGACCAACTTTTCTTGGCTAATTAAACCCCTCTTTTGGAATCCATCAAAAGCATGCTTCAAAGATACCAGTATCCCAACCGGTACCAGTTTCCCAACTATGGCCGCCACCTACTGGAACACCCTCCCTTCTCATATTAGGTTAATCGACTCTCATGCAGCTTTCCGGAAAGCCATCAAAACCAGACTCTTTGTATGACACTGCACCTGCACCCCCCCCCGCTGCCTCATTTTGCTCCGATCAAACATGTTGATGTTACCCTCTTATCTACCTGTATGTATCTCTGTATATGTAACTAAGTAACCTATGCCAAGTTTATTTGTTGTTGGGCCGCATTCCTTGTAACCCCAAATTAAGGCCTCTTACGCTCCTGTAATGGCGACTCGATGCCTGTGGGCTGTAGTGCGCTCTACAAATCCAAAAAATAAATTATAAAGATGGAGCCCCCTGGCCATATCCTGGATGGGTAGGATCAATGCCCTGAAAATGGTCCTCCTACCAAAATTACTATATGGGTTCATGGCAATCCCCACAAAGGACCCGATGTCATTCTTCAGAGCATTACGCAAAACACGCAGGCCTTTATCAGGGAACAGAAAAAACCAAGAGTGTCACATAAGTTGATGCTGCAGTCTAGAAACAGGCGGAAGATGGGGGAGCCTGACGCCATAGCCTATTACCGTGCAGCTCAGATTAGAGTCATAAGGGACTGGGCCAGGGACAGCAGAGGGGAAAAAGTGGAGGAACATAGACAGAGCGGTGGTAGGAACACATCTAGAGAAGGTTTTATGGCTACCCAGGGAAGACAGACCGCGTAATATGTACTGCAGTGAAATAGAATCCCTGGTAGGGTGCACATGGGACGAAGTGGTGAAGCGATCTAAGATCACGTCGTTCCCATCACCCCTCACCCCAATATTTAAAAACCGCCAATTCACACAATGGTGAGCTGGGCCAGGATTTGTCAAATGGCAGGAAGTGGGATGGCTGGAAAATACGGGACTTGTTTGAGGGAGAGGAGATAAAAACCTTCCAACAATGTAAAAGAGATTTTGGTGTGGATGAAGGGGAAAGATTCCATTATGCCCAATTGAGACATTGGCCCAGGATCCCAAGGTAAAGAAAGCAGCAGCAAGAGATCTGACCCTGTTCGAAAAATGTGTAACTACTAACTCAGGTGACAAACACCTATTGGGCGCGCTTATATGGTATGATTAAAGAAAGGGAGGAGTCAGCGGAAAGATGGTTTATGTTCAGCTGGAATATGGAAGTAGAAGAAGTGGTAGGCATTGATCAATGGCAAAGCCTCTGGGCGAATATCCCTAAATTGGCACACTCCCTACAGATTCAGGAAATCTGGATAAAAATGATGAATCAATGGCATTTCACCCCTAGCAGACTGGCCAAATTCTATCAGGCGTCGTCCAATTATGTTGGAGTGGTTGCGGAGTGGAAGGAACTTGGAAACACATATGGTGGCAATGCCTGAAAATACACCCGTTCTGGGAGATGATTCAAGGAGCAATAAAAAAGAAATACTGGGGATGGAGGAGAAGGCAAGCAAGGGACTGTTTATAATGGGCCTGGACGGGGGGCTAGAAATGTTGTCCACGAAAGCTCAACGAAAAATGTATGTAATCCTGGTGATGGCCAGAGCCCTGCTATTAGCTCACAAATGGAAATCAAAAGAGGCGCCCACGGAACACCAGAAATTCCTCATGGACTGGGACTTGGTGATGCAGTTCCTAATGAAAGACTCCAGGAGTACATGGTGTCCAAGAAAGATGAAAAGTATGGGGCTTATCTGAGATGCCTCCCCCACTAGGGCCACAGAGACGTTCTCAAGACAAAGGGATGGGGGAGGAGGACAGGAAAAATCAACGAAATGGGAAGATGGAAAATAGTTCAAGAACAGTGAAAAGAAAGGCGGAGAGTTTTCTGAGCCTAAAGAGAACAAGGAGGACATGCTTAAATTAATTATAGGTGTGGGATGAACAGAACAATCGAGACCTGGTACGGGGGGGGGTGTGACTGGGGGACGGGCAGTTGGGGGAGTGGTTTTCTTTTTTTGTGGTACTTTGTTTGATATAAATGCCCACATTTTCTTTTATGGAAAAACAATATTTTGGGGGAGTTTTAATTTACTAAAACTCTTTTCAACAACTACAACCATAACCAAGATCTTCAGGACAACCCACACATTTGAAAACATTGTTTTTTTTATGGTGAATGCATTGTCACAAAGAAAAGATCATTAGCAACAAGGGACAAAACCTTTGGCTTTGTCAGTGCTACAATATAGCCTAGTAAACAAAGAATTTGTTTTTGTTTTAATAGTGTTCACGTGAACTGAATCACTTCTAGGGACTCAACATTTTGGCAGGTAAGACACAGCGAGATTACATTATTTGCTAACAATCATCAGAAACATTTGTTAAGAGGTAAAGAGGGGATTTGAGTTAGTACATCTATATATCATTTGCACATGGGGAAGAGCCATTAGCCAATCAGGTGACTGGAACAGCAGGCAGGAATATACATTCTACGACCGCTGTTCCAGCCACCCAAGGCCCTTCCTCGGGTGGCGCTATTTTGTTTTTTTTATGTGGCGAGGCAACAGGGAGCTACTCCATGTTGCCTCCCCACCACCCAAACCAAACAAACCTGTTCCCTACACCCTACCCCCCTCCCAAATTACCTGTGTGACCGGAGCATTAAGCTCAGGTCTTGGTGCTCCTTCTGATCCCGGCCGCCGGCATAGAAATGGAAAAGGGACCCCGTTTCCCAATGACGGCAGCCATCTTTTTTCATTTCCGTCGAGAGATTGGCTTTGCAAGCAGCATGAATCTCCCGAGGGGGAAAAACATTGGGAATCAAAAAACGAATCTCCCATTTAAAATGCTCTGCATAACAAAGAGGCACCAATTTCTTTCTCTGTACTTGAAATGCAAAGCAGACAAAATGGACGAACAGGACAAAGCCCTCCAGGTGCTGACTGGGAACAGGTGATCCTGCACCCTTACATGTCACCTGCGCCCCAGTAGCCGCTTGTTTTGCCCGACTCAAGAAATGGCCCTGCATGAATGTTAATGAGTCTTGTAGTCACCTCTACCCTGAAAGTAAATACCTCAACATTGGTAAGTGTTAGTATAATAGTTTTATTGTACAGAGAAGGCCTGCTATTAATCTGGTACATAGCCGAGTGGGTGAGTATCTGCTGCCAAAGTATTGAGTTAACCTGCAGGACTCCACCTTACTTCCTTAAAAAGTAAATGAAAGGAGTACCGGGAAGCAATGATATAATGTATTATTTAAGCGCCCAGAGAAATTCGGTAGAATAAGTTCCAGAAGTGTTAAACGCCACCATGAAGGAATAAACTCACGTTGAGCCTGTTTGAATTATGTTGTGGTTATCACTTAAAAAACGACTACAAATGACAGCTTGCCATAGCTGGTGAATGCACGCTGTATGTTCGTGCACACAGCTGCACGCGATTGTGCCGAAGAGAGACAGTAACGCGCTCCCATATGCATGCAGTCCACATAACACCGGGGCAGCTGCAGACGTACACCTGGCTGGCTGTGGCCCGAGGGTGACCGTGTTGTATTGTTGTGGATTTCTGAGAATTCATCTTAACCTTTTCCATTATCCTTCAAACGTGCTTCGTAAATTGTACATTTAATTTGTTTGTGCATGTGTTTATTTTTGCTTAAATCGCCCCACTTTCCACAATCAAATCGTATCAATGTCAGTAAGAGCACGCACATCACAGTGGTGAATTGTTTTCCAAGCTATCATAATATGGTATAATCGTTATAGGATAAGCATTGGCAAAGACAATAGGTTAGAATGTGTAAAAGAAGAAAGTAAGAGTCCCCACAAGACAAAAAGATGTACCTCTACATTTCCAGAGCCAGACATATTGGTGTTGCCATTGGCTATTAGTGTATGTTGGTCCTTGAAGAAGCGGTTCTATGTCCTTTCATCGCCAGGCATGACAAAGCCTGCATTTTAAACGTGTATAATATAACGAAAAAGTTCATTGAAATGTTTTTTTGGGTGGGGGGGACCCCCCAATCTACCCCCTCCCCCACCTATTTTCAACTATACCCCACCCACAACCCCTTATCTGCCCTTTCCCACCCCCAAAAAATCGATTAACTCTTTCGTTATATTATACACATTTAAAATGCAGGCTTTGAAATGCCTGGCGATAAAAGGACGTTGTACCGAAGAGGCTTCCCAATTCCTCCACTTCATAATGTCTGACATATTGCTAAGCTCCATGGAAACATCCAGACCAGGGGTACACAGATGTTTTTTGTAGGGCATTATAGGTGAGCTGGATGTCAGTTCACATGTCCTTTTGTTTTTTTGTCTCGAGAATATTTGCTCCATAAACGTGTCTTGAAAACTAGAAAAAATAGCCATGTTGGGGTAAGGTTATCAACGTTGTTGCTCCATTTATAACTGTAGCATTTGTGTTACATGTAATTAAAATGCTACATTTTCTGAGTTAAATGTGCAATGTTTCAAATAAACATAAATGCATTACATAATGTATGTTATAAAGGAGTACTTAAGGCTGGTGCGCACCAGTAATGCATGATGCTGACATTACCCCCCCAACCAGCCATAGAAGATACCACTACCAAGTAGCTACCTGTAAGTTCAGATCTACTTTTGTCTGCTCCAGAAAACCGAACGGCTGCAGGTCCAGATAAAAGTGATGTGGGCCATGGAGAGATTAGGGGCAGATTAAGTGACAGCAGCCTGCCTCTGTCCAATGGCGGGTGAGGTTGAGGAGGAATCCCTACACAGGAAGAAAGGTTCAACACAGTGTGTATCATTTTCATATTAGAATGTATGAGTGTATAATCCCAACATATATTATTGGCCCAAGATCACAAGGCAGTTCTGTAATGGTGGTTGGAACTCAATAACTGTGGGTGTGCTGTATGACTAAGATCACAAGGCTGCACTGTAATGAATCCCTTCAAACCCCAATACTTGCTGCTGTGCTCATTGCTTTCTTTCCCGTGGCTGGCACACTAGAGCACAGAAGATAATGGGCCCGATTTACAAAGCATTTTTGAATTGGGTTTTCCCATAGGAAAATGTGTTTGTAAATCGGGCACAATTGTGCCAAAGATCACAAGGCTGGTCTGCTTTGGACACATTCACTAACGTGTGTATTCATTTTCTTTCTTCCCCTTAAAAAAACAAGATCTTGCAACATACTGCTTGACAATATCACACTCGCCTGCACTGTAATGAATGCCTCTATATCACAGTTCTGATTACTTTTCCTTCTTTGCATCGAACACAATAGCACACAATATTCTACATGCAAAAAATGACAAGGATACATTTTAATGAGTGTCTCTATCTCCAGTACAATTTTTCCTTTATTCATTGTAGAAAACAAGCATGGAGTGTCTGTGATATTTGCCCAGGATCACAAAGCTGTACTGTAATGAATTCCTCCATCTCCAATTGTTGAATGCTTTGCTTTCTGCCCTAGGAATACAGAAACTAAGAATATACAACGATACAAGGTGCTCATGATTCAACTGTATTACTAGCTACATTTAAGCACAATACCATCTCTGACACCATCTTCTTGAAACGCCTGTAATCCTATGCTTGGTATGCAATACCAAATGGCACTTTGTGCTGTAAAAATAATTTGTTAAATCTGAGATATACTGTTCTCATGTCTAATTTAACTATTAGAACAATGGAACAATTGAATGTTTATATTTCTGGGAGGTTTTACGAATCAAGATTGCATTAAATTGCCCACCATGTTTCATATCAACCTTTTTGTTTATGTGGTTTTATAACTTCAACATCATAAATCCTTTCTCATTTGTGTGAGTGATGTTTGTGTGTTGGGAAGTGGTCTGTGCCCTAAAAAGCCACATTCAAGTATTGTTATTGCACGTTTATGGTACACTTGCAATACTATCAACTTTGGTCGTCATTCAGCATTAGCAGATCTGTTTGTCTGATAAATAAATGCTGTGATCACTGAAGAGGAAGACACAAACGTGGCCCTGGTTACAGCCATCCTCCTCTAAGCCCGGCGACAGAGAAATGAGAGATGTACATCGCTTCTGTGCCCTTCCTCCCCATCATTGATGCATCGCAGGTGTGAGAAGCGCTACTCTCACAGACAACCATTCAGACCATACCCAGATGACACTATTGAAGAGCTAGAGCTATGACAACTGACTGCAACCTCAATGAACACCGATGACGTCACGACTGACATCATGCCATAGATATGTTAGACATGAAGCACATAGAAATCCCTGCACCAAGTTACGCAGACATTTAGCTTTATTGCTGATAGACACAAAGCAAATGCTTATGACTCACATTGTTAGAAGACTGACACACGTATACCTTTTTGCAACGTGGAAACAGCAAGAGGCATAAGAATACATATGAACTACTTGCCGACATTTAACCGCAAATAACACGGACGGCCATGCAAATAAAGATGGAAGCCATAGGTACATTGGAGCGAATGGGAAAAGCAGGACAAACTTTAAAACACAAAGAAGGGCTGGCAGGCTGATCCTGCTGAAGCATGCAGACCAGGCTTCCAGTGCGGACACCATGCACAGCCTCGCCAAGGACACGTAGGGAAGGAAAGTTTCAAGTTAACAGAAGAGATGGGACACCTGCAGGGAACACAAGCTGAAAATCTCTACACACCTGATCTGAACCTACAACACAGAGCCTATTCATTGAAACCAAACTGAGGTGGCCGTTCCCATCAAGCCAAAAGTAGAAGGATACAAAAGGCAATACAGATACAAAGCAGAATATTCTGTCTCAAGGCCAAGGAGATCGGAGATGGTAACTTATTGAGGACATGCAGCACCTTTAGGGTCATTCCCACGCCCTTCAATTGTTGTACTTGGCCTCGAAACTGTCCAAAGCACCAAGGTTGAGAAGGTCCTTTCTGTCCAATCCCTAACCACCTTTCAAGCTAAGCTTACACTATGTTGCACTTGCCAATCACCTTTCGCTAACCTGTCATAACTTTGTATTTGAAACACATAGCGGTGGACTCAGGAGGAGCCACCAGATATGGCTTACCCAATGATCATACTAATCCCTTATAGAATACATATATAGTTCAACTCACTAACCAATCCCTTCCCCGGTTAGGTTTTTGGGATGCAACCTCATTTTTCTGACGTCACAGGTTAACAAAACTGAACGACAGGCGCCTGGAGAACGAGAGCACTTGGAGAATTTTGCGTTGTTCTTGTTGCGATCCCTGCCATTTGAATTGTTAATAAAAACAGTGAACTTTGTCCTATGGCTGGGTCTTCCATTCTTGGTGCAGAGGATTTCAAAGGACCCTTTCCTCTTGCAAGTAGACAGGGATACTGATAATAGTTCCCTTGCCGCTGTTAAATTACCATGTTTGCTGGTGGGCATCTGTGGGGCTCTGCCTGATGGCAAGAATATCGCTTGTGTAGCAGTAGCAGATGCAGATTTACTGAACAACCTCTACTGGTATTTCATTAAATCTGAATGCATTTTTAAAATGCAACATCTTTTTACCATTTCCAGCCTCTTATTGAGGATGAAAATTGATTTTGTGCAGTAGCAGACCATATCACTACTCTACATTATCTGGTAAAGGGTTACTATTAACCCGTCCCTTCATTACTTTGAAAAGGGTGGGAAAGGGTAGGCACCAGAGATGGCAACATTTGTACCCACTTTGGAAATCCCAATGCAGAAAGTTTTCTCCTGCAGTGAAATAAAGCATTTGAGATTCTCCTTAATACTGAAATAAAAACTCAAAACCATTCAGGATAGTTTCTACATTTTTTACCACCACCTCATAATCAGGCGGTATTTACACCCGGACATATTCTCTTGGAATAATTCTAAAAGTAAGTCTTAGTTACTTACCTGTAACTGTATTTCTCCAGCATTGGTATCTTTCATAGATTCACATGCTTGAATATTCCCTGTCATCAGACTGGGAATCCTTGGTGATTTAAATATTTTCTTTTAAAATATATACATTATTTCCATAGAAATATAAGTGTAGATAGCCCATTACGGTCTATGAGCCATTCACTTGTGTAGCCCCTCCACCTCACTTTGGTCCTTTATGGCCCTAACCAATGAGTTAGCAGGGCTTAAGCTCCACCCCAGTCAGCCATCTTCAGATTTTCAGCCGTAAAGACTACAGTATGATGGACGCTGAGCATAGGATCAGCCTCTAGGTGAGGTGGGTGGGCGCATGTGAATCTATGAAATATACCAATGCTGGAAAAATACAGTTACAGGTAAGTAACTAAGACTTCTCCAGCATTGGATCTTTCATAGATTCAGATGCTTGAATAGAATACCAAGCAGTTAAAACATGCCCCCATCATATACACATAGATTTGCAGAAATAAACGTCTGCGAGCTTTTGCCATACAGCAACACATAGGTTACCTACCCTGGGAAAGGCGGGAGAGAAAGCGGATCCTACCGTATGCAAAAAGGTGGCGGAGCACTGCCTGGCCAACTGCAGACTCTTTGTTGGTATCTTCTGTGAGGCAGTAATGTTTGGCGAACGTGTGCAGAGTGCTCCAGGCAGCGGCTCTGCATATGTCCTTCAATGCTAACCCTGCATTAAGCACCACTGTAGCCGCTCTCCCTATGGTGGAGTGAGCGGAAAGGGATGTGGAGAGTGGGTCGCCTTTAGACTGGTGACAGTGGGTGATACACTGAGAAACCCAACGTGCCAAACTTTGTTTAGAAATGTGCTGACCTGCAGTGCAGCCAGAGAAAGCAATGAACAATCTGTTAGAGGAGCGGAACTCCTTAGTTCTCTGTAAGTAAAACTTTAGAACCCTTGCAACATCTAGTGAATGCAAAGGTCTCTCTGTATCAGAGGTGTTATTGATTCTGGAAGAAAGTTGGATGGACAATGCGCTCCGTGAGAGTCATCTCCGACAAGACCTTAGGAAGGAATATTGGATGTGTTCTCAGAATGACACGGTCCTTATGGAACAACGTAAAGGGAGGTTCAGATGACAAAGCTTGCAACTCACTGATCCTCCTGGCAGATGTGATGGCTATCAAGAAAGCCGTTTTCCAGGATAAAAATTTCATGTCACATCTATAAATAGGCTCGTAAGGTGGTTCCATGAGAGCTGACAGCATTTAGGCTCCAGGCTGGGACCAATGTTGGCATAGGTGGGTAAGTATGCATTAACCCTTTCAGGAAGATCCTAACAGCCAGTTGAGTGAGCAATGACTGTTTATCTGGATTTGTTGTAAATGCCGCTATGGCCGATGGATGAACCCTGATAGAGGATATAGAGAGTCCTGCTTTAGCCAAGTACAATAAGTAAGGTAGCACTTGTTAGACCGATGCTGTGAGTGGGTTTACTGATGACGTTTCGCACCACTTGGAGAAACGAGTCAATTCTTGGATATAGGCAATCCGGTTAGAAGGAGCCCTAGATGCCTTGATAATATCCCAGCAATCTGCAGGAAGATCAAGATTCATTAGTTTTCACTGATCAGGAACCGGGCCTTGAGAGACAGGCTTGCTGTGTCGTGGTGGAGGACCTTGCGGTTCTGTTGCGTCAAAAGCTCCTGATGAGCTTTGAGATGAAATCGCGGGACAATGGGAGAGGCCTTGCAGGGTTGAGTACCAGATCTGCCGGCGCCATCAGGATCATTGAACAGTTCTGTTCCTTCAGTTTGTGCAGCACTCTCGCTATGAGAGGGGTGGGGGGAAAGGCATAAAAGAATTTCCCTGTCCAATCCACTGAGAACGCACTCCTAATGACTGATGATCTGGGTACCAGGAGGCGAATTTGTGGCATTTCTTGTTGGCTTTGGTGGCGAAGAGGTCGATCTGTGGATGACCCCATTCAGAAAATATTTGTTTTCTTCTTTTTCGGCTAGTTCCCACTCGTGAGATGTCGTGTAATCCCTGCTTAGTTTGTCTGCTAGGACGTTTTCCACTCCCGGAAGATGTTCCGCTTTGATTTGAACGCTGTGGTGCAATGCCCATGCCCATAGCAATTGAGCCTCTTATGACAAGATCTCTGACCTCGTGCCTCCTTGTTTGTTTGTGTAATGCATCAAGTTCGCATTGTCTGTCTGGATGGTCATCATCTGCCTGGCTAATAACGGGAGGAAGGCGTTCAGCGCCCACCGTATTGCCCTGAGCTTTAGAACATTGATGTGCAGTAGAGATTCCTGGGTGGATCACGTGCCCTTGGTTTGAAGGTCCGCTAGGTGAGCCCCCCCTGCCCGACAGAGATGCATCCGTCCTGAGGAGAACGGTAGATGATGGGGCCTGGAATGGCATTTCCTTTAACAGGTTTTGAGGTGTATTCCACCATTGAAGTGGCTTGTGTAAGGTCTCCGGTAGCTAGACGGTATCCTCCCATGAACCGAGTGCTTGTTTCCATTGGTGGTCCAGGGCCTCCTGGATTGGTCTCATGCGAAGTCTGCAATTTGGTCTGAGAATTATACATGAAGACATCATGCCCAGGAGAGATTTGAAAAAGTGTACTGTGGTTGTCACTCTGTCATGGAACCATGAGGTCAAGTGGAGAATAGCTGCTATTCTGTCTGCCGATGGTCTTACCCTGGGAATGCTGGTGTTGAAGTCTGCACCAGGAAAATAATTGTCTTGCTGGGCACTGGGCAGGATTTTGTTACGTTTATTGAGAACCCTAACCCTTTTAAGAGGTTTATTGTTCTCGAAACTGCCAAGCGCGTGAGCTTGAATAAGCTTGCCCTTATCAACCAGTCGTCCAAATATGGGAAGACTTCGTTCCTGTCCTTCTGAGTTTTGCCACTACAGGTGCTAGACATTTGGCAAAAACTCTTGGTGCTGACTTTAGGCCGAAAGGGAGAACAAGGAATTGAAAGTGTAACTCCCCTATTGCGAACCTGAGTAACTGTCTGTGGGCAGGGTGAATGGGAATGTGGAAGTAGGAGTCTTCCAAGTCTAGAGTGGCCAGGAAGTCGTGCCGGTTTGATATGATATGATAGGTTATCTATAACGCGCTTAATACCCAGAGGTACCTAAGTGCGGACCCCGGGATCAAACCTGTGTTGCTCTGTGTTGTTTTGTTTCCAAGTCGAGCGCGTTGCCAATGAGCTATCCTCCCTAGCCAAGGTAGAATGCTTTGCAGGGATATAATCTTGAATTTGATGCGCTTGATGAATTTGTTGTTAGATCCAGAATAGGTCTCCATTGACCGTTTTTCTTTTTGATCAGAAAGAAACTGGAGTAGAAGCCTCTTCCCTTCTGTTGGTCTGGGACTGGTTCAATAGGTGCTCTTAGAAGCAGTTTGTGAATTTCGGACATGACATGTCTTAAAAGATGTACTTTGCGAGGGTTGGGAGCAAAAGATGGAGGTTGATCTAGAAATTCTATGGTGTGACACTCGCGGATCACCTGCAACACCACTTGTCTGATGTTATTGACTGCCAACGTTGGAAAAATCGGCCTACTCTTCCCCCCACCGAGTGTGACATTGAGGGGGAAGACATGATCTGTCAATTCTGTTTGCTCTGGGACTTGCCCTGGGTAGAGCCACGCCTTCCCCTCTAGGAATATCTGGCCATCGGTGGGATGATTAAAGCCTTTAAATTTGGAGGATGAGCCTTGAAAAGGATGAAAAGTTCTGCGGTCTTTATCCTTATCTTTAAGGGAACTGATGGCATGAGCTGTGTCCGTGTACGACTTTATCCCCTTGAGGTGATCTTCTTAACAAATAAGTTTTGCCCATCGAATGGCATGTCCAATATTTGTGCTTGGACCTTCAGTCTGAGGTTTGTAGCTTTCATCCAGGCTTGTCTCCTCAGAACGGTACCGTGAGGCATTTGCCTGAAGCCTGATTCTGTCACGTCCACTGCTGCGTCAATCATATGATCTGAGGTAGCCTCCCCGTCTGCTATGATTGTTCTGTCTTCTTCCCGGAGATCTGCTGGTAAAAGTTTGGTTAGTTTAGACATACCTAGCCATAGCTCGCGCTCATGGCTAGTGCATTGCCCGCTCTGATGGTGAGAGAGGCTGACGAGGATACCTTCCTGCCCATGGCCTCTAACTTACCGCCTTCCTTGTCTGGAGGGGCTGATAAAGGCAATGAAGGATTGGCCAACATTTTTCTGGCTGCCACCGTGATGATAGAAACTGGTTTAGGATGTCCCCTTAGACAAAGTGGTGCTGTGTCAGGGGCTTTATATTTCTTTTCTGGTCTTGAAACCAGAGCAAGGGTGGATAAAGGCATAGCCAATATCTTAGATCCCGAGTCCCAAATGGTATCAAGAAGAGGAATGGTAGTGACTGTTCTTCTACGTTTGTCCCTGTGCTCATAAAGCACTGACCTTTTCTCTTCTGATGTGACTTGTAATTTGAATAGGTCTGCAGCCTTGCCGATAATGGTATGAAAAGAGACCAAATCGTCCGATGGTGAAGAGTCTCCTGGAGAGTCTTTCTTTCTAGGTTTTTCAACTATGTAATCGTCCCATTCGCTATGAATGTCAGGCTCATGCATAATCTCCCCTTCCTCTGGGTCTGAGAAATCCCTGAAAGGGTACTCTTGCCAATCTGTGACCGATGCGGTCAAAGGCACAATTGTAGGATCTCAAACAGGTGATCTTGGCCCAGGCGATGATCTTGGAGATGGGCCCCTTGTCGGTGAAGCACTGAGCGTCCTGCTCCTGGATCTGCGAGGAGGCTCAGGTGAACGTGCTCTTTTATGTTGTCTGCTCCTGGACGGAGACTCTCTTGGTGTGCTATGCTGAGGCGAGCTGTCCCTCTGTGGAAACCTTACTTCCTTCGGTATGGATGACATATTCTTTTCCCTTTGACGTCTGTTGAATTCGTCAATGATATTTTGCATCGACTCCATGAGTGTTGGATCTTAAGGATCGGCGGGTTCCTCCGTAGTTGAATGCCAGGGAGGAATGTGTTCCTTATGGGTGAGAAAAGGCTGCTCACCAACGAATTCTGTGTCTGAAAACTCCTACTGGAGAATAATGTCTAGGAGTTCTGCCATCTCTCTTAAAGGAGATAGTTGTGCTCCTATTGGTCATGAGACTCTGCTCCCATTGGTTTGATGAAACTGTTTTCACATGGATGGCGTAACAGTGGTGTCTGCGGAGGGTGTTTTGGGTTTTCTTTTTTCTGTAGATGAAGAAATTGGTTTTGTCGTCGACTGTGGTTTCGTGGACGATGACTTTGCTGACGCTGGCTTCGAGGACAATGACTTTGTTGATGGGTGACATCCTTATCCATCGACGGGAGCTTCGTGGATGAGAGCTTTGTGGACGAGTGATGGGATTCCTTCGTCGACGATTGTTTCGTAGATGCTGATTTTGACAACGAGGATTTGGTCGTCGATGACAAGGTTTGAAGTGTCGTTGTCGTGGACGATTTAGGTTTCGTCGACGGCTTGGTCGTCGATGGGCCTCTCTCGCTATTGCCGCTCGTAGACGGCATTTCCGTGGACGATTGTCCCCCTGGGTTTTTTGAAAATGCCTCCTTACCTTTGGAGGTGGTTTTTTCCTCAGGATGTCGTTTCTTGTGGTCTCCAGAGCACAAAGGGGGTGTGACAGAAGTTAATTCCACCTTCCTCTTACTTTTATGAGAGAAAGAAATGCTGCTTTCCACTGATGAGGCCCTTCTCTTAGAGGTTTACCTCTCACATGGTTTGCTAGAATGTACAGGAGCTGCCATTGGTTGATTCTTTGTCAGAAGATAGACCCTTGGCTTCTAAATTTAAAAGAAGTCTTCTGTGTCTGTCCTACAGGGTAAATTGGAAAAAGTCCTTCAAATGTCACATTTATATATTTCATGAGGATACAAGCAGTAGATGCATTGCTCATGAGGATCCTTCATGTAGACAAGTTTCTTCATGCACCTCGTGCAGTCCCTGAAAAAGAAAGGCTTTTTGGCAGTTGGAAGTTCAGCTATGCTTTGAGGAGAATTTCACTCGACAAATTTTGGGTGAGAAAAAAAATGTTCTGAGCCCAGAAACACAGAGCTGAAAGACCTTGATCAGGATATCACAAAAATATAAATTTTGAGATTTAAATATATTCTAACAAGAGAAAGATTTCAAAAAGCTCAGAGAGCTGGGGGATCCCCTCTCTCTGTTAGACTGCGGTGAAAAATCTGAAGATGGTTGACTGGGGCGGAGCTTAAGCCCTGCCGCCTCATTGGTTAGGGCCATAAAGGACCAAAGTGAGGTGGAGGGACTACACACATGAATGGCTTGTAGGCCATAATGGGCTATCTACACTCATATTTCTATAGAAATAATGTACATATTTAAAAAAAATGTAATAATTATTTAAATCACTGAGGATTCCCAGTCTGACGACAGGGGATATTGAAGCATCTGAATATATGAAAGATCCAATGCTGGTGAAATACCAGAATCGTGTAATGTGTGCAAAACAAGAGGTATTTGCAACTCCCACCTGTTTTTACTGTTACCTCCATAGCTGTAATGAAGTCCTTTCGAGGAGCGGTTTTGTGTCTTCTTTTTTAGTGATTGTGTTCCTCTAGTATGCATCAGATGTTTTCATTCCTGACTTGCTTCGTGGACTATCTAAAGTTTAGAGATCAAACAACTCACATTCATTGTGAAATTACAGTGAGTTGGAAAGCCAGAAGTCAAGCCCTGAAGGGCTCTATCTGTCCCACAAGCCATAAATTCTGCATCAATGATTTATAAACAATCTGTAGGTGAAAAGATTGTCCTACTTTATAATGCAGAGATTGACTAACTATAATGTATCCATACACGCCCTGGCTCAAAGGTAAAACGCACACAGTGTAATGTTGTGCTACAACAGAAAGTTGTGATTCATGCACTATCATTTTTCATTACGCGCTGCATCTGAATGTTTACAGACCATATGAAAATGCACCCTGGAAGGAAACCTTATCACAGAGCTGGCACACACGAATAACAACAACATTGTGCGGCAGGTCCTACATTCCACGTTGGCACTTGTAAAACTACTGCTTCAGATAAGGTGCCCTGAAATGGACTCTCTGTGCCAAGGAGCAGCGGACTCTAATGGATTTGGAGCTTTGCTATTATATTCTTTCTCCACATTAACCGTGGCAGCAGCGGAGCGCAAGTTGCTATAGCGATAGCGAAATCATCAATGTCCGAGGAGCATGTCATGAAGGCATGAAAAACCATGCACCAGGCAGATTGGAAACAAACAAAGTTCTCACAAGCAACATACAAAAATGTAGACACGTCCACTTGGCTCTCCACATGTGCTGCCACTGCAACAGAGCTTTTACCATGGTGCACTAATTCTGCATTTCAGAGCAGCTGAGTGATACTATGCTCCTTCTGATAGGCATCATTGAGGCATGGAGCTAAAGCCCTTCCTCGCTAGACCTAAAAACCAAGACTTTATTTTCCCTTGAGGAAGTTCACAGAGACGTGAAACGCATGTTGCCATAATCTTTAACAAAAATAACAAGCTCATTACAACAAAGAGACCCGTCTGCAAATCCTAATCACTTGCATATTACATGAGAGTGTTTGGTGGTTGTGGAATGTGGCATAATGGACTTTTGGCAATACAATTAATATACTAGACAACTCATGCCAGAGACTGTTCTTAACCTCACTTTGTATAATTCTTGATGTATGAAGTTGTCCTACATCATCACAAAACATCATAATCTACTTCAATTTATAGGTAAATATTCCTCTTCCAAAATATCTAGTTTATCATATAAAATCCAAACATATCTCTCGTGTGTGTGTGTGCGTGCGCGCATGTGCGTGCGTGCCTGCGTGCGTGTGTGTGTGTGAGAGAGAGAGAGAGAGAGATAGATCTGCTTTCTTTAATACATCTATCCTTTCCGGATTAGAATGTGTGATCTTTAGGTTGCATACAGAAACAGGTATTTCAACCCACTGGTATCTTATGCCCAGGCCTACATCAAGTGTACCTTTATAAGTCCTTTCATGACTTTTAAGGCCACTCACCTTCTGGTATCAGCCTTAATCTTTTCTCAGCCCTTCTACTGTTCTTCTACCCTCTTTGGCCTTCCCCTGTCTCACCTAGCCCCTCTTAAATCTATATTCAATGCATCAATTCATGTCCTATTTCTCCTAGCTCCTCGTGACTCTATTTCTTCCCTCCTGGCTGACCTGGGATGGCGTTCTTTCCATAATCGTCTAAAATGTAATTTTCTGTGCTTAGTTGTTTTAAAAATATCTCCATGGCTTTTTACCTGCATACCTCGCTTCTCTTGTTTCACTGCATATTATTCCTTCTCGTTCACTTCTCCTCTTCCCATCCCTTCTTGCTGTTCCGCCTCCTCCCTGTACTCAGTCTCGTTTTCGCTCATTTTCTCTCCTTGCCCATCGACAAGCTCTCCCTCTCTCTCTGTTCTATTTCTCTCTATTCTACTTTCCGGGTCTCTTTGAGAACGTACCGTCTTTCTTCTGGTTAAAAAGATTACTGTAAATACAGATTCTTTCTGTCCTTACTATTTTATCTGCATTTTATTGTACCGTGTTATTCTCATGTACAGCGCTTTGGTTTAAAGCGCTAAATAAAAATCAAATAAATACAGATAGAAAATACAAATATAATAAGGACAAGGTGGACTCAAATGAGTACAACAGGCCCGCATGTGCTGACTCATGAGAGCTGTGCTATATGATCACGTTAACCATATTTTGTAGTCTTCTCGGCAGTGGGCCATGAGAACTATTAGGGTCAAAGTAATGTGTTAATAACAACGCCTTCTCCGAATTCTAGAAAGCTCCTTGTTGGGGCTTTGTTAGTGCCAACTTCTGTAGCGTTGAGACAGCCCAAGAGTCCAATACTATTGGGGCTGTTGGTGGGTAGATTAGCCAGTAGATATCGCTCTGGGCATAGTGGCAGCGGTGGAAGAGGGTTTGGGAGGGACAGGTGGAAAATAAACAAGACATTAATAAGACATCTAAGTTGCATACACCTCGTGGTTTGTATAGGTGACTGTATTGCTTATTGGCAACATATTGAGAGTCATGGAAGGAGTATAACTCCCCATAGGAAAAAGGTACGTCCAGGAAAGACATGTGGCATTTGGGAAGCCTTGCAGCCCACTGTGTAGAACTTCCTCATTGGTCTGCCACATGTTATCATTACTCCATGTAAATCCCACTATACTGCCGCAAGGGGGATGTATGAGGTGTGAATTGGGTGAAATGTCTGCCATCATGCTCAGAAAGTAAATCTTTATACACAGATCTATTCACACAAAGATCTACTCGTGTCTTGTGCTTTTTACAACCTCTTTTAGTCACCTCTATTTGCATAGGGCCCAGATGGTTTCTGCCCATATTCCAAACATTACAACCCCCTTTTATGTTGATTGCGTGCCAGTAAGTGCATATGGACTAGTAGGGATGAGCATCGTGCTTTTCTTCTAAAGATCTTTTAATTTTTTCGTACCCCAGATGCACTCTACTTGCTTCATTCAAAATTGCAAATACTCACAAGGTACATCTTAATCTAAATTCCCAGGTGAATGGCAAGGAAGGGTGCTGCCACACTCTATAATTTGAACATGTAAAACTGCTCTCCACAGCATTCAGGGGTCTACCACCTGTCCCTCTGCAGATGTTTTGGACTATGACTCCTACAATCCCTCACCATTGACTATGCTGTCCAGGGCTGATGGGAGTTGTAGGCCAAAAACATATGAGGGGCCAAAGCCGGCAGGCTTCTGGGCGTGTAGCTTGGTGGCGGGATAACGTGCCATGCAACAAGTGTGTACAAGAATTTGAACTCAGCTATGCACATCACTGGCGGTCATACCGTATTTCGCAGAGCATGTTTGGCTCAGAATTCTGAAAGCTCACAAGGAGAATGGCTCAAGGAACCTGATTCACAAGTGAAGGTTGAAGTTACTGTTGGTTTGTGGAACCGCAACCATATTTGTACAAATGCAGCCATGTGAGAACATAAATGCTGTTATAATTGAAAGTGGCAAAAATGATGCTATCTTCCATTACCCTTCCAATAGCCTTCTTCCACTCTGTGGTGCTCGGATGGGGCCTAAACAGGGATGGGAGACCTAAAAAAATACTGGAAAAGAATTAACAAAGAGGTTTTTCCAAAGCCACGGTGCGTGCCTGCACTGAGTGACTGGAACCATTGTTGAACAGAGGGGCCGGCTGTGGATTTGGTCTTCTAAGTGGCAACGAATTCCTACCTCAAAGCGCGGCCATTACACTGTGCACAACTGGAAATAACTGGAGGCAAAACTAAATTGTACGTGGATTGAGCAACAACACAAGGGTCGACTTTGACCCATGTGTGCCTTTAAGCTAAATCTGATACCTTTGCGGAATAAGCTCAGTTCTGCAACATTTACTTTACCCAATGAAAAGCAGCAGAATAAATATTGCCAAACTGTGGGAAATCCTGAGCATGTGCTCCTTAAAGCCTGTCTAGGATTTGGGTCTCCATACCACAGAGATCAACACACTCTGCCTCCATTCTCCCTCCACCTTCACTCAATGTATTGTTGGATACATGATGATCTCCTCAAACCCTTACTTGGCACAAATGCACAAGGGGGGGGGGGCATCTAAATGTGCACATCTATAATTAATGCTTCTGTCACACACCTTTCTATCTTAACACAAATATATGAAAAACGGCACTATTATGTCTAATTCACTTTGCCATCATGTCTATCATAGTCTACAACCTGTATGTGGCTGAAACGTCAATACACATAGGCCGTTTTAGATGTAATCATTAAAAAATGTAGATAGTATAGTCAAAAGACAACTCAAAATCCCTTAAGTTTAATCTTTTCCGTGCCAAATACAGCACGTAGAAGTCATGAAAAGGTTAGCCTTTTTGACACCTGGCATACATGCATAATAAAATTGCTAAGGTGTTTGAGGATTGGCACTTGGCTCCCCCACAACTTCCAACAACCTTAACGTAATCCAAAGGCCCACTTTGGCCCCTGGCAGTTCAAAGGTTTGGCTCCTTGCACTTGCTCTACCCACCACCACTCTGCATCTCTAAGAACCCATCCCAGGTGAAATGAAAGGATTAGTGTGGCTGCAGAGACCGCGCCTCGGAAGGGCTACTCTGTAGCAGACCTGCTCTTCAGGTACAAAATGGCCCTCTGCACTCCATCCTTCCAGCTGCAACCGGCGCCCGTGTGTTCCTTTCATTGTTCTGTGAATAAACGGGCTCCTTGCCAAATCTTGATATGAGCCATTATATGCGTAAACCGGGAGAGCATATCCCCACAATCTCATATTCCCCTTGGAAACTAGCTTGTGTAAATGCTTCATTTTCTAGCGTGCAGACTCCATGGGAAATACAGCCCTCCCCCAGCCCCATTCTCTGGCAATCACGGAATCAAAATGCAATAAATGATCGGGTTTTTATTGCAGGTGGATTTTTTGGAAATTGCTCATGTCACCCTAATCACAAAGGTGACGTGCATTTGGGGAGGATGTGCACACGTTATGTGCAATCCAGCCCCCTTGCATACTCTAGTGTGATTGGGTCCCAGCACCCACTAGGAGGACAGAAGGGCATTTTACAGCGATGAGTCATTAAAGGCTAGTCAATGTGAAATGTTTAAAAAGCACGTTTATTCCTCTTGGACGGAGAGTTATGCAAGTAGGACTGCATAGGCATATACTGTTGATGTTTCCCTTTAAGAAGTATTACAAGCAACGATCAGAAATGACCCGCTCAACTGTCTCACACACCCCTGTGCCTGCTCCTAACAGATGTAGATTGGAAGAAAATGGCACTCTCCTTTCATTGCTGTGCTTAACTGGGCTGGGGAGGGGGCCTGTGGGTATGGGGGTTTGGGGGGGGGAGACATGCACTAGCAAATCCCTTCATGCGCACCACACTTTTAAGATTCTGACTCGTGATGTTTGCACCAGATCACACATGTAGTTACATCCTGCAAAGCGAAAATACGCCGATTACCCTGTTTTTTTAGTAGTCACCTAGATTCTCTCTACAGAGGCAAAAACTGGGTTCTCTCCAGCACCTTAAATCTTAAAAAAAAAAATGATGGCCCTAATTCACAGAGCCTTTAGCGCAGAGCAAAGTGACTTTTCACTGCAAAAATACACTCACTTTGCACCGTGTTATACAGTGTAACCATGTGAGCATGGTAACCCTGTTAGAACCTTGACAGCACACATTGTGACATCAGAGAATCTGGTGATGCTCTAGCATAGAATGTTATGTTTAGAAGTGGAAGGGTGCCAGTTGGAAGCTTGTCAAGAGAAGGAGAAGACTGGAACCCCAGAAGCTATTAAGTTAATAAATCCTGTTCACTCACCTGGTGGCTCCAGCAGCTTCATTATAGTGGCAACAAGCTGCTGCCTGGGACTGCAGTGGAGAGGGGCAGCAGAGCGGGCAGAGCGGACCCACAGCTCAGTCGCATGTGCAGTTCTGCAGGCCTTGTGAGGGTCCCTGGAGTGGTTAAGACATGAGCGTGTCATGTGGTGAGTCGGACGATTGGAGCCGAGAGGTGGAGGCTGAATCCGCTCCAGGTACCTATTTGTTGTGGTACCGTGCGCTGCTGGCGCTCTCGCCTGTGCATTGATGTGCTGCGTAGGTCGCAGCAGGTATCCCATGGAGGTTTTGGGAGAGGCTGTCTGGCGCAAGCCCTGTGTGCCAGTAACTCTTAAGGGCCACTGACTTGTTGTGGCCGTGAGCACAAGCTCTGAAGGCACGGTCTCGGAGGAAAGGGCCTCATATCATCCTTCAACGTGGAACCATTTTAGATGCCTGGTGGTCTCCCCTGCAACTGGATTGTTGTGGGAAGTGAGAGCGACGCAGCAGCATTCCTCACTCCTCTGTTCGCTCCCCCCTAGTCCCAGTGACAGTTAAAAGGAGTGGGAACCAAAGTGGGAATCAGTGTGGGTCGACA
Organism: Ambystoma mexicanum; assembly: GCF_040938575.1. Classification (NCBI taxonomy): domain Eukaryota; kingdom Metazoa; phylum Chordata; class Amphibia; order Caudata; family Ambystomatidae; genus Ambystoma; species Ambystoma mexicanum. The sequence continues at coordinate 1,464,410,559 of NC_090935.1, forward strand.
CGTCATTGATACGCATTCATCAGTTTACTTCCTCCTCGTCTCAGTTGGAGTTAAAAAAATGTAAGAATTAATTCAAGAAAAAGTTAAAGAAGAAATTCAAGTTGGAGCAGCACTGCAAGGGGGATCGATATATATAGTGACATGGCAAACATACCAGGTTCTGCACTGTTTCTACCCCAGGGTGGAGGAGAATAGGTGGTCCGGTGGAAAGTCTGGAAGGAGGACTTTTGCATTGAGAGGATTGGCTGTCAAGTGCCAGTTTAAGCTGTATGGTCAAGAAGAACATTTACCAGACCAGCTGATGATAAAGTGTGCCGAGGACAAGGTACGAGAGAAACTGTGGAGAGAGGGAGACCCAATCTTGACAACGCAGTGGAAATAGCTAACCAGGGGAACATACCACGTCTTACATCAAGGAATTATCCAAGGAGAACAAGTTAATCGGAGAAAACATGAAGAGAGTGGCCGAGCCGACGAAAACCAGTTTGGTGCGCAGGGACAATCCAGCCAATAAGTCCTTGTTTAGGAGGGACAGCGTCAGAGATAAAGATGTTGCCAGAGATAAAGATGCTGACTGGTGGAGCAGAGGAAGGGGGAGAGGGAACCTAAGCAACTGAAGAGGAGTGACTCGGTTCTGAGGTGGTTCTCGCCCAATCAGGGTTTGCTACAGATGTGGCAGCCGTGAACATTTGGCAAGGGACAGGGAGTGCACAGCTTTGTTTGTGGAGTGCAGACGGTGTGGTAGAAATTATAGAAAGGAGCACTTAGCTAAATGCTGTCACTTCTGGAGGCATGGATTAGGTAGGCATGGATTAGGATGTGAATGGCTCAGAAGAGGTATATGAGGGGTTGGATGTGGTGCAAGTTATGGATGTGATATGTGAAGTTAAAATTAAAAAGCCTAAAAATGATAGAGGTCAGTGGAGTAGCAATAGAAATGTTGGTTGACAGTAGGGCTGACTATGCATTGATCAACAAAACATCATTGGAGAAAGAACTCTCCAGGTGTGTGTTAAGGGAGGCGAGCGTTAAGGCGCGTGCATATGGTGAGAGCCCGATAAAAATAATAATAGGAGAGTTGAACGCCAAGTTACCATTCGAGGGCAAGAGTACTGTCAGTAAGATTTATGTTACAAATGTTGGTGGAAATCTACTGTCATGGAGTTGTCAGGCTGCCCTTTGTATAAGGCTAGACCCCAGTGGCCTAGAACAAGTGCACAATGGGAGTCATAATGAGGTGAAGGAGATGAGAGATCTGGATGAGTGTGAGGTTGTTGAGTGGGTTCCCAAGGTTTTCAGGAATTAAGTGGGGTGTCCCAAGGACTTTATACACACAAGGAAACTGAAGAAAGGTTCTCTGCTGCATGTTGCCAAACTCAGACCAGTTCTCATGGCTTGTAGGAAGGACGTAGAAGTAGAACTTGATATGATGTTGAAGGAAGGGCTCATTGAACAATCTGAGGTGTCGGAATGGGCGAGCCCCATCGTGGTTGCTAAAAAAGCCAATGGGTCTTACAGACTATGCATAGACCTCAGAGAGGTCAACAAACATATTGTCACTGAGAGGTTCCCTCTGCCTAAAATTGATGAGCTTATCACAGAGTTGGGTGGTTCAAAGGTGTATTCGTTGTTGGATCTTAAGTATGTATACCACCAGACCCGTATACACCCTGCGTCATATGATATCCTTACATTCATCATTCATGTGGGTCTTTTCAAATGTGTCAGGATGCCCTTCTGGCTCATCTCGGCTGCCAGTGTGTTGCAAAGGCTGATGCATAGCATCCTAGGTGGCTGAGTGGTGTGAAACTCTACCAGGATGATATGTTTGTGTGGGGTAGAGACACGATGTGAGATTAAAGGAAGTCCTGAAACGGTTGGAAGATGATGGGTTAACTTTCACTCTAGAGAGATGTAAATTTGGCCAGTCGGAGGTAGACTACTTAAGTTACTGTTCATCTAAGGAGGGAGTTTGTCCCAAATTGACCATGGTTAAGGACATTGTAGAAATGACATCACCTAAGAAAAAGGCAGAGGTTTCTTCATTTTTTGTGTATGATAGCATATTATGCCAAATTTGTCAAGGGGTTGGACAGCAAGACAGTGACTATGAGGAAGCTCACCAGAAGGGAGTTAGATTTCATTGGAATAAGTGTGAAGAAGTGTTTGTGATGGTGAAGAAGGACATCACACGTCCATCAGTTTTGCAAGGGTTCAGAGAGGAAGATCGCACAATAGTGTACACAGATGCATCAGAATGTGGTTTGGGTGCTGTTCTCATGCAAGAGGAAGGGCCAGGTTTGCATACGATAGCATATGGCTCCAGGACTCTCAAGGAGGTGGAGATCCGCTATCCGTCAATTGAGCTAGAAGAGTTGGCGGTGTTGTGGGCCATCACTAAATTCAATGTGTGTGTGTGTGTGCGTGGTGTGTGTGTGTGTGTGTGTGTGTGTGTGTGTGTGTGTGTCTGTGTGTGTGTGTGCATGTGTTTTTTAGGGCATTTTTGGTTTGGACCGACCACAAACCTTTGGCGGCAATCTTTAACAAAAAAGGTTTAGAAGGAGTGTCCAGGAGAACTACAGGATGTGGGATGTGCTTTGGAGCAAGTACATGGCAAAGATAATGTGGTTGCTGATGCCCTTTCGAGGCATATGCTGAAGGAGGATGCAGAACCTAACACATTGGCAGATGATGGTGTCAGGGGCATATTTGTGGCTGAGGAATGCATTCAAGGGTGTGAGTGGATAGTGGCCTGTCAGGATGATGATGAGTATCCACAGGTGAAGAGGCTGGTACAAGGGATATGGGGATGTGATGCTCGGGCAATGAGTGGGCCTCTCAAAGAGTACAAGATGATCAAAGATGAATTGAGCTTAGGGATGGTTTTGTGTGTAGGGGTGAGAGGTTGTCGGTTCTGTTGGGAAGGCGGGAGACAGTGGTGGAGTTGGGACATAAGGCTCACATGGGCATATGCAGAACCAAGTACCTCATTGGAATGGACTTCTGGGGGCCGCGGATGGATGAGTTTATTGAGATACGGGTCAAAGAGTGTAAGACCAATGACGAGATGTTGGAGGTGAGGGTTCCACCCATGGTGGTACCACAGGCTCCCAAGGTACCATGGGAAACCATTGCTATAGATTTACTGGGGCCTTTGATAGTTTGAGGTGCCAGAGACAGTTACTTATTTGTGGTCATTGATTTGCTCACAAAGTGGCCAGAGGTGGGAGTGATCAAAGATATTACGTCTAGGAATGTGATTCATGTTTTTGGAGAATTTCTTTTGGACGGAAGGTTGGCTATCAGTATTGGTCAGTGACAATGGTCCGCAGTTTGTGTCGAGGGAATTTCAGTCTTGGATGGAGGAGAATGGGATAAAACACAAGAGGACAGCACTTAACTATCCTCAGAGCAATGGGCGTGTTGAATGTTTTAACAGAATGCTCATTGATGGAGTTTGTTCATCAGTGCAGTGTGGTGGACAATGGCAGAGGGAGTTGAGGGGAGAGTGTTCCAATACAGGAGTATACTTCATCCAGTTAATGGAATTACGCCGTTTGAGCTAATGAGAGAATGCAAACCCAACACATTGCTGGCTCCAGGTTGGATGGGACACTCCAAGATGGTGGATATTGTTATCAAACTTGTTTGTGACAGGATGAGTGGAAAAGTTGTGGTATGATGCTAAGCATGGGTGCAAGCTCTGAGATTTGAGGAGAGATGATGGTGTCAAGATAAACCTCCCCAGATGGAGCAGGAAAGTTGATTCCAAATTCTCAGGAATAAAGACTGTGTGGAAGGATTATGGGAATGCTGTGTGCTTGGAGGGAGGTGAGGTGTGGAACGAGGAGCAAGTAGCCAAAGCCAGTTGAGTACCCACCTCAACCTTTTCTTCTTGCATTACCTTATTTATGTGTTTACTGTTTTTCTTTGTTATATCGTGTTACCCCATTCCTTGCCTCCTTTCTCAATTCTGGTTGGTTTAAAGGGAAGGTGGTGTGTTATATAGTGTAACCATGTCAGCATGTTAACCCTGTTAGAACCTTGACAGCACAAGCTGTGACATCAGAGAATCTGGTAATGCTCTAGTATAGAATGTTATATTTATAAGTGGAAGGTTGTCAGTTGGAGGCTTGTCAAGAGAAGGGGAAGACTGCCGCCCCTGAAGCTGTTAAGTTAATAAATCCTGGTCACTCACCTGGCTATAGCAGCTTCATTATACACCGGACTGAATTCACAAAGCTTAGCAAAGTGACTTTGAACTGCAAAAGTACTCTTTGCATTGCGCTAAATGGGCCTAATTCACAAAAAGAGCACCAAGTCTGCGCTATTTAGAGCTTTTTTGGTGAATTAGGCCCGTTTAGCACGGTGCAAAGAGTCCTTCTGCAGTGCAAAGTCACTTTGCTCCGCTCTGTGAATTAAGCCCGGTGCAAAGTGTATTTTTGCAGTGCAAAGTCACTTTGCACTGCGCTAAACGTTCTGTGAATTAGGCCCTAATACTAAGTGCTTTTTTGTGTGAAATAGGCCCATTTAGCGCGGTGCACAGTGTACCTTTGCAGTGAAAAGTCACTTTGCTACGCTCTGTGAATTAGGCCCGGTGCAAACTGCAGTTCTGCAGTACAGGTCACTTTGCACCCTGCTAAACGTTCTGTCAATTAGGTCCATAGAGCAGATGTTGTGTTTGTTTTAAATTACGCCCATTTAGCACAGTGCAAAGTCACTTTGCTCTCCTCTGTGAATTAGGCCCGGTGCAAAGTGTATTTTTGCAGAGCAAAGTCACTTTGCTCCGTGCTAAATGTTCTGCGAATTGGGCCCTAAGTCTGCCCAAACTGTGAGTGGGGTCACTCTCTTGTCCTCTTAAAGCAGTGAAATATTACTGCTTTCTTTGCAGAAGTACTATAGTAGTGTTGCAAAAACAAGGCATTAGCAATGCAAGCCTGAGTCAAAAGCTCAAGACATTATTAGATACATATATTACAGTAATTAGTCTTGCGACCAACAACACGCCTGGAAAAGTACAAGGACACAGACACCCACCAAACTGCTGAACTGTGCATCTTGTTTCATTAGACACAAATCTCAATAAAGGGTACCTACCAATCAACAGTGCATAACGCGGCCCTACACCAGTACTAAATATGAATGCAAAGATGTCAGGGCCCGACGTGCATCTGTTCCCCGAGGGCCCACTGTGTCAGGGCCCAGCGTGCATCTGTTCCCCCAGGGCCCACTGTGAGGCTGAGCGGCTTAAAAGGGTAGAGAGCTGCTTGCCCCACCGGCTGCAGCGATATTAAATAGTCCCTCCATGAAAGACCAGAGCAGGAGGCTTCCTAGATGACCATTCTCACTCTCCAGCAGGACCAGGAATTATTGACACTTAGGACACAGCCTCTTGCATATAATAAGGCAGTGCAAACATCTGCCAAACAGTCCTACATCTCCTACATAATCTGCAGACTCCAGCCAAAAAAATAATCTTGCAGAAAGGGATGAAAGGTGTCATTAAAAAGTCATGTGGATAAAGTAAATGCAGCTCCAACCTCTCGGCCCTAGTTAGCCTGCCAACCTTGCTGGCGTCAACATTAAAGAGACAAGAGTCTCTCTCCAGCTTTCCGGGACTGCAGCAACAGAGGAGTTTCGCAGTGTCTGAATGACAGGCCCGGTGGTGCGTTTACCTCCAAAATGATTGAAAGATGGCACGCATATGTGCTTCGTCTCCCCTTAAACAACATAACAAAACAAACATGAAAAGGGCGTTATTCAAGCATCCCAAGACGATTTTATCCCATAAAAGATAAGGAGGAAAGAAAACAAAATATCGGAGATCTGTATAAAGATTAACGCCTTCACTGCACCTTTAGGGCGTATACATGCATCTGTCCAGAGAGGACCATTAACGTTTATCAAAAGTGAAGTCAGTTGATAGTTCCTGTCTCGGGAGGATAGCTCAGGGGCAACGTGTTCGCCTTGGAAGCAAAACGACATGGAGCAATACAAGTTTGATCCCCGGGTCCGTGCTTAGAAACCTCTGGGTATGCCTCTGGGTATTAGGCGCGTTATAAATAACCTATCATATCATATTTTACAGTGCAGTCCGGATTAAGAAAGGTCTCTATAGCTGTTTTTTAAGGAAATGTCTTTGTCAACCTCCTGTTCAGCATGAAAATGCCATGCACCTCTGCAGTACGACTCATTGGGTCTGCTCCCCCCGGTCGACCGTCTTGCTATCGTTTCCTTGTCTCCCCCAGATGCGGGCCAGGAGTCGACTCTATCCAATTGCAGACCTTTAAAAACCTGCATAGACCCCTATATACCAACACCGTGTAGACTTTAAATGTGTAGAACAAGGAAACAAGTACAAGTGGCTCCCTGAAATGGGTGGACCTCGTGTTGGTAATGGCCGGTTGGGTCACTTAGCCCTGGCAACTCCACCTTTCCTCCCTAAGCCTTGCCACTCACACAAATAACTGCTCATTTGGGTAAGGGTGCTGGCAGAGGCCCACCAACACATTCCGCACCCCACCATAATTCCATGATTAGCAACCAAAATCACAACTCAATAAACAGTGTATAATTCCCTTGAATTTAGCAAAGCACAATACAGCAGAAACAACTAGAAAAGCAATAAACTCAACGTAAAATCATTGCTGCAGGCAGTTAATATCTCAGGCACAAAACTCTTGTAATTATAATCCTCACAACTGCTTATAAAATGGTAGTGGTCTAGGTCCCACAACCAATGAAAAGCGGCAGTCAGACTGCTGTGAAGGTGATGGCAAAGGGCCCTTCAAACAAGATATTGCAGAAGCAGAAGTGTGCACACAGTGCGGGCGTATGGCCCTACTCGCGGGAACGACTGTGCGTTACTCCATGGCGGCCTTACAACTTTCATAAAGCAACAATACTCAGACACAATATTGCGTGCTGCAGAATGTCAGGAGACAGGGATCCTCCAACAATATACGCCTTTGGTATGGTACCACGTCTCACCAGCTGCACATATATACTTATAAACTCATCTCGCACAAATGCAACATGGATATGTACAAGGATGTGATGACATCTCACCTCTGCTATGCTCAGACATCAACCCCTGGTGTTCCACAACATCTGCTAGCCTATGAATCTGCTGCAAATAGTGGCTATTTTCAGGATTTTAATCTTTTCAATAAATCAATGACATTTTCTTTACTAACATGACAGCTTTTTAAAGCGCACACATCACCTAGTGACTGCTCCTGGGCGCTTTTAAGGGCTTGGAGAAAGGGATAGGCGAATGTTCTGAGGAAAGAAACGTTTGTCTGTCAAGATGTTGGGCAGAGACTAAAACATATGCTTGATGGAAAAGGTAGGTTTTCAGAACCACTTGCGGAAGTCAGTGTCCAGGACAGGCGCAAATGAAGGTCATTCCAAGGAATAATCTTATCAAAAGAGTGACTAGCTGCACGATTATAAATTAGGTAAGCACAGTGAAATGGACACACTACAAATGGCAATATACCAAGAAGCTCTGTTGTGGACTAGGCCAATTGCTAATCCTGGCTGCATGACTAGGTGCATTGCTCTGTATGAGGCTACATGGCGCTGTGGATTTGAATGAGTGTGTGATTCAGAGAATCATTGGTAAAGGGCCTGTTCCAAGTGACTGCTGTCAAGGACCTGGCTTATGCCCCCAAAATAAACCCAAATCTACAGATAGTAGGCAGTACAGCACAGACAAATGTTGTTACTTTGATGGCTAAAGGTAAAAAAACAGCATTACCATATCGTTGCCACAGCATATAATTGACATTGTATGGGATCAAGGTATATCCAGTGCCATATCCAACATCACAGTAGAACACTGGCTACCAACATGTGGTATTACGGAATAGTGTGCAGTGGAGTGCGTCATACATAGCATTGCCCTCCTGCCTTGTTTGTTGGCTTCACTGCAGGTGGCTTGTAAGAAAAGAGGGAAGAGGTTGGTAGTGGGATAGCGGTAGAGGTTGATGTGAAACCTGTGGTGTTAATTGTTGCAGGTCAGAAGTACCCGTGACATGAGTGTCTATCTACTTCAATGGGTTTGGCAAAAATACTTAAAAGCATGTCATCTTCAGGGAAAAGCCCAAGATTATTATTATTATTATTATTTTATTGTTTAAAGCGCAGACCTAGCTCGAGAGCAGCACAGAGTGTGGGTAGCCATCATTTGGGCTGGCATCTTTTAACAGTAGCGCAGTACTGTGAGTTGAGGTCTGTGCGTCCATTGGAATTTTTCCTTAGTCAGCTGTTGTTTTGCATTAAGACAGGGGTGAATCGGTCAAATTTCCATGCACCTGTAACTAGACAAGCTTTTGCGTGGTCTACTGCTTTTAGGGGCACCAAGTGAGCAGCTGGGAGCCCCGTCACAAGGGCATTTACCCCATCGATGTGCGAGATCGAGATGACAAGGGCCTGCATTATAGTCTGGAAGTCCCGAGATGGAATGAAAACTTTGTTTTTGTGAAGGGTGGCTATTCGGAGCATGGCTGTTTGGGCCTTCTTGGCTATTTGTTTCTGGGAGGCCCGGCTGCTGTCAATTTTGAAGCCTAAGGATTTTGCTGAGTTCGAGAGTTGTGGGTCAAATCCTTCTATGGGCACATAGAGCGCCAAGGAACCACGCAAGTGGCGACAGTGCGCAGCACAAGAACCTTTAACATAACCTAACATTAAAATAACATATCACTGAGCCACTGTTGGACAAGATATTGTTTAGCGGGTGGACCGGTGAGGACAAATTTAGTCCTGGTTGGGTTTAGTTTGAGGTAGGCAATTGACATCCAGGACTGGATGATAGCTAGCTAATCGTGGAGACTGATGATGTCTTGCATGTTATTTACTTTGATGTGAGGATAGGAGGGGATATGAGCAGGTTATTTTCCATTTATAATGTGCCACTACCCCAAGTGATACAGGTGCACAGTGCTCAGGAGGGGGCAAGGGAAACCAAGAAACAGACAGACAACAACTTACTGGGTAAGGTGCATACAGATTGTGTAAGTGCCATACAGGAAGTGCGAGGGATGGGCAAAAGGGAGAGCGTCTAGTCCAGGTGATAGTTTGATAGTCTGATAGTTTCACCAGACACTTTTTTCTCTATAGAAAACATTGGCTGATGTAACAACTGGCTACTGTTCACTTATTGGTGGATGGCTATATTGGGATCTTTCAGGAGAGTCTCCAAAGAGTCCATACAAAGTTTCAAAAGGACTAGTGAGAGGATGGATCTATGGGGCACTCGACAGGAGACCTGGAGTCGTTTGCGCAAAAAGTTAATCTGGATAGCCTGGTGGCTACAAGGTAAACCACTTCAGGACAATGCCAGAGAATCCCATCCTGTCGGCAAGGAAGGGTAATAGGATGCGATGGTCGATGCTGTTGAATGCAGCTGCGAGGTCAAGGAGGATGAGGAGCGTTACCCTTATTCATGATTTGAAGGGCATCATCCACCACCTGGATTGAGGCTGTCTCAATGCTATACTTGGGGCAGAACCCTGACTGATGATCATTTAGGAGATGAAGTTGTTTGGTTATGGCAAGAAGTTGTGTAGCAACTACTTTTTCTAAGATTATTTCAATAAACGGGTAGTTCGTAATGGGCCGCTAGTTAGACAGGTCATCATGACCTAGGGTTGGGTTTTTCAAAAGAGGTTGTATGAGACCAGGCTTGAGGGTGTCTTGCAATGACCCTTCTGTGAGGGAGGCATTTATGATGCTGAGGAGCACTTTGAGCGCTAGGCCTATTAATTGTTTAATGATGGAGGCTGGAATGATATTATCACAGTCAAAAGTCGGTTTAAGGGTGGAAAACCTTTTTTAGGAGATCTGGGTGAGAGAGGAGAAAGAAATCGGTCCACAGGGGCAATGTGCGTGCTAGGGTGGAGGGGGTACAGAGGGCAGAAAGGCCTTCAGCGCAAGTCTGATTAAACTCAGCTCCAAAAGGTTGATGTGTAGTTTGCACTCCGATGGAGAGCAAAGAACACTGTCAGATCGTTGGCGTGGGATCCCCACCCTGTGAGTGAGGCATCTGTAACTACTGTTATCTCCGGCCATGGCTGCCAAAAAGGTCCTCCCTCCAGATGTTGTCCTTGCAGGTCCACCACAGGGGATCCTATGCAACACTGCTCAGAACCTGAAGTAGGTATGACATCCTGCCCGAGAATTGAGACCACTGTGTCCTGAGAGCCCATTGGAGGGATCTCATCCTCAGGCTAGCCTTTGGCACCAGGAGAGTGCAGGATGCCATGAGGCCAAGCAAACCACAAAAAGTCAAAGGCCGGAAGACAATGAGCACTCTGGAATTTGGTGACCCTCTTCAGAATGTGTTGAGCCCTCACCTCGGGTGGCAAGGCTTTTCCCAAGGATGCATCCACGACTGCTCCGATAAATTGGAGTCTTTCAGATTGATTTTATTTTATTTATTTGTTTTTTATAACGCACCTAATACCGTACCTGAGTTCGGTTTCTAAGCGCGGATTCGGGATTCAAACCTCTGTTTCTCTCCGTGACCTTGCTTCCAAAACCAGCGCATTGTCCCTGTGTTATCATGTGGGACTTTTTGTAATTGAGGGAGAAGCCCAGCCTGTGGAGAGAGTAGCAGGTAATGCTGAGATGTTCCAGGGCCTGTTCGGGAGAACAAGCCCTGATCAGCCAATCATACAGGTAGGGGTAGACGTGAATCCCCGCTCTCTTGATACTTGCTGCTACCACCCCGAGCAGCTTGGTGAAAACCCTCGGGACGGAGGTCAGCCCAAATGGCAGAACTCGAAACTGATAATGAGAACCGCCAACTGTGAATCTCAGGTACCTCCTGTGCTTGTGATGGATAGGCACATAAAAGTAAGCATCTTGAAGATCCAATGATACCATTCAGTCTTTGAGTTAGAGGGCCTGAAGGATCAGAAAAAGGGTAACCATCTTGAACTTGTCCTTCCTTAGGAACTTGTTCAAGTCTCAATCCTCTGTCCTTTTTGGAGATTTAAAAATACAGGGATTACCATGCCCTTGTTCCTCTCCAGACATGGTCTTTCTTCTGTTCTTTCGAGTGAGTAGGGGCTTCTCGCTCGAAGATTTTCATAATTTCTCTCCGAAACTCTTCTGATTTAGCTGGGGAGTCGGATTTAGTTTGACATGTTATTCTCTCAGGTGAGGAGTCACTCGAGGAAGAAGGAGACCTATGATGTCTTTTCCTCGACTTCCTGGAGATTTCTTCTATCTTTCGGCGAGGAGAATCTCCCGACTCATTAGAAGTACGTTTTTGGGAACAGAAGGGGATTTAGAAATTCTACACACAGCCAATTTACCTTTACACTCTCTCAGTGCCTTGTCAGTCATCGCCTGACAGGATTTGCACTCCTTCATACGATGCTCTGTGCCGAGGCACCACAGGAAAACACAGTTGGGGTCGGTGATGGACATCTTCGACTCACAATCCTGACATTTCTTAAAACACGTCTTGGGCGTCGATGGAGTCGACGGTGAAGAGATGACATTTTTTCTTTAACAAACCGAAGAGCGCCGTCATTTCCCTGGAAGCAAAAGCTGCGCCGGAAAAACTGAACTGAAGCCAATGGGCACTGTGCGTGCTACATATACTGTGGATGACGTCGACCATCGGACGGAGGCCTTCGAAGGACATCGAGTCATCGAGGCTACTGCACATCACCCTCTGTTGAGAAAAATATTTTCCGAAGCAGCTGAAGCTGGAAAGATAATTATCAAAGATGAGGAATACGTGGGAGGCCATTTGAAGGGCAGATTTGCACAGCCATGCAAACTTCCTGATGACTGCACTTGAGCCCATAGAATAACCAACACAGTCCGATGCATCAAAACCTGATTAGAGTAATAATAATAATAATAATTTGGCATTTATATAGCGCTACAAACCCTTAGGTATCTGAGCGCTGCTTATTATTACCCACGGTGTGTGGTGCTCATTTATCGACCTCGGAAGGATGAAAGGCTGAGTTTGGCCCCGCCGGGATTCGAACCTGCGTTAGCAGACTCTGCACCAATGTCAAAGCGAGCGATCTACTCGCTGTGCCACAGAGTGATTGACATGCTGTCTCTTTGCCGTCAATAATGATATTGTCGAAACTGTCCCTCATGTCTCTTTCAGGTATGTTATCTGCGGCCTGAGAAATTACATTCTACACAGTGAATGTATATTTTGCTAAGGCTCAAGGCACATTAATGGCCTTAAGGGACATACTCCTAGCAGAGAACACCCTTTTTGCTAGCGTGTCACTTTTTGGTCAAAACTAACAGGTAGGATGGATGGGTAAGCAGCTGCCTCAGAAGTGGAGGTACCCGCATGTAACTCCAAACCTTGAGGAGTAGGGTGTCCAGAATATCAGGCTCAATAGAAGAGGGTTTCTATTTCCTCACAAACTCCTTATACAGCAGAGTGGTGTTGGGCTTTTTCCAGGTCTCCAAGATGGAAATCTTGAGAGCTGAATGAAATGGCAGCACAGGCTCTTTTGGAGTGCCTTTATCAAGGATATCCTTGAGGTCATCTTGAACCTTTGCAGGACTCCCCCAGCCCAAATATGTATTGACCCTGTACACACCTGTCCTGTATGCTTCACTTTGATGAGCAAGCTCCAAGGGTATGTCAGGCATGGCAAATCCCATTTCAGGGGAAGTGTCCAAGCCACTGGCTTCTCTAAGGCAAGTAGCCAAGACCTCCAAACAAGATTGATTTGAAATCAACTCTTCAGGGACATTAGGTGTGCCAAAACGTTTGCACCCAAAGGGTACAACATCGTCATCTTCCTCATCTTCCTCGACTTTTAAAAATCTTTCTGCAATTGCAGCTTAAAACCCAAAGATGAATCTGCGGTCGATGTTAATGGCTTTGACGTCAATGACTTTGACGTCAAGTCCTTTGATAATGAAGTGACTGAAGCCTTTGGCTTCGATGCTGCCCTGTGGTCAACACTACCGGCGCTACTCGAGTAGGCATCTTAAAGGTCTTCTGACTTGGGATTTTTGGCACGTGGGTCAAAGCCTTCGATGATTCCCTGCTGACTTTTGATGGCGCAGTGATATGGCTAGCCTTTTTTGGCTCTTTCAAGAGACCATGATGGCAGTCTTCAAAAAAACAACCATCCTTTTTGTCTGAACTTTTCCAAATCAGCTGCTGAAGCAGACTTATCAGGGAAACGTACCTATCTCTTGTTGGGGAGGAGTCGGAAATCGATGAACAATGGCGTCTCTTCTTCGATCTTTTTCATGACGACGAGGATGAAGAATGACGCAAATTGCTCACAGACCTTGACCATTTAGATCCTTTTTTAAATCATTTTCTATGCTTTTTCTGTGATTTGTCTTCTGCAGAACTTCTGCCTTCAGAACACTTTCTCTTCGAAGGAGTAGAGGATGAAGATTTTTTAAACTGACTGACCTGACCTAGGGTGAGTTTCAACCTTCTCTTATAGGCCTTGACTGTCATTGACAGGCAGGAGAAGCACTCAATTAATTTGCGCTCCTCACCAAGGCACCAGAGTAATACTCAGTGCAGATCTGTGATTTAAATGGTTGCAGACCCAAGGACGGTTGACTAGGATGACAACATTTTGATAAGATTTTAAGTAATATTTTCGATTATTTTGTTGCCTTTACTATCTCGGAGTTTTACCATTTTCTTTCAGCTATTATTTCTGTCTTGTTTTGCCTGTGAAGGGTTTTAAGCTCCAAGGTTAATGCCAATGGCAGAGATCTCACATTGAGAAGAGTACAATTCCATGACAGGCAATTTGAAGGAGAAGTTCTGGCCACATAAATGGGGGAAGAAAATGTGGACTTTATTTGGGTACCTGTAGAAATTATCCACAAAAAAAAACGGTATGGTATATTTGTTCGAATATTGGCTGTACGAAAATACTGTAGCGCTGAAAATTCCGAACAAATACACCATACAGTGGCATTATAGCGAACAAGGGAAGCGGGGTTGAGGGTGTGTATAATGGCATCAAGGATTGCAGGGGTGTCCCCCGCTCCCTAGACAATGAAGTTGCCCAAAAAAAAGGACCCTGTGGCGCCACTTCCCAGCCATGTAAGTGAAGGGAACTGACATTGCAGGGAGACAGTGGAGTTGGCGGCACACAACAAGGTGTGCCGCCAAAAGGTAAGTAGGGTGGTGGTGGGGGCGGGTAAGGAGAGGAAATCATTTGTGATTTCACTGCAGCACGCCTTTAGAATTCAACGTTTTCGACTTTGTGATTTCGCGTTGCGGTGAAATCACGTACATCCCTTAATTTGCCTATTTAAAGACAGTGGGCCTCATTAGGACCCAGGCGGTAAGGGGTTTACGGCGGCGTAAACAGCGCCGACCCTTACCGCCTGTTTCCGAGGTCCCTTAGCGCCATGGGGGTTTTAACACCTGCTTTTAGCAGGTGTTAAAATCCATGGCGCTAAGGGACCTTGTTGTTAATTACGCCACCGTGTCACGCCGCCCGTCCTGAGGTCCCCTTACCCGCTACGGCGCTCCCCGTCCTGGAGGCTGTATCCTCGTTTTCGGCTCCGAGGTCCGGGGATGTCCTGGGTCCCTGGCGCTTCCGGGTCTCCTACGCGCACTGCTTCGCGCATGCGCGGGCGCCCGCTCTCCGCGCTCCGCGCATGCGCAGTGCGCAGGATGCTCGGTTCGGGAGGGCGTGCGGCTCAAGCCTCGTTGTGGGGTGTCCGTTGCCGGGGAGACGGCACGGCTTGCGTGACAGGCCTCCCAGGTGCTGGCGGGCCTATTTAAGGAGCCCTGATCCTTTTCCAAACCGCGTCTCAACGCGGTTTGTTCGGATCGTGTCTTTGCTGCCTTGCTTATTTCCCTTGTTCTGCCTGGGGGACCTCTGCCTTCCACTTCCCCTTGTTCTGCCTGGGGGACTCCTGTCCTCCGCCTTCCCTTGTTCTGCCTGGGGAACCCCTGCCCTCCACTTCCCTTGTTCTGCCTGGGATACCCCTGCCCTTCGCCTTGTCCTTCCTCATTCCTTCTTCCCCTTCCTTCAGCTCCAGAAGTCCCGCTCGCCCTCCTTGGTTCTAGTCTCTGCCCAGTCCTTCCAGTTCCTATCCGCTCTGTGCTTCCCCTCTTGTTCCGTACTTCCTCCTGACCGGCCTGCTCTTCTTGCTTCCTTGTCTTCGTCCCTGGAGGGACCGTTCAGCTTCCAGTCCCCGGACCTGCCTACCATCGGAATCCCACCAAGGACCCCGGACCATCAACTCAGAGGCTCCCCCTGCCAGTGCTTGCACTGTCCTGACGCCACTCAATCAGGGGTGAGCCAACCCGTGGCGTTGGGAGCCGGTTCACCTCCAATCCGGTTCCATTCGGGCTGGTGTTGGGCTGGTTCCCCGCGCCATCCGTCACATCTTTCCGGGTCATCCGACAGCCTGGCCTCATCACCAAGGAATCCAACCGGACGAACAGGTACGCAGCGTTCTCGTGACGCTATTTACAACAGATTGAGACGCCTGTCTTCTGACTCCTCGGACTTTACGATGGAAGAGGATCCGGGTCTTCGTAACGAACTTCAAGCGCTTCGTGCCGAGATGGCGGCACTCCGTCAGGAAAATGTAGCCTTACGCCAAATGGTGACTCAGAACACTGGTGCCATACCACAACCTGAAGGTCCCATGGCTCACACAGCTCCCATCAAGTTCGATGGAGATCCCCGCCGTGTGGGTGAATTCTGTAATCATTGCCGCATACACTTTCTCTTCCGTTCATCACACTTTACCAATGACAAGGCCAAGATCGGATACATATTGGGCAACTTATCTGGTAACGCTCTTGCCTGGGCGACTCCATTGGTCGTTACTAATAACCCAATCCTGAATGATTTTTTAGCCTTCGAGAAAGCATTCTTGGATGTGTTTCAATCCCCCAATCTAGCCTCTGCAGCGCAGAATCAACTGATGGATCTACAACAAGCCAATACCGACATCATTTCTTACATCAGCCGTTTCCGTCAATTGGCAACTGACTCCTTATGGCCAGAAGTAGCGCAAAAAACCTTGTTTCGCCGGGGATTAAGAGAAGAATACAAGGATGAATTGTTGCACATACCGGAACCCGATGATCTACAGAAACTTATTGAACAAGTTCTGAGGATAGACCAGAGGTTGGCCGAGAGAAAAGGAGAGAGACGTCGGTTTGAAAAGGGAAACCTCAGACCACTGACTCATCCTACTGGGATATCAACACCTTCGGATGCTACCCAAGAACCAATGCAACTAGGAGCTGTAAGGGGCCCGTTATCGGAAGAGGAGAAGAAGCGCAGGAGAAGTCTGCGACTGTGTTTATACTGCGGAGGCGCTGGACATTTCCTGGGAACCTGCCCTCTACGTCCTATCAAGAAAGGGGGAAACTAGAAGACCTGTCGTCTAAGGGAAAGGCTACGACAGGTCCTTTCTTGCTTTCAGACCTTTCCAGCCCTGGGTTACAACTGCCCCCAATGCAGCCTGCCGTCTTGATGAATCTAGTGATCACTTTGAAGTGGCTTGATAAAAGGATCGATGTCCATGGTCTATTAGATTGTGGGGCCTCCGGGAACTATATTGACGAGACATTCGCCATCAACCTTGGTATGCCTTTATTTACCAGAAGAACGGTTATACCGGTAGAGGTCATCGATGGTACACCCTTAGCTTCCGGTCCCATTCGGTTGCATACCATCGGCATGCTGTTACAGGTCAAGGGGCATGAAGAAAACATAGCCCTTGACGTCATCAAGTCACCATCGTATCCTGTGGTTTTGGGACTGCCTTGGCTTTTGCGACACAATCCTACAATCGATTGGGAGTCCCGTACTTTGAAATTTGTTTCTGCCTTTTGCCTCCGTGAATGTTGCTGCCACAACACCTCCTTGAAGTCTACAACCTTGGTCCCTCTAATCCCGGGAGAGGACTCGTCTGCCTTATGTTCCCTGTCCCAGATTCCGGATGTTTACGCCGACTTTTGTACCGTGTTTTCGGAACCCGGAGAAATACCTCTTCCTCCTCATCGGTCATTTGACTGCCCCATAGACCTGATCCCTGGTGCTGTGATTCCTCATGGGAAGTTATACTCTCTAACTCAGTCTGAAAAACAAGTACTCCGGGATTATCTGGATGATTGTTCTAAGAAGGGTTACATCGTACCCTCCAGATCCTCCGCCGGTTTTCCGTTGTTCTTTGTCAAGAAGAAAGAGGGGACCCTGCGGCCCTGTATCGATTACCGTCAATTGAACGACATAACACTCAAGGACAGGTACCCATTACCTTTGATTCGGGACATCATGGAGTCCTTACGTTCGGCCAAGATCTTCACTAAATTGGATCTCCGGGGAGCCTACCACCTGGTTAGAATCAAAGAGGGCGACGAGTGGAAGACGGCATTCAAAACGCCCTTTGGACACTACGAATACAGGGTAATGCCCTTCGGGTTGTGTAATGCTCCGGCCGTCTTCCAACGGTTTATGGACAACGTGTTTGGCGATCTGGTTGGCATCTCGGTCTGGGTTTACCTAGACGATATCCTGATCTTCTCGGACGATCTGAAGGAACATGTCTCGCATGTCCGCGAAGTACTATTGCGTTTGTCACGTAATCACCTGTACGCCAAAGCCGAAAAATGCTCGTTTCACCGGAATAACATGGAGTTCCTGGGATACGTAATCAGCAATGCAGGTATACACATGGATTCGGGCAAAGTGAAGGCTATTCAGAACTGGAAACAACCTCATGATTTGAAGTCCCTTCAGCGGTTTTTGGGGTTCGCCAATTTTTATCGGCGCTTTATTCCACGGTTTTCACAGGTCACGGCCCCATTGACACATCTGACCAGTGCCAAGATACCTTTCCTTTGGGATCAAGAGGCATCGACAGCATTTGAGTGCTTGAAGACAGCGTTTAGTACAGCCCCTGTTTTGCGTCATCCTAACGATGAGATGCCATATGTCATCGAAGCAGATGCCTCCAACTTCGCTGTTGGAGCGGTCCTGCTACAAAAACATCCTGCATCCGGCGATGAACATCCTGTGGCCTATTACTCACGGAAACTCACCTCTAGTGAGCTGAACTATGCCGTTATTGAAAAAGAACTTTTGGCCATCAAGACGGCGTTTGAAGAATGGAGGCATCATTTACTTGGTGGTCGTTTCCCTGTAGAAGTTCGCACCGACCATCGCAACTTGCAGTTCCTACGAACATTGCAGTGTCGCACTGCTCGCCAAGCCCGCTGGGCCTTCTTCTTCTCTCACTATGATTTCAAAATCACATACATTCCTAGCTCCCAGAACCAGAAGGCTGATGCCTTGTCCAGATCCTTGGAAAAGGAAGAAGTGGGAGCCGGTTTGGATACGCCTATGATAACTCCCAAACACTTTCTCCTAACCTTAGCTCCGCATCTCCAGAAGATCATCCAAGAGACCTTGAGGGATCCGGAACGTGTCGATCTACTAAAGAAACCCCAGATCTGCGAACGCGACGTTTTTTTGTTCTTCCTGAACCGGTTATACATACCTTCGGCTGCCCTTCGCTTGGACATTCTCCACGGGTTTCACGATTCTCAAGTAGCTGGTCACCGTGGTATCAAGGCTACCCAGGAGTTGATCTCCAGACAATTCTGGTGGCCTGGATGGGCCAAAGAAGTAAAGTCATATGTGGAAAGTTGTCCTATCTGTGCTCAGACAAAGACACCTAGAAGAAAGCCTTTGGGACTACTTAGGCCTACTGAAACACCTCCCTACCCTTGGCATACGATCGCTACCGACTTCATTGTTGAGCTTCCGCCCTCTGCTGATCACACTTGTGTCATGGTGGTCGTGGATTGTTTCACTAAATATGCACATTTTATTCCCTTCATGAAGATCCCTACTTCCTCCCAGATGGCTTTGGCATTCCTACACAACATCTATCGGTTACACGGACTCCCTGTGAAGATCATCTCTGATCGTGGTTCACAATTTCTTTCATCTTTCTGGCGTCAGCTGTGTAGTCATCTAGGCATCCATAGAGCCTTGAGCTCAGGCTATCACCCGCACACCAACGGTCAAACCGAAAGGACGAATCAAACCCTGGAGCAATACTTACGTTGCTATGCCAATGCCACTCAGTCAAACTGGCTAAGGTACCTGGACTTGGCGGAGGTTTCCTATAACAATGCGGCCCATGCTGCCACCGGCATCAGTCCTTTTCTATGTTCAGCTGGACAACATCCCAAGCTGGTTCCTTTCTCACCTGTGGTGCCCAGCTCTGTTCCGTCTGCAGACCACTTGGTCTTCAATATTCAGAAACAACATGTCCTGGCCCGGAGAACCCTTACAGAGACACGTGAGCGCATGAAGGAGCAGGCCGATAGGGACCGAACCGCGGAGCCCGATCTCCAGGTGGGCGATCTGGTTTGGTTGTCTTCCAAAAATCTACCTATTCGTAATTTACCTACCAAATTGGCACCCCGGTTCTATGGGCCTTTCAAGATTGCCAAGCGTTTGTCCTCAGTGGCTTTTCGATTGGTGCTGCCCCGCACTTGGAGGATACACCCTGTCTTCCATGTCTCACTTCTGAAGCCCTATGTGAAGGATGTCTTTCGACGCTCTAGTCCTCAGCCCTCCTCTGTTCTGGTACAAGGGGTTCCTGAATTTGAGGTTCAGGAGATCTGTGATTCGCGGATTCGTCGGGGTGTGCTCCAGTTCCTGATCGATTGGAAGGGTTATCCCGCTTGTGATCGCACTTGGGAGCCGCACTATAATGTGCACGCTCCCCGGCTTATCCGTGAATATTTTCTTCATTTCCCCTGGAAACCTGGGGCCCCGGGCCTTTCTGGGAGGGGGCATAGTGTCACGCCGCCCGTCCTGAGGTCCCCTTACCCGCTACGGCGCTCCCCGTCCTGGAGGCTGTATCCTCGTTTTCGGCTCCGAGGTCCGGGGATGTCCTGGGTCCCTGGCGCTTCCGGGTCTCCTACGCGCACTGCTTCGCGCATGCGCGGACGCACGCTCTCCGCGCTCCGCGCATGCGCAGTGCGCAGGATGCTCGGTTCGGGAGGGCGTGCGGCTCAAGCCTCGTTGTGGGGTGTCCGTTGCCGGGGAGACGGCACGGCTTGCGTGACAGGCCTCCCAGGTGCTGGCGGGCCTATTTAAGGAGCCCTGATCCTTTTCCAAACCGCGTCTCAACGCGGTTTGTTCGGATCGTGTCTTTGCTGCCTTGCTTATTTCCCTTGTTCTGCCTGGGGGACCTCTGCCTTCCACTTCCCCTTGTTCTGCCTGGGGGACTCCTGTCCTCCACCTTCCCTTGTTCTGCCTGGGGAACCCCTGCCCTCCACTTCCCTTGTTCTGCCTGGGATACCCCTGCCCTTCGCCTTGTCCTTCCTCATTCCTTCTTCCCCTTCCTTCAGCTCCAGAAGTCCCGCTCGCCCTCCTTGGTTCTAGTCTCTGCCCAGTCCTTCCAGTTCCTATCCGCTCTGTGCTTCCCCTCTTGTTCCGTACTTCCTCCTGACCGGCCTGCTCTTCTTGCTTCCTTGTCTTCGTCCCTGGAGGGACCGTTCAGCTTCCAGTCCCCGGACCTGCCTACCATCGGAATCCCACCAAGGACCCCGGACCATCAACTCAGAGGCTCCCCCTGCCAGTGCTTGCACTGTCCTGACGCCACTCAATCAGGGGTGAGCCAACCCGTGGCGTTGGGAGCCGGTTCACCTCCAATCCGGTTCCATTCGGGCTGGTGTTGGGCTGGTTCCCCGCACCATCCGTCACATCTTTCCGGGTCATCCGACAGCCTGGCCTCATCACCAAGGAATCCAACCGGACGAACAGGTACGCAGCGTTCTCGTGACGCTATTTACAACACACCGTAA
This sequence comes from Ambystoma mexicanum, assembly GCF_040938575.1. Classification (NCBI taxonomy): domain Eukaryota; kingdom Metazoa; phylum Chordata; class Amphibia; order Caudata; family Ambystomatidae; genus Ambystoma; species Ambystoma mexicanum. The sequence goes on from NC_090935.1 coordinate 1,464,431,398, forward strand.
TTTACGGTGGCGTAATTAACGCCTTCCCCACTCCCATTATGCCCTCTGGGGCAAAAATGGGAATGGGGAAGGGTAAATGGGTAAATGGGGACTTACCGCCCAACTCACATCGGAATGGGGCGGTAAGTCCGCCAACCACCATGGTGTAAACGTAGTTTACGCCATGGTGGTAAAGGTACGACCCAGGCGGTAACTTACCGCCTGGGTCGTAATGAGGCCCAGTGGACGTAAAGGTGGAGTTTTAATCCGTGGCATGTACAATTGCTCTGAGCTTTTAGGTTCAGGAATAATTTTGCAAAATGTTTATGTATTGCACTGAGGCCGTGTCATTTTGGAGACTCGTATTGTGATATGAATGTTTACAAATGTCCTGATTAATTAGCTAACCGTATTGATAAACCAGGAAAATATTTACCAGTCCTAGATGGTCATTTAGACCAAGACTAGCTGTCTTAATGGACAACTGCAGATCTGGATGAGCCATCTGGAGATACATATATTTTTTTTTATTGATTGCTTTACAGTTTACAAATAAAACTTTTAGCAAAATGAAACCCAAAATGTCCTTCAGTGTTACTCATGCGCTTGATCCTCAAAAGCAATCCTCAAAGAAAATAATAACCCCTCATCTTTGTGGCCCAACCTTAAACATCCTTGATTCTTCATGGACAGCGCTTTTTTCCAATAACAGTCAGTAAAAATCAACCGTGGCCACTGTTATTGAAAGTTTAGCTCCTCTTAATATTTGGGTGTACTCTGTTAGATGTTAGAAAATGGCTGAAAAATCGAGACCTTTGCTCAGAAAAAAAAAAGAAGAAAAAAAAGATATTTGGCAATTATAGTGGCAAACCGAGACAAGAGAAAAGTATGAAAGCTTAAAGAAATTAAGGTTGGGAAAAAATATAGCTTCTATGTTTCTGAAATGACAGCCCCTGCTTTGCATTGCCAAAAGAATTTAGTGCTAGAGGGTGGGAGAAAGATGATTCAATCAATAGGTAAAGCAATGACAATATCCTTTGGTGCACAGAAATAATCCCCCATTGAATTATTTGTCTGCATTAAGACACCCTGCACAATATACACAGTGAAAGAGTGCTTGGGCATTACTAATGTTCAGATATAGATGACATCTACCTCCCTCCAAATATGAAGCCTAAAATTAAACTCTTAAATAACATAATTAGGGAGGAGAGGGGCACACCCATTCATCTCATGACAAATGCGCAAGTTAGTTCAGAGTACTGCAGTAAAAGAGTTTAGCAGGCGAGTAGCTAGACCAGCAAACAAGTATACCTTTTACCATGAGTGTCAAAAACGTTAACTTATTTTGCATCACTATATATACTAAGTCCTTCACTTGAGTCGTTGGCTGCATTGATAACTGCAGAATGTGCTGAAATATTGCCTGAGACAAAGATGAACATATCTGAGCTTGCTTCAGCCCAATGGCGATTGCTAGAGATCAACACAGGCCCCACTGCAGCAGCCTACTGGGAACCTCCTATATGGCCAATCCACCACTGCTTACATTACACTACTTACTATCTTTTGAATACCCCAGAGTGCCAATAAAGAAGCTAAAGTACTACCTGGCCAAGCACATAAACATGAAAAACACGCAATAAGTACAATAACTATAAAAAACAAAAAACACACACATTAAAACACAGCCCGCAAACCAGATATGATACTTTCACCAAGTCCTCCACTCATTTTCTATTTATGGAAAAAGAGATTCTTCAGGTGTCTCTTAATGGAGAAAATATTAGTTGCTTATTTGTGTTGTATGTGTTCTCCCTCCCCTCTCCCCCCATATTGCAGTCAATGGCCATCATGTCAGAGTATCAGGTTGTGGTTTGATCTAAAGGGTCAAATAGGGCAGAGTCTCTTCTCAAATCAGAGATGTATTTAGGTGGTGTCAATGTTTAGCCTTCCAGATAAAGCTTTAACTCCACCAGCTGCCAAATGATCAGCCAGAACAGTGCACGGCGGACAACATCCACATGAATTCCCATGGGTTCTGCATAGTTTATGCAGGTGCAAGAAAAAAAGCCTGCATGAACATCGAATGCAGCGAAAATGCTGTCAGATTCAAAGCACCGAGCTCATGGAGGAGGTGGGTACGGACTTTCATCTCCCTGTCCGGAAAATACTGTCATTTAAACCTGAAAGTAATCGTAGCCACTGTATTTTCAACCAGTTTTAAATTATGGATTGTTTTTAGAACAGGTCAGGTAGACTATGTTATATCAGCGTCCGGGGCTTGGGAGCCAGCCAATAAGGTTACGTGGATTGCAGGCTAAATCTACCGATACAAGCCAGCATTGCAAAAAATCTAATGGCTGTTCCACTGCCCCGCCATCTTCCCCCCTCTCTCCCCTTTCATCGGTCACTGTTCCCGCCCCTCCCCAACCCTACTCACCTTATTGTTTTTGGCGGCAGCTTCACTGCTGCCGCCGCACCAGCCTCCCTGACCGCCATGTAAAAATGGAAGAGGAGCTCTGCCATGAGGCGTGCCGTTAATTCATACAAAAAACATTGCTGCGCTCGGTCCTGGAACTTGGGCCCTGGGCCTTTATCACCCGATCCTACCTGATGGATCACGTGTTATTGCTAAGAAATTGTACCTTCAACAACATTATTGCTTGCATTGATTTTGTTGGTTGCATTTTGTGTCTCGTGCAGTGGTCGAAGTGTACGAAAAGAAGTAGTGGAGCTATGTTCCCTGCTGGCCTGCCCCCGCTCCCCACAAACCCCATCGCCACGTCTCCTCCCACACACAATACACCCCTCCCAAACACTTGAACCTGCTGTTTAAGGGAACGTTCAGTGCAGTGCACTAAAAGTGCAAGTTTCAGCTTCTTCCTTCACTTTTATTTTAGAATGAAACCATTCCGGAACGGTTTCTTTTTAAAATAAAAGTATGGAAGCTGTAAAAGGTAATTTAAAAAAGTAGAGGAGCACCGCTCCCGACCGCTCCCGCGCCCTTCGACCACTGGTCTCGTGAGCAACAAAGCCTAAACCATTATTACATTTTACAAATGGACATTGCACTTACCTAAATTAATATTAGGTTGTTGCCAAAAACAACATTCAAATACCTCACAGCATCCATTTTTTTGGGAGTAGATCGCAATATTTTCGAATGTTCTCTCCGTGGGCTTAGACTGTCCAATCAATAACAATATGGGGGTCCTTTTTGAAGTGGCGGATGTTGTCTGGAGAGGACCTCTGCTTCTAACGTATATGTCCGCTGCCCTCTCTTTACAATGTTAATTGTGTTTGGGAAGGGGTGCAGTTGAGGCATAGAAATGGGCTTTTCCTGGGTTCCTGTGCCTTTTTACACCTCTTCCAAAATAACCAGGTTACTCACTGTAGTGACCACCTTACTCCTAGTCCATAGTCCCCTTTCCTCCATACTTATGGGACATTCCTCCGTCCTGTGGGACGGGACCAGAGCACATTGTAAAAGCATCACATTTTTCAAAAATGTGTCCTTCCTCTCTTTTTACATGGGGTACCACACGCGGCCGTAACGCCGCCCTTCCTAGCTGCGCCCAGCGCATCGCCCATCGGTCCTTTTCTATCGCCAGGTCAGAGACCTTTAAGCAATAATAGAGGAACCCTATTAGCGGGGACAGCGGGCGGGTGTATGGAGGAAAGGGACTATGGACTAGGAGTAAGGTGGTCACTACGGTGAGCAACCTGGTTATACTTCTACGTCCTGTCCCCTTTCCTCCATACTAATGGGAGATTCCCAAGCACTCCACAAAAGAACTAAGGGTGGGTGGAAACCCCTTTACTGAAAAAGGTTTTTCAGCACAGCCTGCCCAAACTGAGCATCAGATCTGGAGCTCAAGCCTAAGCAGTAATGTTTACAAAAAGCCGATGGGGAGGCCCAAGTAGCTGCTTTCGCAATGGTCTCCCAGGGGACATACTTTTGAAAGGCAACAGCAGCTGCCTTGCCCCGTACCAGATGTGCATGAATCCCTTTAGGAGGCTGTAGACCCCGAACAGTGTAAGACTCCAAAATACAGGCAGCAATCCATCTGGAGATGGTAGCTTTGGAGGCCTGCTTGCCTTGCGGGCTGCCAAAGGTCACCAAAAGTTGAGAAGAACAGTCACATCCGGCACCACAATAGCCTTGTCCACTGGGGACAATGGAGGCAGGGGTGGAAGATTTGGAGGAGGCCCAGCCGGTAAAGGCAGCGCCGGCGGAGGCACAGGCACCGCAGTCGGGACCGTCGGCACAGGCGGGGAAATCTCCATGAACAAGCATCGAAAGTACTCCTTCACGGGGTCGGAACGCATCCGTTGTTGAAATTTGCCGAAAAAGACGTCCTCTGCCGATGATTTAGGTGCGACAGGAGGAGACCTCTCATGAGCGGAGTAATTCCAGCGGTGTAAGGGAGAGGGCTGCCAAGAGGGCCCTTCCCCACTGTTGTCTACATAAATCAAGGGCGCCAATGCCGCAGGAAGCGAGACATTGTGTGGTAGAGGCATCCGAGCGTTTCAGTCATAAACTGGACGAAACGGATGTGCACAAGGAAACCGATGTTCACCTGAAAAAGCGCCCCCTACACCTAGGGCCGATTGCGTAGTTGTGATGGTCTACTTCATATCTTACTGGCAGAGATTATAGTAAATAAGCATCCCTGCCCTTCTCCAACCCACATCAAAATGACCCTGTTTATGGTTTATATTGTTCAATACAAGTACAACCAAGCTTCCTTCAATCAACTGAATTGCAGAGTCAGTTAGCAAATCTCTTGTTACCACCCACCTGACTCTGGATCTATCCACTTACATTGGACACCATAGGCCACTGGGCTCACAGAACTGTATACAAGCCACAATTAAAAGGGTTGGCCAGAGAACCGTGTGGTGCCCCAGAGGTAAGAAGGGGCTTGTGAGATAAACCTTCTCATACTTCGTCTTGTTGACCTTTCTCACTGTTTAATGCAACCAAGCTGTTCTAGTAGTGGCCATATGATGTTCCAGAAGCACAAACAGTTTAATGTAGCCCAATTAGATTGGGTAACTTTGACGTCATCAGTGAAACTCAACAACCTTTTTCTCTCAGAGTGGCTGTCCTATGCCCTGGAATACAGCAGTCTCTTTTTCCCCCAAAGAGCTGGAAACACAACTAAAATACCATTCAGCCAGACGTTAGCACTTCTTTCGATTTGACTGAACTTGGGCCTCATTACGACTATTGCGGAATGGGTTAATGGGCGCCGCTAATTGTGGGCGGCCCCGTTGAACTCATTCTGCAATATTACGAGGTTCCCTCGCAGGACCCGATGTGGACGTCTGGTTTTACCAGACGTCCAGAGCGGGTCCTGGGAGGGGACCAGGGAGCTATCAACGGGCCAATCGTAATCGGCCCGTTGTTAGCTCCCGCACCCATTCCCATTGAGCCCTATGGGAGCTCAAATGGGAATGGGGAAGGTTCGGGCCCGGGTTCCCTGAAGGAGGAATTACTGGGCCCTCCATACTCGGAATGGCCCGGTAATTCCCCATTCAGGGAACCCGGACCCGGACCCGATTTTGGAGGCAGCCATGCCCTTATTAAGGGCATGGCTGCCTCCAAAGTCATAATGAGGCCCCCTGCCTCTCAGCTTTCCCATCCACCACCCTTCCCCAAATGGTCAATTTGAAATGGAGAGGAACTTGAAATGGTCAGGTCAATACGCAGTGCTAGCTTTTCTAAAACATATGGTAACAACTGAGTCTCGAATGAGATACTGGAGCAAAATGCAGTATATAAAGAGGCATTAGCTATTTCCATTAAGTCGCTAATAAAGAAGGGACTGCTCCCTTTATAATGGCTGCAGCGTAAAAGCTTTTTCAATGTCACCTTTGTGTATCAACTGTAGTTCAGTCCATTTACGGCTCACTATTCTGTTGATGGCAAGTAGGAGTAGGCAGAGCCCGACAAACTCCAGGGGGCAGAAGAGACCTTTGATATCTCAAAGCAACGTGATTTTATGAGAAATTGATGTCTGAGTTTAAAGCAAATTGAATCTAACCAAAAACAATAGCACGAATGTTAAGAAACATTCCACACAAACAAGAAGAGTTTCTAACTATGCATTATAACTCCAAATTGAAACGAAAAATAGTTAATGATTCGAAGCAATAGGAGAAGAGTAGTTGGAAGATATCGCTGCTTGGGTCATTAGTCTGATGAATAAGGGAAGACTGTGTAACGTGTTGATCTCTCTATGTTGGAAATTGTGCCTCGGAGCTATGTTTGAACAGTAAACAAATAAACATCACTGCTCCTGAAATAAAAGAGAATACGCATTGACAAAACCAATACCTTTGTCTTTCTGCAAGGACACTTGCAGCCACATATGCCACCCTACTCAAAAGGAAAACCTCAAATACACAAGTACTGCCTCCATATGCTTTGTGCACCCGCATGAAGTCAGGTACCACGACCATATACAATGTTGTCTGTGTACATGGCAGGTGGCAGTAACAATTGTATTTGGGAACAGGTGTAATAAGGCACAGTAACCTAATACCAGCCTGATTTCCAAACCTCAAATGCATCTCTTCCCAAACATAAACAAAACTGCACAGAGGGTGAGTGGACATATACATGTTAGAGGCTGGAAGCTTCTCCAGACAACATCCACCACTTTAAAAATGACCCCCATATTGTTCCTGATTGGACAGTCTAAGGCCGTGGATAGATCATTAGAAAATATTGTGATCTGCAAAAAAAAAGCTAATGGACGCTATAACGTATTTCAGCGTTGTTTTTTGGCAACAAGATAAAATAAATGTAGGTAAGTGCAATGTCAATTTGTACAGTGTTGGAATGGCAGTGGTTGGGGCTTTGTTCACAAGTCACAGAACGCAACCAACAAAAGCAATCCAAGTAATAGTCTTGTTGAAAGTACAATATTATAACATAGTCTACCTGACCTGTTCGAAAAACAATCCAGAAGTTAAAATGGTTGAAAATACGGTGTGTCTGATTATTTTCAGGTTTAAATGAAAGCATTTCTCAGACATAGGACCTCATTACAATCTTTGCAGAATGGGTTAACGGGTGCCGCTAATGGATGCGGACCTGTTAAACCCATTCCACCTCATTACGAAGTCCACTCGCGGGACCCGGTAAGGACGCCTGGTAGATCGGCCCCTTGTTAGATCCCGCTCCCATTCCCATTGAGCCCTACTCCATGCAAAACATTTGTACATCCCATTACTGCTTTACCCCGGATGATTCCACACCTGATTACATGCAACACTACTTTTTTAGTATATGTATTGTGCTGCCCATGTAACAAATGCTACGTGGGTATCACCACATGTAAGTTAAAGATTTGGATTTTACAGCATTTGAGAGCTATAAAAATTTCAGATCCATCTTATCTGATAGGTAAGCATTTCAAGGAGTTTCATGATAACAATGCACAGCTGCTAACTTGTTTTGGTGTTGCACAAATTGCTAATTATCCTCAAGGAGAAGACAGAAACCTAAGACTACGCCAATTGGAGACCAAGCTCATTCTGGACTTTGACACAAAAGTCCTGCATGGTGATAACATTGATGAGGAGTTATACACCTTTATTGGAGTCTAATTGCATCTTCTGTACCATCTGCGACTTTATTTTTTTAGAGATTGTCGCCTCTTATTCTGTAATTGATTGTTGGTCATTTTTGCTGCTCATTCTTAATTTGCTTTAATATTCCTTAGGTGAAATAATTTTAATTTATTGTATTTTTAGGGTTCATGGCACCATGTTTGGCTAATGAGGTTTTTGTATACATGCACTGCAATTTTGTTTGTTGGCTGAGGATTATGATATTCATACTGTACGTCTATGTTTCATTCTTTATCCTGCCTTTCAATATTTATTCAGGTGAATCGCTTGTTAATTTTTATTTACATGCTTTGTGACAAGTTTCCCTCTAGTTTTGCTGACGTGGTCCCATGAGTAATTTTGGCACTAGCACTTTATTTTTAGGCAGCTATGAGCATTTGCACTTTATTATGTCTACTTAGGCAGCTATTAGCATTTGCACTTTATCATGTCTATTTGGAACATTGTTTGTATTTAATTTACATGTATAAGGGATCTTGTCTGTTTTACATTCTTGAATAATTTTTACTGTGCATATTTCCTGTTGATATTGTAATGTTATCCATGTTTCATTCTGTACTATAGGCTTATTTTTCCCATTTTGGGTTAAGTTAGTCGATATCCGGTGTCCATTTGCAAAGCATGCAAATGGTACTTATTGCATTAGCACTTTAACTTCTGCACTTTAGCATGCTGAGTGTTACGGGAGCATTGCTGTCACTTTAAGGGCCTCATTACACGGATGGCGGAGAACCATGGCGCTATTAGCGCCATGGTTCATGCCGGTAAAATACCGGCACCGCCTTGGCGGAAAGGGGAATTACCGCCCCATTCCAAGGTTGGCGGGGCGGTAATTCCCCCTTCCACCATTGCCCTTCCCCATTCCCATTTTTGCCCCATAGGGCTCAATGGGAATGGGGAAGGCGCTAATTACGGTACCGCAAATTGCGGTACCGTAATTAGCTCCCTGGGTCCCTTTGCGGGTTGGTTTTTAACGCCAGCAAAAAGCAGGCGTTAAATCCCCCAACCCGCAAAGGGACCTCGTAGTAAGGCGGTAAGGATTTACCGGTGCCGGTATTTTACCGGTACCGGTAAATCCTTAACGCCATCCGTGTAATGAGGCCCTAAGTCTCATTACTTTATGATATAATATATTTTTTCCTTTTTCCAGTGAGGCAGTACATTATTCATTTTAACCACTTTGGTTGTTCAATTCCAACGTATATCATATTTGTATGAATTTACAATCTATTCTCAAAGTATCATAATTCTTATTTTGGTCTTACACGCCGTTCTGTAATTGTTTGTAATCAGGCGTTTTACATTACGTTAGATGCCTATTCCAATATGTCTGCCTGCAGTGCTTGATCCACATATCTGTGTTGCCAACAGTAAAGAGGGACTATTTAGTTTCAAATGGTCCCTTGGATCACATGAACCCTGTGTGAACAAGCACTCAGGAAGTGCGAAATGTTTCATCCTGTTTTCTCCCTTTGTACCCTGCAATTGTCAGTTTACAAATTTCATACAATTCTGTGTTTTCATCTTTACATGGTTTTGCCTTCATTTTTGTGCCCTTAAGTACTTGGAGTGCGGTCCAGCCACTGTGCAGATTTTTTTCTGTTTGTTTGTTATATATGTATGTATGTATGTAAGATAATAATTGGTTGAAGTCTTCAAGACAAGAAAGATATCAAGAAATATAATCAAAAAGGAACTGTGACACAATCCATACTAGTGAGGACTGTTAGTAAGGTTCATTTTGTACAAACGTGGTCAACTATAAACACACAGTTATTGAAGGCCATTTTATAATACACTCAGGGATCGATTAATGGAATTCTTTGCACGGTATAAAGTCATTTTGCACTGTTGAAAAGCGACTTTGCACTGCAGACACAAACCCTGATTCATGGAACCGTGCAAAGTCTATTTCTGCAGTGCAAAAGTCAGTGCAAAGTCATCTTGTAGTGCAGAAATGACAACTTGCGCTGACTTTGCACTGCAAAAATACACTTTGCACAGTTTCATGAATCACGGTTTGTGTCGGCAGTGCAAAGTCACTTTGAACCGTGTAAACAATTCCATGAATCGGGTCCACATTGTATTGCAGATTGACCAATGTAATGTAGTCCTAAATAGATGGAAACAGTAACTTCATCAAAGCCTTCCATTTTAATGGTGTTCCGGAAATAGCTGTCTTCAAGCACTGAATTCAAAGTTAAGGGCAGCTTTACAAACATGAAGGTTAGAGAAGTAGGGATAACTACAAGCATGAAAAGGTTTTGTTATAAATCACAGGTGTCACTTTTTCATAAGAAGAATGCTAACGGTCGAAGTGTACAACAAGAAGTAGTGGAACTATGTTCCCTGCTGGTCTGCCCCCCCCTCTCAGCTAGTACCCATTGCCACGCCCCCTCCCGCACACAATCCAAACCCCCAAAGAAACACACCTGCTGTTTAATGAAACAGAAAACATTATAAGGCACTGAATGGCGAAATACCAAAATCACCAAAAAAGCCTTTCGCACTGCGAAGGGGGGGGGAACGGGGGACCCTAGGGAATGTTTCATGTAGTGCACTAAAGTGCAAGTTTCAACTTCTTCCTACATATTTATTTTCAAACTAAACCATTCCAGAAAGGTTTCTTTTCAAAATAAAAATATAGGAACAGTAAAACATTTAACATTTTTCCTTTCTTTTATCTTTTTGTCTGATCTTTTTATCTACTAGAAATAAATGTGTACGGTTTTGAAGACCATATCACAATAAATAGAAAATAATAATTGTGTATATGACCTACCCTGCTTTAAATGTATTCTAGGATTTTCCTAATGTACCTTTTGAATGAATTCTTAGGCCAATCAGTATATTTGTGTGGCACCACATGGCCTGGTGAGCCGAAAGTACTTCCTGGTAGCTGCTGGTGTCAAGCTAACCGTAGGTTAAAGCCAAGAACTAAATAGCTCACAGCTCACAGCTATTTCATTCTAAAGGCTTCTTTGGAAAAATTAGCTTGACTTTCCAGGTCTGAACTGCCTCTAGTGGCCACAGACAGAAGTCCTGATAGATATACTTATCGCAAAAACCACTTTACCGCTATCAGGAGCTATATATGCCACATGACCTATATCCCATAATGCACCTGGTTCAGAGGGGTGGATGATAAATCGCATACAAAACAGTAAACTTCGCAGCCTTATTCGTCCTACCCACTGACCCATTGATTCATTACTTTTGACCTGGAGGTTGGCATAGGTGCAGAAATTGGATGACGCATTCAGGGAACGCAGGAGAAGACAATTAGAAACTGGAAATGGGAATGGTGGGCTTTCTTCTATCTTCTGCTAGCCTGATGTAGCCCCCTGCAACATCAGGTGAGCATGTCAGTGTTGTCTTTTACCTACCACCTTTACGGTGTGAACCTTCTTGTACTTAAGATTCGTAACAAGCACTCATTAGAGCTATGTGCGCTATAATAAAGGCAAAAATAAAATCAATAAATAAACATCTGCTGGCATGATGTATTGTTTTTTGGCACTTCAGCGCCATACTTTAATGTGCCCTTTTTCAGAAACAATAACTGTGACTCTTCATTCAGCCCTAAAATCGTCCTTTTTCTTTTACAGTTGCAGTCTTTCCAACCGCACAGACACAATGACAATTCTGCCCCTGTTGTTTGTAATAGCATTCATAGCGAATAGACTTCAATTCAGCAAAACACCCGTGTTAACAGAAGTCAACATCGTGCACATAAATGTATCGCAAGAAGTGACCTCACATGTCCATTGACTCTTCCAATGTTATATAAAGTAATGATCTTTTGGCGCGATTGGTCTCTGCCATAGAATGGATTTTGCTTTTCAGGAGCACTCTTGGGAGCGCAGTGACTGAGTGAAGACCGAAGTCAGGCCAAAGGACGGCCCATCTGCGCTCGTCCACGCAGACTCTGAATTGTGGGCGGGGCCAGCGGTAGGTAAGAGTCTGACTGGTTCAGACATATTGGGCCTCATTACGACCCAGGCGGTAAGTTACCGCCTGGGTCGTACCCTTACCACCATGGTGTAAACTATGTTTACACCATGGTGGATGGCGGATTTACCGCCCCATTCCAAGGTGAGTGGGGCGGTAAATCCCCATTTCCCATTTTACCCTTCCCCATTCCCATATTTGCCCCATAGGGCATAGTGGGAGTGGGGAAGGCGCTAATTACGCCACCGTAAATTACGGTGGCGTAATTAGCACCATGGTCCCTTAGCGCCATGGATTTTAACGCCTGCAAAAAGCAGGCGTTAAACTCACCATGGCGCAAAGGGACCTCGGAATCAGGCGTTAAGGGTCGGCGCCGTTAACGGCGCCGTTAACCCCTTAACGCCTGATTCGTAATGAGGCCCATTGTCTAGAGCACTGGCGGCTACCAAGTCTCCACTAGGATGGCATCACACATCTGCTGTTTTAGGGGCTTGGCTCATTGACGCCGGTCGCTTGCATGCCTTATCAATGCCCGCTCAATCGGGGCGCATAAAATACAAATGTATAGTTTCATTGAAATATAATCAACCAAAGGAAGGGATAAACAAACTATAAATGACACAACTAGTGTATCCTAAGATGACAGTATCTTTACGCAACCACTTAACAAATATGGGCTGCGTACCGTGTATTCATTAGCAAACAAGATGTTTCATAAAATTTCTTTTTTTAATTCATTTTCTTATTCAAGCACAAGTAACAAAAAAAAATAAAAACACATATACACAACATAGCAGTATACAATAATAAAATTATTCCACCTCACAAAATCAAGTCCAAAATACTTGATGAAAAACACAGTGGCAACTTAATTTCTCTTATTGCCCACTGTGCCAACAAAGCCCAACTTATATACGTTTCTGTCCTGAATGTTGCAAGTAACTAGACATTCTTCAGGGGCAGAAATGTGTCTTGTGCTTCAGGTAGATCTTTTTCATTCCTCTATACACCAGATTCCTATATCTAAGGGTACACAAAAGGACATACACATTACTAAATGGGCATCTTAGGTCTGATTATTCAACCTAGCCAAACCCTAATCACCAATAGGGTGGAACGGTATACAGTTAATAATATACCTGAACCGATAGTCTGTAGAAATAAATAACTTCAAACTTTCTAGCAATTTCAATTCTTGCTCTTCACTTTTCTAGCAGATTGAAGGGTTCACTCAAATAGACAGGTACCTAAAAGCAATTACAAAAATGCTAACCTTAGTAAAGAAAATGGTAAAGCATTCCCCACTCCCTCAACAGGTTAGACCATAAGAAAGGGGACAAAAAGACTCTGCGCTCACCCGTAGAGTAAATGTGTATCTTCTCATAGAGAAAATAGGCGGGGAGCCTCCAAGTGTAAGCAGCTATCCCTCAGTGATGGACGTTTTATTTCTAAAAAGGGGGGGTGACACAGAGGCACCTGATGAGTTTAAAGTCTCTGTGAGATAATGTACCTACACACTCTGCAGCCCAAGATCCCCTTACCTTGCTCGAGCTGGCTGATTTCTTACAGTCAGCAAAAACCACGCCACTTAGGGACATTCAGTCTCCAGTGCCTTCCACTCCATGTAAATAGTCCAGGGCAAGAATTTCATATCCCCAGCCTAAAGGTGTAATCAAAAAGACCCAGGAGGCAGTATTAGCCATAACACGGCATCAATAGCGAAAATATCTCTGATCTGAAAAACAGCCATGCTAGTTTCAAACTAGATCTAACCCTCTCTCTTACCTTCAAAAAGCAGACGCTGCAGTATAGAAATGCGTCTACAATAGCCCCACGGGTGTAGATATATAAGAACAGCAACCCCGCGGTCTGAGAAACGAATTGAGTTCTAAGTGGCGCTGTACACCATGTACACCATGTATGATCAACATATCAGTAACAACCATCTGGCTGGCAAGGATGGCAGTAGATATGGAGGGGACTGATGACGGTAGGGCTGAGGTCTACAAAGGGTTGCTGGTGGTGCAGCAGTCCCTCAGCATTGCACCCCCTCTCCCACTTCCTGGCCATGTGTGGTAAACACCAGGGAAACTCATTGCTTTCTACACGGAAGTAGTTTGGTGAAATGACTGCTTTATAGGAAGAGGGGCCCTATTCTAAGGCATCTCTCCTTGTGGTGCAGCTGTATCAAGCATTACACCACCAGACAACAGGAAAAGGGATGCAAATGGAAGAGATATAATGCAGGTGTCCCCAAATATGTTCCTGCCCTTTAACGCTCCTCAGACTCCTACTTCCCACCGACTGCTACAATCCATTCTGTCACTCTTGTTCCCACCAAAAGGTCTGGATTTGGGAATTTCCAGTCTTGCTCTTGGCTTGCAGACCATGTGGCATGTATGGAAGCAATATATTTGCATTTGATAATTCTCTTCCAATCAGGGTCCATTTCACGATCGTAGAAACCAGTATTATTGGTTGTTGTAAAGACTATGGGCCTCATTACACGGTAGGCGGTAAACATGGCGCTATTAGCGCCATGGTTGCCGCCGGTATTTTACTGTGTCCGCCTTGGTGGATGGCGGAATTACCGCCCTACTCCAAGGTGAGCGGGGGTGGTAATTCCCATTCACCAAGGCACTTCCCCATTCCCATTTTTGCCCCAATAGGGCATAATGGGAATGGGGAAGGAGCTAATTACGGTACCGCAAATTGCGGTACCGTAATTAGCACCGAGGTCCCTTTGCGGCACCCTACTTTAACGGCCGTTAAGGTCGGGTCCCGCAAAGGGAACTCGTAGTAAGGCGGTAAGTGTTTACCGGTACCGGTGCCCTTACCGGTACCGGTAAACCCTTACCGCCTACCGTGTAATGAGGCCCTATATTTCCCAGAATGCATTGCAGACAAATTCATCTGCAGTCTTGCACATAAATGACGTGCAGAGAAAGTAAAATCACAGTTGCTTGCAGGTGTTAGCATTTCATTACACATGAGGCAGGTTTAATTGGGATGTGTGAGAGTCTCATTGGTCATTGATGTTGTGGGCCTGTTGGGAGTGGCCTTAATGTTCCCAGTTCTTAGTTCATGGTTTCTGATTTTTACTCAGCAGCATTTTTCTATTTCTTGGGAATACAGCATTGAGCAATCTCTTGTGAGCCAGCACTATTACAATTCCCCTGTGTCTCTGAACTAGCACGTGTGTTGCTGTGCAGCGTCGTTTTTGACCTAGCACTTGTTTTCAGGAACACCAGGCATCGTGACCTTGTTCTTTCAGAGTTCCTGCTTCCAGATCTAACTTTCTTCTCCTGTTCTTCACGGGTGGTTCTGAGGGAATGATTTCGGCTTTGCCCCTATTTCTTTTCTCAGCTCCTATCATTCCCCGCTTAGTGGTAGGGGTGCAGGGTTGAGGTTGTTCCTTATGTTCCCCCTGCTCTGCTTCCTTTGTTCCTTTGGGTATGCTTTGCTTATGTTTAGCTACTTTGCACCATGCCTTGCTATGTATCACGTTTTTAACATTTGTTGTTATACTTTTTGTGTTCATGTTTTAGGATACCTGTGGATACCGCCGCACATTCACATGGTGTTTCAGGGTTTTGTAGGTATTGTCTCTAGGTTACCTTATACAATACCACAAGGTTATTCCCTCATGAAACACATTGGGCCTCATTACGATCCCGGCGCTAAACCATGGAGCTATTAGCACCATGGTCCATGCCGGGGTCCGCCATGGTGAATGGCGGAATTACCGCCCCATTCCAAGGTTGGCGGGGCAGTAATTCCCCATTCACCATGGGCCCTTCCCCATTCCCATGTTTGCCCCATAGGGCGCAAATTGCGGCACCGTACTTAGCACCAAGGTCCCTTTGCGGCACAGTACTTTAACGACTGGTAAAACCAGTTAAGGCCGTTAAGGTCGGGTCCCGCAAAGGGACCTCGTAATCAGGCGTTAAGGGTTTAACGGCGCCGACACCTTTTACGGCGCCGTTGATCCCTTATGCCAGGGTCGTAATGAGGCCCTCTGTGTATAGGCACTATATAAATAAACTATCATATCATATCATGTACCCTACCAATGTGTGCCCTCTGTGTGGCCATAATGCAGACAATAACTGTAAGAGCAATTACACACGAGGATCATAATGATTGCCGATATCCTTTGCCTGGTGTTTCTTCTTACTATGGACAAGCAGTGAGAAATACAGAAATACAGAAAGTATGCAGGGCTCTTAGAAAGCCGTTTTGATTTCTGTCAATGCACTGCACCTACAACCTTTGACTAAGGGGACCCAGAGTAAATAGCAAGGTATCACAAATGGGAGTGGCAAGGTTAGGTGCTTCTACACCTTAGAGTAACCACATGAAATCCCAGGTAGTAGCCCATACCTTGCACCTATCCAGATTGACTATAAAGACTTGCAACAAATGACTTTGTAAATCTCTATGTATCAAAGGAAACTCTAATTTCGAGTTATTATGGCTATTCCTCTTAAAACCTAACTATGTAAAGGGCCCATGCTGTCGGTGGCATAAAGTCATATCCACGGCTCTGAATGAGATGCTTATTTTGCATGGATAGACAGAAACTGTAACCCACCCTCACCTTTCTAGTGATTTTTTTTCCAAATTCTTGCAGAAACATCATGTGTTGCAAATGTTATTGCACTTTATTTTCTATGTTATGCGCATAGTGTGTCAGCTGAGTGTTTGGAGCCGAATTCGGCCGCACACTGAGCATTTTCTACGTTCGGATCTGTGATTTCTGCTTTCATCGGACCTACGCACACTGGCCCTTTAGCAAACACTAAGGGCCTCAATCCGAGTTGGGCGCAAAGGGATTACCGGCACTGGTAAGGACACCGGTGCCGGTAATCCCTTTGCGCCCGATTCCGAGGTCCCTTAACGGGTCCCTCCTTTAACGCCTGGTCTGACCAGGCGTTGTGGACGGGACCCATTTAGGGACTTCGGAGCTAATAACGGTACCGCAATTTGAGGTACCGTTATTAGCTACTTCCCCATTCCCATTGAGCCCTATGGGGGCTCAAATGGGAATGGGGAATGGTTTGGTGAATGGGAACTTACCGGTCCCGCCAAGGTCGGACTGGACCGGTAAGTCCCCCTTTCACCAAACCGTAGTCGGAACCGGTATGGGAGGTAGTCATGGCGCAAATAGCGCCATGATTACCACCATACTCGGAATGAGGCCCTAAGGCTTTAAAGCTCCCATAAGGCAGCATGAGGCGCATTGCGCGGAGCGTGTCAGCCGCGTGTTTGGAGATGAATTCGGCCGCACACTGAGCATTTTCCACGATCGTATCTGTGATTTATGCTTTCATCGGACCTACGAATACTGGCACGTTAACAAACACTAAGGGCCTCATTATAAGGTTTGCGCTGACGGAATGAAGGGGGCCGGTGTGGAACCGGCCCCCTTCATTCCGGCAGGGCTAATTACAGGGTTCCCATTGCGGGACCCGGATCGCACGTCTGGTAAAACTAGGCGTGCTTTCCGGGTCCCGTGAGGGGAAGAAGGAGGTAAAAATGGGACACTCATAATGTGCCCCTTTTTTACCTTCATCCCCATTCCCATTGAGCCCTATGGGGGCTCAAATGGGAATGGGGAATGGTTCCTGCAAGGAGGACTTACCGGGTCCTCCTATGTCGGAATGACCCAGTAAGTCCCCATTGCAGGAACCCGGTAAGTGAGCCCGGTTCGGTGGCAGCCATGGAGCTAATTGCTCCATGGCTACCGCCAAACTCGTAATGAGGGCCAAAGACTTTAAAGCTCCCATAAGGCTGCGCGGAGTGTGTCAGCTGAGTGTTTGGAAACAAATTCGGCTGCACACTGAGCATTTTCCACATTTGGATCTGTGATTTCTGATTTCATCTGACCTATGCATACTGGCCCTTTAAGAAACACTAAGGCCCTCATTACGGGTTTGGCGCCTTCTCCATTCCCATTGAGCCCTATGGGCGTTCAAATGGGAATGGGGAATTGTTGGCTGAATGGGGACTGACCGGGTCCTCCAAGGTCGAAATGACCCGGTAAGTCCCCATTCAACCAGACCGGACCCGGGTTTGGAAGCAGCCATGTCGCCCATGGCTACCTCCAAACTCGGAATGACCCCCTAAGACTTTAAAGCTCCCATAAGGCATTGCGTAGCATGTACCCCGTTGTGCGGAGTGTGTCAGCTGAGTGTTTGGAGACAAATTCGGCCGCACACTGAGCATTTTCTACGTTCGGATCTGTGATTTTTGCTTTCATCGGACCTACGCACACTGGCCCTTTAGCAAACACTAAGGGCCTCAATCCGAGTTGGGCGCAAAGGGATTCCCGGCACTGGTAAGGACACCGGTGCCGGTAATCCCTTTGCGCCCTATTCCGAGGTCCCTTAGCGGGTCCCTACTTTAACGCCTGGTCTGACCAGGCGTTGTGGACGGGACCCGTTTAAGGACTTCGGAGCTAATAACGGTACCGCAATTTGAGGTACCGTTATTAGCTACTTCCCCATTCCCACTGAGCCCTATCGGGGCTCAAATGGGAATGGGGAATGGTTTGGTGAATGGGAACTTACCGGTCCCGCCAAGGTCCGACTGGACCGGTAAGTCCCCCTTTCACCAAACCGTAGTCGGAACCGGTATGGGAGGTAGTCATGGCGCAAATAGCGCCATGACTACCACCATACTCAGAATGACCCCCTAAGACTTTAAAGCTCCCATAAGGCATTGCGTAGCGTGTACCCCGTTGTGCGGAGTGTGTCAGCTGAGTGTTTGGAGACGAATTCGGCCACACACTGAGCATTTTCCACGTTCAGATCTGTTATTTCTGCTTTCATCGCACCTATGAATACTGGCCCTTCAACAAACACTAAAGATCCCATAAGGCAGCACATAGCACGTAGCGCGTAGCGCATTGTGCTTAGTGTGTCAGCTGAGTGTTTGGTGCTCGGTGGTGTGCGGGGCTGCTAGCTGCCTTTTCACTCTTCTCCGGTGGATCTTCCAAATGGAAAGCACAATGAGGTAACTCTTTTTTATAAGAGCTAAAATACAGCCACTGAGTCCTACCAACGTTAGCACGGCGACGTTGCTGGTTATTCTTTAACTGTGAAGTGCTCGCCCCTAGCTTTTCGGTTTTGGGATTGTATGTCCAAGTGCCAGTGCCGCCATTTGCAGCCTGTAATTAGCTACATCCACACTCCCTTCTCTTGAGAAGAATTATACCATAAAATCTTAATTCTCCTGGTTCTCGGATCATTACTACGACCCCCGAAAAAATGCCTGGCAAAGCAACCTCTAACTATAGGAATGCAAAACTGAGACCTGTCAAACCGGTTGTGGTTAGACGAGCAGAATCATGGAAGAATGACAGGCCCCCTGCCCGTACAAGAAGATGTTGTATTGGTGGACATACATATCTCCCGACCCAGTGAGGGGAAAATCACTGATTACTACCATTCAGTTAAAGGTGGCCAGCAACATCAGTGTGTACGAAACACAAATATGGGTATTGAAATTTTAAAACAAAGAAAATCTGACTATGGCGGCATAGATAACAACTCGTTGCTGGGTCTATGGTATATGTTACAGAATGCTATGGGGAGCAGTAGGTTGTATCCTGAGCCATCAATGGAACTAGAGAATTGAGTTTTCAAAACACGATGCCTCTCTCGCCTCTATTCATCATTCTGCAAACCTACCCCACAGCCCAGCCCCAAACCAACATCTTTCCGCCTCTCCAAATCTGTTCCCTAATACATCAAGTGAGGAAGGCAGCCGAAGTACCTCACGAAACATTGTCCACTGAGAACCAGTGGAGACTAATAATACCCATACACACGTGGTCCACTTCACTAAAAAGATTCTTCTTAAATGGTGTGGCCTTACGTTGGATGAAGTGCAAA
Source organism: Ambystoma mexicanum (assembly GCF_040938575.1). Classification (NCBI taxonomy): domain Eukaryota; kingdom Metazoa; phylum Chordata; class Amphibia; order Caudata; family Ambystomatidae; genus Ambystoma; species Ambystoma mexicanum. Next base: position 1,464,450,873 of record NC_090935.1, read on the forward strand.
AGCTAGGCACACAAGTGTCCTCTCTAGATGACAGACTCTTAGCCCTGGCTTATCAAAAGGCACCTCCCAGTGATCCCATTTCCGACCCAAACCATCTGGGGAATTCCTCTAACTCAGGAAAAAAAGGGCTCCACCAACCGCTACTTTCGCACTGCAGAAATACACGTTGAAATGTTCCATTAATCAGGGTGATTGTTGGCAGTGCAAAGTCACTTTGCACAAGTGAAAAGTCACTTTGCATCGTGTAAAAATGTCCATGAATCAGGCACGTTGACTCTCTTTTTCACATTCATTATTGTAAGTGCGACTTGGGGATTCGAACTGCAGCCGTCAGGTTCACATGTCGGGCACTTCACCTCTGCTTCATTTATATAAAAATAACGAACTAACGGTGAAATGTCACAGCTTGGGAGTGCACTCACCAGGGAAAACATTGGCATTGATTCATGAGGTTTAAAGCATGGACACTTTTTTTTACATTTTCAAACACTATCAGAAGAAAAAATACTCCCATGGGGGTTCTTTTGTGTTGATTTTATAAAAGGCACATTCGTCCTGTGCAATTTGTATGTTTATGCAAAGCCAGTTGAATTAAATTGGCATATTTCACCTCGATATGTTAATTTCTGGTGATGTCACACCCCATTGAGCATGTTAATGAGCCCCCTCCCCCACTTTTTTTAAAGAACTTGACCCTATTGTGCAATTGTCTGGACACAGTTGTCTGGGCCTAAAAAGACCCAGAGACGCGATCACGAGGTCTTGCAAAGAAGTTGAGAGTCGAGGGAACTGAAAGGAGAACTTCAAAAAGGAAAAGAGTGTGTTCTGAAGCTATGGGTGGGGAAAGTAGAAGCGAAGATCTCAAGCAAGGCTCCTTGGTAGGTCTGCATGGAACTGGAAAGGGTGGCGTGGCAGACGAAGGAACTGCCCAAGAGGTATTTCTCCACAGAAAGCATTGTAGAAGCCCTGGAAATCTCTGCACAGGGGCAGTCTGTGCACGCTTAGAGTCACACATGCACAAAGGTATCGAGAATGTGGAGAGAAACAACAGAAATCAAATAGGATCTGGCGCCTCGACCACAGACGGGGACGGTGGGTTGGATGCGGAGGGATAGCAATGGTTAAGGAGTAAGGGGTAAGGAGAGACAGCACCTTCCACTTATGGACAGGCGCGCATGCACCTGCACTGTTGCCTGGTTCATTACAGATCAAACAGAGTCCCCATTGTTTGCCTTTGATTTAGAGTGGGAGGGCGATGGGAAGTCGATGTCACAGAACAAAGAGGGAAGCTGGCACTGTCAGCTAGATAAGCCAGCTTTTTCAGATTCCTCTAAGGGGCACAGAAGCCAAAGCATGCAACTAAGTCCACAAGGAAGTGAAAGCCTACATGGCGTGGTCTATTAAACCGCATCGCGCAGTTCCTTTATCGTAACAAATTACTAGCACACTTCTCATAAGGAAAGAAACTGCAGAGGAGTTGTGACTTGGCATTCCTTTGGCATGAGGACATCATGTGTGTACATAAGATCAGGTGGATTTGCATGTTCACTGGATGACCGGAGACTTATGCCAATGAATGTGTGTTACTGAAAACGTGTAAGCAGCTATGTCCTGTCTACACAGCTGCAGGATTCTTTTGCCTGTGTGTCCAGCAATTATCATACATACTTATATATATATTGTGTCTGTATCCCCACTAAGATTTTAAGTGGGCCTGGGCTAGTTGAGGCAGTGCAATGCCCCTGTAGTTTCCAGAAGCTGCTTCCGAGCCAAATCTAATTCTGTCACCGATAAACATCCCAAAGCGATTTCTTCTGTTCACACATCCTTATTGTGAAAGCGTGCTTTAGGTGTCTCGCTGTAAGCGAGGGGGACTGATTGATTGATACGATGTTTGAGGCCTTTAGGAACATTAGACAGTGCCCTCTGCTCAAATAGGACAGCCCAAGTGTCACATCCATAAGATGACACTGTCCAAATGAGTATATATGGGATGGGGATATTTTACATTTAGGGTGAGTGTTGCGACAAACTAAATAAGCCAAGAGCACAGTGTGCATTACTTGCTCAGATGATTTCACAGGCATATTTCAAAAATAAAATGCTATGGTCATTCTTATATTCTCAAAAATTTTATTCTAATTGCCAGAAAACGGCATTGATGCTATTTGCCCCATCCCCTCTCTCATAGGTCATTTACTTACAGAATGCGCGTGATGTATTCACTGATAGAATTATTTATATACAGATTGAGAGGGAAGTTAATGTACAAATCACAGAGAAATCAAAATACAATATATCGAATGGATGCACACAATACCATCTGTGGCAATGCTGAGTGGCCCAAAGTGCATGTTTGCAGGGTCTAATGGTGCATTGTCTGGATCAGGTGGAGCCCCCCATGGGAAATGGCCATCGCCATTCAGGCCAGGCCACCTTGTTTACGCCCCCCCTTCGCTTTTGCATTCCAATTAATGCACTGAAGCCCACCAACATTATATATAGCCCACCAACATTATGTGTGTGTGTGTGTGTGTGTGTGTGTGACTTGGTTCAAATGGACTTTCCTATTACATATATATATGCACTTTAATGAGGCACCTTATTGTTAATACTGTAAAGGGTCTGAAGAATATGCTGCGATTGCACTTGGCACGTATTCGGACATGCTGCTAGAGCACTATGCACTTTAATGAGGCACTTTGCGTGAATACTGTAAAGTGTCTGAAGATGACTTCAGTGGTGCACCAAGTGAGGCATTTCTTGGAATATGCAGCTTGTCCTGAGGCGGCCAGAGGCCCGAAACCTGAAGAAGATCTAACGTCGCACCCCACCCCAGAAAGGAGGAGTCCGTTGTGATCGTCACCGTGGGCTTGGGTCCTGAAACCCCGCACCCACCGACAGGTTGCTGAGAGATGACCACCATTCCAGGTCCACTCTCATGGAATCCGGAATCATTATCAGCTTGGAATCCGGGTCCACCGCCTGACGCCAGGAACTCCTAAGAGCCATCTGGGTCCGTCTCATCTTGAGACGAGCAAGAGGAAGAGCAAGCACACACGAGGCCATGAGGCCCAGAAGCCTCTGGAACCACGAGGCCGACATGCTCTCCGACTGCGCAAAAATCTGACACGTGGCTAACATCCGCCATTCTGTCCCTGGTCAGGTACACTCTGCAGTTGATCGTGTTCCAGCGAAAACCCAGGAAAATCAGGTCCTGAGAGACCGTCATGGAAAATTTCCGCCAGTTCACCGACAGCCCAAGATGGAACAGGAGCTGAAGGAGAGACTGGAGATTGCCCGCTGCTGCCAGGGGACAAGGGCTGCGTAAGAGCCAGTCGTCCAAATATGGATACACATGAATACCCTGGAGACGAAGATGGGCCGCAATCACCGACATCGTCATTGTGAAGACACGCTGCGTCGAGCTGAGGCCAAAAGAAAGCACTCGAAACTGGAAGTGCTCCTCTCCCAAAGAGAAGCAGAGATATCTCCTGTGTGGGTTCCAAATCAGGATATGCATGTACGCATCCTGAAGATCCACCACGCTAAGCCAATTGCCCATCTGTAAGGAGGAGCGTATCTGGCTGGGTGTGATCATCTTGAATTTCTCTTGGGGTAGGAAAAGATTGAACTGGGAAAGGTCTAGGATGGTGCCAGGCCAGCCTGGTTGGGTTTGGGCACCGTAAACAGCCGGGAATAGAAGCCCTCCCCTCGCTCCCCAAGGGGAACGGGTTCCACAGCTCTGAGCTGCAGAAGTTTCTGAACCTCTGCCTTGAGGGAGGGCGAGCCAGACAGCTGAAAAGGAGGGTTGAGGGGTGGGGTAGGGGGTAGAGGTAAGCGGAAGCCCGCCCGAGCGACTGACAAGACCCATCTGTCTTCTGTGATGGTCTGCCACGCCTCTCAATGAGATGCAATGCGTCCTCCACCGGGGTCTCGTGCGAGTGCGGAAAACTCTCATTTAGTAGGTTTATCAGTGGCGGTGCCACCTGAGGAGGAGGCTGAGGAGTGGGAGAAAAACCACGTCCGTTGTTGCCTACGGCAGTTGTTCCCCACAGGAGTATCCACTCTGAGAGATTTTCGGTCGAGGAAGCCCCTAAAGCCAGAAGAAGGTCGACTTTGTGACAACGGTCTCTGGGTTTTGAAAGGAGTCTTAATCAGGACAGACAAGGACTTTGCTGTCTGAGTGCTATCCTTCATCTTGGTGAGCTCTACATCTGTTGTAGAATGAAAGAGCTTCTTCCCATCGAACAGAAGGTCCAACACCTTGTCCTGCACTTCTTTTGAGAATTTAGTTGCATGCAGCCATGCCTTCCCTGAGGTATCAACCCCCAGCATAAGGCACCGAGCCGAGGTGTCTACGTGATGAGCCGCAGCCTCCAGGAGATCTTGGGCCAAGACCCTGGCGTCGGATAGGCCTCCTTTAAAATCTTCCAGCTTCTCGACCGGGATAAACTCCTCCAACTCCGACAGATCTTTCCACATCCGCATGTTAGCCCCCACTAATATCAACTCAGCGTTGGCCTGCCTGAGCTGCAAGGCCGAGTTGGCGAAGATTTTCCTCCTGAGGGAGTCGAAGAGCTTGTCCTCCTTTCCCAGAACCTGAGTAGCCGTCATGGAAGAGGATGCTGCAGGCCTGGACTGCAAAGTGGCCGCAGCCACTACTGTGGTTGAGGGGGGCGGACAAGACGACAGGGCCACTTCTTCCGAAGAATGCAGCCTGTATCTCGCGTCATTTTTCTTATTGACAAATAGTCAAGAGTGTGGCTTTTCCCAAACTCTGCTGACATCGGCCAGAACGTCCTTCTGCAACAACAGGCCAGTTCGCTCTGTGGGGAGACAGGGTGAAAGCCCCAGAAAGCACGCCATCCTGCGGAGCGGGTGCCTCGGGCACTGGAACATCTAAGAAGTTCATCATGTCCAGTACCCGGTCATGAAAAGCTCTGATAGAGCGGGGAAGGTCCTCGCTGTCCTGATCGCTTTGCGCGTCATCCAACAGGTCAGGATCCTGCTGAGCCGTGTCAGGCGCTGCCTTGTCCACATGGGACAATGGAGGCAAAGTCGGAAGAGTCGGGGAAGGCACCGTAGACAAGGGAGGCGCGGGCAGAACCACCGGAGGAACGGGTGGGGCCAGAGGCGCGGGCGGACATATCTCCCTAAAAAGCCCTTTGAAATACTCCCTCATGGGGTCGGCATGCATGAGCGTCTGAAATCTACCGAAAAAAGCGTCCTCCGGGGACAGTTTCGGACCCTGAGGAGGCCTCTCATGAGGTGGACAAATCCAGGGACGTAACAGGGAAGGGTGCCACACTGGCCCCTCCCCCGACATATCCGCATAAATCAAAGGTGGCGACCCTGCAGGCAACGAAACATTGTGCTGAAGAGGCATCCGAGCGTTCCAGTTGTAAACTGGCCGATAAGGATGCACACAAGGGACTCTACGTTCACCCAAGGGACCAACCCCTACACCTGAGGCCGATGGCGTAGTTGTAGGGGTAGCACCCAAAATGGCCGCCACGGTCGTGGCAGGAACGGGCGCCATTTTGTCCTCATCTGAGGGGAACTGCGGCACGTGAGGAAGTGAGGCAGGGTCCCCGTCGATGGATCAGGGGTCTTAACTTTAGCCTTAACATAAGGGACCTCGGCAGAGCCGGTACTGTGAGGCCTGGAATGTTTTTGTGACATACCAACCGCCAAATTAGCCTTCGAAGGAAGGACCTCGGCACTGCCGGTAAAAGAAGAACTTTGCTTCTTTGCCCCCTCAACAGGTCTGGTGTCGCTGCAAGAGCGGGAACGGTGAGAAACAACTTTCACCGATAAGGCCTTGCCAGGCCTCTCAGAACTGTTGGTAGCTTTAGCCTTTGCACGAGGGACCTCGGACCCGGGTCCGGTAAAAGCCTTATCTGCGCGGGCCTCGAACATCCGTTGGGTGACAGCAAGCCCACCCAAAGCCTCGGGCGCACCCCGGTTTTATTTTTGAGGGAAGCCGATAGAGAGGCCTCAGAGCTAGCTCCGGTACTGCACGACTCAGTAGAACTGGGTCCACAAACAGCCCCCACAGGAGGGGCCTCGGAGCGTGCTCTGGTATCCACAGGCCCCTTACGGAGACCCTCTGAGAAAACTCTGGTACAATTATTAGGCCCAACGGGCACCTCAGGGCGAACCCCGGTGGCAGGGCGATCAACGCCCCTCCCGGCCCGAGAGGAACCCGGAAAGGTATCCCCCGGCCGGGGTGCTCTGAAAAGTAAAGAACTTACCGGGCGTTTTTTCTTCTCGTCGATGAACGCCTGAAAATGTGAAGGAGGAGTTTGTCGGAACACCTCCTCCCACCGCTCCAACCGACGTTGAAGTGCCCGGACCAAAAGGGAGTTGCAGTAAAAACAGGAGTCCCACCGGTGATCAGGACCCAAACACTCTAAACAAAGAGGATGGGGATCCGCCCTCGCGGAACGACGGTGACACGATGAACAATCTGGAAAGTCTAGTTTGAACGACATAGACAGACTAGTACACGATCGCTAGCGAGAGCTAGAGAAGAAAAAGGGAAGAAAAAATCTTCCGAGGATGCAAGTGCGTCCAGTCCCGAACGAGCGTAGAAAGGACTGATGGGCGATGCACGGGGGGGAGCCAAGGTGGGCGGGGTTACGGCCGCGTGCCAGGCCCCGCGCAGAAAGAGACGAAGGACACATTTTTGCAAAACAAATTTTGGATGCTTTTTACAAAGTGCTCCGGTCCCGTCCCACAGGACGGAGAGGTGTCCCATAAGTATGGAGGAAAGGGGACGGGACGTAGGAGTATGAAGTTTATATCGCCACATATAGATATGCATTCACAAAAACATTCTTGGAAGTCATGTGTAGAAAGTTTATATGGGGAAAATGAAATTAAGTTTATTAAGACCAACAGACACAAACATCTGCAACCACCACAGCCAACATGAAACACTTGCACTGTAAGGTCAGAAAGACTAAAGTAATTGCACTGTGCAATGCATAAAATCATTTGCAGCACCCAACAAACATGTACACACACACACACACGCACACACACACATACACACACACACACACTAAAGAAAGTAGACACAGTAGTACAACACACCTCCACACAGACTGATTGCTGGTACATGCAAAGGAAGGCATTGCAGAACAAACTTAAACATGCACGCCCAAAAGGGCTTCCAATGTATAAAACAAAATGCAACATGTTTCTCCATTTGACAACGCATTGGCCAATCACACATTCAGGCTTCTGCATAAACCCACTCATGTATAAACATCACTACTAACAAAGGCAATCACAAAACTGAAACTCCTGCCACTGTAGGGTTTCTGTTTGCTTGGTCAAAAGATGGACAGCCCACAATGACACCTACATAGGCAATGGAGCCACCAAAACAAGCTGCACTTGCTGTCCAGAGAAACCTAAAAAGTATACATAGACACCCCACCCACTGTACCTGGAACACCCACAAACTGACCATTTCAGTGTTCTATTTTCTCTGTTTACTTGACAGGATGTCTGACGGACAGAGTCCAGGCAGCAACTCTGGTAAATTGAACGCACACGCTTGTACAGGCCTACAACACCAATGCCTACTGCCCTTATCACACTCCTCTATGCTTACATTCACCCGTATTGCACATCTGTCCACATTCTCAGGAATATATATGCTGACAACATCAGGCATGCTCCACCTCAGAAATACATTGAAAATACTTTTTTATCACAGTGCATCAAAAACACACTGGTACAGCCATTACCTAAGACAGGAATCTCCAGAGCCACCTCTCAGCACTGACTCACACCCCAAACAAACACAACACAAAAACACGTAACTACATTTAATTTCCTAATGTGTACTTCTAAAAGATATAAGACACATTTTCACACGTTATCAAACAGCATACTAAAACATCCCACACTCATTACCTAAACGGAAATTTCAAATGCACCTGTACCACAATGTATTCAAAAATGTAAAGAAACATGATTTGCACTAACCACATTTTGCACAAGAACATTCTAATATATCCGTCATCTGCTACCCGATCACAGAGGTTGCTCAAAGCCACCTTCACACACACTCACTCACACACAAACACTGCATAACCAACATTGTTTGACTCCAGCAATTTCAAAAGCACATATGACACACCTTTTGCTGCTCTCCGGTGACTCCCAACTTTCCAGTCTCGTGCACACCGACAACCTACGTATTTTTTACAGCCTCTATCCTTTACCGAACATGAGAAGTCTGCTCCTACAACCTACAAATCCAGACTGGCTTGTTTGGCTTTTCAACTTTTCTCAGTCCGACCTCTGAATGGATCTTTCATTGAGAGCATGCACCTTTGGGACATTATTGGGCTGGGATTGATTAGCTTCCAGGGAAACACCTGGGTTGATGAGGGCCTCAAAGGGGTGGGGGACAGACCTATATTTAATGAAATCACCATCTTTTAGTTGTGTCCCTTTAAGCACCCTAGGGATTGGCTGTGATGATTCCCAGCTATATTTTACATTTTGGTTAAGGTGTATATCCTGCCTGTGTGGTTCCTTTTTACTAGTGCATGAGTGGTGAGCGTGATATTTCGTTTTACAGTGTTGGTGTTTGTTGCAGAGTACCGGGGAGTTAGAAACCTGTTCCCTGCAGCCACGTCTACACATTCAATAGGTATGCCAGAGACTGATATTACTATCGCCGCAGGAACACATAATAGGTCATGGGTCCAGTAGTACTCAAAGCATGGCCCCCTTGAGCTGTTGGCTAAGCTGGAAATGGTGGCACTGTCCCAGCTATCTCCCTTAACCTAGTGGAGGCCAATCCCATGAAAGAGTAATCTGGTGGACTTGATGTTGGGATTTTTGATCTGGCTTCTACTAGCTTCAGACTTTTTCTCTCCAGAAGGAGCTTGTTTTCCTTAACCTGCACATTCTGGCACCAATATGATGGGTAGGGTAGGGACCCCCAAATACTAGCCACTGGTGATATAATATTACTCCGTTCCCCGGCCACGAGTCGCAACCCAGGGCAAAGTGCCCAGGGGACTTCTAATATCTTATCAAAAAATCATATAACAAGATCCAAACATACACATTTCTCTTTCTTGATCCACCTTCAGGTGCGCCTCGGGTGCTTGCAGCAAAGAAAATCCATAATCCCCGATGATTAAACTGCTAAGTGAAAATTAATGAGTTTAATCAAAAAAATACAAGCGGAAAATAAAACACACACCTACAACTTAGATCTTACAGGCATACATGTATCTGCAACTGCCCTTAGTGAAGGGCAGGTTTATCAACATGCAATCCACCTTCGTCATAAACACAGATTCCACTCAACTAACACTAAGCACATAAAGCATCCGGCACAAAAAGCCCCACAATACACACAGAGACAACTCGCACACCCACAAAAGGGCAAAAATGTCTTGTAAGACACACTCCCATGCACACATCCACAAGGATGTGCAAACATTTGTCAAACCCTGTGTTGATGAGCCATTCACCCTTCCAAGGACAAACTTCCTAAAAGACCAAAATTAAAAAGAGGTAGGCATCTATGGCAAAGAATGCCTCAATAGCATTATTGCATCCGAGACTGACAATGAAAAATAGAAAAAAAAACAAATATGGCTATAGCAATCAAAGGTGATGTAAAGACATGAAAACAATTTTGTTTTAACATAAAAAATTAAACCTACATCCAACAAACTAAAAAAAATCGTGTGTCATTAAAAAAACGTTTAGCAAGAAAGAGGTAAAAAATAAAATATTTAAGTCCCTCAATTCTTCTTGAAAATAAGCCACACTCCTCAGTGCAGTTCAAACAAGCTAGTGTCTGAAATATTAAAGCGCCAACCACATGTACACACAAAATTCTCAAAATACCACACACACATACTGAAGAATACACACACACACACATATATATATATATATATATATATATATATATATATATATACTTTAAAATACGCACAACAATAAAAAAGAAGAAATCATTGGAAAAAAATAATTATGTTTATTACCTTAACCCTGCACATGCTGGGAATGGTAACAAGGTACGAACATGCAGTCAAAAGGTTAAACAAATGCAATTTAAAAATGTTGGGGATGACAATGTTGAGGTACAACAACTCGGTCCAAAGGAATGATTTCCCACATTACAAGTCCATCACACTACGAATTAAATCTTAACTCACTAAACCTCTACTACACAACATGTACTTTAAATATAAGATATCTTAAAACAGTGCTGGGAGTCCTTTGATGTGATGTAGTGCAGGTTAAGATTGAATTCGTATTGAAAACCAGTTCATTGGGACTGAGTATTTGTACCTCAGAAAAACCATTCTCAACGTTTGTAAACTTTACGTTATGAACATTTTCGATTGTTTGTACCTCAATATTGGCATTCAGAATGTTGGAAGTCCTCATCATTTTATAGGTAGTATCCTTACCATCCTTTAAAAAAACGGTGTTTCCACTGCTATATATGAGTGTGAGTGAGTGGGTGAGTATGTGTGTGTGATTCTGTGGTTTAGAGCATACAGAATGCTAAGCTAATTTAGACTCAGGCAGCTCTACAAACATGCACTATGATACTCATAATCACAGGGCATGTATTGCTTGGCTCACCATATGATATGTAGCATACAACCTGAAGTGAAGAAGAACACTTTTTGCTGAAAGACAAAATGTTTATTTTTAAATGTGTGAAACAAATTCTAAAGGATGAAAGGTTTCAAATTAATAATGATCACTTGTTTTGATCTGGGCAACCTCCCATACCATTATTTCATAGCCTGCCTGCTCCATTACAGAAGAGGATGTGCCATTTTAAATACATCTTGATTCTTCCAGCAATGGGCACAGTCCAGCCTCTACTTCTAAGCCACATTCCCAATTCACAAGAACACAAGAAACCACAGACATATTTCAACCTTGTTGGGACCCTTACCAACCTGCACCTTTTGAGGTGCAGGTTGGTAACCTATGAACTATCGAGCAAGAACCCACCTCCCTAAATATATCTCCTGTGCTTAGGGTGGCAAACTAAAACGTGATGAATGGTAAAGGTTTTTAATTATTAACATCACCCACTACAAGGCAACATCATGATGATGTAATTGAATGTTCATGGAATAGAAATATGTCAGAACATTTTTAGAAACTTTGCACTTGTGAAAAATCAGATGTCCAGGCGTATTTTAGGTTTGCACCTGCTACCTTATTCCTGATTGTTTTTTTAACACTTAAGTTTATTGCAAGTTTTTCCAAACACCAGAAAACATCACATTACATACTCAAGTACCACTACCGGAAAGTAAGAATGCCTCTGACGAGGTGAAGCTGAAAGTGGGCCTTCTTGGCAAGGTCCGCGATGTGAGGAGAGAAGGAGAGAGAGGAGTCGAAGATGACAACCAGGTTTTTTGCCTCACAAGAGGGTGAGGGGAGGGGACCCAAGGAGGGCGGCCAAAGACATTCGATACCTTCCGTCCCCTTAGTCTAGTTTCTTGCAACAGGAGTATATTCACATCAGCTCCCGTTCACTTAATACAGGCGCAAATACAGTTTCCACCATTGCTATCACAAAAAAAAATCAGAAATTCTTCCTTGAATTAGAGTGTGCCTCAAAACGGTATGCAGTAATAAAATCGCGGCAAAAATGTCGCCTTTACAAAAAATTGCGGCATCGTGGTTTAACCCGGTAAAGGTGTACCCCATTATACCATTTAAGGGGAGCGGGAGTTGCAGGGGTGTCCCCGGTGCCCCTTAAAGGGTATAATGGGTCTAGGGGTTGCGGGGGTGTCCCCTGCATCCTTTACATGGATTGCAGCAGCAAAACCATGGCCTTTTTGCCGCGATTTTAACACATGGAACCCTCAAAACACGTCCAATGCCTTCTGCACAAAATCTGTGTGGAGTCTGCACACTGCATGCAGTAAGGGCAGAGTGCCTTTAAATGGTCAGGCTGAACAAGATTCCCTCAAGTAGAATCTCTGGAAAGGCCAAGGACATCACATGGGTATGCATGGGATGCTCTTTGTTTTGTAAATAGAACCCAGTTGATCTGTTTCTTCATCAATGACCTCTGAGCAAATGTTTGGAAGTTCATCCATTGTGTCTTGTCTTGACGGTGTTTTCACACAGTCATAATGAATATAAAATATAAATATTTCATATTCATGATAGAAAACGTGTTATAAATACCCATCTAAACACTTATATCAGCAATCAATAAAGCAGATGTTGGGTAAATGTACCATATTTTGGTAGTTTGGCAGAAAAAAACACCATACCTATAATCTGTTCTGCGATATATATTCCTGCATTATTTTTATATATAAAATTGTCTGCATATCTATAAGTACAGTACAAATCTTTGGGATATAAATTACCAGTCTGTAACTCTTGTATAGGAAATGTCATGATTGCTTCTACTGGTTTGGTTTAGCATACATCGGTTTAGAAAAATCATGCCATTCTTGTTTCGATCCCTCAACTTGTCTCCAGACATTCTGCAGAGTCAAGGCAGGGCAGTATTCTTCTATTTACATATAGGGCGAATCCCAGGACTTCTTCTATGTGCAGTAATGTTACTGGCACCATGATTTGATCCTCCATAATAATGTATGTGAATGTTACGACTTCCTCTGTGTGCAGTAACCTTGCTATATGTTGCACGTGATTTGGTCTTAAATATTAATGCATGGTGAATCTTACATCATCAGCTGCATGCAATTAACCAGCAAAGGCAGATAGGCATAGTGATTCCGGACTTATTATTTATAAGCCGACACATGCCAATATTTGTGTAGTATATTACCTGACATCAGCTGCTTCAAAATTGAATTCGATTTGAGGATTTCTAAGGAATCCGATGTTTCCTCACTCTTATAGCCCTTCTACATTTATTTTTGCGCTGGCTGTGGAAATACGTAAGCAAGCATGACCGATTATCCTACTGATTCAAATACATATATTGAATATTTATATTCAAAATATATGAAGTGTAAAGATGTATAACTCGTCTTTTCAAATGTACAATTCGTTGAATGACACATCACCTTGAGGAGGGACAAGGGATGAGTATCCGCTAAATTGTTCTTTCGTTCCTACATCACTTGTGTGCGCATTGGAATACATTCAATTCAGGCATTAGGACCGTTTCTCACCTTTCCTTATTTAGAGTTTTACTATAATCTTTGGCCATGTTCCCTTCTATCCTTCTGAAAATCACCAACTATGCTTATACTAATATCATACCTGCAAGATCCCTATACAAGGGTATCTGCAGCTCTTCCCTCACCACAGTGTTAGGAAATAATAGCCTCTTCCTCAGCCTTGTTTTTTGCTCCTGCGTGAACCCGCTGATTGCTTTCCTGTCTGTGGAGATCTTAAATCGATTTCCCATACGAATTATGTTTTTTTGTAGATTTCTCCTACAGGCAGTTCACTGTGATGATTTGAATTGCTGTTGCTCGCTGAGGTAGCACCTCCCGCAGCCTCACACCCAGTAAGCCTGTTTTCCTTAAGTCTGCTATAGAACATAAGAGAGGAGCAGCAAACCCTTGATCTGTTGGATTTTCAGGGTGATGCAGCAAGTAGCAGGCTCTGGTTCTCCAGTGTTCTCTCCCATTTTCCCCCTTAGGGTTTTGACACGTGCAGTGACTTTTTGGAACCTGCGCAGGAACTCTGGAGGGCGGTAGGCAGATTATTCTCAAGCCACTGTTTCATGACAGTATGGTGGACATTTTATAGATCTATATCATCATCTTGGCAGCTTCATATGGACGGTTCTACAGCAAGCTCCTTTTGGTAGTAATGTGGAAGGTCCAAGAAGAAAATGACTGAGAAGAGAACAACAATTGATTTTTTTGCCCTAGAGATGTGAGAGGGTGCAAATGTAATTATAAAATGGAACAAATGCTCCAGTGCCCTTTTCCCACCAGAGATTCGGAGAGATAGGAACGCGTCACTTCTGCCATTTTGGCCACTAGGCTGAAGAGGATTTGAATGACCACGCACCTACGAGAATTGCAGCACAACTGAGACTGGATTGCTATCTGTAGAAGTCACGCCACCTGCAGCCACTTGAAGGACGGATTATCTGGAAATCACTTTATTTTTGTGACGTTGCAGTCCCGGAATGCAGAGTGATTTCAGAAAGTGGCATTGTCTATACCTCAAACCGGGAAGGCAGCACTGTATGGTTTGGTGAATCAGCAGACTGCTAAGGATTGGACAAACGCACCGTTTTTGACTGTTGCTTGGTGAGTGAACACTTTTGTAAACTTTTACAATTTTGTGCATCGGACGGAAAGTGGCTTGTCAGACCCTAATTGATAATTTATACTTTGCATCTCTAATTGGCTACGCCTGCACAGTTCGGTTTATCTGCTGTTTATAGTTCTGAGAGATGTCTGCCGCCTGAGGAGCAAAGCAGCAGTGGACTAAACTGTTTTCAAACCTTGTTATAATTTTTCTGGGGAAGAGGGAGTGGGCATGCTAGAACGTTTTGGCCCTAGTTGGATTGCAACCGTGCCCCCCAAAAATGGGGGAGGGGAGGTGCCAGGACTCATGGAAAGCACCCCTTCCCCGTTGTGAATCATTATTCCAATAATCCCAATAACTCAATTTCAAAGAAGAATCCCGTTTGTTCAGGTTCTTTTAAGGGTAACAATGTATCCCTTCGGGCATCAACGGCATCATTTTTAGCCAATATGCGCAAACATTGTATTTCCTTTACTCCTATTTCTACAAGGGAAAGTTACACCTTGCATTGAAGCCAGTCGTTGGTGGCATGTCGGCTCTTCTAGAAGCTTCACATCTGTGTTAAGAGTCCCCATTGACGGCTACCATAGAGATTGTGGGGAACAACATTTTGGGTGACTCCTTTAATGACTTGCTCTCTGCCAGCAAAAATCTGCTGAGAAATTACGGATATTGAATTGTTAACTCTTCCTGGGCATATAAATACAAGTACATGTATGGGAAGGGAGGAGGTGCCCTCACGGTGTGTGACTTCAAAGGGGCGTCTTTCATTTACAAATGTTGAGAAGGGTGTGTCTACTGTGCCCAAGGAGTGTTTACAACCTGATTTGGGGTAGAGGTGGAAGGGGTTAAAAATCTGTATTGAATTTTCAGGAGGACACAGGCATGTTTAGGGCAGAAGAGGCTCAGACATTAAGTTCCATCATTTTTCCCCTCCACCCAAGGTGGGTGTTTTGATCAATTTCCCTTCTCATCTAGTGAATGTGTAAATGTGACTGGGGAAGGCAAATTATGATGAATTGAGAGGTCGGGAACCAGAGGGGTCCTTGTTTCAGTGAACCTGAATCCAGAAACAAGGTTATCACAATGGGTATACCTGCCTGCCAACCTCTATTTACTCAACCTGTTTGTTTTCCTTTTTCAGCAGAAATGCTGCAAGGTCATAATTAGTTTGATTAGTACAACAGGCAAGTATGTGAACCCTCCGGTGGTGGGTATAGTAGAGAACTGTAGATGACACTTTAATCCCAGGAGGACCAAGGTAGTAGATCAGGTTTTTAAAGGTGTGTTAACGGGTCAAATACTGGAGGGACAGCCATCAAGTGATGTGGCAATAGATGTGGATACTTTGCTACAGCACCAAAATAAGAGTGTGGGATGTGAACTTGTACCCAAAAATTTGATGTGTATTCCTTGATTTCAAACCTGTGTAAGATTACGAAATCATTGGATACAGCCCTGTCGGTTCTACTTAGGGTACATGACTCTATGGGTAACGCAGTTAATAACCAGGGTGACGTCTTATTTTCTATTGTGGTCAAAATACATTTTATTGAGGGCTTTATTATAGGTAAGCAAGGCAGCTGTTCTCGACTAGACTAGACAGGCAAGAGGCCGAGGATGTGGTTGAAGTAGTACCACTCCCAAAGAACGTACTCCTCGTCACATCCCCAATGAATTAAGTTGTTGTGTGTTCTGTTCGAGGGTTTGGAGATGAGGGATTACAGAAGGGCATTTCACCCCTGTCATTCCTCTCCCCTACCACCCTACAGGTGGCAGAATTTCTATTAAATGAAAATCTTCAAATGAGTTTTTTGAAGCAGAGGGGGGTGAAAATTTGGTAAGAGAGGTCTTGGTTGAGGCAGATTTGACAGAATATTTTGATATATTCCGTCGTAATAAAGCCAGAACAAAGGGTGACTGTTAAATTCTAATTTGAATGCTCCAAAACAAAAAAAAGGAGATTAAAGAAAAATACAATGAGAAGTTCCAGGAAGTCTCTACATAACTTGTCCAACCCTCCAGCCCTAATCCCCCACAAGAAGTGTGTCCAGGAATGCCACGGTGTTCAATCCGGTAAAGGAGGACGGGGCAGGGAGTAAGGGGGGATGGGATGCGTGGAATCAATCTGTGAGTTGACTGAAGACATATGTCATCTCTATGAAGCCGGAAGGGGTCATGGAAATGATGATACTTCTTTAGCCCTGGTTGTAGAAATGAGGCAGGAGGTCCATGAAGAACACAATGTGATTGAGGTTCTGGATGTTGCCGACGGTGTACCTCCACTGGCTCCCCGATTGAGGGTTACGGGTGATGTAGGCATAAATGAAACAGAGGGGCACTGGTATTTCTGGGTTAATGGCATGCAGGTTAAAAATCATGTTCTGTGGGAGGTCGGTGAGCTGAACCCTTTGGCAGCCCCATTTATGACCTTAGAGGACATGAGATAAGCTATCTGCCAGTGGAAACCACAGTTGGGTGTACCATTGGGGAATGACAAAGACGCGGGGGGGAGTCGATTTGAATGGGAATTTCAAACTAGTGTTCCAAAAATTACCACTGGATTGTGATTGAGTTGTTCTCAATAAATCCATGGCTCTACGCTTTCTTCGAGGAGTGCCACCCCTAGCAAACTTGACCATGAAGGGATATTGAATGCGTGGAATTTTGGAATGCGTCCAACTTGGATAAAGTCAAATTGCACTTTAAATCCAGTTTGGTGGTGAATCAGGTACTAGCAGTGGTGGATTTTATTAGAACTTGGGGTTACGACCTGTACACATTGATTCCTAAAGAAACAGATAGTCTGAATATAGGGGGCCCCCCTTCTGTGTTTCACCATTAACCGGCACCAGCTTTGCTGAATTCTAACCTTGTGATAAAGTGTTTTCGTAGTGATCATAGGAAAAGAAAAATAACAGCTGTCGGAGAGAACACAGTAACAGATGATGAGGGTCAGAACTGGAACTGGGTGGCAGCCACATTGAATGCGAGGCCGGTTCTCTTTGCATGAAGTGAGTGTTAGCCCAGGTGTTTCAAGGGTGTTTCGTATACTCTCATGGAACTGGAGGAGCTTTTCTCACTTTTTTCAAGAGGACACTGTTAACCTTTTAAATGTGTTTTTTTGTCTCCAAGAGAGCTGGCTAAGGGTTACCCCTGCAGTTGACAGGTTTTCTGTACATTTATTGTCAGCTATTTTAGATGAAATTGAATGACCAAGAGCTGGTTTGCTAGTGGGGGTTTCTAATGTCATATGCAACAAGGCGTCAACAAGGCGTCAGTTTTTTCTCAGCCGCATTTACATGTTCAGGCAATAAAGCTTACGTGGAATCTTGATGTTCCCAGATAAGGAAGAAATACTCCTTCTAAATGTGTACTGGAACCCGCAGAAGATTTCGCAAATGGAGCTTCTAGATTCTATTAAAGGCATTTTTTCTTAGCTGGCACTCCCTGTGGCTGCAGCATTCATTGATTGTGTGTGGTGACCTTAACAGCAGATGCTTTGACTGGCTGAACGAAAAGATAATCTCCTTGGCTGATAAAGCTTCGTGAAAAAGGTGGGCATCTTAGGTATCCCTAATGAACGATTGGGGCGTGTATATTTTGAACAGGTATATTAAGGGGGACGAGTCCCAGCATCACACTTGGGCTGGGGGGTCACAAAAGAACATTTTAAATCACTGTTTCGTTTCGGGGACCTCTATCAGGAAGTTCAAGACCTGAAAATTGAAGTAACAGATGTCAGTGATCTTTTTCCTTTAAGGATAACGTGTTGTGTGAAATCTAGTAGTGTGTCTATAGACAGATACTGTATTTCCTTGGAAGTTAATTCTGGTGCTTATAGGGTGTGTTGGAACACTTACAGTGCTGGTTTATTTAACACGATATTGTTATTTGTTTCTTATGTGTCACTCCTTAACAAGGAATTTAATTGTAGTGGGTATCAGTTGGTTTGGGATGAAATCTATAGGAGAGTTCCATCCAACAGCATAAATATGACCGGGAGATTAGTCTCAAGAAAAGAGTATTACATTAGACGTTCAAATTATTGACCCAGATTACGTATTACAAAATTGTCGAGCGAAGACCTCTTATAAAAATTGCTTACGTCACTATAAACATCACCCACTCTTGGAGGACGTCTGTGAGATGCTGAGAACCGTGTCAGGTAAAATCTCTAAGGACTTTTGGAACATTTTTAAATCCAATGACAAGTTACAGTCCTGTCTTCATACTAATCCAATACTAGAGTGTTGAAGAGCTCATTTTCAGCCAATATACATGGCTGAGAATGATCACCCCCTGTTGTTGGTTGAATGTGGGGCTAACCGCTGGGTGTTCGATTGGGAAATGGACAATTTTCACAACCTGATTGTGAAAAGCAAAAACTCAAGGGCACCTGGGCCGGACGGTCTGGCTACCACTGTCTTAAAGAGAAATCTGTAGATGTGGACACACATTTTACATGAGATCTTCAAAGAAGTCATTTGTGGCAAAGTGTTCCCGGCCTCTTGGTTAACCTCTATAACGGTGCCAATTTACAAGAAGGTCTCCCATTTATCACCCAGCAACTATAGACCTATTTCTGTTTTGGGCATTACATCTAAGATATTTGCCGGTTTGGTGTTACGTGAGCTAAGGAGTTGGGCAAAAAACACTAAGAGGTTGGACGTGTTTCAGACTGAACTTTGTAGACGTGTTGGCACGGAGGTGAATAGTTCCATCCTTCGGCTGTTGAAGAAAGAGGCCACAGCGCATGCAAAACCCCTCTATGTTGCTTTTATAGATCTCGCTATGGTGTTTGACACTGTCTCGAGAAATAAACTGTGAGCCAAGTTAGACAAATGGGGGTGCCCTCCAATGCCGTTAGCCATCCTTGTAAGTTTGCATTCTACCACCTCAATGTGAGTTAGGTTGGACAGAAAGGGGTGTTTATCAGCCCTGATTGTATCTGAAAGAGGTTTGAAACAATGATTTTTGTTAGCCCCCTTGCTTTTCAGCTTATTTCAGATATCGGGGATGCATTTTCTGCTACTCAATGTTTTCCACCTAAGTTTGATTGCACACAAGTGAACTACTTACTTTATGCAGACGATATGGTCCTTATGGACCACACCCCGATTGGGCTGCAGAGCCAATTGTCTGAACTAGAGAGTTACACCAAGTTGAATAACCTATGTATTAATGTAGCAAAACAAAAATACTTGCCTTTCGACAGAAGAAGTGTAAGTGGCCGGAGAACTTTAGTTGGGAAGTAATTTCCTCGACCAGGTAGATATTTTTATGTATTTGGGTTTTTCCTTGTATAAAAAAGAAAACATGAATGAACTCTTTGCCTTTAAGAAGCAAAGGATGATGTCATTAGTGCCTCAAATAAGGTCCATAAATAAGAAATGTGGGTATTTTTCACTGGTCCCAGTTAAGGAGTTTTACTGTTAGAAGGTCGATCCAGTAATGACCTACAGGGCAGAGACTACTTTGTTTAGCCTAACTGGACATTGGGTCAAATTAGAGAGAGTTTTTTGGAGGAGAATTCTGAAGCTCCCTCAAAGTGTCCCTACCCCTGCCATAAGATATGAGCTGGGCTTAACATTGCAGGAAATAATAGCAACCTGGAATATTAAAACATTTTCAAAGAAAAATCCTGTCTGCAAGTATTTCATCGATTTGGTGGTTGCTAAAACATGTAATGTTAAACAAATTGGCACCCTGCTTTGCGAGGTGGTAGGAACAGTGTTTAACTGACCCGAGCAACAATGACGTATCCATTGACTTCTTAATCACTCACCCTGTTAAGATAAAATTTAGATTGTGGGAAAGAGATTGGATTAATACGATAGAAATGGTACGAGGATATCACATTGTTTCTGGTCTGTTGGTGGACGTAAGATCTTACGGTACAATGCCTCAATACTTGTATAAGTGTCCGGGGGAGTTTTGGCATATGCAATGTCTGCGTCTTCGTATGAACCTTTTCCCGACACAGGACATTTTAGGAATTAGGGGACGCGTAGAACGTAGACTAAGATAACAAAGGATATGGTGGAAACTATTTCCCATTCGCTGTTGTAATGTTCTATGCTTGCTTCCCAACCTGATCTTTATGTTGCACACTTAACAGAAGATTTTAAGCTTTTAGACGCAGGTCTTATTTCGCAATTTATTTTTACAGACAAATCATTTAAATGGAGTTTGGCTGCTATTCTTTTTCTACGGGAGGTTCTCTCAAAGGGGGTACAAACTAACATGAATAATTAAGTGAACAGAATGTTTATATTAGTTTTTATGAACATATGGTGCTTTTGGTGTTCTTTGTTTTAATATGTGATGATGCAATTGTTACACGTCTGTTTTTTTCTTATTTAGAGAAATGTATTTTGTAATTAATTCACAGGTGTTCTGTTATAATGCTTGTGTGGTTGTATGTAAGATGTTTTAAGAATGTTAGTGAAAAGTTCCTTAGTGAACTATATCACAAAATAAAATGAAAACAAATTAAATAAAAAATGAAACATGATCATATAATGAAAAATATTAGGCAGTGCCTATTTCACTCTGTATGATATTACATGGTTAGTGTCAGGTAAACCATTAAGTCTATAGTTTAGTCTATGGCATTTATCCACCATTGCATTAGGATGGAAAATTTAAGAAATATTATCTGAGCAGGGGGGAATTCACTTAGGCTTTAACGATAGCCCTGGGCATTACCTGCTCCGCTAATGCCCCCTCCTGCAAGGGTAATATTGCTATTAGTACCCCGGGACGTTGTACCGTTATACCGTTGTACCAGGGTACTAATAGTGTTGGGGCTTTTTAAATTGTAGTAGTTTCTCATAGTTTCTTGTAATTTCTCAAAAAAACTACAAAATGAGATGGCCGCCATGGATACACGTAGTCCCTTCTCCCTTTCTGAGGCGGCTAGCTGTGCTTCTGGGATGCGCCGGGAAAACTACTGTTCCCGGCGCAGCCTAGGGAGAAGGCAGCAGCAACTAAGTGGGGTCATGGTGCGAGAGCTAAACATGTGGAGAGGGGTTAGGAGATGGGGACGCAGGGAAGCACTTACTTGTTTGCCGGGGAGGGAAGATGGTGGCCTCCAGTTTCACTGCGGCTCAGCCAGGGGCTTTACCATGTCATAAAAACCCTGTTCTTCCTCATTGGCTAGTAAACCCTCCCCTCCCCCTAATGTGATTTATTTGTTTTTTTAGCATTATGTATTTATATACATTGAGAATCTGAAGGGCAGACTTTTACTAACGTCCTGGGACTGTATTTCCCATAAGGGAAGGGCAACTGCATGATGTCACCAGGCAACTGTATGACATGTTCATGCTATGCCATGACGTTAACATTGGAAGTAAGCAGATTAATGGGAATTATACACTAAGGTTGACAGTTAAGGCATGTATAATGATGTTATAAATTAAGATCAGCCATTGAATGTATTCCCATGTAGCACTTAAGAAGCCATGCTGCACATGAGACACTGGCGGAAGAGAGCAACCAGAATGCAAAAGGTATAGGCATGACTTCAAGACGCTGTGCAGAGGTCAGCATATGTTACTATGCTAGTGTGTATGCCTGGAAACCGGAGTGCGAGTCCATTTAAGCTTCATTTTGATTTCTCAGTTTGTACAAGGCTGTTCTGTATGAACACTTGCTTGAATGTCATTCATTTTCTATGAGAGTCAGTATCCAGACTACTCAGGACTTTCTTCTAACTTTACGTTGGCCGTGGGGTGAGTCTGAATGCCTCTAAAATACCTTTTCTGGTCCTTCATTAAGGGTCTTGCAGATATGATACTACTATAAGGTATATAGTTGGTGATTTACAGTGAAATTCTAAAGAGGGAAAGGTGAAAACTACCCTAATGCCTCAATGTATTCCAATATGCACTGAAGCGAAGTAGGTAATAATGAACAGTATATGTGTGGAAGCTTGTGTTTTAGCCCTCTCTATGAAAAAGGTGTCACCCAAAGAATTGAGAATGCACAGACTAACAATGCACATTTTCTCTTTCTATTATAGGAAGACAGACTTTGACTGAAATGGAACACAGAGGGGTGAGTTAGGTGCCTATGTATATGGTATACCCGTGATACCTTTATTAAGTATTTGGATGTGCATCAGAAGTGTAATAGGGACAGTTGTGCTTGTGTATTTCAACAACCAGTGTAAAATGAAATGTTTAAGGACACGAAGAGTGAGGCAGCCACAGATCCTTAGTAATCCTTAAATATTAATTGAGACAGCTAAGAGCAGGCAAAATAATACAGTTCTTGCAATGTGTTGGCTTATGAATAACAAGGCTCCTGTTTTCTGTTTTTACCGATTTTTACACATAAACACAGAGAGAAATCACTTTGTTTTTTTAGTACTTATTTGTAAACAGAAAAAAGCAGAAACACCAGTCTCTTGCTACATACGTTTGTATAAAAAAGAATGTATGAGTGTCTAATTATAGAATACATTGTAACAAACGATGGTAAATGTTCACAAAATGTTTCCATTGACTGTTAATATAAGTCTGTGTTTGGATGAATATTTATAAAAAATGTTTTGTAGCATGGATATTAAGAAATATTTTTATTTTTATACTGATTATAAATATGTTAAGGGTATTGCCTAAGAAAGAGGTACACAGAAGGTGACTTGTTCTTTGGTCGCATTTCTTTCCTGGGTAGTGTCTGATCAACTGGAGTTCCCTACTTCCTTAAAGATATTAGCAAATGTACACCTTCCACTGTGTTACTTACTTTGAGTTTTTGTTCCCATTTTTCTCGGCTTACTACTTGCCCCTTCAAGCAGATTAACACCCGCTCTGTAGTTGCTAATATCGCCAACATCGTTGAACTCATATACTACAACAATCTCAACACCCTTTTTATTACAGAAACCTGTTTCACACCCACGTCTTTCAACACCTTCGACATCCTCCTATCTCATGGTTACTGTATCCAAAATACAGATCACACTGAAAAATCCAGAGGTGGGGTGACAGTCATCCCTTTAATCGATTGGCCCTGTCCGATAATCCTGACACCCACAACCAGCTCTTTCAGATTCCTCTAATGTCGCTTTCCCTAACACACAATGATTCGGTCACCTTCCACCTGTTCTACAGGAGACCTCAGGGGAGTGGTGACTTCATCAACCACTTATCCAACCTTCCCAACCCCATAATGATTTCCTACTCTAATAACATCTTTCTCTGAGACTCCAATGTTCTGGAGTGTTGAACAGCAAAAGCACCTGTCTGACTTACTACTCTATCTGAACAACGCATGGATCTCAAACAAGCCATACTCTTCCCCAAACAGTCAAAGGTCACACGCTCTACCTAGTCTGTGCCTACACGCTCTACCTAGTCTTCGCCTCTCTCCACTCATTTGCTGCATGGACCCACTCCCTCTTAACTGGATCGATGACAATGCTATCCCTCTAATATTATCACACACACCATTGCCACATAACTGGCCAGGCTAAATGCCAGTTGATTGAAGGCGCTCATTCAAGAACTTCCCACTAGCCACCCTAGAGTTAACCTTTGCAACATTGCCCTTCACAGGGGATGCTGCACCCCTTATGGAATCATTCAATCTCTCTGCTAATGAGGTAGTAGATGCTCACTCACCCTCAAAGACTACCCTCGCCAAAGCCGAATCATCCACAGCGTGGTACACACCTAAGCTCACCTCCAATACACGCTTGATTTGATCCTTGGAAAAGTGGTGAAGCAACCATCACAGCTCAGGGGATGTATTATCCCCCAAATCCCTGTACACCCAACACCGACAAATGATCACCAATGTAAAGAACTTTGGAGCAAATGATTTTTGGTTTGCTTTAAGTTCCAATGCCCGATTTCCTCTTTGAAGGCAATAGTGTAGATTCCATATTTTCTTTCAGCCACTGTTTGACAGTTAAAAGTTCAAGGCTGAGAAGCAAACAAGGGTTGTGTCCCGTCTAAAAGATGGGCCCAAAATGTTTTGAGCGCATTTATTTCCAAGGAATACCAAAGGCCACTTAATGTATATTAAAAACATGTGAGTGTTATGTTTTAAGTGCAAGCACCGGTGATATTTTATCAAGATAAGAACCCAGCCTGGATCCCCAAAACACTAATTCTCACAACTCTGAAGTTTAAAGAGAACCGGATGTTTTAACATGTCCTTATAATTTGGTTACCCTGTGTATAAAACATTTATTTGGAATTTGAATGTGATTCATACTCAATTACCATCTTGACTTTGTGTTTTGGAATACAAACTGATGCAGATTTTAACGCCTATCTAAGCCATATGTGTGATTCTGAGCGTTAAATATTAAGCACAGACAATTTCCATTACACTTTTGTAGAATAGAAACATTGTACATCATTTCTGTGACTGTATTTGCATATGTTTCATTTTACACAAAATAAGCTGATTTGGAGTCATACAGGAACTAACATAAAAGTTCCATTCTGTTCCACCATACATATATTTAATTTGGAATCCTTAGACGTGAGATTCAAAGTGACTTGCCTGAGTCTTGCGATTGAAGGGGGGAGTTTGAAACTACTTAAAGGGGAACTGAAAACTCTTCAAATATTCAACTTATCCAGCCTAACCCAGATCAGGAATTCACAATAATAAAACATGAAGAGCACATACAAAGGCCTTAGTTGTCTGTTTAAGCCACTTCCAAAGATTATAGAAGAAACCCCACTGTCAGGTGTGACTAATGGATTTGGGCTCTCGGCTTCAAAGGGCTTGTCATTTATCTAGGTCCAGGCCTCCCATAAAAGGTCCATCAGCCAAGGTCAAAGTAAAGGTTATTAAATACTATACACAGCAAAAAGACATTATGCCTTAACATACATTGATAGCCTAAAAATGAAGTATGTAGGTGATGAATCCGCCAATGTCAACTCCAGGAAAAGGAGAGCAACATGAACAGACAGTAACAAGAGGTACATCTCAAGTCAAATGTTTAATCATTAAAATAATAATTGCTGCATCACAATTCAAGCTTGGAATAACAAGACATTTTTACATTTCTTAGCTGGGAGTAAAATCTACCAAATTCTGGAATATATATATATATATATCGCACCATGTTAGGATTGGGCAGAAAATGGCAAAAGGTGGTAACTTTACCAAATTTAAGCACATCATGATCATTCACGTGTTTAATTGTGCGCACTGACATCTAGATTACATTGATATAGGTTTTATTAAGTAAGCCTATTTCAATTAAAAATTAGGGTCCAAAAACGAAATTGGCATTTCTTAAATAGGCATGGTTTTGACCCCCACCTCTGCTGTGCTGCATGAGACTAAGAAAACCACATTTCGTTCCAAGGCAGGGGAGGAGTCAGAAAGATATACTCGCATGCACACAGGACATAAAAGATTATTAGGATTATGCAATATTGGGAGATGAACACTGAGGAATGAACTGCAGATGGGAGAAGAGAGAATACTATTTGAAGGACTGACAGATTGGAAACAAGTCAATTGAGAGGAAGATGACCAGTCTATGTTTGGAAATTGGTTTCCAGATAACCACCTGAAAAGAGGGTTGGCTGAAGGAATGATTCCATGCTGATTGAGCCCCTAGCTGATTCACCAACATCAGAAGTCACATTTCAGAAGGTAAATTAAACCCAAATAAACCCCAAACAGTCCATGTAGATGTACCATGGTAAATCTGGGAAGATAAAAGGCTGGGAGAATCCAAGGGAATGAGACTTGGGAACAGGAACACAGGTACTGGTATTTAAATGCAGTGTTATTCTAGGTACACTGAACACAAAGTGAGATGTTCTTCCTTTACAGCCCAATGTACTTTAAATTGAGAATAACAATAAAAACAGAATGCATTTTGGTGCAACTTTAATGTAGGATTATCCTTGTAAAAGTGAGTACTATTAAGAATACAATTTGTGGTTTAAGTCGGTCTAGAGTCATTTTGGAACATATTGTGAGCCACAACACATCTAAATGTCAGTGCACACAATTAGTCACAACACACTATTGTCTGAGAGATATCATGCATAATGTAGCCATGGGTAACCATAGTCGTAGATTATATTTATGTGTAACAACAATGAGTATAATGAATTAGTTCTATTCAATAAGAATTGTGTGAAATGTTAAATCCCTGCAGACCTTTTTGAATGCACAGACAGACCTATGTGTAATGTAGAAGAGTGGAGGATTTTAACGTTGTACATGTTACTGAGCCAAAAGCACATGCAGGCTGACACCTCTACACAAGCCCATTAAAATATGTGTATGCATACATATATTGATAGTTAAACATGACAATAGATTCAAAACAGTGCACAAACAAGTGAATGTAAAGCTGTACACATAACTGTATTCAAAGCCACACACACACACACACACACACACACGCACGCACGCACACACACACACACGAAAAGTAGCACATCCATGTTTAGTGAAAAAGGAACATATATACACGTTCCTAGCAAGCTGCACCCTAATATTCTGAGAATATAGCACACATGTGTGTTCTGAAAAGGGTAAAGGAATCTCCAAGATTTGAGCATTCAAGCATTTTTGAAGCCAAACCTGCAGGAGCCAAATTAGGTTGACCACTGTCCACATTAAACAGCCTGCACATAGACAGTACATTCGCTACCTCACACCTGCAGGGGGGAGTAGGTTGATTGTAAATGTTATTTAAATGTTAATTGTTCAAGCACATTTCTCAGATACTGTACTTGTCTTGATGTTGGAGATAATTGAATGTTTTAAACACATTGGGCCTCATTACGACTCAGGCGGTAAGGGTTTTACGGCGGCGTAAACAGCGCTGACCCTTACCGCCTGAGTACGAGGTCCCTTAGCGCCATGGAGGTTTTAACACCTGCTTTTAGCAGGTGTTAAAATCCATGGCGCTAAGGGACCATGGAGTTAATTACCCCACCGTAATTTACGGTGGCGTAATTAACGCCTTCCCCACTCCCATTATGCCCTATGGGGCAAAATGGGAATGGGGAAGGGAAAATGGGAAAATGGGGATTTACCACCCCGCCAAGGTTGGAATGGGGCGGTAAATCCGCCAACCACCATGGCGTAAACGTAGTTTATGCCATGGTGGTAAAGTCACGGCCCAGGCGGTAACTTACCGCCTGGGTCGTAATGAGGCCCATTGGCATCATGTTGGAATGTTATAATGGAAGAGACTGGGATTTAGATCAAAGCACATGTAGAATAGAAATGTTAAAGTTCCTAGTATCTTTTAGAATACAATATATCTATAAGTAGACTATTAGAATGCATGCTTGTATGGACTGATAATAGTGAGATCCATATAGACAGGAAATTCATTTTGTTGGCTATTTGGTTTTGCTATCAATCTCATTGTAGTGGTAAAGCTGGAGACCACTTTAATTGAAGTTACTTTATTTTAAAAATAAATGTAGAGATCTAAAAACCACATTGTCTCTCTTTGCCCAGAATTGTGGGTAGCGATTGTATAAATTGGGATTTGAGGCTAGTTTGTCACACCAACGTGAGCCTAGTATATAAATGCAAATAATTCTAAACCAAGGCTAAAACTGCTTACTACACCTCCAGCATAGAGGCAGCCTCCAAAAGGAGCGAAGTCATATTTCAAGTAGCCAAGCACTGCACCAAGCCAACAACTAAATCTGAGGGGCTGGCCTCACATGGAAAATCTGACTGAATCAAAACCTTCTTTATAAGCAACATTTAAACAGGTCCTAACTCACTGACACCTCCAAGTTGGGCAAAGTTCCACTTTGTATCCCCTCCTGCACTCTTCCCCATTGGACCAAAATCACACCCTCTCATCCAAGGATCTCTCAGATGCACTTGCCTCCCTCACACTCACCAATTACACACTTACACAATGTCATCCCAGTTTCCCTCATCAAACAGTGCACCAAAGCAGCTCTCAATGTGCTCCTCAGCATCGTGACCGAATCCCTCAATGAGCACGTATTCCTAGATGTGCTCAAGATACGTAGCATATGACCAATCATAAAGAAGCCATTACTCGACTTTCAGGATCTGGCGAACAAGAGACCCATCACAAGCTCATAGAACACATTGTTGCATCCCAACTATTGGCAAGAATCAAACAACGTGAACTCCTCCATTTCTACCAATACGATTTCCACTCCAAATGCAGCACTGAGATCTCCACCATCTAAGTAGCGGACAGCGCATTGCAATTGATATACAAAGGTGACTTGTACCCCCTAGTCTTCTGGGCTGTATTTGAAATCAATCGACCATCGTACACTCTTCACCCTCCTCACTGACAGAAACGCCTTCGCTGGTATTGTCCTGAAACGGTTCGCCTCCTCTCCAAATAGCAGATGCCAAGCCGTACAGATGGGACTGCCCATATCCAAATAACGCCTAATCACATGTGGGGTTCTCTAAGGTTCCATCTTCTGCCCAATTAGCTTTACCCACTATATGGAACCTCTGGGGATTTTTTCCAAAAAGACACCGACATAGCCATTAATCAACAGACCAATGACACCCAGCATTACCTGAAGACCATAAGCCCCCAGGACATTACTCAACCTTTGTGAGTGCCTGGCCACCAACCAAAATCTGGATGTCAATCGATTATCTTAAGCTTAACTCACCAAGACCCAATTTGTACTCATCTGTCCCCCTTCAAAACAGCAGCAGGTCCAAATATGGCTTCACGATATGCAACTGGAAGGATTCAGCTTGCACTGTCACACTCAGCCAAACCACTAGGCTGCATTGTTGACAGCAGCCTTTCCTCTTAAAATCACATAGCCAAGAAAGCCCAACCGGCCTGGCTGCAGATCAGTACAACCCGCAAAACCAAACCCTCCATCTCCCCATACGGCTTCCATACTGTGGTTCAGGCTTTCGTGATCTCCTACATTGACAGAGGAAACTCCATTTTAACAGGTCTCCCAGACATACTTCTGCCCACCTCATTACAGGCACCTTCAAATTTAACCACATCTCTCCCTCCCACCACAAGCTTCACTGGCTCCCTGTCAGGATACTATTGAAAACTGCTTGCATCATCTATAAAGCAGTATTGAATGGCACACCAACATAGCAGGTGGCTAAAGTTCACAGCTCTGGAGGCTCTTGTGCTTCCCATAGGAAATCCATCAAAAGGTTGCAGTCAAAGATAGTCAACAAAGTAAAGAACCACAAGCAGTTGTTATGCTCCTACGCACCAACCCTCTAGAATTCTATAAGGCTGCAGTTTCGGAATGCCCCCACCATCTTTCAGTTCCAAAAAACACTGAAAACATGCCTCTTACATCAATACTTCCCGCAGGACTGAATCCAAGTTTGTCTGCCCTTTCGCAAACAATACTGCATTACTGTCTAAAAAGGCCATGCCCTGCACTGGTTTTCACACATGGGAAAGAACTGTGCTGCACTTGAGCTATGTTTGCACCAATAAACGAAAAAAGAAAATACAAGTTGTACAAGGCTGAGTACAAGTATACTCTCCTGTATTGATCCCAATAAAAAAGTCATGACCTAGTATACAGGGTTCAACATTACCCATGAACACTTAATGAAATAGTCTTTAGGTAGTTCTTAATATGACAACATGGCGATTGCGTAGCTCCCTTAACAGGCACTGCTACCACCCCACTCGACAGGATGCAAGGCTGAGCGAGACCCCCAAGGTTTCAATCTGCATATTCTATGCAGCATATTATGGCAGTGGGTACATGATCAAGGCGATCAGTTGACAAGAATCTTTGATGTTTTATTTGTGCTCCCTATAGTTTACTTATTTCTTATATTACTTATATTACTCACCAGAGGCGTCCCAGTTAAGGGAAGGGCTTGGGTGAAGACCGGCTGTTGACCAGCTTCTTTGTCTTTTCACCTATAAGCCTTTGCTTTTGACTTCCTACCTGCTGCACCTTTGGGTACCGATAGCTTGCTAAATAATATGCTGTCTCTCCATACTGCATTACTCACCTATAATGCATTAGCTCCTGCTGCTCCTCCTACTCACCTCTCCCTACTCTATCTCCAATCATGCTACAACTTGCTTTTTTCCCCATCCCTATCCTAAAACTCAAAACTCCCACTACTCCATCTCTCTTACACCTACTTAAAACAAAGTCGATGAGCTAGCCATACCTCTTCCTAACACCTACCAACCTCACCTCTCTTCCTGAGACTGAACTTCTCTACTCTTCCTTATCGCATCAACTGAAAATTGCATGCTCAGATTGTATGCAACAAAGCTTCATTTATCACTGGCTACTTTCACACCAGCTCTCCTCCACTAGATCTCCTTACTGTCATTGAAACCTGGATTTACCCATCTGACACTGCCACACTGGTGGTGCTAAATGACTCACAATTATCCTTCATTCACTCTCCTCGTGTAACTGGCAGAGGTGGAAGTGTCGGACACCTACTCTTTTTTCCTCTCATCACCTCACCTATCTTCAATGTCATGTCATCTCCTACCTCTTTTGAATTCACCATCTCTGCTATTGCTCCGACTCACTCGGTTCACATCATCTCCATCTATCATTCTCCTGGTCCCCACTGGATCATTCTTTGATGAACTTGGTCAACTCCTTTATTCTCCTTCCCCTTAAACATCACCTTATTCTCCTAGGTGACGTTAACCTTCCCTCTCCAACCACTTCTCAGAAATCTTAACTTCAGTCTTTTCTTAGTGACCTAGGAGTGTCTTTACGAGTGGAGGGTCCTATGTGGTCGAATCCGAGGAGCTTAGTGGCTCAGATTAAGAGGTGGAAGGATCCACTTCTTTAGGATGCAGTCGTCATCTTGTCAACAGGCGCGGTCACGCCTATTGCCAGTGCATTCAGCTGCCAGGATCATTGAAGCAGCAGTGTGTCGTCTCGGATGTCGAGGATGCAAGTTCAAAATAAAACCCTGTTGTGCAGAAGAACAGTTTCATGAGAATTCTGTGACCACCCACACAAGGGGTTACCCACTCAGTGTGTAGCAGTGGTTACTCTTCAGCAGAGATCGACCTGACCTTGCTCATTCGTTTGTTGATATTATTGTACCAACCTGGGCAGAGCCAGGCAGTAACCAGGTACCCTTCCGAATACGACTCTATCCATAACCTACCTGCCCACACAAGGGGTACCTCTGTGGGTCTCTTATTCATCTCCTCCTCTCGCTCAGCAACTAATACGACTGTCACACCATCCCTATATAATCACTCCATTGTTTCCACCACCATCTCCTTTACACCCTCTGACCTCCCCTTGCTATTTGCCTCACCTATTACTAAAAGGAAATGTAAACCTTCTGCCATTGCTCCTTTTTCCCTGGCCTACAGTTCTCACTCTCCTCCTTCACACCTGATGCTTCTTCCACTATCACTGCCTTCTCCAGCATCCATTCCCTACTATATGACTCATTCTCCTATCACTTCCCACTGCTAACTTTCACCCCAAGTCTCAGCACCCTCAACGATGGGTCACCCCATTCATAAGCTGTCTCCTCACAGCCAAAGGTTGGCTGTCTTACGCAAATGGAGGCGTATCCTCTCACATGAGAACCTACAACTCTACCTCTCTGGCCAAACGTGCTCATGTCCTATCTTAATAGAGCGAAAAGGGAATTCAACCTCACCCTCATCGACTCTCACTCCAACCATCCTCGTTGGCTACAGGACACTCTAAACTCACTCCTTCTAAACCTATGACTATCAACTCCACTGTCACAGGTAATGACCTAGCTGACTACTTTGCTGTACACATTTCCCAAATTAGAGACTCTCTCCTGTTCTTCCTCACACTCCCTCCACCAACATTCTACACCACACCTACTCTACCTTCATCCACTGCCTCTTACTCCCACTTTAGTCAGAGAAATACTGAAGAGGTTCTCTCTCTATTGATGAAGGTGAACCCCTCTTGTGCCCCATCAGACCTTCTTGCTCCTCAGATGGTCAAGTCTATTTCCATTTTGTGGCCTCTCCCTCACTGAACTCTTCAACCAGTTCTAGACTATGCTTGATTTCCCTCTATTTTAAAAACAGCCACGGAAATCCCACTCCTAAAAAAAGGTGGCTGACCCGAGCCTGCCGGCAAACTTTACCCTGTTTCTCTCCTTCCGCATAATACCAAAAAGCTGGAAAGGCTTGATTTCAACCATCCTACCAATTTCTTAAGACATCCACATCCTTTGAGACCGCTACAATCAGGTCTCTATTCCTGTCACTCTATGGAAACTGCTCTCATGGATATCTCCAGCTATGCACTCCAACCTATTCTCTATCCTCATTCTCCTTCACCTGTACACTGCCTTTGAGACTGTCAGTGACTCTGATCTCCTTAATATTCTCTCTCTTGTTGGGATTCGCAATTGAGCGCTTGCCTGGATTGAACCCCACCTAGCACCTTGCCAATTCCTGTCTGCTTGAACAACACCTCCCAAATCACCCCTCTAACTGTTGGTGTTCCACAAGTCTTTGTTTTGGGCCCTCTCCTCTTTACACTCTTTACTTCTACTCTTGGGGGCACTAATCGCCTCCTTTGGGTTCTCGTACCAACACTTTGCAGATGACACATAACTCTTCACTTTTCCTGAACTCTCCTCTTATCCCTCTATCAAAATGTCCAACTGTCTCTCTGCCATTAAACATTGGATGGCTTTGCACTCTCTGGTGTTAAACTCTTCCAAAACAGAGGTGCTTTTCTTCTCTGTCAAATACTCGCTCTCATCTGCTCCGCAACCTATCCAGTTCCAACATGACACTATACCTTACTTCTCTTCAGCTAGAAACGTCTGTGTCATTTATGACTCTATCACACCTTCTCTACTTTCATGTCAAAAACTGCATGGCAGCTCACCTAAACCTCTTAAATATTAGGAAATTCAGACACCTCCTTCCTTTCAACACCACCAAACAACTCTTACCCACTCTTGTCTTCTCTAAACTAGACTACTGTGCCAGCGTCCTCTTTGGTCTCATCAACTCCACTTTCTGTCCTCCCAACAAGAACATTAACTTCGTTACCAGGACTCTCTTTGAATTCTCTAACTTCACACCTTTTTTCTCATACCATCACCAGGCTGGATGGTTGAAGATGCAAAATAGGGCCAGATTTAAATGTCTTCTCCTCATTCAAAAATATATCCACAGTAAGGCATATCCATATCTATCCCCCCTCTATACAACTCTACAAGCCTTCTCCTAATGTCTGTTCTGCCTCCTTGACTACACTTGTGGACCCTCACCTTGCTTGTGCTTTCTCACATTTCCGCTCTTTGTCTCTTCTTTCTCCACTGACAAGGCAGTTAGTGTTTTGTAATGTGTTTCACTCCCTTGTTCCCTACCTACGCCCTGTGGGCGCTCTGAAACAGTATTGTATTTGCTGAATAAGCGCCTAACAAGCAAACAATAAATAAATAAACAATTTTACCTCGCCTTTAACCTGCTTCTGTCCCTCACTTTCTCTGCCTTCTCTCTAACACTTCTTCCATCATGGTCACATACCTAGCATAGCTGGTTGTACCGCCTACCAGCGCAAATAAATGTCTCATGTTGATTGCCCTTAATCTATGTAAATCCACCCATGCATTGACCCCAATGACTGCTACATTTACTCCCCAACGCAACCTGTTCAGAATGTCACTGGAACTCACCCCATTGCAAGTGGCGCACTGTTTCCCTTCAAATCTGATATCTATTGTACATTATTTTGCAATCAAAATAACATTGATCTTCCCAGTATACAAATAAAAATAAACCCACAATGCTTTGCACGTGATATGAAATAAGGAATTTTGTTTTTAAATGTCAACATGTAAACTGTGCTTTGTGTATGCATTAGACTACTTCCTGTGTCACTTGATCAGGACACAGCACATCAGGCATTTGATAAATGGAGCTCTAGGATACAACCCCGAGTAAAACGCGTGCAGCGGGCAAGTTAGAAAGAAGCTCTGTCCAAGCGAAACGTGCCCCATTTCTGCTGTTCTTTCTGTGCTGGATTAGCAGCATTGTTCATTACAAAACGGGATTTTCAACATTCCGCAAAAACTTGCTAGAAGGCAAGAAACTGTTACTCTCTGTGGCGAGCACGCTGCAGCGCTTCTGCACTTCAACCGACACGTGAATGAGGGGGCGAATCCCGGTCCGCCCAGAGGCGGAATTCTGGAATTCGGTGCCACCCTCCAACATTAGACTTGCTGCAGCTCAGTGCTGCCAAAGGTCGGCTATCGGGAAGTCAGAGCGCATCCATGCGCCTCGTCACTTTTATTACGGGGGCGTTTACTACTGAGAGGTTACTTCAGGTTAGCTGTAGGTCTCCGGCTCCCTGCTTTTAGGGGTTCACTTCCCAAAGAGGTGATACAAACATTAGAAAGAAGGGCGGGTATAACATGGGGGAGTCAGCACTGGCAGGATTAGATTGGACACTCTGAGTGAACAGTTTGTCACGGAAGGGCTCAGAGGGACTTCTGCAGGACGGGCCACTTGAAACTATGCACGAACCTTCGACTGGTGTCCGTCGCCTGAAGGTGTGTGCCCGCCATACTAGGCCACAGGAAGGGCCTTCCAATATGTATGTGTGTAATAATATGTTTTGTATGTCATTAAAGAGCTTTCACACTGCACCAAACTGCCATGGTCTCAGAGCACCTAGGCTTTAGGCTTGCCGACGTGGTTTTCATGTCTGATCTCGGAAAGAAAGAAGGGATTTAGAGAGAGAGGGTGGGCTGAGGAGTATCACGGGAAGAGAGTCGGGGTGAGGTATCTAGGTGGAGGTTGTACCCGAAATCGTGTTTGTCCTGTTACGTACAGGCCCTATGTAAATGTTGAAACATGATAATCGTGATGTGTGTCAATAATGAGCAGAAAGGTAGATTATTGTGACTATTCCCAACTAAAAAGAGTGCACTGGGTGTGTGTGCACAATCTATGCCATGAACCATTCCCAAAATGATGATGGCACTCGAGAGCAGCGCCTAAAAAGCAGGCCATATGTCAACAGTGGAGAAGACAAAGGATTTCCTTATTGTAAATTGTATAACGGCCAGGATTATTCACTCCAGATATTTTTTTTCTGTCCGGTCAATTTGGGCGGCAAATCACCAGGGGTGCTGAGTACGCGGGTGCTCTTGGGCCTGCCCCCACACCCCAGGAAAGGCCACTAGCGTGAAAGTCCCTATACATCGCAATTGGACTTTTATTGCCGCCTCCCCTGCACCCTCACCCCCTCGCCAGAAAAAAACGCGAAGATCCCTGCAAATCACCAAATATCAATCAACATTTGTGAAATGATCCAAAGAAGATGAGTCATTCCGTAACTCACCTGGGTCAAATCTCAGTACTCGGAGAGCACCATGGTGGTAGCTGGCACCCTACAAACCACTATTTACTTGCTGTAGAGAAGCTCCTACACGCTCACACCAGAAAAAATACAACCCACGAGGGAAAAAGGCCCAGCAGACCTCTTGCAAGGAAAACAAGGTTTATTCTCGTAAAAAGACAAGTACGCAATAGCAAGGAACTCTGCTGCCACAGAGCGCTCTGGCAAAATCAAGGCAAGCAACACATTAAAAAAAGGGCGCACATCGCCATCAGTGACGTAAGTAACATAGGTTTCAAATCCAAATGGCTGTTTGATGTGACCCTATGCATAGGCGGCCTGCTGCATATGGGATGCTAGGTCATTGGTCCCAGCTTCTCTTGTCCATCTTCTTCCACGCTGGGTTCTTCTCACTGTGTCATCAGGTGCTGGGCTCCGGAATTGCCACTTAAGGAGGCAACTTGCAGCATGCCCTATCTGTGGCCTAATGTGCACCTGGTACTCCAGACATAGGCGCAGGGGCTGCAGTCAAGGTCACTATCTTTCAACCCCCAGGTCGATTCCCAGATGCTTTGTGCTGTTCTATGTCTCCCCACCCCCGGCTTTGAATTTGTTACTTTCCTTCCTTGGCACCTCGCAGCCCAAATCACAGGGTCCTTGCATATTCTGCTGTCATCTTTAGAAGAAATATGTTTTCAAACAGTTTTTTGATCTGGGGTCTTGGGCTGGTTGATACTCTGGAATGTTAGGATCTTGGGACAGAGACACCTGGTTACTATAACGTAATAATAACTTTATTTTGGGAGGATTTATTTAGGTTTTTTTTTTTTACAGGAGGGGATTTTGTTGCCTCAATGTAAAGGATTTATTTAGGATTTTTAAGGGATTATTCCATATTACAAATATTCCTTGTATGTTAATTGGCAGCCACACATTTTTAAGGGATTGAGTATTTCATTGATTGAGAAAACATGCTAGTTGATTTTCAGTATTTCTGTTGGAGTTCATTAGGATTTAAATGTTTTTAAAAGCCCCTTTTTGTTGCATTTACTTTTTGTCAGCTCCCTCTGCTCTCCTAGATGCCTGATAGCCCAGTCACATCCTCATCACAACTAGGGGAGGGCAAAATGACTGCAGACAAATTTAAATTGACATATTTCTCCTTATATTTTGCTTTCACAGTACAAAACGGTATGTTACGAAATATGATTCATTTCAATTTCTCACATGAAATATGCACCATTTGGGGTTTTCTCGTTAATTTTGGATTGTGAAATAGTGTTTTGCCCATAACTAATAACTTCATCCACATCACTGTCACATCCAAAGCACAACTACATCACAACCAGATCAAAACTTCATCACAGCGATATCCATGCCCCAACCACAAACATATCTGCACCACATTGCAGCTGCATCTTAATCAAAACAACTTAATAACTTCATCTATGTAACCACAATATCCTCATCAAAACAGAGTCAAAGCCACATCACAACCACATCTTCTTCATAACCACATCACAATTACATACACATCTTCAAGAAAACCACACCACAACCACATCATAATCACATCCACATTAGCATCTTCATCACAACCAATTCATAACCACAGCACAATAACATCCACAACACAATCACATCACAACAGCCATCTCACTAGCACATTACAACCACACTTGTGTTTTAGCCAGATCACATTAAAACACAGCCGCAGCAAATCAATATCACAAACACACTGCATCCACATCAAAACCACACCCACATCAAAACCATATTGTCAAGCCACCTCATAACCCTATTACATACAGCCACATCAAATTGACAACTACATCCAGTACCATCTACATATCTAAGTCACACCACAACCATATCCCATACACAATCATGTTGCAGCCACAGTACAACCATATTCACATCCCCACCATGCCCACATCACAATCACATCAAGACCTGAGATACTTGTGATGTGTAATTGTTATCGTTATTATTATGCATGGAGCAATACCATGAGCAGGGCTTTATTCAATTGCAGACATTGTGAACCTAATTATTTATAAGGACTTCTATATTTTGCAGATAATGCACAGTGACATAAAATGGTTTATCTAGAATCACACACTTTAGTTAAGTGTTGATGCTGGGATTTAAGAGGACTCTGCAACTTGGAAACCTGACTGCATATCTCCAGAGGCCTAGGTGGTAAATGTGTTAATGTTTGACTGTTAAAATAATCCGTTTTATAAAGATGACTTGAAAAGTACACAAATGATAATAAAACAATCTGACGAATATAAAAACCCTTACAGAAATATGGTAACGCCAAAAAGAATGATTGTAACTATTTTCCTTCATCTTTAATAGAATTCTGCAAATATTAGAATGCAAACCAATAAAAGCCTAAAACGTTCCTCTGGGATATGGAAATGTACTTTCAAGCCTCAAAGACAAGCACAAATTTTAATATTTGATAAGGTAATCCGTTTGTGGCCATTGTTTGAAACAGCCATGCACCTTCCTATAACATAAAATGGGGAAAAAAGCCGAAGGTCCACAAGATTGGGCTTTTGAAACCCCTGCTGTGTGTGGAAAAACAATCATGCAAGGACACCCTAATCAGAAAGATATAATATCCACGTCAAAATGACATACAATATTATTACTAGTAGGGTATTTATTGAGCGCAAACCTAGATTCAGGAAGCAACAGAGCGCTTTACAATCATAGGGGGAAAAACACAGTGTGGGAAGCTGAGAAAAAGGGAGCGATAAGCTAACAGGAGAGGGCAAGGGTGGGCCATTTGTCAGCAAGGGATCTAGATGCAACCAGGGGAGGAAACCGTGGGGATCAGGCCACCTAGTCTCAGGTAGGGTGTGTGGACCGAAGTGTAAGGTAGAAGCCATTCCTTGAAGAGGGAGGTCTTGAGTACCTTCCTGAACAGTAGAAGTGAGGAGGCTAGTCTGATGATGACGGGGGAGGCTCCAGAGTCTTAGTACATAGACAGAGAAGGCCTGTCTTCTGGTTCTTTCCTTCCTGAGGGAGGGAAGGGGAGCAGAGGGGGTGCAGAGGGGTAGAGGAGAGCAGAGGGGAAGAAGAGAGCCGAGGGGTCAGATAGGAGAGCAAAGGGGTCAGATAGTAGAGTGGAGCGGTCAGATAGGAGAGTGGAGGGGTCAAACAGAGCAGAAGGGTCAGATGGAGCAGAAGGGTCAGACAGGAGATCAGAGAGGTCAGGGAGGAGAGATGAGGGTTCATAATGGAGAGCGGTGGTGTCAGAGTGCAGAGTGGTGGGGCCATGGGGAGGGGAGAGCGGTGGGACCAGAAGGAACAGCAGGGGAGGTAGGGTTTGGAGAGGAGGGGTTGGACAGGAGACAGGAGGGGCTGCAGGGGAGAAGAGCAGAGGGGTTTCAGGGGAGAGGAGAGTTCGGAGAACAGAGCAGAGGGAGAAAGGGAGAGCAGGGTGCAAGAGGGGAGAGAGAAGAGCATGGCATTGGAGAGGAGACCAGGGGGTCAGAGGGAAGAAAGAAGACCAGGAAGTCAGAGATGGGCTTCGGAGGGAAGAGAGGCTGGCAGAGGGAAAGAAGAGGAGACAGCAGGATAGAGTGGGGGAGAGATAACAGTGGGGGAATTGGTGTGGAGAGAGGAGAGCAGGAGGTGAAAGGAAGCAAGGAAAGTAGGAGAGGAACAGGGGGTTTGGAGGATACAGAGGGAGAGCGGTGAGACAGAAAGAAATGGCATAGAGGAAGTGTGGGTTGGCAGTGCTGGTGAAGGAGGAGTGCAGCTTGGTGGAGGAAAGGGTGGTTGGTGGCTGTGGTTTAGCCTAGGAAGGCAGTGGGCATGAGGTGTTCGATAGAGGAAAAGTGGTGGGTTGGCAGAGGTGATTAAGTTGGGGTGTAGGAGAGAAGCTTTGTGCATCATCTATTGGCAACGGAAGGGTGAGTTGGGTTGACAGATGATAAACGAGTTTTCTGGGCAGAGGAGAAAAGGATTGTGTGGGAGAGAGCGGTATGGCAGCGGAGAAACGATGAAGCATTAAAAATATTAAAGAGGTTGGAGGGGGCGAGAGTGTTGGCTCTGGTGGCGGCAGGGATGAGCTTCGTTGAGGTTGCATTTACAAGAAAGTGAACAATCTCTTAGAAATGAAATGCACCCAATATGCTATTGCTGTGTTTGAAATCAAAGAATATATGGTCAACATTTGACGTGCAGTGAAAGAAAAAAGATTCTTATTAATTCCATCTTGCAGTGTTAATGATTACACTGTGTGCTTGGGGTACAATTGGGTTGGGTGCATTTTGGTTGCATTATCAATTGGCGCTATTCAGAGGTTTATGCTATACTTTTTAAGATATTTTATTTTTTATTATATAATAAGTATTGTTTTTAGATGTAAAATCATGAAACAAGAAGGCTACATAGTTTGAGGGAATTGAACCACAAGTAATCCTAAAATAATGCAAATGTGTATTTTTTTACGATTATTTGGGGGTATTTTGTTTGGATAAAAAAAAATCCTAAACCAATAAGGATTACCAAAAGTAATCCTAAAATCATGCAGGTGCATTTGTTTAGGATAATATTTGGATTGCATTGTTTTGGGATTTTTTTCAAACCTAAACCACTATGGATTACTAATTAACATATTTCAGGTGCATTAAGAGAAATGTAAGCCAAATGCAATCCAATGAATACAAAAGGCATTTCTGCATTGAAAGGGGGTTTAAAGAACATTTAGATGATGGGGTGGGGGATGAAATAGTAATGCACTTTCCATCCAGATTGTTTTGGTAGGGATGGAAGCAACGCCCTTCATAATCCCCATGTATAAATGCTGAAGCATGCTGAACCCAACAACCTGGCCCCCCCTCTCACGTGGTCGCATCTCCTTTCCCACAGCATGCCTTTGAGGCTGCAGTCACAGTTCATCATCTCACCATCACCTTTACTTCCGCATGCCTTTTGCTTTGAGGTTTCTCTTGGCGTGAATGGAAAATCAGCACTGCCAAGGCAAAAGGTGGCAAGTGAAGGTCAGCGCAAAGTAAAGTGTGGAGACCGAATTATATTTGGAAATACGTTTATCCAACAATCGCCACAACACATAGAGACAAAAACTGCCGTTTCACACTTCAGATAAACGTGTGCCAATTTGCAGTAAACATGGTACAACCCCAAAGCAAGACCATGTTGCTATTAGGCAAAGTACACAAAGAAGTCAATGCCATGGCTTGTCCCGAAATACACTACACATTTTTTGTTTTAGCTTTAGCTATTGGGTGGTGCTAAAACCACCTAAAAGCCGAAACTATTGCGTTAGAGTACAGCTATGGAGAAATGAAATATGAGGAGGGACACCAAGCTTGTAGGTGTTGTTAGGCTATTCGGCCACCCATTGACTGACCCTGTCCGTGCTAATCCCTATGGCCATTCCCACCCACTTCCTGCCCCTTCCCATCCAAAACACGTGCTCCTGGGATCTCTTTGTGGTAGCTCCATCAAGCCTTGCCATCAAAACGTTGTGCTCAAAGTGCCTGCCAGTGTCTTTTCATAGCAGTCTTCTAACAGTTAATTACTTATTTGTAGCTGTGAACACGCTACTGGAGTAACAAACATTTCTTAACCAGGCCTGCCTTCATTCACTCGATTTATAAGCATAATGCGGGTCGTTCATTGAAGTCCTATTAAAAACAAGCATTATCAAAGCCAACAGTTTTGGCTTATGTACAAGTATTAAGCATTTAACAGACACTGCTATTATATGCCTAGGTATGCTAGTATATGTCCAGGTACTGCCACCATTTTGCAGCTGCTACCATCGATGGCTGGTTAATAACACTAGGGCAGTGCCTGGCAAATGCCTTTCCCACGCATGCACAAAAGCCAAAACTGTATGCATTGCCAATATTTTTGTATTTTCTTGAGAAATGTATTGAGCAAGAACCTGTTTAATTATTTTATTGTAATTTATTAAGCACGACCCTAGCTGTGGGATGCAATGGGGTGGCAGGCATTTTTAGAGGTCACAGGCACATAGATGGTTACATGGGAAGCCGTTCTTTTTTTTATTTTATTTTTTATCTTAATTCAGTTTGTTACAAACTTTAAAAACATGGTTACTCACATAAGAACAAAACATCAATATATAGCAAAAATTAATACATGAGCATTATATCCAGAAAAATATTCAACCAAAATGGAAAACACACTATCTGGATCAATACTCAAATCCAAACAAAACACATGATACAATAAAACATTCAAGTATTCCTTATCCTGCATTTAACAAGCTATATCATTAGTCTGTTCTTTATTTCATTAGTTTATTAATAGCTTGTTTAGCTGATCTAAATAAAATGCCAGGGCAAGTGTGAGCTTATTGCCGCTTCCTTCAAACATCAATGACCACCAGTCCTCACCATCTAAGTGGGGCCTTTTTTCGATTTGTTCTCCCAGATGTTTTGTTCTCAAGTCTTTGAGTTCGGTACAAAAGAGCAGTAAGTGCTTCAAAGTTTCGTCTTCATGCTTACAGAACCTGCAATTTATGTTGCATTTCTCGCTGCTTTTTCTCATACTTTGGACTTCTTTAGTCTGGAATAAGTTTAGGCGAAATTTTGATTTTAAGGTTTTATTCGGAAAGATTCAAGGTACGTAGGAAGCTTATTGTAGGTCTTAGCTTCAGGGGCAACTTGCAGCATACACCTATGTGGCCGCCTTCAGTCTATGGTATCCCACCAGTCTTGTTCCCATAGTTTTTAAAAAATTAGATTTGGATTTTGCTTCAAGGTTTCTTTGTTGGTATTCAGTTGGATTAAGATCATTTCACAACTCTTCAGCCATTTACTCAGGATTGTGTCACCATTACCCGGTGTTGGTATGTTCAAGATCTTAAACTGTAAAGGGGACTCCTCATTGATCACTTTGCTATAGAGTGACAAAGTATTCCAAGTAATCCTTGCATTGATCGAAATGAGGCCTAGCTCGTATCTGATACAAGCAGTTGGTGTGCCTCTTGGTAGCTGTAAAACCATTCTCCAAAATACATGCTCACACCTTCACCATGTCGTATGAGAAGCCGTTTTTACAACACATTTATCAGAGAATGCCATGTAGGGCAGCAGGAGGTCGTTCACATTTGCAGTTAGGGGGGAATGGGGCTGCTCGCTGTATTAAGGAGCAGAACAAATGAGACCACATCTGTCTAGACCATCAAAGTGCTCTGCTGACATCCCCAACGCCTTGTGAGTGAACATGTGCTGCGGCTTCCAATCAGCAGCATCAGAACTAATCAGACAGATATTGAAATGTAGGCACATCGCTTTATATGCTGGTACCTCAGGTTGCCGCAAATGGGAAGCGTCGGGTAAATAGAATATGCTATTACCAACACAATGTTGTGGTGACATTTGGGTGTAACAACAAACCTCTAGTTTACTCAAAATTGTCCAACCCTACGCTGTACTTTAAGAAGGATGAAATATCAAAGAAGGGGTCCCTAAACCGTCACACAAAACATCATGGCCTAAGGAGAATATGAAACTAAGGAACTTTTATACGGAGGTGTGGCCGATGTAACTAAAGAATGGGCCAACCTCCGTTGTATAAAAATCAGGTTCCAATCCATGGAAAATAAAGCATGATCCTAAAGTGCCTGCTGCAGAGGTATGATTACACGCCTCAAGTCAAGAATTCTCATCTCAACAAGATAGCTCATTGGGTTCGTGTGTCTGCTGAGCACCGGTGGCGCAGTTAACGAGAGGTATAGGGGTGAGGTCACCACCTCAGGGGCTACTTTCAGATCCCGGTGCACCTGCTCCACGCTACCTACAAATTATGGAAAAGGTATGGACCAGTGCCACATGTAGAGTCGTTCGCCCCTCTAGCACTCTGCCCCACTCTGTATGTAACATACAAGATAAATGATACAAACACCGGGCTCCAAGCTCAGGATTCGACCTCATCTCCTGTGACAAAAAGGTGAAACGCTTGTTTTACCAAAACAGAGGTTTTCCTGCTTGCAGTACTGCAGTAATCGGTGACCGTGAACTGCCGCAGAAAGACGGAGAAGGAGGCACTGCCAGGGCCTAGATTCAAAGGCACATTTCAAACACTGCTAGGAACCCAGCCCCCTTTAAGAGCTGTGCTAGGCTCTGACAGAGAATACCTAACCATGTTCAGCTCATTGAATGAAAGTCCCCTGATTCATCGAATTATTTGCGTGTAAAACGGGGATTTGCGTGCCATTCAGCCCGCAAATCCACAGTCGTCAAACAGGGATTTGCGGGCAGAATGGCACGCAAATCCCCGTTTTACACGCAGATAATTCCATGTATCAAGGATTACTAGTTTAATAGATTTACCAACGTCGTGTTGTCCATACAATCAGATTATTTGGCGTGGGGTGGTCGTTTAATGTGTCATGTCTGCTGCCTCTTTTGGCAAGTGTCCTCAAAAGCAGTTGGTACAATTACACAATGGGCAAAATGAAGGCAGAGCTTGGCTGCCTCTCCCTCAGGATTCTCCCCATGTATCCATGTTCAGCGCGCCATTGTTACTTAGTAGGTTTGTGATGCGTAATCCCACACGACCAAGAGAAGATAAAACCCATAACCTGGCTGGCAGTTTTCAATATTTAAATGCCAAACAATCAGGTGGCTAGGAACGCGGGCATGAACTGCTGGTGTAAGTCTGCGTTCCAAGCCGCCTGACTGCCGGCTCCCCCTGCCGCCATATTACCATCACCCTCCTCCTGCCCCCTTTTTTATATTTTAAATCCCCCCGCCCACAAACTTACCTTTTTTGCAGCTGTGGCGGCACTCGCCGCCGCAGCCAAACCTTCCTCTCTGCTCAGAATGGCCGCCATGGAAAGGGATGAGGGGCTCCATACAGAGCCCCGGCTTCCCTTTTAATGACGGCCATGATGGTAAAGGATTTTCCTTTCAACAACGGAACGCCGTGCCCGTCCCATTGTAGGAATTAAAAACCTTTTTTTTTAGCACCCTGGGGTGGGCGCTTTGGTAACCCGGGGTGCTAATGGCCCTAACGCCCCATCCGGCCCATCAGATCGGGTGTTAACGCCACATTAGTACATGGAGACAGTGCCTGTGAACCCCGGG
The DNA here is from genome assembly GCF_040938575.1 of Ambystoma mexicanum. NCBI lineage: Eukaryota > Metazoa > Chordata > Amphibia > Caudata > Ambystomatidae > Ambystoma > Ambystoma mexicanum. The sequence goes on from NC_090935.1 coordinate 1,464,495,583, forward strand.
TCCTGTCTTATTTCCAGGTGATCTCTTATTATCCTCCTGTGCCATTTCAAGCCAAAACAGCCACAGAGATTGGAGAAAGAGATGGTGAGGAGCCTAACATTCACACCGTGTCTCAGGAGGGCGGATATGGGAAGCGTGGCACCAAAGATACTGCGGACAGATATAGAGCATAAGTGACCCCAGTGGTGTGGGGAGAGAAGGGGAACCGGACACACGAAATGAGAAGGACAGAGAGGAGAAGCATAACTCGGGTTGGTGAAGGAGTAAAAGAGGAGCATGATAGTGACACAGTGATGAGGAGGACAGAGGGAAGAAGTATGATACCAGGGAAGTGTGAAGTAGGTTACAAGGAGCATGACAGTGACATGGGGATGGGAAGGGTAGAAAGGAACAGAATGGACATGGAGATTGGACAGGCAGTAGGTGAGGAGCATTACAGACACATCAAAGGTGAGGAGGTCATCAGGGACGGACGGAGTGGTCAACGAGGAACATGGCAGTGACACAAAGATGAATAGGACAGACAGGTGTAGCCTGAACACAAGGACTGGGAAAGAGGTGAGGAGCATGATTGCGACACGACAGATGAGGTGGACATGTAAGGGAATTGTGACAGTAGAGATAGAATTTTGAGACAGGGTAATGACAGCAAAAGGTAGAGCCCAAACATACACGTGATCAATATATTCCCCTCAGAACGGTGAGAATGCTAGAGTATTTGTGCTATAGTGAATGGACAAACTGCGGCAGATCCCCAAAATGGAGCGCAAATGAAAAAAGTGCAAAAGAAATGTGCAGGGCACCTTATTCTCAAAGATGACTTGCACATTTCTGGGGTTACAGAAAAGTAGCTAAAAGATGCACTGCCCATCCCCCTTAAATACATTAGCATTGGCAGTGTGCCCCCAAAACTAATGTATTACAGGCTCGCAGCACCAACGTGAGTGCTTGGAGTGTATTTCAGAGTGACCGGCCCTCCTGTAACTATGAAATGTGCTAAAAAATACAGATACATTTCTATCCTTGTCTGAGGGATAGAAATGCAGGTGGGAGAGCAGTGATTAACATTGCTGCTCTCTCATTTCGAAGAAAATGCATGAAAGGTTCAGAAATGATGTGCATTGAGTCTGCCGCCGCATCAAGTTCAAACAGACGCAACTGAAGATATTTCATTTTTGCACGAGCAAAAAAAGTGAAAAATGGCATCTGAATATGCACCTTTTTTTGAGTGCAACTGATCAAATGTGTTGGGGCATTTTATCACGGCTGCCTAAAAAAGGTTGAGAATCTGGCCCACTGTGTGCCCTACAGTGAACGCAGAAAGATTTACAGGATGAACTTAATACAACAGAATGCCGCAGATTTAGCGCTTTAGCAGAGCACCATAAAACATCCTGACATGTTTTGTAAATAATGGGCCCTGACTTCTTTGAATCGGACAGCCATGCGGACCCCAGAAGGTGTGGACCGATGGCCGTGCCCCTTTTGCCTTCCAGTAAAGAAGTCTCCGCTTTAATCTCACAGTCATTTATGTGCTATGGGTGCAACTACTGTGAGTGAATGGAGATAAACTAAACAATAACACATTTCAAAGTTGTGCTTGGACAATTGCTTTACACAAATTAACTATTCGAGCAAATTCAGCATAGGTATTTATGCCTCTGCATTCGCAGGTACACAGTACGAGTAAATATGTAAAGGTGCAATGTATGCATTTTCCGCCATGTGCATTGCACATTTTCCCTACTGTATACAACACATGGGTCCTTCGATTCCAGTGCCGCTCAAAGACCTAGTGTGACGGGCTTCCCCAGAGCAGGATGCTGAGAGGGCAGTCGGGAAACAGGACCGAGTGAAGCAGGCAAGGGCCCCTGCGCGACAAGGGGTAGTGGGGGTGTTCCTGGGGACCAGTGACGTTGGACCCCGTCTTGGATGTAATTTTAGGGGGGACAAGGGTATTTGTCCCCCCAACTTTCGTGGCACACCATTATGTCCCCATTCATTTGGCAGGGGCACCCTTTCCTTTAGATGTCATGTCCCCCCCCCAACATTTTCAGCAAAGTTACTCCACTGGACGGCGGACAGGCAGACCCTCCCAAATCCTAGAGGAGGAGGCTGGAGGCAGAGGGAGCGGCCATGGAAAGGGCACCCTTAGGAAGATAATTCTCGCCAACATAGGTCGTATGTTACCGATTTTCACTCATAAATCCGGTTCAACGTAAGTGATCGGAGAGGCAGAGAAAGGAGTTATGGGGCAGTGCCATGCCCAATAATACCCTGCAAATATGTTTCTGCTTTTGTAGTCCTGTGTGCCCTTACTATTCCCCTGGCATCCACAGGTAGCACTCACCCACCTATGTGTCCCAGCAAAAGGAATGACAATCTAAAACAGGCCTCGTAAAGCCCATCCTCCTAATTGTAGGCAGTGCAACAGTGGCCCAAGGGGACAAAAGGCCTTGTCCATTTATTGCTTAATTTGCTGCAATGTGTGCCCTGAACAAGAGCATTTTGATAAAAGGTAAGGCAGTACATTATGGGCAATTCACAAAGAAGTTACTATGAGTAACTGCTTGACATACTTCTGCAGTAGGCTATTTGTTTCGCAAAGAGGTCACTATCAGTCTCATTTTAAATGGGGCAAAAATGGAACAAAAACATTATGCCTTGCTTTCCCCCTTCCATTTAACACTAGTGTTAAATGGAAGGGGGAAAGCAAGGCATTATGTTTTCCTCCTCCATTTAACAAGCTGCCCCACTTCTGCAGTGACGCAGCAGAGGAGAGGCGCAGGGGTAAGATCTCCACCATGCTGACCTCTTCTAGTCAGTGCCTTTCGTTGTATGCCTGCATGGGTCCTTTGATGCAGGCGTACAATCAATGGATCTCTATGGATTCCGCCTCATTTTGCACCTCGTCAAAAACCAGGCAGATTCCTAAAGCATCCATTAGTAAACGCTGCCGCCTGCAAAGGTTTATTTTTTCATGAGACAGACTGGGAAAATGAAAGAGTATAAGTCAGTTTAGCTCACTTTTAATCTTTCCTTCCCCTCCTCCACCTCGCGAATGTGCAAAAGTGCATGCAGAGGATCACCTAGCATGTAACTGCTAATGTTGGGGGTCTATTGTTCGCAATTTACATTCAATGCAAAATGAGGGTGGGTGTTTTATGTAACAAAGCTCTTCTAATGCGCCAATCACTACCATGATAGCCTTACACCACTGGTGAATTGTCTGAGAATGTAGTGTATTTTGTGCCCGCCTGGAGAGACCAGACCATTGTCTATGGAAGACGAAGAAATAGAAAGAGCAAAAGCGATTGTTAGGGAGAAGCTGGAATTGGAAAGGGGTGTGTAAAACTAACAAATTGTGAAGATGGATTGGGACTGAGGTAAACGGAATGTAACTGCATGCAAAACAGAACGCAGATCAAGAAAGAGGGAAAATAAGAAATCTTGTGGTGACAATTTATAGTAAGTTAGACGAGTACTAGAATGATTGGCAGCGTGATTGTATGATGGGACCAGAGATGTGCTTGGGAAGCCCTTTGTATTTTATTTATTTGTACCGCGCACCAGGCCCAGGGGCATCCGGCGCAAAAACTTGGTAAGCATGTTTACAATGTTCCATAAATTCCATGGCATATAGATCTTGCTTGTTAATCCTATTCACATATTTACATATATTTACAACAAGTGCAAAAGCAGTCGAATTTGTAGTTTACAGTAAGGTACAACAGAGTTAACGATAAGTGGTTATCATGTGAGCATAAATAGGCAGGCTAAAATAGAAGAAGGCAGGTAGTGTGAACGCCATAGGCAAATGCGCTCTCAAATTTGGGAGTGAAGCCACGATTTGGTTTTTAATTTGAAGGATTTGAAGGAAGGCTCAGTCTTAATATCGGAAGGAAGTGAGTTCCATAGCTTGGTGGCCAGAACAGGGAAGCTTGAGCCTCCAGCTTTTTGGAGTTTGAATCTTGGCAAGGATAGGCAGTGTAGCTGGGCCATTCTTTGGGGACGAGATGAAATATGCAGAGAGAGGCGGTTGGAAAGGTAGGTGGGGACCTTGTTAGTCAGGCATTTGTGAGTGAGGCCATGTGTTTTCAGCCTAATTCTTTGTTTAACAGGGAGCCAGTGCAAGTTGGTCCTTGCCTCAGAAATGTGTTGGTTTCTTGGGATATTTAACGCCGCTCTAATGGCGTTATTCTGGGTAATTTGCAGTTTGTTTAGGTTAGACTGGCTGGTCCCCAGGTAGAGGGCGCTGCAGTCAGGGGTGGACTGGCCTATAGGGAACTCTGGAGATTTCCCGGTGGGCCTCTGCACCCTGGGCCTCTTTTCTGTGGTATTTCCACTTTTTCTCATAGGAAAAGCATTGGGCTTGCTGAAAATGTGTCATATGGGGCCACTTTGAACTTTATTTCCAGGGCCTCTTTTGGTCCCCAGTAATTATTTCCAGGGCCTCTTTTAGTTCCCAGTCCAGCCCTGGCTGCAGTAGTAGATCTTCGCCATGACAAGCGTTCTAGCAAGGATGATGCTGTTAGGGGTGGTCAGAAAAGGTCTGCAAGCCGCAATAAGTTTGCAGGTATAAGCCGACACTGATCTAACAGCGTTGGTTTGTCTTGAAAGGGATAAAGTGGAGTTCAGATAGAAGCCGAAGGTTTTAGTATCCTTGGACACTTTAATGACATTGCCATCGATGGTGAAGGACTGGTACACGTGGTGTAGTTTATTAAGCCGTTGAGCGGAGCCTAGGATGAGGAGCTCCGTCTTATCATCATTGAGACAGAGTTCATGTTGGCCCTTGAAGTTTGGAGGCCCTTATGCAGGTCGGGTGTTCACCCAATGGGCCAGCAGCACCAAGGGCTATTCCCTTGATGGTTTACGGCTGTTTCCTGTGATCACCCTTTCCCACCCGCCCTCCTTCTCAGGGGTGAAGCAAGGCAGACAATTAAAAACACATATTAGCATAACTCAAGGGCCGGTTTTCTGCAGCACCTTCCTCCTATGGTTCTCACTGTAAACGGTGGGCTGGTCACTACTCATTCAAGCTACACAGTATGGTATTCATCTGCAGGACGGGTCGGACACTGTGTTAGGTGCTTGCTGCTGAGGGGTGTGCTCAAGTCCAAAAGGAGCACTGCTAATGTCTATTAATACCAATGGTATGAAGCATGGTAAGAAGCACTATATAAAACAAACTATTAAGAAATACGTTCATTTTTTTTACTGTGGCCTATCCACATTGCCTTTGTAACTAATTCAGAGCAAAATGTTTGAAAGAGAACATCATTTCATTATCTGGTGACAAAGGGTATAGAAGTGTTCTTTCCATGACTGTTCTTCTGAGCATAGAAGCTTTCACAGTGGTATATGGAGGGGACGCTGTAAAACCATTTAAACCTGGCTGGAGGGGAATGCCAGACTGCATGGGCTGCTCCTGGCCTCCAGTCCGCACGGGCCCCCTGCAAACTACACGGACTACAGACCAACAGTCAGGGGGTCTCAGGGACAAGGATTGGCTGTGTAGACAAGGTGAAAGCGGGAAACCACAGTGTGAAGGAGGGAACAAGGATGAGGAAACAACACTGAGGTCTATGGCCCTCTTCAGTAGTAACTCAGACTTACTTCTCAATGAATTGGTCCCATGGTGTCTTTCAGTCTGCCTTCCATTTGGCAATTGGCTGGTTGGCCAGTGGGGGCGAATTGTCATTTTCACACCGCTTTGTGAGCCCAATCTACACAATAACACCGGAGCCATGTGAGCCCAGCGCCTGCAGAGAGCAAGCAGTGACACACTGTCAACCAGCCAAGTATGGCATGTAGCACCACCAATCTGCGGCTGAGGCCTGGGGTCGGGCAATGTCTGATTGCCAACAACTGTATTTTGGGAGTCCTTTATCAATGATAACGTATGGCAATAAATACATAAAAGGTTCAGTGAAACATGGAAATATACGACTTCGTTTTAATGGATCGTCTATTACTGATGCCCAGCAACTTAATTGTGGAAGTCCCTTGTCAGTACTAGTGCATTGAAATAATTAACTATGTATACAAAATGAAATGCACAGGTTCTTTTAAAGAAAGACATCTGAATAGTAGAGGTTGGGTGGACGATGAAGTAAAGACAGAACACAAGAACCTTCCTACACAGGGCTTCTGGCGTAGATGACCCGCTTGAGCTAGTGGAAAAATTGCGGACTTTCCAAGACCTCTTACAGCGTGGCCATGTGCTCTCCTGGGTGAGCATGGGTGGCTGCCGAAGCGGGATCCAGTTTCAAGGGAGAGAGGCGTGAAGCAGGGGGTAGGCCACGCAGCTGGCTCCAGTGCTGCAGGCAGCAGTGCAAGGCGGCCGGCTCTCGGCGAGGAGCCCTGGTCTATAATGGGGCTCTCTGCAGCAGCGCAGTTGTCCTCTCGCTCCCGTGGCCGGTGGAAGGACAGTGAGGGTGGAAGAGTCAGGTGCATTCTGCGCCCTCTGGTGCTGCCGACCCCCTGAGAAACGCACAGGTGCCGGTGGTGTTCTGAGACCCTGCTCGTGCCTTAGCTGGGATCCGGATAACTAGACAAGTTGGATGGGGGCGTAGACACCCACTGCCACCAAAGCCCAGAGCCCCCTGCCTACAAGAACCCTGCTAGAAGGAGCACTAAAGGCACTGTTTACGGGTTCGTGTTAAGGGTAGTGGCCAGGACAGGGGTATCTTAGGTCGGCAAGTATAAGACTATCTAAAAAGAAAGTTTAAAAGCTGGAAGTCGAATAGCCAAGTGTTCGGCGCTGAAGTGACCTCACCCCAGCTGCCCTCTCTCCCCAGATGCAGAGCAGACATGACAGCGTCTTTGGGATGATGTGTTTCCATTGACATAATGGTGTGTTGCTGATCTGCTATCAATCGAGAAGTATCTAAAATATTTGACATCTTTTTTGCATATCGCTTTACTTCTCTGCCTCTGCTTTCGGGGAACTCATGTGCGCTTGCATCCATTTCATGGACTGGGGGAAGACTTGAAGCAAGTGTGTGGGTCTAGGGTCGCGGCCAGGCAGGCAGGGGCACGCCTACACCTGTGGTCAGCTGTCGGCATTGCCCATCAGACTCTGCAAAGGGAGCTGAGCGTCCTGGGCACACGCGCCGGTGCCTGCAGCTCTTACCTTCACTGGGGTCTCTGTTCGCCCGACCCCGTCCTCTGCTTGGCGTCCACACACCGTCCCTCAGCGGGCGCGGGTCGCGCACTCGGCAGGTGGCAGAAACTCCCAGGCTGCGCTGCTGGGATGTTCAAGTTCTGCTTCTACGAGTTCCGCAGCTGCCTATGAAAAAAAGGGCAGAGGGGGAGAGCGGCGGGGCCCTGGGTGAGTGGAATTCGGTGCAGCTGTCCTCGCCCAGCCTGTTGCCCCTGCTACCTGAACCCCTGTGCTGGCTAATGTGCTTTTTCTCTTCCTCCAGCCAGGAGTAGGAACTACCAGCGCCTGCTGCAGACTCGCGTGTCTGCTGTATTTACATGAGTGCAGTGGCCGTGTGAGCTCCTCCTGGCTGGGCCCGCCCTCTGCCCGTCACCGGAGCCGGGGCAGGCACCAGAGGGAGGAGGGGGACGGGATTATTAGAGCGCAGCTCACTTTCACTCCCTGCTCTGGGCACGGGGTAGTAGTCTCGTCGCGCTCGGCCACTCACTTTAAACGTTTCCTTAGTTCGGGCCCCGGCTCCTTGAATTACTTTCTGCCTCTCAGTAAATGGAGACCGGGAGGGGGAGTAGGAAGGACAGATAAACCGTTCGTCCGACTACCGCGCGACTGCAGATAAATAATTCAGAGCTCGGTTGGAAGGAGGCAGGGAAGGCATATGACAGCCGGGTGTCAGGAAGTAGAGCACTGTCCCCCGGGGTGCACACGTGAGATCATCAGAAAGCAACAAGGTAACCAACGGGCTGACAGAACATGCGCACCAAAGCAAACTTTCACGAGCCTATATCCCCTCCGCGAAATATTTAGGGTGCGACAGAGAGGGTCTTTGAGGACATTACGGGCCCAATTCACAGAAGCGTTTTTATGACAAAACCCCTTTGGAAAATTGTGTGGGTTCACAGTTTATTTAGAAGACTGGGACATACTTGAGGCCATGGGCTTGGAGAGGACCTAATTAGGTTGACTTTGTAATATCCCTTTCTATACTCATTTAAGGACAGGCAGTCCACCTGTCCCCTTTTTACTCCTGATGTGGGTTGCAACCCACCACACAAATATAGAGGTGGGGTTACAGCCTATTGACCTACATGGTCCTATGTTTTATTGCCTATGCAGTTTCATTTCATGTGTTTGATTGTATCCGCTGCTGCGGATACAATATTGACGACGAGGCTGAACCACTGGGTGCTTCATACTGGGAGGAATTATATTGCCTGCTGAGACTGTGTCACCGGTCTCAAACTTCCATAGACATTGTCGGAAATCTAGGAAGCTGCAATGGTGCGCAGTGCCTGCACCGTGAATTTCCCCCACCCTATCGGGAACCGTGCCTCGACTCCACACGAGCCCGGGCGCTCAAACAAGGTAAAGGTACCTGCAGTATGTCAGCAGGCCTGGCTGGCCCTGCGTTCCATCCAGATCATTCTCGCACGACGGTGCGTACACGCAGCAACCGGATGCTCTCCCCTCCGCTAGAACTTGACCGAGTCGGTATGTGCGGCGTGCACAACATTCTTTGTTCTACAAATTATTGCATAGCCACAGAGGAAATCATTTTCATGTCGATCACAATGTATGTTAATCATTGGATCGCCACGAGGGAAATTATTTTCACTTCAATCCCAACGTGTGTTTTCCATATTTCGTTGCATCGCCACAAAGGAAATTAGGACATTTACACTAGCAACGGAATCAGAAAGGAGAGAGCACGTGACCAGGAAGGCCCTATGGTCACAGATATATATACAAACAGTGCTGTCTGCAGGAACACTCACGTGTGGCACACAACATATCAATAAAGGACAGTTTCAAGGTGAGCTTTTTCCTCAATTTTGTACATTAGAACCCTGCCATCATGTCGGACAATTATGGTGTCAGCAGCTCACGAAGCCCACCAGCAACCTCATCCCCTCGTAACCCAGTGTTCAGGGAGAAGGGCGGACATGTGTCCCTACAATTCCAGGCCATACAACCATTTGATATCTCAGATACAAGCAGTCTGGCACCAAGTTGGAGCAGGTGACTCAAGGAACTTAATATATACATTGATGCAACAGGCGTCAGCGAGGAACGCCGCCTCAGAGGCATACTTCTGAACTCATTAGGCTCCATTGTGAGAGACATTGTATTTGAAATGCTGGAAAACTCGACTGACACTTTCCAAGGCATTATTGATTCTTTGAATAATTACTTCACCCCACTAAAGAATGTAGATTACGGATGCCACATTTTCCACACATCTACACAAGATGAAGGGGAAAGCATGGACAACTTTGTCATGAGATTGGGGAAAGGGGCAAAATATTGCAACTTCAACCGTTATTCAACAGAGGAGCCCCTAAAGTCACAACCTATTGCAGACTGAGAATCGCCCGATTTTAGAACAAACTTACTACAGAAGAGCAGGACCCTTGAAGATGTGGGGTGAAATAGCCCCTGGATGCCATAAATAAAAGGCCAGAGTCAGTGGGGGACATGGCCCTAAGTAAAAGGCCTGCACTGAAATAATGTGCAACATGAGGCTATGAAATCAACGGGAAAAGGAGCGAAATTGGGCCTCAAAACGTCAATACATTTAAGGATGCCAAATGCCTGGCATAAGGGAAAGACATGTGGCAAGGTTTGCCAAAATATTTGAGAGGTGAAGTAACATTCTCAGAAACAGCAGTGCCCAGAATTCTAAATGGAAATGTTGAGATTGTGTTTCAAACCTTCACAGCAGAATGAAGCATTTATACTATGAAAGAAACAACTGCATGAATATTCGTTTTCCTTTAACTAAAGTAATGCTCATCAAAGTGTCCACAAAACTTTCAGAATATGAACTTGGTTTCTGTCATACTGGGATGCTGAACTGGGTTTAAACGGCTGCAGTAAAATGAATTTCACGGCTGAAATCCACCAAAATGACATTTCGATTTTGCCTCCAAAGTGACAAGTTGCAAAGCCAGATGTGCACCAAAGCCTTTAAAAATGTAATTATGATGCCTTCATTCATTTGACCCCTGTATGCAGGGAACAACTTTGCAGTGACACTTCTACATGTTAAAATTGTGTGCCTTTTAAGAGTTAATTTTAAAGTGAAATGTGAGTTAAAGTGGGGGAAGTTCATGGGTTTTCTTTGCTCGTGATTCATTCAAATTTGAAACTGAATTCTTTCCTTGGTTGTCTTGGAAACCTAGGGAGGCCTGTAACTTAAATATACAAAGAATAGAAGGCTTGGAGATCGAATTCACGATGTGGACAAGATAAGGGAAGGTCTGCTCTCCAGTTTTATGACTCAGGTCACTCAGGATGCAATAAAACTTGCATTAGCTGACCATTGGCTCTTGGAATGTGCAAGCTTATCTCGACACAGGACCCCTCTTGAAGTCACAACCAGGACCAGGGAAATTGCAAGGGTGGGGGCCAGGGTCAAGGAGTGGCTTTTGCTGCCCATTGTGTAAAATGGTAGAAATTGTTTTCACCGTGTAAAATCAATAATATTCACACTACACTAGTCGTTGTGGGATTTCTGGAAATGTGTCCGCCAACCACTTCTGGGCATCCCAAAAATGAATTTTGTGGGACCAACAAAGAAAATGTAATGTGGCCTTCCTTGTGAATGTGACAGAGATGAAAAGTTGATTAAAACATGCAAAATATGATTCATATGCCGCCCACCAAGAGCCATTGTTTTCAGTGATATAATTCTGGAGTAAATGAGGAAAAACTGTAGCTCCGCACAGGAATGACCTAACCACACCTGACGAGGTCCAAGTGAGTCGCAACAAAATATAGGTTTAAAACATGCATTCATATTTGTCAAAACATGAAGGTAAAGAGTATTTGCAAGGCAGTGAGATTTTTAAGTGCAAAAACATGACCATGACCGCTGTCAAAGTGAGATGACGAAGTGGTCTCCTCCTCTGGTGTCCCAAAGAACTCCCACAATTTCTGGACCTATCAGCACACAGGTAGGATTGGCGTTCTGGAGCAGTGACCAATCCCTTCCGCAGGAAGTATGACACATTATTGATGTCATTTGCCCTATAAATAAGTCATCCCACCTTAGATCAGGACACTTGCCACTAACCTCTGAGGTGAGTTGCTGCCGTAATCTGGAGGAATATCCCAGCACTAGCAATGAGGGCTAATCTTGCAGAGGAGCCAGCAGACTTAGTAGCTGACTTGGGACCCCTTGGTGGAAAAAGGAAATCTTTGACTGATACCATTGGCTGTCCCAGCAGTGGTGCTCTGACGATCCCCGATGTCCAGTCCAGACCTCTCCTGTAAGTAGAACTAAACCCTGAAAACCATAGAGTGTTTAGGCCCGGTATTCTTTAAGCATTGCATTAGATAATTCCCCCTTTCAAAATCGCCATTTGCCTGCATTTTAGTCATTGCCCCATTGAAGAATCACCATTTGCCTGGGTAAATGTTACGCTCACCTGGCTCCCACAGAGGCGTCGATCTGAACTGGACAGCTGCGATCTCCACCAATGTGACGCGTAGGGCCGAGATGACGGACTGGACTGGCCCACCTAGCTTCATTTGCTTGGCCCGTAGGAATATTCTTCTGATGGTTTGAAAAGATAAGCTCTCCATCCTGCATTGAGCGCAGGGGCGCGTTGATAACCAGTTGCTTCACTGGCTCGAAGGAATTGGTGAGTTCCAGAACAATATTGACTCCGAAATTCCCGGCAAGACGCCGTAAGTATGTAGTTCGGGAGAGTTCAAATGCCTGACTTTCACTCTTGTCCGATTCTTCGCAGGTTGCGGCTTGACCCTAGTGAAGAGTTCCTCGTGGCAACCGGAGATATTCTGGTAAGGATTTGTATTTTCCAACACAGTTCGATAAAATAATGTCAATATGTAACCTGTTGCTTTCTCCCTTATTCAGGAGCTGAGAGAAAGTATGAAGTCTTGGGGAATAATACTTCCGGCGGTAAAATCAGGTAAGTCTATTGTGGTGAGGAGGGTTCCCCTTGTTAGTCCCTTTGTTTCACCTTGCTGTCCTTTTGTTTCCCCTTAGGGGCCGGGGTTCGGCGAAGATGCAGTGGAAGCTGCGCCGACACGTGAAGAGGAATAGTACCCCCGGTGGTAAAATCAGGTAAGTCTATGGCGGGGTAACTAATATTCCTCTGTGTATTCCCTTGGCTCACCTTGCTGTTCTTGTCTTCTCCTTAGGTGCCGGAGTGCGGCGGGAATATGCAGGAGGAAGCGGTGGAATGTGAAGATGCTGCAAAGGCCGGTGAGTTCAACGCGGCGCTGCAGCAGGCGAGGCGACGTGTATAAAATAACTTCTTTCTTCCAGCTCGAAGGCGCGATGGATCGGGAATTCAGGTAAGAATCAAATGTATTGTTCTTGTTCTAACGTTTTCTTCTTCTTTCTCCCTTTTTCTAGGAGCTCCAAACTCGAGGCGGGCGTGGCAGAAGACTGGATGCAGACTTTCAGGCACGGTGAGCATTATGCTGCTGGATGCATAATAACGCAAAGCGTGTGCTGCTCTTCGGGCGTGGTTTAAATAGTCTCCAAAGTAGTCCCAGGTAAATATTCCTCCCCAGCCCCACCCGAGTAAAAAAATTGTCCCTAGGTAAAGTAGTCCCTTCCAAGCCTCTTTTGGCTTGGAGCTCTTGCAGCATGGTCTGCATCAGGTAAGTTTGCAGCATGGTCTACATCAGGTAAGTTTTAATCTATGAGCCTGGCGCCTATGGCGCCAGGACTGACTCTCCATATGAGCCTGGCGCCATAAACGTCAGGACTGCTCCCAAATAGCCCCTAGCAGGGGTTGTTGGGCTTGCTTGGGATAACTTGATGCCTGCTTCCGGGGTTGCTGGACTTGGTCTGGGTCCCTGGGGGTAGGCATCATGACAGCACTCCCCCCAAGGCCCCTCCTAAAGTCGTTCTTCCCTGTGGTTTCGGTTTGTCTGGGAAATTTCAGTGGAATTTTTTCACCAATCGGAGTGCAGGAACATGGTCACTAGGTTTCCCATGACCTTTCCTGTGGTCCGTAACCTTTCCAGTCGATTAAATAAAAAAGTTTTGAATTTATCAGGTTGGAGTCCAGGATGTTCTTAACTTCAAATTCGGGTTCTCCATCTACAAGGATAGGGTCTGGTGGCTTCGTTAGTCTTGTCCCTGGTTGCACTGGCTTCAAAAGTGACACATGAAAGACAGGGTGAATTTGCATATTAGCAGGTAAGTCTAACTTGACAGCCACCGGGTTGATAATGGCCTTAATATAGTAAGGTCCCAAATATCTGGGGTTAAAGGTCCGTATTCCCTTTAGAGGTATATGTTTTGTGGCTAACCATACTTGGTCCCCTATCTGGTATTGTGGAGTATCACTTCTATGCCGATCAGCATCTTTCTTGTATTTTTCTTTCGCTTGTTTTAAATGTGTAGTTGCTTCCTTAAAGGCTTGTGTAATCGTAGCGTGCAGAGGGTCCACTGTGGGCCTTTCTAAGTGTTGGGGTGAGTCAAGGTCTGAGGTTCGAGGATGGTGCCCATATAAGGTATAACAGGGGCTTTGTCCAGTTCCAGAGTGTACTGAATTATTGTATGCATATTCGGTGATCCAAAGAATGTCTTTCCAATTACTCTCAGTCTGATGTAACATACAACGCAGGTATTGTTCGAGAGTCTGGTTGGTCCTCTCCGTTTGACCATCGTTCTGGGGGTGGTGACTGGTCGATAACCTCACATCGATTTGCGCCAATTGACAGCATTTTTTCCAAAAATGTGAAATGAATTGACTGCCCCGGTCAGAGACCAATATGGATGGAAATCTGTGTATGTGAACAATGTTTTCGAGGAACTCGTTGGCCAGCATTGAAGCTGAAGGTAATCCCTTTATAGGAATAAAGTGGGCCATCTTGGAAAAAAGATCCACAATACCTAGAATGGTGTTAAATCCATTGCATAGGGGTGGATCAGTAATAAAGTCTAACGATAAGGTGTGCCATGGTGTAGGTGGAATGACTAAAGGTTGTAAGAGTCCAGCTGGTTTTTTCTTTTGACTTTTGTTTTGGGCGGAAATGCCACAAGACATCACAAATGATTTAATATCCTTTCGCCAGGTGGGCCACAAGAATTGTCTTTTAATTTTAGCTTCAGTTTTTGCAATACCTGGGTGCCCCTCCATTAGGGTATCATGATAACGGGAAATTACTAGCTCTTGTAGTTCCTTGTGTGGCAGAAATAGCCGCCCTTGGTAATAAGGCAGATCATTGGTGACAGAGTAGTGTGGGCCTTTTTTTACCCAGTCCTGCAGGGCTGTAGGATGAAAGAGTTGCTGGATCTTTACCTGAATGTCCTCTAGTGTGTGCAGAGTAGTCATGCCAAGAATTCTTTGTTCGGAAATTATAGGTACTGGTTCTGGGTTCACTTCTGCCTCTCCCATCCCTATTCGGGATAAGGCGTCTGCTTTACCATTCTTACAACCTGGTCGATAGGTTATTACGAAATCGAACTCGGCAAAGATCAATGCCCATCGCAGTTGACGTGACGATTGGGCCTTGGTTGTCTTTAAATACTATATGTTCCGGTGATCGGTGATCACAGTAATGGTATGCCTGGCACCGAGAAGATAGTGCCGCCTAGCCTTGAAGGCGGATTTAATGCCTAATAACTCCTTGTCGGTAACTGCATAGTTTAACTCGGGTGCAGAGAACTTTCTGGACCAAAATGCTACTGGATGAAGCTGGCCAGTTTCAGGGTCCTTTTGAGACAGGACAGCTCCCATGGCTAGACTGGATGCATCAGTTTCCACTATGTATGGAAGTTCAGGGCACGGGTGCTTTAATACAGATGCAGACGTGAATTTCGCTTTCAGCTCTTGGAAGGCATTTTCAGCTTCTTCAGTCCACATAAAGCGTTTATTTTTTCGCAAGAGTGCTGTGATGGGATGTACAACATGTGAAAAATCCGGGATGAATCTGCGGTAGAAATTGGCAAAGCCGAGCATGCTTTGTACTCCTTTAACTGAACTTGGTGATGGCCACTTAAGGATTGCATCCACCTTTCGTGAGTCCATTCGGACTACCTTTGGGGTCAGGATAAAACCAAGGAATTCCACTTCTGTTGCATGAAAAACGCATTTTTACAGTTTTGCATATAGTTTGTGCTGGCGCAATTTTTCAAGGACTGCTCGGACGTGCTTCACATGGTCAGATTCTGAAGAGGAGTATACTAGAATATCATCGATATATACGACAACACAAACGTCAATGAGTTCATGAAGGACATCGTTCATGAAGTAATGGAAGGCTACTGGTGCATTGCACAACCCGAAAGGCATCACCTGGTATTCGAATAACCCATACTTAGTGCGGAAAGCAGTCTTCCATTCGTCGCCTTCTTTTACATGTGCCAGATGGTATGCCCCCGGAGATCTAATTTAGTGTATATACAAGCATCCTTCACTTGGTCTAGTAGTTCAGGGATCAGAGGCAATGGGTATCGGTTCTTAACAGTTATCTGGTTCAATGCGCGGTAGTCTATGTACGTTCTGATGTCACCTTCCTTTTGGGACACGAAGAACAAAGCTGAAGATGCAGGGGACTTGGACGGGCAAATAAAGCCATTGGCAAGGTACTGGTCTAAGTATTGTCGTAGGTGAAGGTTCTCAGGTTCCGTAAGGGCATAGATACTGCTACAAGGGGGTTGTGCACCGGGTATGAGATCGATTTGACAATCGTACGATCTGTGACGAGGTAAGGTGTTTGCCTGTTCTTTTTGGAAGACATCCTGGAATTCTTGGTATTCTGGAGGTAGTTGCATGACTGCTGTGGTTACTGTGGCCAGGCCTGCGTTCTGACTTTTCTTTGGGTAACAGGTTTGTGCACAATCCGGGATGGTTATTCTCTTCTCTCGCCAATCAATACAAGGATTATGTGTTTCCAACCAAGGTATCCCCAGTATTATTTGGAACTGTGGGGCTTTGATTAGATCAAACACAATAGTCTATCGATGCCCATCCTGACCCAATAGTGTCATCTCTGCGGTGGAATGAGTTACAGGCCCAGAGGCAATTTCAGTTCCATCGACTGTGGTGATGACATCTGAGGTGTTTTTTCGGCAGAGAGGTAGATTCATCCTGGAAGCCAAGTCATAGTCCACATAGTTTCCTATGGCCCCGCTATCAATGTATGCCCTTACTGCGTGCATACGCGATGGCTGCCCTGGATCTACGAGGATCATTGGTATGATGAAATGCGAGGTCTGAGTATCCTTCTTCATGCTTGGCAAGCGGACCTCTACGCTTGTCGGGCGTGGTCGTTTCCCGAGTCTGACTCCATATGGCTTTTATCAGCAGCTCCTACCACCTTCTTGGGTGGTTTTACAGGGCAATCCCGTAGAAAATGCCCAGAAGTTCCACAATATAGACACAATTGCATTTGCTGTCTCCTTTCTCTTTCCTTCTGGGTTAAGGATCCTTTAACACCTCCGATTTGCATGGGTTCTGAAGCATCTGCTCCTTTGGGGTTAGCGTGGGTTTTGACCAACACCCGATTTTCAAACTTGGCTCGATCAGCCTTTCTGCTCTGAAGTCTGTGATCTAACTGGACCACTAAGTCTATATATTCAGCGCATTCTTGAGGTGGGTTCACAACTTGAGCCAAGACATCCTTGAGTTCTCCTCGAAGCCCTCGATGAAATAACTTGATTCGTTTTACCTCAGACCATCCAGTTTCCACTATCAACCTATTAAAGGTTGCGATGTAGGATAGAAGGTCCTGGTTACCCTGTCGTAGAGACAAAAGTTCGTTATCCAGGGCCTGTCCTTGGGAGTGCCGGGCATAGTCTTTCCATGCTCGTTTGAAAGCCCTGGAAATCCTGAAGAATTGGGTCATCCTGAGTAACTAGTGTAATTGACGTCCTGGTTACCCTGTCGTAGGGACAAAAGTTCGTTATCCAGGGCCTGTCCTTGGGAGTGCCGGGCATAGTCTTTCCATGCTCGTTTGAAAGCCCTGGAAATCCTGAAGAATTGGGTCATCCTGAATAACTAGTGTAATTGACCAATCAGCTGCACTGCCGCTGAGATATGACAATACAAAGGCTACCCTTGCTTGATCGTTTGGGAAGGTTCCAGGTCTGCATAAAAAGTGCAAGCGGCATTGGTTCATAAACACGGCGAACCTTTTGGGATCTCCGGCAAAGCGTTCGGGTGAAGCTAATGGAATATTTCCTGGTAGGTTTATTTGCACAGGGTTACTCGATAACTAAGAAGCTGGATTTCCCCCGGAACCAGGTAGGGGTGCTTGTCCAGCCTGGCTTTGCAATAGTTGCCTAGCAAGGTCAGCAGTTCGCTCCTTTGACAAAATCAGTTCTCTCCTAAGAGCATTGGTTTCTTGACGGGCGGAAGGCACTTCAGCCCTCAGTTCCCCTAGTAATTGGGCCAATTGGTCAGTCTCTGAGGTATCCATAACGCCCGGGTGGGAATTTATGGATAGGCTTCGCGTTCTGTTACGCTCACCTGGCTCCCACAGAGGCTTCGATCGGAACTGGACAGCTGCGGTCTCCACCAATGTGACGCGTAGGGCCGAGATGACGGACTGGACTGGCCCACCTAGCTTCGTTTGCTTGGCCCGTAGGAATATTCTTCTGCAAATGGAGAAAGGGAATTAACCACCCGTGGAGTTGAGCGTAAATCCCCCTACCCTCGCTGTTCTCCCCACAGATCACCTTTGATGTCCCCTCTTATAGTCTCACCTGATGGTTGGAAAAGATGAGCTCTCCATCCTGCATTGAGCGCAGGGGCGCGTTGATAACCAGTTGCTTCACTGGCTCGAAGGAATTGGTGAGTTCCAGAACAATATTGACTCCGAGATTCCCGGCAAGACGCCGTAAGTATAAAGTTTGTAAGAGTTCAAATGCCTGACTTTCACTCTTGTCCGATTCCTTGCAGGTTGCAGCTTGACCCTAATGAAGAGTTCCTCGTGGCAACCGGTAGTATTCTGGTAAGGATTTGTATTTTCCAACACGGTTCGATAAAATAATGTCAATATGTAACCTGTTGCTTTCTCCCTTATTCAGGCACTGAGAGAAAGTATGAAGTCTTGGGGAATAATACCTCCGGCGGTAAAATCAGGTAAGTGTATTGTGGTGAGGAGGGTTCCCCTTGTTAGTCCCTTTGTTTCACCTTGCTGTCCTTTTGTTTCCCCTTAGGGGCAGGGGTTCGGCGAAGATGCAGTGGAAGCTGCGCCGACCCGTGAAGAGGAATAGTACCCCCGGCGTTAAAATCAGGTAAGTCTATGGGGGGGTAATTAATATTCCTCTGTGTATTCCCTTGGCTCACCTTGCTGTTCTTGTCTTCTCCTTAGGTGCCGGAGTGCGACGGGAACATGCAGGAGGATGCGGTGGAATGTGAAGATGCTGCGAAAGCCGGTGAGTTCAGCGCGGCGCTGCAGCAGGCGAGGCGACGCCCATAAAGTAACTTCTTTCTTCCAGCTCGAAGGCGCGATGGATCGGGAATTCAGGTAAGGATTAAAGGTATTGCTCTTGTTCTAACCTTTTCTCCTTCTTTCTCCCTTTTTCTAGGAGCTCCAAACTGGAGGCGGGCGTGGCAGAAGGCTGGATGCAGACTTGCAGGCATGGTGAGCGTTATGCTGCTGGATGCAGAATAACGCGAAGCGTGTGCTGCTCTTCGGGTGTGGTTTAAATAGCCTCCAAAGTAGTCCAAGGTAAGTATTCCTCCCCAGCCCCGCCTGAGTAAAAATAGTCCCTAAGTAAAGTAGTCCCTTCCAAGCCTCTTTTGGTTTGGAGCTCTTGTAGCAGGGTCTGCATCAGGTAAGTTTTAATCTATGAGCCTGGCGCCTATGGTGCCAGGACTGACTCTCCATATGAGCCTGGTGCCATAGGTGCCAGGACTGGACCCAAATAGCCCCTAGCAGGGGTTGTTGGGCTTGCTTAGGATAACTTGATGCCTGCTTCCGGGGTTGCTGGACGTGGTCTGGGTCCCCGGGGGTAGGCATCATGACAGTAGTGAGCTTTTTAAGTGCAAAAACATAACCAAGCCCCCTGTCAAAGTGAGATGATGAAGTGGTCTCTATCTTTGGTGTCCCAAAGCACTCCCGCATTTTCTGGATCTATCAGCACACAGGTGGGACTGGGGTCCTGGAGCAGTGACCAATCCCTTCCGCAGGTATTATGACACATTAGTGATGTCATTTGCCCTATAAATGAGTCACCCCGCCTCAGATCAGGACACTTCCCACTAACCCCTGAGGTGAGCTGCTGCCGAAATCTGGTGGAACATCCCAGCACTAGCAGTGAGGCCTAATCTTGCAGAGGAGCCAGGAGACTTAGTAGCTGACTTGGGACCCCTTGGAGGAAAGAGGAAATCCTTGACTGACCCCACTGGCTGTCCCAGCAGTGGTGCTCTGTCAATCCCTGATGTCCAGTCCAGACCTCTCCTGTAACTAGAGCTAAACCCTGAAAACCATAGTGTGTGTAGGCCCGGTATTCTTGTAGCATTGCATTATATAATTCCACCTTTCAAAATCCCTGTATTTCAGTCATTCCCCATTGAAGAATCCCCATTTGCTTATCTAAATCCTTAGTGTATTTTTCTAAGCAAATCAATTAATGTCCTCCTTTATTTCACAGGATTTGTATTGCTAGAATTCGAAACCAACCATCTTTTCCCAGTGTATTGTGAATTGGTATGGCATAAAGTGCAACCGAGAAGTGCCGGAAAGTGCCGCTTTGGTGCTGTGGACTGTGCTCCCTGTGAACACGCTATATTTGAATTATACTGCTGGTACGAGTATAATGCTTTAAGCTACTTGCATAGACTTTTATGGACTTGTAATTGGATATAACGTCAGAAGACTGCATTTATTTCTATTATTTCTAGAATATTGTCTTGTTTGTAGTGTAATACTACTCTGAATTGCAATCCCCGCCGCCAACATCAGCTCCTCCATAAGGTCAGACACGCGCGTGCCACCGCGCATGCGCAACCGAGACGTGAAGGAAAATGTTGCTTTGCTGCTTGGCTGTGCAGCGAGCGGCGCTCCCGATCCTGGAGGAAGACTGACTTGGTTGGCATGACACCACACGTGCTTCATTGCTTCTTAAAGCCACACCATCCAAACAATCCCTTGCTCAGAACACAGTAAAGAAAACTGCGATAGCAACGGCCAGCAACTCCAAAAGAAAAACTCCAGCGGAGATATTAGAGTTTTTCCTTCCTCGTGAGGAAATAGCTCACGTTCATTAATTAATGCAAATTACTGTTTTAATAAATGTTTTATAGTTGTGGAGCCCAGCCCCGCTATGCCTCAATGCAACAACAGTCAAAGTGATGCAATGCAAATACCTGACTCCCTCATAGCAGCAGGCTTTAGCGACACTCCCCCGTCTGTCCCTGTGTCTTCTGATCAGTTCAACCACCAATCTTCAAATGATATCCCAAACGCTGAAGTAAATAAACTGATCATAGATTTACAATCATCAGTGATCATCATCGCCTCTGATCCATTTGGTGCTCCGGATCAAACAACTTTGGTTCTAACAAACAAATCAATTTTGCATCTACATAATGTAACTTCACCCTTGCCTTCACCTATAACAGTTGAGGTGCCTCCAAACACCCACAGTCGGTCACAGTCACCAATCATGTTCAGGCACTCTGCCCACAAATCGTCAACTCTTTCTTTATCCTTCAGCTGTCCCACACCCCGCAAGACGGTGCCTGCCGTTCCTTCCCCCCAACCTCCGCTTTTACTCTCCCGTCAAATTCCTAAATCCCCAGAGCCCTCCCTGTTAGAAATCACATTGTCAGCCATGAACATGGCTATACTATCGCTTTCTAAATTATTTGAAACATTGGACACTAAGATCTCCAAGCAATGAAATACTAAACTGGATGGCAAAAATGCAAGAGGACAGCGTAACAAGAGCTGAAGTGAAAACACTGCAAACCCATCTTTTACCTTTCGAGACTCGCACTCAGGGACTGAGTGTGACTTATAATCTACCCAGTTCTGTCCCCCCTACTCCAGCGTTTGAGAGAACAGTTCTACCACTGTTAAACCAGATCATTTTTCTGTATGAAAATAGTTCAGTTGAACAACTTTCTATACATTCTGAACACTTACTTCCAAGAATTCCACCTGAGTCAGTAAAAACGTGCACTGATCTAGCTCACCCGTTGTATAAAATGTTTGAGCAAAAAAAGAAAACCAAAGTACAGGATGTCCGAATAATACAATCCACTAGTCAGAAAAAAAAAACAAGAATATGAAAACTCATGCCCATTCCCAAATCAAGTTCCAAACAGTTTGTTTGTGCTATTATCATCCCGAACAAACAAAGCTTGAATGCTAGCACAGCCGTAGTCAAAAAGTCTAAAGGCATGGCTCGTGCCAAAAGAGACCTTAATGGCCAGCAAGCGATTACTATACCGACTCATCCCCTGCTAGATGACTTGGTCAGGGCGATAACCGCCTCACAGAACAAACCTTCTAATCTGCAGCGTGAAACTGAAATATCAAGGGCGCTGAATCAGACTGCACCATTATCGATACCACAAGATATCGATTCTAATAAAATAGTGTCACCCAATCAGAGTGACTTGACTCTCCAGCAGATTAGAGCTGAAATACAACAATCAATAGAATCTTACATTAGCCTTACAACACAGAAATACTCATTTAGTGGATTCACAAGACCCTGTACATCAGATGAGAGAAGAAAAGACACATAACCACAGACAATTCACTCTGGAACAACACCAAAGTCAACGTGTCACATCTTCATATTTGGATCAGAAATCTTCTTGGGACCTGCCTCATCGACAAAGTGAAATTAATATCAGAAGGACTCATGATTATAAATCCAAAAGTCCCCACAAACAGCTATATCGGCTAATTATGAAATGCCGTCCATCACCGTACACTTTGTATGATCTCAGCAGGACCAGCGTACTTGCCATCTTTGGTGACATACCAACTCTAGAAGATATAACCATTGTTGACTTTGACCAAGAAGAATTCTGGAACGACACTGACCTTTCTGTGGGTAGCCTATGGATTCCATCGGGCGTAGTGTTAAACGCCATATGTCAAGCAAAAATGTAGCTTTTTGCCTTAGGTTTTGTAATTGCTCAAGATCCTACAGTGCCCAACCATGCTATCAAGGCGGATCACTGCACTAATTTGCAAAGATTTATATGTTCTTCCACTATCTCATCTAACATCTACGAGCAGATCAAGCCATGCAAACCACCCACCTCTTATAATTCATCAACTCTTCAAAAGTGGGCGAGCACGCAACCATGACAATTCAAACACCATGATCAAAAACATGTCACCCTTGCCAGTTGGAACATGCAAGGTTTCGCTCACCTTTTGAGTGCAAGTTCAAAGCTTGGAGAAACATGGCTTAGACAAGTTCCAGTGTGGAACGGTCACAACATCATATTACATCCAGCCAAAATTCTGCGAAAAAACAGTCCCACTTCAGGCCTAATAATAGCAGTCAAAAGCAACTCTGAATTAATGATACATCCATGGAAAGCCCCAAACCAATTTCTCCAATTGGTTAAAATAGCACATCTCAACGGTGTGATGGCTCTTATCATCATCTATAGAAATCCTGTGGACGTAAAAGACAGCGCATTTTTTCACGATCTTGATAACATCTTGGACATTGTCGTGCAAACTGCAGACATCACCAATACCATCTTAGTGGGTGATTTAAACTTGCAGTGTTTGTCACAACAGACCTCGAAAACTAATTCAGTGTGTTCGAAATGGACAGTTTTAATGAAAAATAGACAACTTATAATGACAAATGGATCTCTTCCTGGAGATATACCATCTCAAAGCACATGGTGCAGAGGCTCAAGTACAAGCATTATTGACTAAATCTATGTAGATCGACACACTTTTTCTAAGCAATAAAATTTGAGATAATCGAACAACCTCATAGTGACCATGAGATGTTAACCCTGAATTGGTCTATAGACTTTTCTTCTCTGTCAAGGAACCATCATCAATACAATGAACAAGTCATCGTCAATAAAGCAAGAACGTGCTTCTGTTGGACAGACTTTAGTTTACAGAATCTGAATACAAATATCCTACAAGCTCAGGCGAGAGCGGCAAGGAACACAAATTTTCAAGGAGAAAAATACACAGCCTCCTTACAGAACTTCAAGATCTGTCGCCCTGGAACAGCTCAGTCAAACTTTAAAAATAAGCATAGTTTTGACCCAGAAGTCAAAATTAGAAATGCTGACTTTCGCAGCCAAATAAAAATAGCCGCCCTTCTTCCTCCAACTGAAAGAGCAAAGGCATTAAGAAGCTTAAGTTGCAAATATAAGAACTGGTTGAAATCTAAAAAGTCACAACTTTACCAATGGGATGGAGAAGATTTAAACCTATTGACCATTAATCTTGAAAAAACAAAGGTAATGTGTTCCAATGGAGCGTGTCCAGGAAAGAAATTACAAAAATTGACCCTACAAAACAACGAACTTGAGCGTGTTCATCAATACATTTACTTATGGCTTCCCATTAACGATTAAGACAACAATAAGTCTTAACTACTTCACTTGGAAAAAAAACTCAACACAGCAATATCACAGACTGTTATCATATTGGTAAAGTTTGGCAAATGTTCTGTTATACACACATATTGTACCAGATAGTAGAATCTTATATGAACAAATGTCCCTCTCCAGCACATAGGTCAGTGTTTTTGCGTGTCAGATTTAATTTGTGGCTCACGAAAGATGTACAAGCAAGGCATGGCCTTACAGATAAAAAACACAATTTCTGTCGATTTTGTAACAAATCTACCCAGAAAGAAACTCTAGGTCATTTGCTAGTTGAATATCACATATTAAAACAAAACTGTGCTTAGAAATAACACCTGACTTTTTATGGCAACTTATTTTTTCCACTAAACTAACTTCGGTAAGAATTGCCGTCATTGGATTTTTGTATGCATTACAGCTCAATTAATGAATAAGCAATTTTTATAAAACTATAAATAAAGAACAAAAATGTATGCAAATAAATTTGATAACATCACTTTCCTTTGGAACACAGCATAGTAACTGCTCACGCATTTATCTTAATTTGCATCAAGACGATTGTCATACTGTCATTTTGCAGAAGTTGACATTTCTTCTTATTTTCTTTTAAACCTCAGTATAGTTTAAATGTCGTAATGTTTTAAATTTGGAATTCTGTTTCAAATTGTTGTACACAAGATCATAAACATTAGTAATATTTTTAATTTATCAGGTGTTTACTTTTGTTGATCTATGTATTTTCATTTTGTACAACAGCTTTGATTCATTATTTTTATTCTTGTTCAAACTCTAAACCGTCGATTTTATCTCATTTTATCTACTCAAATATTTTTACATCTTTATTGAATCAAGCAAAATGTACAGATTAATTAATTGATGAATATGTCATGTAACACATTTGTATTTGTACTGTAATCGTTAAAAACTATTGTAAAATTGATTAAAAAAATCAGCTAATTGAATAAATATATATTTTTTAAAATAGTCATGAAGTGTTGCCCAAAATAATTAATCCCATGGCGATCTGAGAAACAAATCTGTCCCTGTGTTTCAATTGTGCCCTGCCAAACAAATTTCCATCTGCAGCTATATTTTCCCATTGCATCTGTCATCCTAATCAAAAACCGATTTTCCTCCTGTGAGCTACTACCTTTCCCAGAGCTTGCCTGTCATTTTAAGCATCAGTAAAAACAATTTACATTTACATTTTCCTTCCCCATTGTGAGGTAAAAAACGAATTTCCCTTTGCCTTTTCTTTCCCATTGCCCATGTGTTGAATATCCTAAAAACGATTTTCTCCTTGTGTGCTGAATAGTAGTCTCTACAAGCCCTGCCTGTCTTTCTAAGTATAAGCAAACAATTTCCCTGGCTTTCTATTCTTTCCCATAAGCAGGTGTGACAAATAATTAAAAAAAAACCATTCTTCCATTGGGCTCTAAAAACAAACTTTCCCATTCTTTGCTTGCTACGCATATTGTTTCTGTGAACTATATCACAAATCCAATTTTCCCTTTGTGTTCCCACTCCTTGCCACTGCCTTCCATCTAAAACTGACAAGCCTAGTGGATGTTTGGGGGCGGGGGGGCAGGGGGTGGTGGAGGTTGCTGGGACTCAAGCATCATTTTGTGCGCATACACTTTCTTGTTTGTTTGCTTTCATTTTCTTGGTGGGTTTTGAACTGTTCTTTGATTGTAGTGGTCAAAGAAGTAAAAGGAAATCCTTGTCACTGTATATTTTGAGTAATCTCGGCATACTGCTTCATCAAAAGGGATATTTTGTTTTTTTGTTACCACAATATTGTTGGCTGATGTAATCTGTTTATTCTCATTTGTCATTAAATAATAAATTAATAAATATCTTACTGATACACACAACCCTGGTTCCTTGCCCATTGTGACACAGGGTGTTAGTGGAGGTTGGGTGCGAGACGAGTTGGAGGCCTTCTCAAAAAGGATCCGAAGTATAACAAAAAAAATCAAAGCGTTTTTATTGTGCACCACACTCATTGTAGGGGAAGCAGATTCCCTGGCTTGCGTGTGCCGTGTAACAAACCGCGACAAAGAAATCCTACAACTTGCCAGAGCAGACACTGTGTTGTTTAGTTTCGTTTAGTTGTCCCTGTAGACTGAGGGGTCGATTCATGGAAATAATGTGCGCCGAAAATTCCCTCGCAGAGGTGCCAAAACATGCGAATCGCAGTAAAAGTGCGAAAATCGCAGTGCAAGTGCGAAAATCGCAGGGAAACCAGCGCACATCGATTCATGGAAGTCCGTGCGCGAGAAAAACATTGGATGTGCATGCCGGCGCACAGGTCATCCAACAGCGTGCGCCACGGCCACTGCGAAATCACACATAGCGCGGCGCACATCACAAAAGTAGGCGGAACACGGGGCGTAACACTCGGAATGGGGAACAAGGCGTGAAAATATGGGCGTCACGGGGGAAGTACAGGAGGCAAGTGCGCGGAATGCCCACACGCTCGCCTACAACCCGTATTCATGGAATCGAATAGGGCAAACCAGCGCATGGTCAAAAACGCGCACAGGGCCAAACAAGTACGCCACAAGAAAGCAGGCGGTAGCGCCCCTGCGACTTAAAAACATGTGCGCCAAAATGTGCGCTAACAAAAAGCACCCATATACAGCCATGATGAATGGGCCATACAGTGGCCCTCTAGGACAAATGAGGTGCAAAGGGGCACCGACAAACACAGACACCCGCTGTGTGAAAAATAGCGTGTGCGCGTGTTCCTGGGTGTGCGGGAAGTTCCACACGCGATTGGCCTGGGTACGTGTACTTCGGGGTGTGCGGGAAGTTCCACACGCGATTAGCCTGGGTACGTGTACTATGGGGTGCGCGGGAAGTTCCACACGCGATTGGCCTGGTAGGTGTACTTCGGGGTGCGCGGGAAGGTCCACACGCGATTGGCCTGGGTACGTGTACTTCGGGGTGCGCGGGAAGTTCCACACGCAATTGGCAGGGTACGTGTATTCCAAGGTGCGCAGGAAGATTCACACGCAATTTCAGCAGGGTACGTGTATTTCGGTGGTGCCGGGGACTGCTACACGTGATTTGGCCATGTGGGTCCTCCCAGGTGTTCCCTCTACACCCTCCACGGCCCCTGCAGGCAGCCCACACCACAGGGTACTACCCTGCACCCCTGCTCATGTCCCACAGGCAACCCATCCACCATGGCCATGTCCACCAGCCAACCCACATGTCACCTTGCACTACAGATCACCAACACATGTCTCCCATCACCCCCACCCCCCAGCAGTGCAGAGGCAGCCTCCACCAGGCCCCCACTCATGTCTCCCATCACCCCCACCTCCCAGCCACCAGGGGCAGCCTCCACCAGGCCCCCACTCATGTCTCCCACCACCCCCACCCACCACCCACCAGGGGCAGCCTCCACCAGGCCCACACTCATGTCCCCTATCACCCCCACCCCCCAGCCACCAGGGGCAGCCTCCACCAGGCCCCCACTCATGTCTACCACCACCCCCACTTCCCAGCAGTGCAGGGGCAGCCTCCACCAGGCCCCCACTCATGTCTCCCACCACCCCCACCCCCCAGCAGTGCAGGGGCAGCCTCCACCAGGCCCCCACTCATGTCTCCCTGCACCCCCACCCCCCAGCCACCAGGGGCAGCCTCCACCAGGCCCCCACCCATGTCTACCACCACCCCCACCCCCAGCAGTGCAGGGGCAGCCTCCACCAGGCCCCCACTCATGTCTCCCACCACCCCACCCCCCAGCCACCAGGGGCAGCCTCCACCAGGCCCCCACCCATGTCTACCACCACCCCCACCCCCCAGCCACCAGGGGTCGCCTCCACCAGGCCCCCACTCATGTCTCCCATCACCCCCACCCCCCAGCAGTGCAGGGGCAGCCTCCACCAGGCCCCCACCCATGTCTACCACCACCCCCACCCCCCAGGGGCACCCCCCACCAGGCCCCCACTCATGTCTCCCACCACCCCCACCCCCCACCCACCAGGGGCAGCCTCTACCAGGCCCACACTCATGTCCCCTATCACCCCCATCCCCCAGCCACCAGGGGCAGCCTCCACCAGGCCCCCACTCATGTCTACCACCACCCCCACCCCCCAGCAGTGCAGGGGCAGCCTCCACCAGGCCCCCACTCATGTCTCCCACCACCCCACCCCCCTGCAGTACAGGGGAAACCTCCACCAGCCCCCCACTCATGTCTCCCTGCACCCCCACACCCCAGCCACCAGGGGAAGCCTCCACCAGGCCCCCACCCATGTCTACCACCACCCCCACCCCCCAGCAGTGCAGGGGCAGCCTCCACCAGGCCCCCACTCATGTCTCCCACCACCCCCACCCCCCAGCCACCATGGGCAGCCTCCACCAGGCTCCCACACATGTCCCCCTGCACCCCCACCCCCCAGTCACCAGGGGCAGCCTCCACCAGGCTCCCACACATGTCCCCCTGCACCCCCACCCCCTAGCCACCAGGGGCAGCCTCCACCAGGCCCCCACTCATGTCTCCCACCACCCCCACCCCCAGCAGTGCAGGGGCAGCCTCCACCAGGCCCCCACTCATGTCTCCCACCACCCCCACCCCCCAACCACCAGGGGCAGCCTCCACCAGGCCCACACTCATGTCCCCTATCACCCCCACCCCCCAGCAGTGCAGGGGCAGCCTCCACCAGGCCCCCACCCATGTCTCCCTGTACCCCCACCCCCAGCCACCAGGGGCAGCCTCCACCAGGCGCCCACCCATGTCTACCACCACCCCCACCCCCCAGCAGTGCAGGGGCAGCCTCCACCAGGCCCCCACTCATGTCTCCCATCACCCCACCACCCAGCCACCAGGGGCAGCCTCCACCAGGCCCCCACCCATGTCTACCACCACCCCGACCCCCCAGCCACCAGGGGCAGCCTCCACCAGGCTCCCACACATGTCTCCCTGCACCCCCACACCCCAGCCACCAGGGGAAGCCTCCACCAGGCCCCCACCGATGTCTACCACCACCCCCACCCCCCAGCAGTGCAGGGGCAGCCTCCACCAGGCCCCCACTCATGTCTCCCACCATCCCCACCCCCCAACCACCAGGTGCAGCCTCCACCAGGCCCCCACCCATATATACCACCACCCCCACCCCCCAGCCACCAGGGGCCGCCTACACCAGGCCCCCACTCATGTCTCCCATCACCCCCACCCCCCAGCAGTGCAGGGGCAGCCTCAACCAGGCCCCACCCATGTCTACCACCACCCCCACCCCCCAGCCACCAGGGGCAGCCCCCACCAGGCCCCCACTCATGTCTCCCACCACCCCCACCCCGCACCCACCAGGGGCAGCCTCCACCAGGCCCACACTCATGTCCCCTATCACCCCCACCCCCCAGCCACCAGGGGCAGCCTCCACCAGGCCCCCACTCATGTCTACCACCACCCCCACCCCCCAGCAGTGCAGGGGCTGCCTCCACCAGGCCCCCACTCATGTCTCCCACCACCCCCACCCCCCAGCAGTGCAGGGGCAGCCTCCACCAGCCCCCCACTCATGTCTCCCTGCACCCCCACGCCCCAGCCACCAGGGGCAGCCTCCACCAGGCCCCCACCCATGTCTACCACCACCCCCACCCCCCAGCAGTGCAGGGGCAGCCTCCACCAGGCCCCCACTCATGTCTCCCACACATGTCCCCCTGCATCCCCACCCCCCAGCCACCAGGGGCAGCCTCCACCAGGCTCCCACACATGTCCCCCTGCACCCCCACCCCCCAGCCACCAGGGGCAGCCTCCACCAGGCCCCCACTCATGTCTCCCACCACCCCCACCCCCCAGCAGTGCAGGGGCAGCCTCCACCAGGCCCCCACTCATGTCTCCCACCACCCCCACCCCCCACCCACCAGGGGCAGCCTCCACCAGGCCCACACTCATGTCCCCTATCACCCCCACCCCCCAGCAGTGCAGGGGCAGCCTCTACCAGGCCCCAACCCATGTCTCCCTGCACACCCACCCCCCAGCCACCAGGGGCAGCCTCCACCAGGCCCCCACCCATGTCTACCACCACCCCCACCCCCCAGCAGTGCAGGGGCAGCCTCCACCACACCCCCACTCATGTCTCCCATCACACCCACCCCCCAGCCACCAGGGGCAGCCTCCACCAGGCCCCCACCCATGTCTACCACCACCCCCACCCCCACCCCCCAGGGGCAGCCTCCACCAGGCTCCCACACATGTCCCCCTGCACCCCCACCCCCCAGCCACCAGGGGCAGCCTCCACCAGGCCCCCACTCATGTCTCCCACCACCCCCACCTCCCAGCAGTGCAGGGGCAGCCTCCACCAGGCCCCCACTCATATCTCCCACCACCCCCACCCACCAGGAGCAGCCTCCGCCAGGCCCCCACTCATGTCTCCCATCACCCCCACCCCCAGCAGTGCAGGGGCAGCCTCCACCAGGCCCCCACCCATGTCTACCACCACCCCCACCCCCCAGCCACCAGGGGCAGCCTCCACCAGGCCCCCACTCATGTCTCCCACCACCCCCACCCCCCACCCACCAGGGGCAGCCTCCACCAGGCCCACACTCATGTCCCCTATCACCCGCACCCCCAGCCACCAGGGGCAACCTCCACCAGGCCCCCACTCATGTCTACCACCACCCCCACTTCCCAGCAGTGCAGGGACAGCCTCCACCAGGCCCCCACTCATGTCTCCCATCACCCCCACTCCCCAGCCGTGCGATTTGCCTGGGTACGTGTACTTCGGGGTGCGCGGGAAGTTCCACACGCGATTGGCCTGGGTACGTGTACTACGGGGTGCGCGGGAAGCGGGAAGTTCCACACTCGATTGGCATGGGTACGTGTACTACGGGGTGCGCGGGAAGCGGGAAGTTCCACACGCGATTGGCCTGGGTACGTGTACTACGGGGTGCGCGGGAAGCGGGAAGTTCCAAACGCGATTGGCCTGGGTACGTGTACTACGGGGTGCGCGGGAGGTTCCACACGCGATTGGCCTGGGTACGTGTACTTCGGGGTGCGCGGGAAGTTCCACACGCGATTGGCCTGGGTACGTGTACTTCGGGGTGCGCGTGAACTTCCACACGCGACTGGGCCTGTTAGAGTGGGGTACGTGTATTCCAGGGGTGAGCGGGAATATTTACTTGCGACTGGGCCTGGGAGAGTGTGCTACGTGTATTCCTGGGGTGGGCGGGAAGATTCACACGTTCGCCTACGACGTGCCGAAAAATAAATGGTCCAATCCTGAAACACGTACGCCAGCATGAAGCAGGCGTACGTCGACCGGCGCAGCATAAAAGTGCGCGCAAACAACAAACAAGCTCATACGCCAGGATGAATATACCGTTCCTAGCAGCAGTGGCCATGGGTTACCAAAGGAGGAGGAGGATAGTGAGGGCCAGAATTTTCACTCCCAGAACCAGCCTTTTTGGGATGCCTGATGACCAGGTGTATGGGAGGTACAGGTTTCCACCACACATAATACTGGACGTGGTCAGTGAGTGGGAGGATGACCTCACATCACCCACCCTGTGCTCCCAAGCACTCAGCCCCTTGGAGAAGGTCCTCAATGTACTGCACTTCTTGGCCACAGGATCATTTCAGCGGACAAGTGCCATAGTGGGTGGGGTGTCACAGCCACGCAGTCACGCTTCCTACACCAGGTCTTGAACATCATCACTGCACGCCCATCAGTCCATAGGCACATATACCTGCCCAGGACACCTGCAGAAAGGCAGGCTGCCAACCTCGATTTCTACGGTGTGGCACAATTCCCAAAAGTGCTAGGTGCCATTGACTGCACCCATGTGGCACTACGTCCCCCCAGGGCATTTGAGCACATCTATAGGAACCGCAAGCACTGGCATTCCATCAACGTGCAGGTAGTATGTAATGCTAAGGGAATCATCACCTCAGTATATGCCAACTATCCAGGGTCCACCCACGACAGCTTCATTTACCGAATGTTTACCCTAATCCGGGACCTAGAAGCGGGGAGGCATGGCGATACATGGCTGCTTGGTGAGTATGAATGCCACTGCACATGCATGCATGTCAGATGCAGAGTTATGTCACTACCCCACTAATGATACCCATCACCTCCTCACCAGGGGACAGTGCCTATCCTCTGAGCACCCACATGATGACGCCAATTCGGAACCCCATCACGCCTCCAAAGGTAAGATACAACACAGCCCATATTGCAACCCGGGGCATAGTGGAGCGCACATTCGGAGTGCTCAAGTCACGCTTTCGCTCCCTTGACCGTTCTGGCGGGCAGCTGTTATATGCATCCCCAGTAGTGTGCAGGATCATAGTGGCAGCATGTGTCCTGCACAATGTTGCAACACGCCGGGGCATGGCTGTGGACACGGTGGTGCCCCCACATCCCCAACCACATGCACACCCGCTGCGCATGGGAGGGGAGAGGGCAAGGGGTGAGGCAGCCAGTACGCAGCTGGTGGCTAATTACTTCACATAGAAATCACACCCCAGTGGAGTGCACACAGCCCTGGCACATACCATCTGATAAGCAATGATGACTCGACCTGACAATTCAGACGAACAAAGGGACAGTCAACTGTCAGAACCATAGCAGCCTGAGATTGTTCATGTGGAAGTGTCACAATATCTGCATCCCTACCTACACAAACACCACCAATGCAGTGTCATCAAAAGACACTTCCATGCTGCAGAAATGAATACCCACTCGCAAAATACTACATGAAAACAGTGCCCTGTCACCCAACCCCTCCCTAGCACGGCCACACAACACACCATGGCATGTCATGCAATGTGAGAGGAAATAAATTAATCCCCACAACATGCCCCAAGTGTCACCAGCTACAGTGTCCCTAATGGAAACATGTCCACACATGAAATGCTCACAGTAATGCAGGACCTACAACACACATTACCAAATACTTACCAAGAATACCAATCACCTACACAACCTACAACCTACCTTAAACATGACATTACAGACTTAAAATTTTGCTAGCCTCACTACCTGATGATGCCAGCCCTCCGAACACTTCCAAGTATACAGTGATAGCGCCACGCAAGAGTGTAGGTGCACTGCTTACAACATGGACTCCAGTTCCAAGGTGGACCGCATTGTGAAGACATGAGGAATGGACCTGCAAATTAGGAGGATGAGATGGATGCAGAGGCACATATCAATACACCATGCAGTGTACAATACAACAACAATATGCACTATGAATGTATACACAGTATTGACTACAGACTACCCACACAGCTCATGGGAGTCCAATGTCACCATGTACGTCAATGTCACTTGGGCACACCCTTTGCAAGCCCATGGAAACGGGAAGCAGGAGGGGTGTGTGTCACAAAAACCCAAGCATCTGAACCAAATTCATGACAAGCCTGCATGTGCCCAGCCACAATGCAGCATATGCCCACGGGAGCCACACAAGGCAACAAACTGTCCCAAAAAAAAAAGAAAACAAAAAAAAATGGCCATTAATGGGCCCGGGGGGGTGGGGGAGGCCACCCAGGAGGTCCGAGTACAGGGTGCACACCAAAACCCACCTGTGTGGATCTTGCGAAAAAAAAACACCTCCATGGGCTCATGGCCTACACGGCTACCCTATTGTGGGAGTATCACTGCTGTCGCTCTCCTCACCCTCTGCAGCTGCATCAGGAGGTGGTGGCACTATGGGAGGCAGCCCACGCAAAGCCCTAGTCAGTTCCTCCATGGCTGCAAGCATGCAGGTGTGGTGGGTCTCGTTCTGGAGGATAAGTGTGCGGAGGTCCCCATGCAACAACTCACAGGATGCCCGAACCTCCGCCCTAGTTGCCTGCATCTCAGCTGAGAGCGTACGTGTGAGACGCTCCAGCTGCTGTTCTGTCCTTCTGTTTGTTGAAGCCTCAAGCTCAACAAGAGTCGTCCTGAGGTGAAGGAGTTCCACCCTCAGGGCTTCCCTGTGGCCCTGGGACTCTATGGAAATGGCTTCCTGTAGAGTCGCCAGTGCCGCCCGCCTGTCCCTGTCGGATGCCAACATGTCCTCCCTGTGTGACTGGCAGATGGAGTCGGTTGCCTGCTGTAGTCGCTCCATCAGCCTTTCGGGGGGGACAATGGAAGTGGCCGCCCTATCCATTGCCTGAACCATCATCTCTGATGATGCTGCCTGTTGGGTTGCCATACCGTATATGGATTGCTCCCATGCGGTATTGCCAGGTGCCTGACGGCCACCACGTCAGCTGGCACCACACCTGTCTGGGGCAAGGCGAACTGCGCCTTGCTGTGCCGGCACTGCCTGAGGCTGCAGGACTGCATTCCCCGTCTGATCTGCTGGCCCAGGAACAGGATCAGATGTCGCGGAGTGTGACCCTGCATCCGTAACCATCAAAGGCGTACCTGCCAACACTGACATCCCCATTGAGGGTTCTAACCCTGGTGCAGGTGGGTTGGACAGAACAGAATCCCTCCCAGGAACACTCACCTGCGACGGCACATAGGTCTCATCATCCGAATCGACACCTGAATACAGCTCGGGGGTGGTGCAGCCAGAGACACCCCTTGAGAGCACGACCTGCAGCAGTTGTGGGTTCTCACGCACCACCACACCACGTCCCTCACTGGTGGTCGGTCAGCCCTCAGACCCCTCCTGGGTCTGCACCATCTCCACAACCCCAGCAGTATCAAGTGCGTCATCGCCTGCAAAGACATAAAAGAAAACAAATGGAAACAGGCATTAGCACTATGGCACACAATTAGGGCTGAGAGGCTACAGAAACAGTACTTGATTGACACATGTCCCACATGACTAAAACCCTCCCATGCATGCACCGTCACTGCGTGTGATGGGGAGGCAGATGGCACACATTGATGACACCAAGATGGAAGATGAACACATTTGCTGCATGCTGCATAGCAGTGGCATCACACATTGGCCAGTGATTGGCAGGTCAAATACACATGCCATCACACAGATGGCATGTACCCTAGCCATGAAGTGAAGAGGGAGAGGAGGTCACCAATTGTTCATTCAGTCCAGTTTGCTCATATAATTGAATTTTTCATTGAAATGGTTCAAATGTTTAACCTGCAGCTGCCAGTCCAAAATGGTCCTATAGCACAGGGACATGTCTAAACTAATCATGTCCAGGAAACTAAGCCAGTCCACTGTACCATAGCCATGTCAGACATGTGACAATAGGACTGAGAAATCCCGAGTAAAAGTGGTGGTATGCAAACAATCTGCCTGAATAAACAGAGGTAAATAAGCAACAATGTTGTGGCAAGATGACACTCCAAGGGCAACTGGCGTGGTGTTGGGCTGGATGTCTAATGTTGGCAGAAGGGATGCTGCTATACCCAAATGCTGGTGCCAAGAATGTATAGGAAGAGGCACATGGGTGACCCAAACCACTCAGGCACACACACCCTCACCTGGCACCCAAACAGAAGCCCTCCCACACACACCATGCATATGGATGACACACACATGCATGTGCACTCACCGGACAATGCCTCGTAATCTGCCAGTTCTCCCACGCCTTGGATCTGTTCCTCCGTGACGTAGGTCCCAGCAACCTGCTCATGTGGAGTGAGTTCTATGTCGTCTGCTGAAGACCCACCTCCAGTCACTAGAGTTGCGGCATGACTTGAGGCCAGCTTATTCTTTGCCCTGCGCTTCAGGTCATTCCAGCGCTTGTAGCATTCATTAGCTGTGCGCCTCACGATTCCAAGGGCACTTATGATGTCCGCAATGGTCTGCCAGTGTGCCTGAAGTTGTGCAGGTGTGGTCTTGGATCCTGCAACAATCACCATTTCGCGGTCATGTGCGGACACATACTCTACAAGTGCATTCAGTTCGGCCTCATTGAAGCTGGGCTTCCTTGACGGGCCGGACTGTGTAGCCGTGTCTGGGGCATCAGCCTCTACTGGACGAGCACTCTTCTTCTTCCGCTTGGAAGGTGGTGGGGATCCTGAGTGTCCTACGCCGCTCTGGACACTAGGGGCAGGAGCGTGGGATTGCACACTCAGCATGGGAGTTGGTGCAGGCATTAGCTCAAGTGTGATGGTGTCAGGGGGAATGTCAGCATGATGGACTTGGACTGACACTGTCCTGGCTGGGTGTGTGAGAGGTGGGGTGGATGGAGCCGCAGCTGCCCCTGCAGCCTCCCCAGCCTGCCTACGCGGGGCAGCAGATGACCTAGCTGCCCCTGATCCACGTGGCCTGATGACACCAACGTTCACCGGCGCACGTGGCCTAGACCTGCTGACCTGGAAGTCAGCCATGGAGTCACCCTGTGCCAGGTCTGGTTCCACAGTGGCCTGGTCCAACAAGGGCTGAGCATGGATGGTGTCAGCCACGTTAACCTCAACCTGGGGGGGGGCATGGGTGTCCCTGACTTCTCCTCCACACATGGGGGGCTAGGGGCACCCTGCAAGTCACGGCCACGTCCCCTAATGGATCCACCACGGCCACCACTTGGGGCTCGGCCACCTTTGCCACCCTTACGGCTTGGTCGCCTCCCAGCCATGGCACTGATGTTATTGTGCGTATGGGAGTCGATGTGAACTATTGTCCTGTGCAATTGGGGGTCAAAGGGGTTGGGGACCAGATGGTAATCGTACCCTAGTGCTCTAGCAAGGCTGTATGTCACCCCTGGGGAAAGATGACGGGTTACGCAACGCACAGGCACCCCAAAAAAGGGAAGTAAGGTGCACGCAACCCCTCCTAGACCACGTGCGTGGAAAAATAAACCTGCACTACGCTGTGGCGCCCAGAAACACAAGAATGAACGTATGCGTGTCACACGCAGCCTAGAATGACCTCTGAAGGGGTAAGCGACACACGGGGCAAGCACAGATGTTAAATACGTGCGCGACTCACCGTCTGCCAGGAACAAAAGCGTGAAAAATATGCGCGTGTGCGCTTTGGCAACACCCCCGCCAAAAGAAGAATTGTACGCTGTCTGAGGAGACAGGACAACAGTAGAAGGGAACACTGTTTGAGGAAACAGGCCCAGGAAAAAGAGGAAAAGAGAAAAAGCTGTCAGAGGTAACAGGGAGTACGAACTGGAAACGCTGTGAAGTAAATTGCGTGTGAACCGACAAGAAGTACAGATTTCACCCACTTGCTCTCCACGAAAAGCACGTACAAGGAAATGGCGTTCTACACATACCTTTTATACACACGTCACAGACGCGCATACGCGATGAGGCCATTTCCACCAATTACGCGCTTTGACACTCGGACGCGTATCTCTTTTTTTTTACACGCGCCATTCTCTACGGCCATGCGCGGGACGTCAAAGCTGCGCATGGTGGCCTTTGGGCCAATGAAATCGGCACACGTGGTAAAACTGCACGTCCGAGTGTCATTGCGTGTAATCGGAGGGAAGTGAGCGTACACGCGATTGGCCTGGGTACATGTATTTCTGGGGTGCGCAGAAAGTTTCACACGCGATTGGTGAAAATCCACGTGTGCTCTGTCATCACGTGTAATGAGGGAAACACCCGCACGCATCACGTCACAGACGCGCTTACGCGCTAAGGGCCTTTGGTCCAATGAAATCGCATATGCGTGCTGACGTGCATACGCGCTAAGGGCCTTTCCTCGATTTACACGCAGACATGCAGGATTTTCACGTGCCAAATCACTCCGTATCAAGCTGGCCACGCGTAAGCACACGGAAGACCATGCTCCTGCCCACAAGGCCGAATTACTGACCCCCAGAGCCCCGGGCACGCTCCCACCTGCCATCTGCTGCTGCCTGACTGCCTGCTGCCCACGTGCCCTGCCATTTGCTGCATGCACATCAGCCATGGGTGCTGTTGCTGTGACCACCCCTGCTGGAACCGAAGACTCCCGCCAGGTATTCCATCGCTCCACAGCCCAACCCCAGGACCCACTTGCCCACCCACTCCTGCCTCTGGGTTTGTAATGTCGGGCACTGCAACATCTGGCACCACTGACAACCCCCAGCCAGAGAGGCAGAGGGGCACCAGCTTCAGTGCCAGGGAAGTTGGAGTCCTGGTGGAGCAAGTCCTGGGGCAGTATGATGCCCTCTACGGAAGTGTGCACGCCGACAGGGAAGGACGGACTCAGATCTGGACGGACATCGTGACTGCCACCAACGCGGAGGGGGTGGCAGTCCGCGACTTCCAACATGTCAAGAAGCGCTGGGAGGATTTCAGGTCCAGGACCCTCAACAAGGCCCGGCGCCTCTTGAAGGCAGCGGATGCTAAGGGGCGCAGGGGCCACTTGTCGGAAGATCAGATGAGGGTCCTGGAACGCATATCCCCAGCGCTCTACGTCCAGGTCCTTGAGAGGCAGACCCGTCTGGAGTCGAGCGGTAAGTGTACATGCATCATGATTGTAAGCTGTGCGTGTGGTGAGGTGCCAGTAGTGTGCCGGTTGCACATCTGTTTGTATGGGGCCGAGTATGGGTGGGGGTGTACAGGACCGTGAGGCTAACACATGCAAGGGCTGTCATCTGTGAGACATGGATGGTGCTTGTGTGTGTAGGCTTGCATGCCAAATGCAATTGTGTGGGCACACATGTTTGGATGAATGTGTATGTAAGTGGGCATGTTCGTGATGTCACGCATGTATGTTGTTTTCTGCTGCATGTATCAGCACTGTGTACATGTGCATGTGTGTGTATTTGACAAGGGTGCAACAGTGAGGCAACATGGATGCATGTGACAGCGGGATGTGGAAGCCTGATTGGCAGATGTGACATGGATGCCCATCGGAACACTGCGACAGTTGGCTGAGGTGTACACATGCATGCAAGTGTGGTGGTGTGCGTGCATGTGTAGTGCACTCCCTGTGTTGCATGTGATGTCTGGCTCACCTTTGCCTGCTCATGCTGTTGTATGTGTATGGATGGTGCTGGCAGTTGCGATGTGGCTGTGGTATGGCTCATGTGTGCAAGTTGAAATGACATGTGTGTTGCCGATTGTGATGCCATGTCTGAGGTATGCCAATGCCACTCATGTGCAACTGTCATGTGTGTATGTGTCCATTGTACAGTGCCCTGATGCCTGTGTTTTATTTCTCCCTGTCTGCAGCGTCAACTGATGAAGAGGGCAGAGAAGGTGCTGTGGAGCACAGCAGCGGGGATCGCACCGCCAGCCGGAGACGCAAGGCCCGGCTCCCCTCCCAGGTTGTGATCTCGTCGGGGAGTGAGGAGTCCGGTGCCGCGTCCCAGGCTGCAGCTGCCGGGGGGAGGTCCAAGAGGCGGAGGTCGGAGTTGGACTCCTCGGCAGCAGAAGGGGCAGCTGGGACCCCACAGGGCCCAACGGGGGAAGATGGCACGGAGTCATCCAGGTTGGTGGGGGGTTTGGTGGAGGAGGAGGCCGTGCAAGCAACAGAGACCGGGTCTGGAGGTGGGGATTCCACTGGTGCTAGTCGTGCAGTGCAGGACCAGGGACAGGAGGCAGCACAGGTTGCCGTGGAGGTGCCTGTGTGCAATCCTGTCCCTGATCCTGTCCCTGCATCATCTTGCACCAGCAGGGATGCCTACGTCCAGACCCGTTTTCAGGCAGGGGATGAGCGCACGACAACTGGCCTTCCTCTGCCTGCGGACGTGGCTATTCGGGTCCGGGTTGAGCCTGTCCTGACTGGTGTGGCGTTGCGTCAACGGGCCATGCGAGGTGACCTGCAGTCTTTTCATGAGGAGACTGCACGTCATCTCGAATGGCTCGTTGACCGCGTCGGCCTACTGGGACAGGTCACCCAGGCCGGATTCCTCCGTTTGATGGGGCTTGCTAAGACCCCCTCCTCAACTGAACCCCCTATGCGCCAGTCGTCCTCCGTGCCATCTTCCCACCAATAAGTCACCTGGGTGCCCTGTGGAGCTGCCTCTGACGGTGCGGCCAGGCTGGTGGAGGAGGCATCCCTGCCACAGTCGGGAGTCGGACGTCCAGCAGGGGTGGCCACATCAACGACTGCACCCCAGCCAGCGGAGGATGTGCAGACAGCAGGAGGCAGTGCAAGGGCAGAGGCGCAGCAACGTGGTGGGAGCCATGATGGCTTGGGGCCTTCCACATCGGAGGGGCAGGCATCGGCCGGAGGGCAGGAGGACCTAGGACGGGAAGTGTCTTCCGTGGGCAGCGGTTGGGCCACGCCATAGATGCGGAGCGGCAGCGGGCGGAAGAGGCACGGCTCACGATGGTCAGGGCGGAGAAATCCATGCGGAGGGCCCTGAGGCGTGCCGAGTGCCTCGAGGCAATCCGCACGGAGTTTGGGGGGAACATGTGGACGGCCCTGCGGACCCTCGGGGCCATGGAGGAGGAGCGCCTCCGGGACATTGAGCAGTCGCCTCCCAGCCATGGCACTGATGTTATTGTGCGTATGGGAGTCGATGTGAACTATTGTCCTGTGCAATTGGGGGTCAAAGGGGTTGGGGACCAGATGGTAATCGTACCCTAGTGCTCTAGCAAGGCTGTATGTCACCCCTGGGGAAAGATGACGGGTTACGCAACGCACAGGCACCCCAAAAAAGGGAAGTAAGGTGCACGCAACCCCTCCTAGACCACGTGCGTGGAAAAATAAACCTGCACTACGCTGTGGCGCCCAGAAACACAAGAATGAACGTATGCGTGTCACATGCAGCCTAGAATGACCTCTGAAGGGGTACGCGACACACGGGGCAAGCACAGATGTTAAATACGTGCGCGACTCACCGTCTGCCAGGAACAAAAGCGTGAAAAATATGCGCGTGTGCGCTTTGGCAACACCCCTGCCAAAAGAAGAATTGTACGCTGTCTGAGGAGACAGGACAACAGTAGAAGGGAACACTGTTTGAGGAAACAGGCCCAGGAAAAAGAGGAAAAGAGAAAAAGCTGTCAGAGGTAACAGGGAGTACGAACTGGAAACGCTGTGAAGTAAATTGCGTGTGAACCGACAAGAAGTACAGATTTCACCCACTTGCTCTCCACGAAAAGCACGTACAAGGAAATGGCGTTCTACACGTACCTTTTATACACACGTCACAGATGCGCATACGCGATGAGGCCATTTCCACCAATTACGCGCTTTGACACTCGGACGCGTATCTCTTTTTTTTTACACGCGCCATTCTCTACGGCCATGCGCGGGACGTCAAAGCTGCGCATGGTGGCCTTTGGGCCAATGAAATCGGCACACGTGGTAAAACTGCACGTCCGAGTGTCATTGCGTGTAATCGGAGGGAAGTGAGCGTACACGCGATTGGCCTGGGTACGTGTATTTCTGGGATGCGCAGAAAGTTTCACACGCTATTGGTGAAAATCCACGTGTGCTCTGTCATCACGTGTAATGAGGGAAACACCCGCACGCATCACGTCACAGACGCGCTTACGCACTAAGGGCCTTTAGTCCAATGAAATCGCATATGCGTGCTGACGTGCATACGCGCTAAGGGCCTTTCCTCGATTTACACGCAGACATGCAGGATTTTCACGTGCCAAATCACTCCGTATCAAGCTGGCCACGCGTAAGCACACGGAAGACCATGCTCCTGCCCACAAGGCCGAATTACTGCCCCCCAGAGCCCCGGGCACGCTCCCACCTGCCATCTGCTGCTGCCTGACTGCCTGCTGCCCACGTGCCCTGCCATTTGCTGCATGCACATCAGCCATGGGTGCTGTTGCTGTGACCACCCCTGCTGGAACCGAAGACTCCCGCCAGGTATTCCATCGCTCCACAGCCCAACCCCAGGACCCACTTGCCCACCCACTCCTGCCTCTGGGTTTGTAATGTCGGGCACTGCAACATCTGGCACCACTGACAACCCCCGGCCAGAGAGGCAGAGGGGCACCAGCTTCAGTGCCAGGGAAGTTGGAGTCCTGGTGGAGCAAGTCCTGGGGCAGTATGATGCCCTCTACGGAAGTGTGCACGCCGACAGGGAAGGACGGACTCAGATCTGGACGGACATCGTGACTGCCACCAACGCGGAGGGGGTGGCAGTCCGCGACTTCCAACATGTCAAGAAGCGCTGGGAGGATTTCAGGTCCAGGACCCTCAACAAGGCCCGGCGCCTCTTGAAGGCAGCGGATGCTAAGGGGCGCAGGGGCCACTTGTCGGAAGATCAGATGAGGGTCCTGGAACGCATATCCCCAGCGCTCTACGTCCAGGTCCTTGAGAGGCAGACCCGTCTGGAGTCGAGCGGTAAGTGTACATGCATCATGATTGTAAGCTGTGCGTGTGGTGAGGTGCCAGTAGTGTGCCGGTTGCACATCTGTTTGTATGGGGCCGAGTATGGGTGGGGGTGTACAGGACCGTGAGGCTAACACATGCAAGGGTTGTCATCTGTGAGACATGGATGGTGCTTGTGTGTGTAGGCTTGCATGCCAAATGCAGTTGTGTGGGCACACATGTTTGGATGAATGTGTATGTAAGTGGGCATGTTCGTGATGTCACGCATGTATGTTGTTTTCTGCTGCATGTATCAGCACTGTGTACATGTGCATGTGTGTGTATTTGACAAGGGTGCAACAGTGAGGCAACATGGATGCATGTGACAGCGGGATGTGGAAGCCTGATTGGCAGATGTGACATGGATGCCCATCGGAACACTGCGACAGTTGGCTGAGGTGTACACATGCATGCAAGTGTGGTGGTGTGCGTGCATGTATAGTGCACTCCCTGTGTTGCATGTGATGTCTGGCTCACCTTTGCCTGCTCATGCTGTTGTATGTGTATGGATGGTGCTGGCAGTTGCGATGTGGCTGTGGTATGGCTCATGTGTGCAAGTTGAAATGACATGTGTGTTGCCGATTGTGATGCCATGTCTGAGGTATGCCAATGCCACTCATGTGCAACTGTCATGTGTGTATGTGTCCATTGTACAGTGCCCTGATGCCTGTGTTTTATTTCTCTCTGTCTGCAGCGTCAACTGATGAAGAGGGCAGAGAAGGTGCTGTGGAGCACAGCAGCGGGGATCGCACCGCCAGCCGGAGACGCAAGGCCCGGCTCCCCTCCCAGGTTGTGATCTCGTCAGGGAGTGAGGAGTCCGGTGCCGCGTCCCAGGCTGCAGCTGCCGGGGGGAGGTCCAAGAGGCGGAGGTCGGAGTTGGACTCCTCGGCAGCAGAAGGGGCAGCTGGGACCCCACAGGGCCCAACGGGGGAAGATGGCACGGAGTCATCCAGGTTGGTGGGGGGTTTGGTGGAGGAGGAGGCCGTGCAAGCAACAGAGACCGGGTCTGGAGGTGGGGATTCCACTGGTGCTAGTCGTGCAGTGCAGGACCAGGGACAGGAGGCAGCACAGGTTGCCGTGGAGGTGCCTGTGTGAAATCCTGTCCCTGATCCTGTCCCTGCATCATCTTGCACCAGCAGGGATGCCTACGTCCAGACCCGTTTTCAGGCAGGGGATGAGCGCACGACAACTGGCCTTCCTCTGCCTGCGGACGTGGCTATCCGGGTCCGGGTTGAGCCTGTCCTGACTGGTGTGGCGTTGCGTCAACGGGCCATGCGAGGTGACCTGCAGTCTTTTCATGAGGAGACTGCACGTCATCTCGAATGGCTCGTTGACCGCGTCGGCCTACTGGGACAGGTCACCCAGGCCGGATTCCTCCGTTTGATGGGGCTTGCTACGACCCCCTCCTCAACTGAACCCCCTATGCGCCAGTCGTCCTCCGTGCCATCTTCCCACCAATAAGTCACCTGGGTGCCCTGTGGAGCTGCCTCTGACGGTGCAGCCAGGCTGGTGGAGGAGGCATCCCTGCCACAGTCCGGAGTCGGACGTCCAGCAGGGGTGGCCACATCAACGACTGCACCCCAGCCAGCGGAGGA
Organism: Ambystoma mexicanum; assembly: GCF_040938575.1. Taxonomy (NCBI): domain Eukaryota; kingdom Metazoa; phylum Chordata; class Amphibia; order Caudata; family Ambystomatidae; genus Ambystoma; species Ambystoma mexicanum. Next base: position 1,464,539,028 of record NC_090935.1, read on the forward strand.
TGTGCAGACAGCAGGAGGCAGTGCAAGGGCAGAGGCGCAGCAGCAGCGACGTGGTGGGAGCCATGATGGCTTGGGGCCTTCCACATCGGAGGGGCAGGCATCGGCCGGAGGGCAGGAGGACCTAGGATGGGAAGTGTCTTCTGTGTGGCAGCGGTTGGGCCACGCCATAGATGGGAGCGGCAGCGGGCGGAAGAGGCACGGCTCACGATGGTCAGGGCGGAGAAATCCATGCGGAGGGCCCTGAGGCGTGCCGAGTGCCTCAAGGCAATCCGCACAGAGTTTGGGGGGAACATGTGGACGGCCCTGCGGACCCTCGGGGCCATGGAGGAGGAGCGCCTCCGGGACATTGAGCAGGAGTTCGATGATGCCCTGGCCCGGAACATCCCGAAGTGAGCCGTCGGACTAGCCCGCTGCCCTTGTAAATAGTTATATAGTTAGTGTTAGGTTTCCTTTGGTTTAGCATTTTTTTTGGACCTTTTGGACAATGGGCCACATTTTTGTATATACTTATTTTTTTTAGGTAGTGTTATAAGATAGGTTTCATTTCTTCGGTTGGGATCATGGACCCTGGATTGTTTATCTGTACATAGTTGACTTTTGGATTTTCAATTTTTATTATGATTTCGCCATGGAGCAATGGATTTCGATTTTAATTTTCCATTGGATTTACTTTTGTGGACTGTGACTTTGGACACCTTTCCTTTGCATTATGATTTGTGGTTTTGCATTATTTCACGGACCTGCTGTTTTTTTTAAAAAAAAATTCTATTATTGTTTGTTTATTTTTGATTCAATTTATGTTTCTTTTAATACATATTTTTTATGCAAAGTTCAATGTGTAGTATCATCTCATTGGTTTCATGCATATCATGATATGGGTTTTGACATTCACTGACACCCATTGGGTGTATGTGAGGGACATGTGTTCATTTCCAAACTTGCAATTGGGCTTCTATCATGTTTTTGCCCTTTCTAAGTGGGTGGATGCAATACTCGGGTGGGTGTTTGGCATTTGGAGGCTGACCATAAGGGCCAGGGATCTACATTGTGGTGACATGTTGGCTGGGGGACATGAGTGGGGGCCTGGTGGAGGCTGCCCCTGCACTGCGGGGGGGTTGGGGGTAGTGGGAGACATGAATGGGGGCCTGGTGGAGGCTGCCCCTGGTGGCTGGGGGGTGGGGGTGATAGGGGACATGAGTGGGGGCCTGGTGGAGGCTGCCCCTGGTGGGTGGGGGTCATAGGGGACATGAGTGGGGGCCTGCTGGAGGCTGCCCCTGGTGGCTGGGGGGTGGGGGTGATAGGGGACATGAGTTGGGGCCTGGTGGAGGCTGCCCCTGCACTGCTGGGGGGTGGGGGTGGTGGTAGACATGAGTGGGGGCCTGGTGGAGGCTGCCCCTGGTGGCTGGGGGGTGGGGGTGCAGGGAGACATGAGTGGGGGCCTGGTGGAGGCTGCCCCTGGTGGCTGGGGGGTGGGGGTGATAGGGGACATGAGTGGGGGCCTGGTGGAGGCTGCCCTTGGGGGTGGGGGTGATAGGGGACATGAGTGGGGGCCTGGTGGAGGCTGCCCCTGCACTGCTGGGGGGTGGGGGTGATAGGGGACATGAGTGGGGGCCTGGTGGAGGCTGCCCCTGCACTGCTGGGGGGTGGGGGTGGTGGTAGACATGAGTGGGGGCCTGGTGGAGGCTGCCCCTGGTGGCTGGGCGTGCAGGGAGACATGAGTGGGGGCCTGGTGGAGGCTGCCCCTGGTGGCTGGGGGGTGGGGGTGGTGGGAGACATGAGTGGGGGCCTGGTGGAGGCTGCCCCTGCACTGCTGGGGGTGGGGGTGGTGGGAGGCATGGGTGGGGGCCTGGTGGAGGCTGCCCCTGGTGGCTGGGGGTGCAGGGAGACATGAGTAGGGGCCTGGTGGAGGCTGCCCCTGCACTGCTGGGGGGTGGGGGTGGTGGGAGACATGAGTGGGGGCCTGGTGGAGGCTGCCCATGCACTGCTGGGGGGTAGGGGTGGTGGTAGACAGGGGTGGGGGCCTGGTGGAGGCTGCCCCTGGTGGCTGGGGGGTGGGGGTGATAGGGGACATGAGTGGGGGCCTGGTGGAGGCTGCCCCTGGTGGGTGGGGGTGCTAGGGGACATGAGTGGGGGCCTGGTGGAGGCTGCCCCTGGTGGCTGGGGGTGGGGGTGATAGGGGACATGAGTGGGGGCCTGGTGGAGGCTGCCCCTGGTGGCTGGGGGTGATAGGGGACATGAGTGGGGGCCTATTGGAGGCTGCCCCTGGTGGGTGGGGGGTGGGGGTGATAGGGGACATGAGTGGGGGCCTGGTGGAGGCTGCCCCTGGTGGCTGGGGAGTGGGGGTTATAGGGGACATGAGTGGGGGCCTGGTGGAGGCTGCCCCTGCACTGCTGGGGGGTGGCGGTGGTGGTAGACATGGGTGGGGGCCTGGTGGAGGCTGCCCCTGCACTGCTGGGGGGTGGGGGTGATGGGAGACATGAGTGGGGGCCTGGTGGAGGCTGCCCCTGCACTGCTGGGGGTGGGGGTGATGGGAGACATGAGTTGGACATGAGTGGGGGCCTGGTGGAGGCTGCCCCTGCACTGCTGGGGGGTGGGGATAATAGGGGACATGAGTGGGGGCCTGGTGGAGGCTGCCCCTGGTGGCTGGGGGGTGGGGGTGATGGGAGACATGAGTGGGGGCCTGGTGGAGGCTGCCCCTGCACTGCTGGGGGGTGGCGGTGGTGGTAGACATGGGTGGGGGCCTGGTGGAGGCTGCCCCTGGTGGCTGGGGGTGATGGGAGACATGAGTGGGGGCCTGGTGGAGGCTGCCCCTGCACTGCTGGGGGGTGGCGGTGGTGGTAGACATGGGTGGGGGCCTGGTGGAAGCTGCCCCTGCACTGCTGGGGGGTGGGGTGATGGGAGACATGAGTGGGGGCCTGGTGGAGGCTGCCCCTGCACTGCTTGGGGGTGAGGGTGATGGGAGACATGAGTTGGACATGAGTGGGGGCCTGGTGGAGGCTGCCCCTGCACTGCTGGGGGGTGGGGGTAATAGGGGACATGAGTGGGGGCTTGGTGGAGTCTGCCCCTGGTGGCTGGGGGGTGGGGGTGATGGGAGACATGAGTGGGGGACTGGTGGAGGCTGCCACTGCACTGCTGGAGGGTGGGGGTGGTGGGAGGAGACATGAGTGGTGGCCTGGTGGAGGCTGCCCCTGCACTGCTGGGGGGTGGGGGTGTGGTAGACATGAGTGGGGGCCTGGTGGAGGCTGCCCCTGGTGGCTGGGGGGTGGGGGTGCAGGGAGACATGAGTGGGGGCATGGTGGAGGCTGCCTCTGGTGGCTGGGGGGTGGGGGTGGTGGGAGACATGAGTGGGGGCCTGGTGGAGGCTGCCCCTGCACTGCTGGGGGGTGGGGGTGGTGGGAGACATGGGTGGGGGCCTGGTGGAGGCTGCCCCTGGTGGCTGGGGGGTGGGGGTGCAGGGAGACATGAGTGGGGGCCTGGTGGAGACTGCCCCTGCACTGCTGGGTGGTGGGGGTGGTGGGAGACATGAGTGGGGGCCTGGTGGAGGCTGCCCCTGCACTGCTGGGGGGTAGGGGTGGTGGTAGACATGGGTGGGGGCCTGGTGGAGGCTGCCCCTGGTGGCTGGGGGGTGGGGTGATAGGGGACATGAGTGGGGGCCTGGTGGAGGCTGCCCCTGGTGGGTGGGGGTGATAGGGGACATGAGTGGGGGCCTGGTGGAGGCTGCCCCTGGTGGCTGGGGGTGATAGGGGACATGAGTGGGGGCCTGGTGGAGGCTGCCCCTGGGGGCTGGGGGTGATAGGGGACATGAGTGGGGGCCTGGTGTAGGCTGCCCCTGGTGGGTGGGGGTTGGGGGTGATAGGGGACATGAGTGGGGGCCTGGTGGAGGCTGCCCCTGGTGGCTGGGGAGTGGGGGTGATAGGGGACATGAGTGGGGGCCTGGTGGAGGCTGCCCCTGCACTGCTGGGGGGTGGCGGTGGTGGTAGACATGGGTGGGGGCCTGGTGGAGGCTGCCCCTGCACTGCTGGGGGGTGGGGGTGATGGGAGACATGAGTGGGGGCCTGGTGGAGGCTGCCCCTGCACTGCTGGGGTTGGGGGTGATGGGAGACATGAGTTGGACATGAGTGGGGGCCTGGTGGAGGCTGCCCCTGCACTGCTGGGGGGTGGGGGTAATAGGGGACATGAGTGGGGGCCTGGTGGAGGCTGCCCCTGGTGGCTGGGGGGTGGGGGTGATGGGAGACATGAGTAGGGGCCTGGTGGAGGTTGCCCCTGCACTGCTGGGGGGTGGCGGTGGTGGTAGACATGGGTGGGGGCCTTGTGGAGGCTGCCCCTGGTGGCTGGGGGTGATGGGAGACATGAGTGGGGGCCTGGTGGAGGCTGCCCCTGCACTGCTGGGGGGTGGCGGTGGTGGTAGACATGGGTGGGGGCCTGGTGGAAGCTGCCCCTGTACTGCTGGGGGGTGGGGTGATGGGAGACATGAGTGGGGGCCTGGTGGAGGCTGCCCCTGTACTGCCGGGGGGTGGGGGTGATGGGAGACATGAGTTGGACATGAGTGGGGGCCTGGTGGAGGCTGCCCCTGCACTGCTGGGGGGTGGGGATAATAGGGGACATGAGTGGGGTCCTGGTGGAGGCTGCCCCTGGTGGCTGGGGGGGTGATGGGAGACATGAGTGGGGGCCTGGTGGAGGCTGCCCCTGCACTGCTGGGGGCTGGCGGTGGTGGTAGACATGGGTGGGGGCCTGGTTAAGGCTGCCCCTGGTGGCTGGGGGGTGGGGGTGATGGGAGACATGAGTGGGGGCCTGGTGGAGGCTGCCCCTGCACTGCTGGGGGGTGGCGGTGGTGGTAGACATGGGTGGGGGCCTGGTGGAGGCCGCCCCTGCACTGCTGGGGGGTGGGGGTGATGGGAGACATGAGTGGAGGCCTGGTGGAGGCTGCCCCAACACTGCTGGGGGGTGGGGGTGATGGGAGACATGAGTTGGACATGAGTGGGGGCCTGGTGGAGGCTGCCCCTGCACTGCTGGGGGGTGGGGGTAATAGGGGACATGAGTGGGGGTCTGGTGGAGGCTGCCCCTGGTGGCTGGGGGGTGGGGGTGATGGGAGACATGAGTGGGGGCCTGGTGGAGGCTGCCCCTGCACTGCTGGGGGGTGGCGGTGGTGGTAGACATGGGTGGGGGCCTAGTGGAGGCTGCCCCTGGTGGCTGGGGGGTGGGGGTGATAGGGGACATGAGGGGGGGCCTAGTGGAGGCTGCCCCTGCACTGCTGGGGGGTGGCGGTGGTGGTAGACATGGGTGGGGGCCTGGTGGAGGCTGGGGGGTGGGGGTGATAGGGGACATGAGTGGGGGCTTGGTGGAGGCTGCCCCTGGTGGCTGGCGGGTGGGGGTGATGGGAGACATGAGTGGGGGCCTGGTGGAGGCTGCCCCTGCACTGCTGGGGGGTGGGGGTGATGGGAGACATGAGTGGGGGCCTGGTGGAGGCTGCCCCTGCACTGCTGGGGGGTGGGGTGATGGGAGACATGAGTTGGACATGAGTTGGGGCCTGGTGGAGGCTGCCCCTGCACTGCTGGGGGGTGGGGGTGATAGGGGACATGAGTGGGGGCCTGGTGGAGGCTGACCCTGCACTGCTGGGGGGAGGGGGTGATGGGAGACATGAGTTGGACATGAGTGGGGGCCTGGTGGAGGCTGCCCCTGCACTGCTGGGGGGTGGGGGTAATAGGGGACATGAGTGGGGGCCTGGTGGAGGCTGCCCCTGGTGGCTGGGGGTGATGGGAGACATGGGTGGGGGCCTGGTGGAGGCTGCCCCTGCACTGCTGGGGTGTGGCAGTGGTGGTAGACATGGGTGGGGGCCTGGTGGAGGCTGCCCATGCACTGCTGGGGGGTGGGGTGATGGGAGACATGAGTGGGGGCCTGGTGGAGGCTGCCCCTACACTGCTGGGGGTTGGGGGTGATGGGAGACATGAGTTGGACATGAGTGGGGGCCTGGTGGAGGCTGCCCCTGCACTGCTGGGAAGTGGGGGTAATAGGGGACATGAGTGGGGGCCTGGTGGAGGCTGCCCCTGGTGGCTGGGGGGTGGGGGTGATGGGAGACATGAGTGGGGGCCTGGTGGAGACTGCCCCTGCACTGCTGGGGGGTGGCGGTGGTGGTAGACATGGGTGGGGGCCTGGTGGAGGCTGCCCCTGGTGGCTGGGGGGTGGCGGTGGTGGTAGACATGGGTGGGGGCCTGGTGGAGGCTGCCCCTGGTGGCTGGGGGGTGGGGGTGATAGGGGACATGAGTGGGGGCCTGGTGGAGGCTGCCCCTGGTGGCTGGGGGTGATGGGAGACATGAGTGGGGGCCTGGTGGAGGCTGCCCCTGCACTGCTGGGGGGTGGCGGTGGTGGTAGACATGGGTGGGAGCCTGGTGGAGGCTGGCCCTGGTGGCTGGGGGGTGGAGGTGCAGGGAGACATGAGTTGGACATGAGTGGGGGCCTGGTGGAGGCTGCCCCTGCACTGCTGGGGGGTGGCGGTGGTGGTAGACATGGGTGGGGGCCTGGTGGAGGCTGCCCCTGGTGGCTGGGGGTGATGGGAGACATGAGTGGGGGCCTGGTGGAGGCTGCCCCTGCTCTGCTGGGGGGTCGCGGTGGTGGTAGACATGGGCGGGGGCCTGGTGGAGGCTGCCTCTGGTGGCTAGGGGGTGGGGGTGATAGGGGACATGAGTGGGGGCCTGGTGGAGGCTGCCCCTGGTGGCTGGGGGGTGGGGGTGATGGGAGACATGAGTGGGGGCCTGGTGGAGGCTGCCCCTGCACTGCTGGGGGGTGGCGGTGGTGGTAGACATGGGTGGGGGCCTGGTGGAGGCTGCCCCTGGTGGGTGGGGGTGATAGGGGACATGAGTGGGGGCCTGGTGGAGGCTGCCCCTGGTGGCTGGGGGTGGGGGTGATAGGGGACATGAGTGGGGGCCTGGTGGAGGCTGCCCCTGGGGGCTGGGGGTGATAGGGGACATGAGTGGGGGCCTGGTGGAGGCTGCCCCTGGTGGGTGGGGGGTGGGGGTGATAGGGGACATGAGTGGGGGCCTGGTGGAGGCTGCCCCTGGTGGCTGGGGGTGATGGGAGACATGAGTGGGGGCCTGGTGGAGGCTGCCCCTGCACTGCTGGGGGGTGGCGGTGGTGGTAGACATGGGTGGGGGCCTGGTGGAGGCTGCCCCTGGTGGCCGGGGGGTGGGGGTGATGGGCGACATGAGTGGGGGCCTGGTGGAGGCTGCCCCTGCACTGCTGGGGGGTGGCGGTGGTGGTAGACATGGGTGGGGGTCTGGTGGAGGCTGCCCCTGCACTGCTGGGGGGTGGGGGTGATGGGAGACATGAGTGGGGGCCTGGTGGAGGCTGACCCTGCACTACTGGGGGGTGGGGGTGATGGGAGACATGAGTTGGACATGAGTGGGGGCCTGGTGGAGGCTGCCCCTGCACTGCTGGGGGGTGGGGGTAATAGGGGACATGAGTGGGGGCCTGGTGGAGGCTTCCCCTGGTGGCTGGGGGTGATGGGAGACATGAGTGGGGGCCTGGTGGAGGCTGCCCCTGCACTGCTGGGGGGTGGCAGTGGTGGTAGACATGGGTGGGGGCCTGGTGGAGGCTGCCCCTGCACTGCTGGGGGGTGGGGGTGATGGGAGACATGAGTGGGGGCCTGGTGGAGGCTGCCCCTACACTGCTGGGGGTTGGGTGTGATGGGAGACATGAGTTGGACATGAGTGGGGGCCTGGTGGAGGCTGCCCCTGCACTGCTGGGGGGTGGGGGTGATAAGGGACATGAGTGGGGGCCTGGTGGAGGCTGCCCCTGGTGGCTGGGGGGTGGGGGTGATGGGAGACATGAGTGGGGGCCTGGTGGAGGCTGCCCCTGCACTGCTGGGGGGTGGCGGTGGTGGTAGACATGGGTGGGGGCCTGGTGGAGGCTGCCCCTGGTGGCTGGGGGTGATGGGAGACATGAGTGGGGGCCTGGTGGAGGCTGCCCCTGCACTGCTGGGGGGTGGCGGTGGTGGTAGACATGGGTGGGGGCCTGGTGGAGGCTGCCCCTGGTGGCTGGGGGTGATAGGGGACATGAGTGGGGGCCTGGTGGAGGCTGCCCCTGGTGGCTGGGGGTGATGGGAGACATGAGTGGGGGCCTGGTGGAGGCTGTCCCTGCACTGCTGGGGGGTGGCGGTGGTGGTAGACATGGGTGGGGGCCTGGTGGAGGCTGCCCCTGGTGGCTGGGGGGTGGAGGTGCAGGGAGACATGAGTTGGACATGAGTGGGGGCCTGGTGGAGGCTGCCCCTGGTGGCTGGGGGGTGGGGGTGATGGGAGACATGAGTGGGGGCCTGGTGGAGGCTGCCCCTGCACTGCTGGGGGGTGGCGGTGGTGGTAGACATGGGTGAGGGCCTGGTGGAGGCTGCCCCTGGTGGCTGGGGGGTGGAGGTGCAGGGAGACATGAGTTGGACATGAGTGGGGGCCTGGTGGAGGCTGCCCCTGCACTGCTGGGGGGTGACGGTGGTGGTAGACATGGGTGGGGGCCTGGTGGAGGCTGCCCCTGGTGGCTGGGGGTGATGAGAGACATGAGTGGGGGCCTGGTGGAGGCTGCCCCTGCACTGCTGGGGGGTGGCGGTGGTGGTAGACATGGGTGGGGGCCTGGTGGAGGCTGCCCCTGGTGGCTGGGGGTGGGGGTGATAGGGGACATGAGTGGGGGCCTGGTGGAGGCTGCCCCTGGTGGCTGGGGGGTGGGGGTGATGGGAGACATGAGTGGGGGCCTGGTGGACGCTGCCCCTGCACTGCTGGGGGGTGGCGGTGGTGGTAGACATGGGTGGGGGCCTGGTGGAGGCTGCCCCTGGTGGCTGGGGGGTGGAGGTGCAGGGAGACATGAGTTGCACATGAGTGGGGGCCTGGTGGAGGCTGCCCCTGCACTGTTGGGGGGTGGCGGTAGACATGGGTGGGGGCCTGGTGGAGGCTGCCCCTGCACTGCTGGGGGGTGGGGGTGATGGGAGACATGAGTGGGGCCTGGTGGAGGCTGCCCCTGCACTGCTGGGGGGTGGGGGTGATAGGGGACATGAGTGGGGGCCTGGTGGAGGCTGCCCCTGGTGGCTGGGGGGTGGGGGTGATAGGGGACATGAGTGGGGGCCTGGTGGAGGCTGCCCCTGGTGGCTGGGGGTGATGGGAGAAATGAGTGGGGGCCTGGTGGAGGCTGCCCCTGCGCTGCTGGGGGGTGGCAGTGGTGGTAGACATGGGTGGGGGCCTGGTGGAGGCTGCCCCTGCACTGCTGGGGTGGTGAGGGGTGATGGGAGACATGAGCGGGGGCCTGGTGGAGGCTGACCCTGCACTGCTGGGGGGTGGGGGTGATGGGAGACATGAGTTGGACATGAGTGGGGGCCTGGTGGAGGCTGCCCCTGCACTGCTGGGGGGTGGGGGTAATAGGGGACATGAGTGGGGGCCTGGTGGAGGCTGCCCCTGGTGGCTGGGGGTGATGGGAGACATGAGTGGGGGCCTGGTGGAGGCTGCCCCTGCACTGCTGGGGGGTGGCAGTGGTGGTAGACATGGGTGGGGGCCTGGTGGAGGCTGCCCCTGGTGGCTGGGGGTGATAGGGGACATGAGTGGGGGCCTGGTGGAGGCTGCCCCTGGTGGCTGGGGGGTGGGGGTGATGGGAGACATGAGTGGGGGCCTGGTGGAGGCTGCCCCTGCCCTGCTGGGGGTGGCGGTGGTGGTAGACATGGGTGGGGGCCTGGTGGAGGCTGCCCCTGCACTGCTGGGGGGTGGGGGTGATGGGAGACATGAGAGGGGGCCTGGTGGAGGCTGCCCCTGCACTGCTGGGGGGTGGGGGAGATGGGAGACATGAGTTGGACATGAGTTGGGGCCTGGTGGAGGCTGCCCCTGCACTGCTGGGGGTTGGGGGTGATAGGGGACATGAGTGGGGCCTGGTGGAGGCTGCCCCTGCACTGCTGGGGGGTGGAGGTGCAGGGAGACATGAGTTGGACATGAGTGGGGGCCTGGTGGAGGCTGCCCCTGCACTGCTGGGGGGTGGGGGTGATGGGAGACATGGGTGGGGGCCTGGTGAAGGCTGCCCTGGTGGCTGGGGGTGCAGGGGGACATGCGTTGGTGGGCAGTAGTGCAAGGTGACATGTGGGTTGGCTGGGGGGCATGGCCATGGTGGATGGGGTGTCTGCAGGACATGTGCAGGGTAGGCCCCTGTGGTGTGGGCCACCTGCAGGGGGCGTGGAGGGTGTAGAGGGAACACCTGGGAGGACCCACACGTGCAATTCACGTGTGGTGCTCCCCGCGCACCCCTGTAATACACGTACCCTGATGGAATCGCGTGTGATACTTCCCGTGCACCCCTGGAATACACGTACCCTGCTGTTTTTGCATGTGATACTTCCCACGCACCCCTGGAATACACGTACCCTGCTGTTTTTGTGTGTGATGCTTCCCGAACACCCCTGGAACACACGTACCCTGATGGAATCGCGTGTGATACTTCCCGCGCACCCCTGAGATACACGTACCCTGCTGCTTTTGCGTGTGATACTTCCCGTGCACCCCTGGAATACACGTACCCTGTTTTTGCGTGTGATACTTCCCGCGCACCCCTGGAATACACGTACCCTGATGGAATCGCGTGTGATACTTCCCGCGCATCCCTGAGATACACGTACCCTGCTGCTTTTGCGTGTGATACTTCCCCGAACCCCTGAAATACATGTACCCTGCTGCTTTTGCGTGTGATACTTCCCGCGCACCCCTGAAATACACGTACCCTGCTGCTTTTGCGTGTGATACTTCCCGCGCACCCCTGGAATACACGTACCCTGCTGCTTTTGTGTGTGTTACTTCCCACGCACCCCTGATGCACACGTACACAGGACAATCGCGTGTGGAACTTCCCGCGAACCACTGAAATACACGTTCCCCGCTTGGCGTTTGCCAGCCCTGTGAACTGGTCCAGGGTTGGCGCAGCCCTTCGCGATTATTTGGGGATTTTGAAGGCTTTTCCTTGCATGAGGGCGTTCTTGGGGGCGTAACTGGCGCTGCTGCAGGGTCGCTGCGCCACGCTGCGCCACGGCTGGTTTTGGATGCGAAAATCCATGAATACGCTGTGCGCGGAAATCAATTTTAGCGCACGCGGCTGGCGGAGACATTTGCACGGGCACGCTGTGCGCCAGCCGCGTGCGCCACTTTTGTGCGAATTTCTATGAAGTGTCTAACCTTGTCTTTTGTTTTTCCTTGCAGGTGCTGCTGTCGCGGACAGAGCGCGTTGTGCTGCCATGCCAATATGAAGATTTCAGCGTTCCGGAAGATTTGAAGATGAGCTGCGGTGCCAAGATGAAGATGTCAGCCTTCCAGAAGATTTGAAGATGAATGCCAGGATCAACAAAGTCGCGCACAGGTGAGAGCAGATTTCCCAGGTGGTAAGTATGATGGCAGGAAGCAGGATTTTCAAAGGTAAGTCTGATTCCAGGTGGCAGTGAGCGTTACGCTGCATGGAAGTGCAGAATAACGCAAAGCGTCTGCCTCGGGGATAAGAACAGCTTATATAGCCGCGATCGTGGGCACGCCCACTAGGCCTGGCTTGCCTGCCACTCCTAGAGAGTCAGCACGTGCAAGGCAAACCAATAGCAGCAGCCACATCCAAGAGTACACGTGGGGCTGCATAAGTGAATGGAAGTTCCCATGTTAAATAGACTTTGCACCCAAAATGAGGTGCTCTGTCCATAATAAATCACTCTTGTCCCAAATAAATGTTCTTGCTTGCTGTTATTCATGAGCCTGGTGCCAAAGGTGCCAGGGCTGTGTCCATCTGGGCCCCCTGTGTATGTGGCCCTTTAATGCCTGCGTTCTCGGCCCGATGACCATGACAGGTAGATGGAGATTTTTTTGGGGTTTCTACCTACTGCTAATTTCCCCTTTTGCACCTTCAGGGCATTTCCGGTCAAAGACTGGCACTTGGAGCAGGCCGAGGTCTTATGCTCCACCCCAAGACACCATAGACATATTCAGTGTGGGTCGGTTAATTAAATTTTCGAATCACAATCTCGACACTTCTTGAACCCGGTCTTCGGGGTAGTTGGTGTCAACAATACAATTGCCGGTCAGATAGCACAGCAAGTAGAGCGCTCGCTTTGACATCCGTGCAGAGCCTGCTGACGCAGGTTTGAATCCCGGCAGGGCCAAACTCAGCCTTTCATCCTTCCGAGGTCCATAAATGATCACCACACTGTGGAAAATAAGCAGCGCTCAGATATCTGAGGGTTCGTAGCGCCATATAAATGCACAAACAAACAAACAACAAACGAAGAAGAAGTAACAAATGAAACGTGCCGTATTTCTCAAAGCGATAGCCAACAGGCGCTGCACGTGCTATGCATGCCTTCGATGACATCATCCTCGAGACAGAGGCCCTCAAGGGGCATCGACGCACAGCGTCCTCTGCTGAAAAAAAAATTACAAAGCAGCTGAAGCTGGATATCGAATATCAAAGATAAGGAATATGTGGGACCTGTTGAAGTAAAATATGGTGAATGTGAGCAGCACTCCTGTCCATTGAAAAACTACAATCCATTGATCCATGGGAAACATATTATAGATGGGACCTTCCACCAGCCTCTACAAAATATGTAGAGCAAAACCAGATAGATTCTGGGGATGTCCCTAATTCAAGGATTACTTCAAGGATTACTGCATTGGTGTCATTTACAGACCTACTTCATCTGACCCATGATTCGTTCTGCACTTGAAAATAAGTACATGTTGGCCTTTTATTCCTATTAGAAGCTCCCACTTATAAATCAAATATGTTCAAAATATTATCATTGCCTCTAGGATTGGCAGATCTGTATGTCTGTGCTGCAGAAAGCTCTTTAACAACAACTTACAATATGGAGTCATATCTAGATTCTCCTCAGAAGGTTCATGAATAAAACACCCGTCAGGGAATGCTCATTGTTCATAAGGATCTATGTTCTTATCATATCACTGAAAATGACAAGAAGGAATTGGTAGCTAATGTCACAAATGTTTGGGTGAATGGCACGTGGAACTCCCGCCGGGTATAAAATTGGTCCCCAGAGGAGTCAGGCGGCAGAGCTGATTGCCATATATCAAGCCGTCCTCTCCTCACTGCCATAAATATCAACTCCAGGAACAGTTGACAATTACCCATTCAGATTGTGCCCCAAATTAATTTGTAGAACACTCAATAAATTGGAAAGCAGGGAATATGCTGTGTGCCAACAACAAACCCTTGAAAAATGGAACACTGATACAAACCATAGATAATTTGGTGACTTTAAACAACCTGACGATATATGGGAAAAAGATTAAAAGTCACTCTGAGATTGAGGGCCATAACAAAAAAGGAAAATCAACTACCCATAACTGGAATCCTAAAAGAAGAGCCCAATGATATGGTACATATTCCGGGAGAAATACAAATAACAGCAGAGACCTGATCAGACTATCATGCTAAAAGTGCACTTTGAACCTTTCAATGGAGATGAGATGCTCAAGCTACTGATTTAATTACTTCTCAAAAGGAAGATCCCATTATCAGAAAATCTTATCAAGATCTACAAAACCCAGGAAGTGTTCCCTTATCCGAACAAGATTACTAGGGGAAAATAAAATTTTGATTTTTCTTGAAATTTCAGAAGATGTTTCAAATTCAAGATGGAGTGTTGGATCAGAAACCCCAATCTTCCCCTGACCATGAGCACTTTTAAAATAAAAATGTAATAAGATCAATAACTCCATTATGTAAAAGTGACAAAAACATAAATAATATCCCTGGACGCAGAATATTCTGATGAATCAAAATAAGTAATTTTCCCCAAATCACATGTACACACATAAAGAAAACATATTTAAAAATATTATTTCAGCCAAGGGCACGCGCTGCCATTTGGAGCTAAGTAAAGCTGGCACTATGACCCAATGGATGGGTTTTCACCTAGATGAGGAGGAAGCAGGGCATTACACCAGGATGAATCCCAAGCCAAAGTTGTGCCAAGCTTTTTGGAACTAACTGAGGCCAGCACAAAGGCCCGGAGGACGGGTGGTTTGCTACTTGAGCTGCAAACAGAGCACTACTTAATATGCCAGAGCTAAACCCTGGACATGGGCGCACCCCACTCTTTGGGGCTGTGTGGGGCTGGGAGAGTGGGCAGGTGAAAGTTTTGTCATTCTTTGAGATCCTTAAAGGTAATCCTGTGTGGTACAATTAGATTATGAACAAAAACACATCCCAGCCAAACTGACTAAACGCTTCCCGATCCTAACTGGTTTTAACCCCGTTTTCCATAGCACACTTAAATTGGTTTTATTCCACCATCTTCCTTCAAACCTTTATTTGGATAGTGGCCGAGAGGACTTAAACCTGGATACTTGAGTGACTGGGAAATATTCACGTGTTTTGTGGCTCTGTGGCAGAGAGGGCTAGAACCTAATATTTGTTTGTTCCCCTTATCCTTGTTGACGCTAGCCAGGATTAAGTGTTATTAGATTTACAATAACTTCAGCAGTGAAGGGAGAGGGATGGACTCTGACAGCCCCTTAAACTGTCGGCTCATTCCACACCCCGAAATCTTTTTCAGATTTTTTTAAATCTTTTATTTTCTTATTTCGGTATTGCCTCTATACATTTAACATTTATTAATATGTGTTTTTATTCTTTTTTTGTTTTTAGAAAAGATTAATTGAAAGTTTAATATAAATAATGTATAATCTAGTTGTCTACCTTAAAGGTTTTACTAGTTATTGCACTGCACTTTTACAGGAGTCGTAGAGGTGAAAAGAAAAATAACCTCTAGCATATCTCCAGATAATTCATCAAAAAGGTCACATGTAGTGCTAAAACCAATAGAGGCTAAAGTCTTAATAAAAGAGATTGAGAATGTATGATATTCCCTAAACCAGAGATCTGTAAATGTTTTGTACTGTAAATCCCATGATCCCTCACCATTGACTTTGCTGACTAGAGCTGGTGGAAATTGTAGTCCAAAACATCTGGAGAGCGAAAGGTTCCAGACCACTTCTCTAAACGATAATGATACAAGAAGTAAGGGTAATTTGATAAAATAGTCAGCAGATACTAATTGTATCTTGAAGAATGCTTCCCAAAGCCTTCAAATTTATGCTACAGATCCCAGGACTGATAATAACAACACCCTCCCAGTGGCTAAAAATATAGTGGTTTATGGTAGTGCTTGAGAAGAGTATTAGTAAAGAGGGGTGAAGTGATTTTGTTAAACCACATTCATCAATCAATTCTTAACATATAATAAACACAGGGCAAGCCCTGGAAGTTATACATTTCTGAAAAATGATGCTCAAGAGGGGAGTTGGAATTATAATATTCCTGTGCAGGTTTCAAAATGAAGGTTGGATAAGCAGGAGCTGAAAGCAGCTGCTTGAAATCCAACATTAACCAGTGATCTGGATCTACCAAAGAGAACGAAGAGCTAGTACATATCGTTGCGCAAATCTCACTTCAACATTAAATGCAAACTTACATTTTGTCCAATATTTGTTACCCTTTAAGCTTTAAATGTCCTATATATGTGTCCTAATAGTTATTTATAAATTGTCACAAAAGCACACAGTTATATTCACATAGGTATTTTTGTTCAGCATCAGTTGGCCTGGGGAGCCAAAAGTAGCTTCTGATAGCTGTTGGTGTCAAACTAACCGGGCTCGTCTAGACTGCAAGCTGGAGCTAAATATCCCCCAGCTCCCCTCAATGTCACACCCTGCCATGGGGAGACATGTGGTTAAAACCAAAGGAAGTATTTGAGACATTTTAAAGTCTCAAGGCACACCTGATACTCAAAGTAATCATTTTAATGCATTATGTAATATCTCAGCCTCAAATAGAGACAACATACCAGAGGAAACCATGGAAGCTACCCCTCCCACACTGAATTTTGAGACTGATATTGTCTAGTACCATACTACGCACAGGAGGATTGAAAGTCAAAAGGTCTCAGCGACTGTACCAAAAATGCTGATGGTATTCCATCTGACTTACTAGGTAAGGTGTTCCTGGAGTGTGCTGGCTCAAAAACTAGGTTGAATAGAGAAAAAAAGAGCCTGCTATGATAATGTGCAATCCAACCAATCTGGAGGTTGCTTTAATTGTGCTGCCTTAACTGGGTATTTTGTTATCCTAATAAAATTAATTGATCATCTTTGTGGGGAATTGAGGTACTTGAGAAAGATGGTCGTGCAACAATGTAACTCTGCTAGAAATAGCAATTAAACTACAATCCCTGCAGTTAGCACTATTGTTAGCGGTACTAATAGCTAACACCTCACCTCAATTCTGTAACCTTGGACACAGCTAATCTAAAAACTGATAGCAAGAAGACAGGAGGGATGGGCGTTGGAGCCTAAGGGACTCAACTGTTACATAAGTCATCAAGTAAACCCATATATTCCCCTCTGCCAAAGTACAGAGTTGTTTGCTTTCTGGGCCTTGTTATGAAGCAAAATGACAAGATAATAGCTCAATCTTGAATAAAAGTTGGAGGGGGAGTGATGGAAGAATTATAGTATTGATAATGGAATGAGTGACCAAGGGGGCACGAACCAAATAAAACGAGGTAGGAATATAGTTGATATGACAAATGTACCTTGGTTATCGGGGAAGACTTTGGAAACAATTGGTTCACTGACTAATAAATGTATTAATCGGATGCTATTTATACAATATGATTTCTTCTGTGTTGAACTAAGGAAGTACGGATGACGGTGAAGGGCTGGTGGGTGTAGACTGACTAACGACAAACTATACCAATTTTGATTCATTCGCCATACTGGTTTGATTATACCCCTGGTATCCCTAGTGATGTGGTACATATACTACCATGGAACAATGCAGGATCAGCAAACAACTTAGTAGATAATGTTTGGTGTGAGCGGATTAGGAAGTATCATATAATATGTTTGAAGGATACAAGGTCCTTGCACGCTACACATATGCATGATTATGGGACTTACCATGTCGTTCCACTTAAAAGGAACACTGGAACACCCAGTGGGGGTTTAATGACCTGGGATGACCCCTCTATTACCGCTGGAATTGCAGAGAATACAGGTTCATGTGACTTGCAAGAGTTGCTTATTGATTTAGGGACAGGTCATAAAATATCATTATTAAATACATACAGCCCTACAAAGAAGCGTGTATCAGCCACTTTAACTCCCAGAGAATGGGCAAATAGTCCCCACAATATAAAAATAGGGAGTACAAATACTGCCGATAAAAAACAGGAATCAGACATGCACAACCATGTGCCCCTGATGTCACCCACACAGCTCCATGGATATGTTTTGGCCACTAGCGCACGTAGTGACGCAGGAAGAAACTACGATTTTTACAGCCTGATCGGAATTAGTAAACATGCATCTTTTAATGTGCAAGAATAACTAGGTGCAAAGAAATCATTATTACAAAAACATTTCCGTTTTCCTGTTAAAACAATTCTACTTGCTTATAAAATATTCACATTGGGAATTGTACTTCAAATGTTACTCCCTAAAATGTACTGCCAACTTTCCCCCTTACAAATCTTACCTGGAGCACTGAATACATATAATAGGCCCGATGATACAAATGTCATGAAAGCTGTGTATTTGGCAAACAAACGTACTGAGGACTACCAAAATAAATTAAAGCAAAAAGTACACATTCTCTTGGTCGGGAATTTGAATCTCCAATATAACCCCGTTATATCATTACCAGAGACAATGGAAGAAGAGGACAATGCCTGGGATATTCTGGACCTGACGGTTAGGACACTGGAGGGAGTTAATAAAAATTCTCTTGAAGTTGCATGTATAATCTACAACTTACAACTGAGAGCAGGTAATGGTAGAATGTCAGATGCTAGCCATGCTGTCTCTACATATGTTTAAGGAGGCAAATACACTCACATTGACTATATCTTATTCAATGTGACTGATTGGCAAACTATTAAAAGCTTCACAGTACTAAAGCAATACAAGAGTGATCATCACCCTCTCACTATAGGATTATATTACAATTTAGGGACTGAAGTAAAATCTAATGGGAATCTGAAAAACATTGTAGTAAGTGTTCAAGGGCACTCAAAACAATCTATTAGGTGGAATATAGATATTGAGAAAATCATACCTGCATTTTATAGCGCTACCTAACCTACATTGGAAAGAGTTCTTACTGACCATGATTTACCAAATCATGAAGTATCAATATCTTACAAGGATGTTACTGATGCCATATATCCACTGGTTACAAAACCTAGCAAGTTTGTGGAAACTGTTTCAGTTAAGCGAACACAGCGGTTTGATAAGTAGTGTCGGAGAGCCAAGCAAGAATTAATTAAGGGCTTGAAAAAGTTAGGCAAATATAACAGTGATAATATAGCTCTCATTTGAAACTCCTTTAATGATGTCATTTTGAAAAAAAAGAAATCCTTTGCTGAGGGAAAATGATTATCTCTTATGAGACCTCTAGCTGGCAGGGACAGTTCTAAATTCTGGAAATTATTTCTGTAGGTACACTAAAACCTACAAGTGTGATAGAAGATAGCATTGATGAGGAGAGGTGATATAACCACTTAAAAACTCTTTACGAGGAAATAAGGTCACTGTTCTGTCCAATAGTTGCAAATGTAAAGCAGAGGAAAGGGACGCCCTTCAGTGCCTTCCTTTTACAGTGGAAGAGATCCATACTGCTATTATGAAACAGATAATTGGTAAGGCTCCAGGGATTGATACAATTCCGTTCAATAGCTTTAAGAAGGAACCAAGTATTCAAGCTCCTTTTTTCTTTCCATTGTTTAATGCTGTGGCAGCACTCTTGTTGTTACCAGATTATTGGTTTAAAGCAGAGATTATTCCAATTTAAAAAGAAAGTAGGAGACAACATAGTTATAGACCAATATCAGTGTTGGCTGCTGTGGGAACAATCTACACCAGCGTTCTGTAGGGTCCTCTGAGCAAATGGATTGAGGGAAAGAAGATTATAAATCATCTTCAAGTGGGATTTCAAACTGGCATGAGTACAATATATAAGTGCTTTAGATTTTTCCTTCTCTTAAAGAAATGCATTTTACTGCAAAATTCTTCTTTACACCTACTTTTTGTTGATTTGAGGACTGCAATTGATTGCGTACCCCGAGTGAAGTTGCGGCAAAGATTGAAAAGTACAGTTATACCTTTGCCACCTTTAAGAGCATTGCTGGTACTCTATAATAACAATGAGGCAGCTGTACAGTGGAATTTATGAGGTGGTCTAACAACTTCGTTTTAGGTACAAAAGGGTGTATTACAAGGATGTGTCCTTTCGCTTACACCCTTCTTGCTATTACCCCATGATAGATTACATTAATCAAGTACTGACTCATGTTATAATGTAACTCAAAGATAATGTAACTCATTCTGTATGGAATGATGATCAGTCTGGATAAAACAAAGTCGATTGTGCTCCGGGAGCCCCGTAAAAGGGAGCCTAAGTTAGTGAGGGCATGATGATGATGATGGAACAAATGTCCAGGTATGATTATCTTGGTATAAGATTTGTGAGTAAATATAAATGGAAAATCAGCTAGAGAAATCAGTCCTAGTATTTGAATCATTGAATAATGCAATAATAAACTTTGCTAATATACATGGGAATGTTGGAATAAGCCCTTAAGAGCTGTAAAATGCAAGAAAGAAAAGCAGTGACATTTGGGTCTGAACTTTGGGTAAATAGCAGAAAGGTAGGTGTCTAAGGAGAATACATTCTTAAAAATGATTTTGGGTTTACCAAAGGAAACGCCCAAACACTGCCCTTAAAATTCAAATGGATGCATGCCGAATACAAGATGAATTGTTGTCAAATCTGTACTCTTTTGGGTTAGAATATGGACCTCTCATTTACTCATTAAAGGAATAGTGCGCTCAAAAATATTATTGTCCCAAGGGTTTGGGCATGTGTTTTTAAACATACATTGATCGATTGTACAAACATTTCCTATGCACCTTACCGTATTTTTCCTCACTTGTACACATGCAAAATCAGGCAGCAGGGCGTGGCCATCTTGTGCTAATCTTATACATTGCCGCATCGTCCTAAGGTGAACTTCCCTGGCGGCACTAAATCATATCCCCCGCCCCTGAGGCAGACATCACTAGATGCGTACCGCCCATTTCACAACACCAATGCATGTCTCATGTCAACATTCTCTGTGCTTCAGCTGATGGCGTGTCTCCATGGAAATGGTAGGATGCCTTTTCCTCAATAAGTATAAAAAGACTGCTTCTCATCAGACATCAGATTTGCTTTCCAATCGTTTCACTGCCTTTTTTTTTGTTTATCCTGTGCCTTGTTTCTGCTCTGTTCAGCTATCTTCATTGCTCGTATTCTGTGTAAACAGATACTAGTACTATAATTACTATCTATTTTTATTTTGTCACATAATGGCAACAATACAGCCCTACGAGTACAAGCCGAAGTATTCCGAGGCGGAATTACTCGAAAGAGAAAGATGCGGAAATGATGGGGCTTCGGACGACAGTTGGGTGGACGAATCACCAGATCAAGAGCTTGAGCCTAGTCGCATGGACGACGTCTCCACCTGGTGTACCTGCAATTTTTGCGCGATAATGCCAACCGAGGAGAACTGCTGCTGTCGAGAAAACTCTGGATGCTTGTCCTACATATCGGAAGACGAGACACGGCTCCAATGCGTTACCGAGCTGCATGACTTCAGGCAGCCTGCCTCACACGGTCCGTGTTGAGGATTATGATGGTGCTTATGCACAAACTTCGCGCAACAACAGTTCCCCCTCGCAATCCAATTAATCCAATTAATGAGTAAGTGTACTCTAAATGCGATGTCACTTAGGCCACTATCGTCTCCTATATTGTCGTAACTTTGATCTATCACTGCAAAATGAATGTAGTCCTGCAATTCTATACATCGCTCGTGATTTGGGGAAAACATAGTGGTCATCTTATATTTATTTCGTGTACAACCATGAAACAATATTTCTTTGTGTCCCAAATGTAATGGAATGCATAGTCTTTCAATATTGTAATGTGTCTGCACTTTAAAGCCCAAGTGGATTGATCGTGAAGTAACATTTGTACTAGCAACAATGCCATAGGATACAAGATTGCATTTTCACCCACGATTTAATACACTTATCTTGTGTTCATTTAAAAACAGTTTGCATCTTTCTCTTCCACAGGTGGTACAGGCTGGTGGCCTGTCATTCGTTTACATGGTGGCTTCATGGGAGGCTTGGACACCGCGTTCGACGAGTAATACCCGCCTGTGTTGTTGGTGCCATTTGAGACACATTCCCCAGTGACAGTGGTCAGTACAGGGGTTTTTCCCACACTGTGCTGCAACCCGAAGCATATAATGTGTAGTACATGTGTGCCATCAACATTAGCAACAAAATGAAATAGAACTGAACTTTTATAAATGGTTGTTTCAATTTTTCAGTGAATCAAGTGTGTCTCCATTCAGCAGTGTTCTGGCCCTTTTCCTCCAGAATCAATGACTGTTAGCACCTGTGGCCGTGTCCTCTCAAAGGGGGCTGGCAGGGGTGGGAACAGCCAAGCTGCCAAACACCATGTACACTTCAAAGGTATCTTACGCACAGGGGCCATTGTTCACATGGGCTCCCCAGACCTAGTGTCTCCAGGCAGTCTCTCCTGAAGCAGACCTTGCCCCTGCAATCCACATAAGTGTGTCTCTCTCTTCAGCGCTGTTCCGGGCCTTGTCTGCATGCCTCATGCCCATCATCCCCCCTCCATTATCAATGGCAGTTCGCACAAATGTATGTGCGCTGCCAAAGGGGGCTGGCAGGGGTGGGAATGGCCAAGGCGTCAAACACCATGTACACTTCAAAGGTATCTTACGTGCAGGTGCCATTGTTCACATGGCCTCCCCAGACCCAGTGTCTCCATGCATGCTCCCCTGAAGCAGACCTTGCCCCTGCAATCCACATAAGTGTGTTTTTCCCTTCAGCGCTGTTCCGGGCCTTGTCTGCATGCCTCATGCCCCTCCATCCCCCCTCCAGAATCAATGACTGTTAGCACCTATGGCCGTGCCCTCTCCAAGGGGTCTGGCAGGGGTGGGAAAATCCAAGGTGCCAAACACCATGTACACTTCAAAGGTATCTTACGCGCAGGGGCCATTTTTCACATGGCCTCCCCAGACCTAGTGTCTCCAGGCAGGCTCTCCTGAAGCAGGCCGCGCCCCTGCTCTCCACATAAGACCAGGCCATATACACATCACTCATTCACATACACACCCACTATTCTAAATCTTTATAAACCCCTCGATATTTACCATGAGAACATCTGTGAGCACTGCAAGTCAACTCGTGAACATGCTACCTGTGAACATCTCTGAGCACTGAAGGTCAGCTCGTCATCGTTCTACCTGTGAACATCTCTGAGCACTGGAAGTCAACTTGTGATCACGCTACCAGTTCTCCTGCTACTAACTACCCTGCTTGCTGAATCTAACTGTTTGTTGGTCAAGGTAAGGGCAGGTCACCTAATCATATCTTCTTGATCTCTAAATTTCTATCTATTTCGAACAAATGTACCCAGTAGTGTAATGTTTATACATCTCATTGCCATTACCATTGACTTGAGTTTAATTTGTTCTGTTCTCGATATATAGCAATTGTCATCAGTGTCAATTGGGATAGAAATGCATCCTTCGCGGACCGTGTCTATAAGCATGTTTCCTTTTGATGCATGATAGTACATTCAAGGGTCGAGTAAAATGTTATGATTTGCGTCACATCAATCGTGTATGAAAGTTATCCTAGAATACAGTCGGCTACGCTACACAGGTTTAGCTTCTGTGACCAAAACATACATTGCATAGAAAAATGTTTGATATAATTCCATCTTTCTCAGGTATTCATGCAAAATAATTTTTTGAACGGTGTGGACCTTTTTCTTTACAGATTTATCAACAATGCCTGATTGTATGGTTTACAGTTGCCATTCTAAGAACAATATAAAACCTAAAGGCATAATAATGCATATATTACTGAGGAATAAAGATCTAATAAGAGAATGGGTCAGATATTGTGGATTTGCGCCGGAAGAGCTTGAAAGTAGAGCCCAGGATGTCTTGGGGACTTGAGGGGTGATCGATTCCGAGTCTGCAGCCTGCGCTTTACCACGAATATGTATGACCAATCGAAGTACATAAAGAAGCACCGACTTAGAACGTCTCGTAAATTGCTTCCAAATGCAATTCCAACTCTGTTCATGCACACGCTGCCTCAGGTGAGTCACGGTCATGATTTAGCTGTAGGCCTTGGGGTACTGAACAGGTAACTACATGGACGGATTGGTGTTTTTGGTTTAAATGTTGCATTTTTACAAAATTGTATTGCTTTATCACTACACCCAATTTTGCTATACATCGGTCCCTGATTTTAGGAGCATCATAGAAAACTATTTATGGACACAGAAAACTATGCTATAATGCCCTTGGAAATAAGCATAATCTTTTCGTAATTGGTTGCTTTACATGTCATTTTTTTTAAGGTTAGCATGTTGACTGAAGCAAAGACTATCAGTAGTGACGACATCACCGACACATCCAGTATACCAATGGTGAGCCATACATACTTGCTGTAAGTTCATATTGTTCAGAGTTGGATCTTCCCACATTTCTAATTCAAATGTAATTTTCCGTTTACAACTCCATGACAATGCACTGAAATTAAAGAAGCAAGATTCTGCATCCATTTCTTTCCCGGAGTCAACAACAACTTTGAGCGCGTATCAGGTAGTTTTATTTCGCTATTCAATTCCGGAAAAATGTATGATGCATGGAATTATAGATAATATGAAAACGTTTATGTATCCTGTCATTTGTTTACATAATGTTTAATTTATGAGTTTTTATTGATATGTACCATTGTCTGCATCCCATTGTGTGTGTTCAATTTCACTTTTTTCATCCATACTAAAACAAGTACTGTGTTTCAGGGTGATGCTGGTACTTTGACTACACTTACGACATCCTTTGGAGATGATCCAGAGCCTGAGGTATGCGTACTGACAGTTACTTTGATTTACAAGCTTTATTTCAACATCACAAAAAAAAAACGTCAGAAGTGAGCAATATATTGTCTAGACAAAAAATTAACAGCACATAAAAAACAAAACAGTTTTGTAGAGGAGAGAAACTAAAAAGAAAGGGAAAACAAGAGGACAGAAGAAGGAAAGTCAGAAACCAGGAAAGGACAGAAAACCAGAAAGCAATTGGTTAACTAATGGAGCCATCAATGCAAAATCAATGAAACATTGAATCAAACGATTATAGATATGAATTCCCACAGCAATAGCAATTACAACAACAGAGACATCCCATTGTGTACAAAAAAGAAAATTCAACCGTAGACCTCCAGGAATCTATTCCAAATGTCCTGGAATTTCTCAACATCATCCGCGGACAGTTACTTTGAATGAAAGAAAGTACATACTATTAGACAGTGACATTATTATGAAGAAGTATCTTTTGCAAAATGCTTGAGTGCAACATTACAATCAGTGGGTTTTGCACATTGATCTCTGATCGAGTACACTAGCCTTCAATCAAGTGAAATTCGAAATGTATATTTTCACTAAATGACGTACACAGTGTATGAGGGTATCTATGTAAGTTAAGCCATGTGTGCGGGGAAAGAATTTGATTTCAAATACGATTCACTTTTTTTAATGAATATTATATTCAAGGGATGTATACAAGATCAGGAAATAGAAGAGGAGGCACGTGAATCTGAGGTGGTGGACCAGCTTGCTGGTGCAGTCGATACAGTGAAGAACACGGTTTCACAGAAAATCAAGGGTAACTAACAAACAATTTCGATTACAAAAAGTGCTCTGGGCTGGTGTCTTCAAACATGCTTTTAAAAAAAATCTAAAGTGCTATATACTGTATGTTGGATTTACATTGAACATGTTTTTACAACCCATCTCCTAGAGGCCCAGAAGTAAACTAACTATGAAGACACAGACAGCTACTGAAATCAGAGATGCTGCTTGCTAAACTGATTTCACCATGGAGAAACTATTATTTGAGGCACAGTGTGTTCAAATCAATAAGCAGACTTGAGATGCTTATGCCCAAAGTCCAGAAAATGAACTGAATGTGACCGGCGGAGCCAGCAAATTGTTGTTGGACCATTGAAACAATGCGAGAACTCCACAGGATGAAGATGAAACTGAATATAATAAAGATGCTTTTGAATTACTCGCTGACCACTTGACACAATCTACACCCGCAAAAAAAGGGCCACCCAACAAACAGTTGACATTGATGTTTTCTCCAATTCGTGTTCAAATAACACAAGCTGAAATAACAGACACTGAAGCCTCAACACAATTGACCAAGGAGGAACTAGCCAAAGATCTCGACTACAGTTTGTCCTGTTCGGTCGATATGTCCACCACAGTTGAGTCAAAAACCACATTCATGGAGGACGATAGTCTAATAAAGGAGCCCAAATTCATTGTATTCGACAGCTGCCTGGTAGAGATTATACTGATGCTGAAATTTGTCCATCCAGTTAGGGGAGAAGTATGCGCGAAGCCATTCTTGAATGTGACTCGTGTATCACAAGGCACTAACCTTAAAAAAATACAAGCCACCTGTGATCTGCTCCATGCTAAATTTTCATGGTCCGCTCAACCGATGCTGGGGAAAGAGCCAGCTGGAAATCTCCTGTGTGCAGCAGCTTTACTTTTCAGTGGCACTTCTTTTAGTAAGTTGTCCAGTTTCTGTCAATTTGTGGGACTCCAGTTCCTTTCTAAAACACAGTACTACAAATATCAACGTGAATATGTATTCCCTGCTATTAGTGAAGCTTGGAAAATAGAACAAATGTCAATTGAAAGGACATTCTCTGACAAACGGTTCAGGCGAGCTGGCGATGCACAGTGTGAAAGCCCCGGATTTTCATCAAAGTACTGCACATACCACTTTCAGGACATTGAAACTAAAAAAATTGTGAGTTTGGTGGTCGTGCAGATGCCCGAATGTAAATCCTAAGTGGCCATGGAGAAACATGGTGTTATCAAATCCCTGGAAGATCTCAAATCGAGAGGAATGCAAATAGACTTCATAGCCACCGACAGACATGTTTCAATAGCCAAGACCATGAAAGAGCAGTTTCCAAATATTCACTATCAATTTGGTGTATGGCACGTTGCCAAATCAATAAATAAAAAAATCTCAGCTGCTGGAAAAAAAAGGTTCTGAAAATATTTTACAGTGGTCCCAGTCTTTCAGCAACCATCTTTGGTGGAGCTCCAAAACTTGTGTTGGATCTATGGAAATTCTACTAGAAAAATGGCGCTCATTAATGCACCACTGTTCCAAGGTTCACTCTTGGACAGAAAAGCAACATTTTCACCAATGTGCACATGGACCTTTGTCTGAGGAGCAGGAACGCAAGAAGTGGTTGATTACATCTTCACCTCCACACAAAGCTCTTGAGAAGATTGTGTTTGATAAAACTCTATCAAGAGATCTGAAGGGACTTACAGAATTCTGTCACACAGGAGATTTGTAGGTGTTCCGCAATATATGCCTAAAGTACGGGCCCAAGAGATTGCATTTCGGCATAGACGGGATGCCATGTAGGAAATTACTAGCGGTCTTAGCGCATAACGAGAATGTAGGATGTGAACAATCGAGGACTGCGGGAAACTTTGGGATGCTTCGTTACACAATGGCCTTTCCGAAAAAAAGCAAAAATGGGTGGTCTAGTTAATATACCAGGAAATGGAATTCAATTTTGTGAAAGATCTCATTATGACTGTGTTGGACATACATAATCATGGAATCGCACATGATTTTGTTCCAAGGACACATACATTGCCACAAAATATTGCAAACGTGCCCTGTCCACCGAAAGCAGACCTCGTGAAACAGTTCACTTCCCGGTTCAAATGATTAGCAGCAATTTATTTGTTCAACAATGTTTATATAAAGTGTCCAAATAAAGCATCCAATTTGTCTTTTGAAATGTATCCTCTTTGTCCATTTTTTTTGCAAGAAGTGCCTTTGGAGAATGCTATACAGTGTAACGCTGTGCTTTCACACTTCCTGGTTTCGTCGAGCTCCTGTGGGTCCTTCACTTATAGGGGGAGGGTCAGATGGATAACAGCATGAAAGCAACTTTGGGGTTCTGCAGTTGCCTTACCAAACACTTGTCCAAATAGCTGAATAAATATTTGTCCCACAAAAGGAATGAAAGCTAGGCTAGATAAGATACTTGGCACACAAGAACTACTGACTGCAAGCAAAACAGCGCATAAAAGGGGCTGGTTGGTGAGAAAAAGGTGCATTCCGACCTATATTTTTATGGGGGCATGTGTTAGGGGTCGTTGCTATGGGATGTCTTATCACAGGGGCTGATCTTTGATTTGCAGCCCTCGGAGTCTTACGATTTCAAACACAGCGGGGTAAGTGTCAGCATTACCAGAATATATGACCAATCCAGAATAGGTATATGGGAGGTGAGGTTGAGGTGGTGCGGGTTAGGGTCTGGCAATCCGATGCGTTCAAAGGGAAATGGGGTCATGGGTTCAGGGGACCGTGGCCTGGCAGGAGGGGGTTGCAGCAGGGCTTGCTCTGACATTCTCGTACGAGCACATTTTGTCAGGGCTCGAGACTCGCTCCTTGCGAAACATGTTTACGTGGTTTGCTGTGTGAACAGGAGACGGTCTGAGCTGACAGGTGGTGTGGACTGGCTGTGGGAGTCGGTGGGAGAGTGCAAAGCTCTCCAGAGGGACATTATAAATAAGGCATTTGGAAGTAAACTAACTGTAACTGTTTTCATTAAAAAAAAAGTAAATCACTAGAAATGTTGCGCTGCATTGATGGATGGCAGCAAACAATTCATTTGTTTTTCAAAAATATTTCAAATGCCAGTATGGTCTGAAGGGGTATTCGCTCCCATTCGGAGTGAAGGTCAGCGCCTTTCGATTTCGCTTGTGACCTGAGCAAACCCACGCATCGTACACAGTATAAGGTTCAATTGTTTTTCGATCTTGGAAGAAAGGGAGGATTTCAAAAGGAATGAATGAAGGGAGGGGTGTAATACCATCAAATATGATAAGGTTCACCATTCCAAAACTGGACAAAGGAACATTTAATGTCATTTTATGAAAATTTGTTGATCTGAACAGAGTCTATGCGTTACGCCGAGAGAATGGAAATGCTGAATATTATGTACATTTTACTGTAGACGATTCTATAGATGAACGAATCAAGGTTTCATTATCTGACCGTTATTGCTGGCTTATATTGTAATGGGTTGTTGTTTGTGCCATATTGCAATGGCACGCAAAAACAACCTGTGTGTACTTGCCTTTGTCCCGGGCACATGGGCAGTCCAGCATCGAAATCCATGTAGTCCACATCTGGGTTCCACCAGGTTCCACCAATGCCAAATTCTATGCTAATATTTCGTTGAAATGCTGTCTATGTGTTCTTCGAATAGTAGCGTCAGCTTCCGCATCCCATTGCGAGCTAAACATACTCCATAGCACTAACCTCTTAAGCAAATTGTAGGCTACTTTCAATAATGTTTTCTCTGTGTTCCCATTGTTTCACGTTTGTGTTCATCATTAGTTTTCACACGGTGCAGAATTAATGGGTAAATTAATAAATTATAAAAAAGAACGGCTTCTGAGACACAGTTCTATTATGTTTTCCAAACAGCTACATCCTGCCTTTCTGCGATTGTCATCGATTCCAGATACCAATTGATGGCTTCTTTAATAGGCAGCTGCAGGTACACTTAAATGGCTGGATCACTATGACGCTGTTTTGGGACGATCGCCACGGGCCGATATGCCCTAACGCGGTACCAGCAATAAGGAGCAACCTGACATCGTTTACGGTGGCCTAGCACCAAGCTGATACCAAAGCCTTGTGATTAACGATGCATCCAATGCACTTCTTATACCCAAAAGGAACACTGTGTGACTCACGATAAACATATGTGGATCGAGAACAAAGAAAAAAATGACCCATTTGCTTGAATATGGCAATCGCGGAATGTTCTCGGAGCGTTTATTTTGAAATAAAAGTACATTAAAAATTGTCGAGTTTTGCCATTTGATTTAAAAGTATAGTTTTATATTCTAAATTGGGACGCGCTGTGTTGTGAGATGATGTGTTTTGATATTCCGGGTTCTGCGTAACTGACGTTAACATGTAGGTGATGACTGGGCACGTTTGGTTACACTGCCCAATAACGTCATGGAGATAGGTGGAGAATATCACTAGGTTTGGTGATGTCAGCCTCAAGGAAGGGGATATGATTTAGTGCCACCAGGGCAGTTCACCCCAGGGCGATGCGGCAACGGAAAAGATTAGCAAAAGATGGCCACGCCCTGCTGCCTGATTTTACAAGTGTAAAAGCGAGGAAAACGACAGTAAGGTGCATAGGAAATGTTTGTACGATCAAACAACGTATGCTTAGAAACACATGCCCGAACCATCGGGACAATAATATTTCTGAGCCAGTATTCCAGTAAGTACAGAAAAGCACTGTATTTGGAATCATAATTACATTTTTTAAATATTTTAAAGATACAGAAGAATAGTATTTTAGTATTTTTTGTGTGATGTTAAAGTGTAACTATTTTGTATTGTATTATGCTTTTATGACATTAAGGACCCCATTCATAGAATGAAGTGCAGGGTAGGCGCAAGCGTGCACCGAGAAGGAGGTCCCGTCTCATGGGACACCCCCCACCAAACCAGTGACAGCAATCTGCAGTCAGGCCCCACCTCATGTCCCCCCACCAACACCTGTGACGGCAACCTACAGGCATGTCCTGTCTCATGGGACACCCCCCACCCCACTAGGGAAGGCAACCTGCAGGCAGCACCCGCCCCATGCCCCCACGCCAACACCTGTGACGGCAACCTGCAGGCAGGTCCCGTCTCATGGGAAACCCCCACTCCACCAGTGACGGCAACCTGCAGGCAGGCCCCGCCTCATGTCCCCCCACCAACACCTGTGAAGGCAACCTGCAGACAGGTCCCGTCTCATGGGACACCCCCCCACCCACCAGTGACTGCAACCTGCAGGCAGGCCCCGCCTTCTGTCCCCTCACCAACACCTGTGACGGCAACCTGCAGGCAGGTCCCGTCTCATGGGAAACCCCAAACCCCTAAAAACTTTGGACCAATATACATTAAAGCAGCACATGTGAATTCAAATGCCACCACATGCTGCACACTCCCGGAGCACCTCAACACCCATCCATTGGTCATGCTCCCCAGTACATGCCCCATGGCATCAGAATCCTAAAATCACACATGCATGCATGTGTGCACACACATGAACAACATTGGTCAACAGCAGGGACACAGAACTGAGTCAAGGAAGAGTGAAATTTACACTAAACCATCGAGACCAGACACCACTTTGATTTCAACGCGTAAAAATATATTAAAAAATCAGTATTCAAATCATACTCAGTAAAAACAACATATAAAACCAGCATAAACGGAAATAAATTGGATGTTAAAAATGAAACACTCAAAGATGTCCATTCATGTAAATCTAAATAAAAACACAAATGAAAAGAAAACCATTCCTACATGGTGAACTAAAATGAATCCCGGAAAAATACAACTATTTACAAACAACCAGGGTCCATCATCCCAAAACATGTCTTAAATTCCTAAAAAAAAAACATTAAAAAAGAACTATGTACAAAACGGGGAGCAAAGTCCAGGAACTCAAAAAAAAAGTGAAAAATAAATGAAACCTACACCTAAAGAACTATATACAATGGCAGCGGGCAAGTCCTCCTCCTCACCATGCTCACTCTCAGTCTCCGCCAGGGCATCATCGAACACTGCGTCCACTTCCACTAGGCAGGCCTCCGCTTCCCCCTTGAGGGCTTGCAGGAACTCCACCATGCTACTCTCGAACTCCCTGCAAGTCTCCTCTAGGACCTCAGCCCGCCTCTCTGCCCGATGCAGTGAATTCTCCGACCTGGCCATGGTGAGTCGTGCCTCCTGTGCCCGCTGCCACTCTGCCCACGATCTGCTGGCCCAAACACTCCAACATGGAAGACATCCATGTTGTAAGATCCACGTTTGCCTCCTGCCTGATGGCTGGTACCTGCCCCTCTGCTGCTGAATGCCCCGAGTCCTGTCGCCTCCTAGTCTGAGCCTGTTGCTGCCAATATGCCCGGTGCCTGCGCATCAAGGACAGCCTCCGGGATGATGACAACCCCCGGGGCTGTCGTGCACGTGCCCTTCTCCTTGGTGCCTGCTCTTCCTCCATTGCCATAGCTCCTGTTGCTGTGGTGACCACATCTGCTGATTCCACCTCGACTCCCGACTCTGGCAGGGATGTGATCTCTACCAGACTGCCCGCCAGGGTTGGGACAGATACACAGGGGGCCCTGGTGGTATCTGGGCTGGATGACGGCAGGGAAGACAACTGGCACATAGAGGAGGGGGTCACATAAGTGGCCAGCCCACGGACCCATTGCAAGCCCATCAACTGTGCTAGCCAGTTCAAGAGATGACAGACCTCCTTGTGATGACATGCAAGCCCCCAATTGGAAGCTTGCACCTCATCATGGATGTTACCTGTACGCCCCGTGATACAGGCTAGCAACGGTTCCTCACGGTCCCGAATGGCTTCATCGGCAGGTATTGGTGTATCTGTTTGCGTGGATACATCTGCCACCTGCGGATGGGTCCGGCCTGAGGCATGCCCGCAGGTGCATACAGATGCAGTCACAGTCCCAGGGGCAGTAATTAGCTCAGGCACCTCCACAGCGACCTGCGTTGACTCTGGCCCCTGAGTCTGGACTGTAGCAGTCACACCTATGTCATCACCCCTGCCAGGCCCCATGAACTGGGCTGAAGTGGCCTCCTCTGCCTCCACATCATCCGCCAACCTGGATGCCTTCCCACCGTCTTCTGCAGTGCCTTGCCCGTGTGGTCTCATCTGTCCCTCCCACTGCTGAGGAGTCTTCCACCACCTTCGCCCTCTTGGACCTACCCTCAGCAGCTGCGGCCGGTGACTCCGACCCGGCACCAGCCTCCTCGCTCCCGTAAGGTGACAGCACCTGGGAGGACGACTGGGACTTGCGTCTGTGCCTGTTGGAGGCATCAAAGCTGGCTTCCTCCACAGCGCCTTCTACGCCCTCTTCTCCCATCACCGCTGTGGATATGAAAATAGAGAACACAAACATCAGGGAACTGAACATTTGTGTGTTTGGCACAATGCAAATGTACATCAGTGACACTGTCAAAGGTCACAACCATCATCACCGTCCACTACACCCCGGGAAGTGCATTCACACACATGCACAATCATGTATGTCATGCGCAACCGACATTCACATCCATGTACAAGTCACTGAGAGCACTTCAAAATCATCTACCCACCTCACATGCATCATGGGACCTACACATCTTATTCACACACATCACCTGACAGTCATGCAACAGCCCATGCAGCTATCAGGTCAGAATGCACATGAGGCCAATTTGGAAGCATGAGTCAATCACACATTCAAATGCCCATGTGTCATACATCCATGAGCGTTGGCCAGTCACACACTCACTTCCCTGACACATGTCACATGTAGACCATGCATGTCCGTGATGTTGATGAAAGCACATATGTGTAACACCATTCACATGCCCCAGAACAGACACATGCATACAACCCAAACACATTGCTGTCACACATGTTTGAACGGACTCACATGCAGCACTGTCTGGGACATGTACACAGACATCTGTACAAGAGGCATGTCAGACATGAGGCCAACGTGCACACTCCAACCACAGATCAACATGCACATGCACCATGGTGTACGAGAACACATGGACACTTATCACTCAACTCCAAGCGGAGCTCCAAATCCCAGACCTGGGTGTACAGCGCTGGATAGAACATCTCCACGACCCGATAGTTGTCGATGGTCAACCGGCCCCGGTGCCTTACATGGTCCTCATCAGCCTGGAGGAAGCCTGGAGGAAGCGCCAGGCCTTGTTGTGGGTCCTTGCCTTGAAGTCCTCCCGGCGCTTTTGGACATGTGTATAGTCGTGGGATGTCACCCCCTCCGCGTTGATGGCACCCATGATGTCCGCCCAGATCCTTCTCTGTCCTTCCTTGCCGAGTTGCGATGGCACGTGGAAGAGGGCATCATAATGCCTCAGGACTTGCTCCACCAAGATATCAACTTCCCTGGCTTAGAAGCTGACAGCCCTCTGCCTCGCTGCCTGGGGGTTGCCTCTTGCCTCAGGTGACGGCAACCCCCGAGTCAGGTGTTGGTGAGCAAGGTGGTCCTGGGGCTGGGCTGTGGAGCGGTGGTAGGGCACGTCATCGGGAGTCTTTGGGATCAGCAAATGTGGTCACAGTGACAGGAGCACTGGCAATAACTGTACAGCAGCCACCAAATTGCAGGGCACATGGGCAGCAGGCGCACGGAGTGGGCAGGCAGCAGCAGATGGCTCATAGGAGGCAGCTTGGGGCACTTGGAGGCAGGAACATTGGTTGTTAGGCAGGAGCGTGGATCTTTCCGGGTTACTCGCGTGGCCAGCCGGAAACAGAGTAACTCCGCACATACGGAACCAGCGCGTTAGCATGGATTCAGAGAAAAGGCCCTAAGCGTGTAATTTATGTGAAACGCGCTGACCGTTGGGTGTGGCGATCTGGATAAAATAGTGCATAGGAGAGCATCACACTCTTGCTGAGTTATAGCGGAGGGACGTTTGGACTTTGTTTCCACGCGATCTCTTCACTGCGTGCAAGCATCTTGTTTTGGTGGGGGATTGCATACGCGTACAAGCGCCTGTTCTTTTGAGGCTGACAGTGAGTCGCATACATATTTTGCATTCTGTGGGTGCCCCTATGTGTTGCATAACCCCATATTTAACATCACTGTAGCTTACGTGTTTTGCGTATGTATTTTTTGTGTTGTTGGGTGCCACAGCGTACTGCATTAGGTTTTTTCTTTACACATGGTCTGCAAAGGGGGTTGCGTACACGTTTTATTGATATTTGGGGTGCCTGTGCGTTATGCGGCCTGTTTATCTTTTACCTCAGGGGTTACATTGAGCCTTGCTGGGGCACACTGATACTTTTGACATCACGTACACTGCCCCCTCACTCAAATTGCCCAGGACAATCGATAGCTGCACCTCCCATTGCACCAATCCATCTGTGCCATTACTGGGAGGGCAACTAGTGGGAAGGGAGGCAAAGGTGGCCGGGGTGGTGAAGGTGCTCGAGGTGGCGGAGGTGTGCGAGGTGGCAGAGGTGTCCGGTCTGTGCAGGAAGAGCCAGGCCCCCCACCCAGCAGGGTCAGGAAGCTGCAGGGGCAGCTGTAGCAACCACCACCCATCCTTCGGGCCACCCAGCCATGCCTGTGGTGCTCCCCGCCCCGGTGCATGGAGACGCTGGGGCAGATGCTATCTGTGCATCGAAGGGGGAGGGACATGCTGTGCAGCGTCATGGCACCGGCACCCAGGGTCCAAATGCAGCAGTGTCACCTGCTGAACGGACCAGCCAGGGTCAGGTAGCTGCAGGGGCAGTTGTAGCAACCACCACCCAGCCTCTGGGTCACCCAGCCATGCCCGTGGTGCACCCTGCCCCTGACACGGAAATGCTGGGCAGATGCTATCCGTGCATCGAAGGGGAAGGGAAATGCTGTGCAGCGTCATGGTACCGGCACCCAGGTACAGCCACCTGCAAGGGCACCTAGAGTCACACCATCAGTGTGTGATGCCACAGCCCAGGCCATCAGTACTCCAGCCCCTACTGACCCAAGTGGTCCCAACCACTCGGGGTCTGCACAGCCTCGTAAGAAGGCAAAGCGTGCAGTAGGCAAACAGGCTCAGTCACAAGGCACGGCACAGGAGACCTGCACGTCGAGGAAGAGCTCCAGGTCCTCGTGGACTACGTGCAGGTACACCAACACAACAGTGTTGTGCAGGCAGGGAGCACACGTACACCTGCCCAGCGTATGGCCCACTGGCAGTGTGCCGCTGACCGTATTAACGCCTTGGGCCATGAGAGGCGTTCAGCTAATGACGCAATGAAGCATTGGAATGACCTCCAGCGGCAAACCAAAGGTAAGATGGGTGCCAACTATGCCTCTACTCTGGTAACTGGAGGTTGGAGGTGGGACACCACGAGAGGACGAAGGAGTCACTCCACAGAAGATCATAGGTGCTATTATTGATGTGGAGCAGATACAAGGTGTGGGAGACCTGCCAATTTATGAAGGAATGTCTGGTAAGTGGTGATGTGTGTGTGTCCAGGTCATGTGTATGTTGCTTGAAGTGTGTTGGTTGTCTGGCAGTTCTGGCTGCATTTGCAGGACTGCAATTGGTGAACCATGTCATGGTGGACTGACACATGCTTGTTGGCCTGCAGACTGCATACACACAATGTGCTGCACACCGTGACAAACCCCATCACCACCCCTGCTCACTCCTTCCATGCCACTCTGTCCAGGCTCTCTTGGCCCTCTTCCTGCTCCAACTTGTGATTTCTGTGCCTCTACTCTCTTCCCTCTGCAACTCATCCTGACCTGGACAGTGGGGAGTGTCCTTCTGTCTTGGTGCCAGGTATTGTGTCTCCCTAGGACTGTGATGATGGCACTGGCTCCCAGTGACTACGACTGTTTATTTTCAATCGCTCTGCATTGTCCAAAGTGCCTTATGGGTCCTGGTGCCGCAGGTCCTTCAACTCCATCTTCTCAATTTGCTTCTTTCTCATGGTATTTGAACATCCCTTTCCTACTCCCTCATGGTCAGTTACTTCTCAGAGCAATTAGTTGGTGGTTAATGTCTATCTTCGGCTGTGGCCTCCCTCTGCTAAAGCCTCCCTGCCTCAATGGCACTGGAGGTGAACTTCTCTGGGTCTGGGGGCTCTTATGATCCTTCCTCACGTGTTCTGCTTTCTCTACCTCCTCTCCCCTGCTGGAGTCCTGGATGACTGAGGGAATGCACTAGTCACCTGGCCCCACTATGATCTCCGACACAGGCCTCTGAGCCACCAGTTGTACCCATGCACTGCCTCCTTGCCATACTCCACACTCGGTGGCTGTTTACTGAATCCCTACAACCTTCTTGCAGCTTTTGACAGCTGATGCCTGCGCATACACTTCCACCAGCCCACCGCATTTTCGTTGATAATTTAGTTGTATTTAATTGGTATGCTATTCCCATGTGTGCACTGCCCACTCCCACTTCCAACCCCAGGTCTCACCTTCACCATGCCTATTCACTCGCATGATGTCAATGTGAGCTGGCCTCATGGGATGGGTGTGTCTGGCTTCACTCTATTCCATCATCCTTGCACCGTGTGACACCTGTGTGCATTGAGTTTGTGATTTACACATCATGTCATATCAAATCCATTGTACATGGCTCTGTGACAGTAGTCAGCAAGTCCCATCTCATGCAGTATTACAGGTCAGGCATGGCTATGGTACGTGGCATATGTGTTTTTGCATCTGTGATGTTGGTGGATGAACTATGCCAGTCAGGTCTTCATGTTTGTAGCAGGTGCTATGCACCGTGCACTACAGATTGTATTTAGCCCTTCCACACAGGTCCATGGCTACTTTCATGCTACCCTTCACTTGCATTGACACTCGTAGGTGCAGGAGTTTGTGACATGGCAGGTTGATGTGTTACATGATGACATTGTGATGCCTATGTGTGTGGTCTATGGTATTTACATTGCTCTTCGTTTATTTTTCTGTCCATGTGCAGGTGATGAGGCACTGGATGCAGAGGAGGAGATGGAGGAGGGACAGGATAGTAAGCCACGACCATCCACCAGTGGAGGGCGTGGTGTGGTAGCTCATGAGGTTCCACTGGTGCTACAGGCCATCCTGGCCCAGACTCAGTCTGAGTCTGCCTCCGAGGAAGCCTTAGGCTCTGGTGGTGAATCAGATATGGATACCTGTGTGGTGTTGCAGGTGAGAGCATCGAATGTGGGTGCTGTTGCATCCCAAACAACTGGAGGGGGGAAGACCCCTCACAGGGCCAGTCAGTGTCAGGACGTCCATCTGTCGTGGTTAAAGTTGAAGGGTCACGCTCAACAGTATTGTATCCTGGTCCTGGGTCAGCAGATCAAGGGAGGGATGCAGTCCTGCAGCCACAGAGGGCGTCATCACATCAAGGGGCAGGTACCCTTGGCCTAGGCAGGCGTGGGGTACGCCAACCCGGTGGCCGTGTGTTAGCTGGCGATACTGTGGGAGCAGTCCATGTATGCTGTTGCACAACAACAGGCTGTTTCACATGAGATGTTGGCTCAGGGCATGGATAGGGTGGCCAATTCTGTGATACCCCCAGCAAGACAGCTGGAGCACCAGCAGCAGGCATTGTGGTTCACATGCCGTTCACACAGGTTGAACATGGTGGGCAGCAACAGGAGCTGATGGGCAGAACTGAGGGCTCTGCGTGCATCCTTGGCTGCAGAGGGTCGGGCCAACAGGGAAGCCCTGAAGTCAGAGTATAGGTCCCTCAGGGTTGCACTGACTGTACTCGAGGCATCCAGCAGTAGACGGTCTGAACAGCAGATGCAAATGATGACTCGTACCATCACGGAGGAACTGCGTGCATACCGTGAGGTGATGCATGGAGACCTCTGGGCCACCATATTAGATGCAAGCATCTTAGTCCCGCATGGCCACTGCCATGGAGGACCAGTCCAGGGCTATACGTGGCTACCTCCCTTTCCACTACCACATTCTGATGCAGCACCAGAGGGTGGCGACAGCAGCAACAGGTCTCCTACTCCAACATAACCGTGCAGCCCATTAACCCATGTGGGTGTTGATGTGCACCCTGCACCTCCTCCCTCCTGGGTGGGCATCCACTGTAGGTTCCAGCTGGACCCATAGAGGCTTGTCTCATGTTGGTGTTTGTACCTTGGGTCCAGACACATATGCCACTCCTGCTTCCCCTTTCCATGGGCTTGCTAGGAGTTCAGCGTGTGAAAGTAACTTACACAGTGGCATTGGGCTTCCATTCTATCTGTGGGAAGTCTCAAGTTCGACGTGTGTATACACCCCTAGTGGGATTCATTATTGTTTGTCCAGTGCATGGTTGGCATCATTTTATGTTTGTACATTGAGGTGAATACTTTGTTCATGTTCCATCTTCATGTATTGCCTTGACTGTATCCATTGTTGTTAGTCTTCATGCTGTATGCGCTTCCCTGGCCCCCTTTGGCTAGCAGTGCCACGCACATTTAGAAGGGTGCAATGTAGAGGGGTGGCATGTGCAAGTCATGACACATTGAGGCACATGTGCATCTGGGTATGGTCACGGTCAGACAGATTAACTCTTGGGTCTTGTGTTTCTGGTTTGTTGTACTGGCCAATTGATGTTCCTGTGTACATGATTATATTGATGAGTGAGTTATTTCTGGACTTTTTAGGTTGATCATTGCACGCTTTGTGACAGTAGCGTTATGTGTTGGCCATTTATTTCTCTGTTTGGACATTGCATGCAAAGGCATGGTGTGTCAAGCAGCTGACATGAACTGTGGGAGGGTTTAGGTGAAAAACCAGCATTTAGATGTGTACTTTGTCATGGTGTTTGTGGCATACTCCATCTTCCATGTGTTGCTTTTGTGCACACCAGATTGAGATACTTTTAGTACTAAGGGATGCACACAATGTAGCACTTTCCGAGGACACATTCTCAGGGTGTTAAGGTTGGGACAGATGATTGTCCCTTTGTCATCATCGATTGTCACCTGGACTGTGCAAGGAATGTGTGCACTCCGCAGAGGTTGGATTTTAGGTGAAAAATTGTGCCACAAGCTGGGTACGGGCAGCCTCGCCACATGCCCTTTCCCCTCCCATGCGCAGCCACCGTTCATGTGGTTGGGGGTGTGGTGTCACCACCATGTCCACCAGTACACCACGCCGTGTTGCAACGTTGTGCAGGACACATGTTGCCACAATGATCCTGCACACTACTGGTGGTGCATATAGTAGCTCACCACCAGAAAGGTCAAGGGAGCGGAAGCGTGACTTTAGCACTCCGAATGTGCGCTCTACTATGCCCCTAGTTGCAATATGGGCTGCCTTGTATCTTACCTGGGGTGGTGTGGTGGGGCTCCGAATTGGCATCATCATGTAGATGCTCAGAGGGTAGGCACTGTCCCCTGTAGAGGTGAGATGGGTTGTCAGTGGTGTGGTTTTGTCTGTGTGAGACATGCATGCATTTGCAGGGCCATTTGTACTCATCAATGAGCCATGTGTTGCAATGCCTCCCAGCTTCCAGGGCCCACTGTAGTGGTGACATTCTGAATATTAAACTATCATAGATGGACCCCGGATAGTTGGCATATACAGAGGTGATGATTCCCTTGGCATCAGATACAACCTGCACGTTGAAGGAATGCCAGTGCTTCCGATTGCGATAGATGTGCTCTGTGGCCATAGGTGGACGTAGGGCCACATGGGTGCAATCGATGGCACCAAGCACTTTAGGGAAGTGTGCCACCCCGTAAAAGTCCTGTACCACGGCCTGCCTTTCTGCAGGTATTCTGGGCATGTATATGTGCCTGCGGACTGAGGGGCGTGCAGTCATGATTGCCAACACATGGTGTAGGCAGCGTGACTGCGTGGCCTGTGAAATGCCCCCATCAATGGCAGTTGTCCGCTGAAATGACCCAGTGACCAAAAAACGCAGTACATTGAGCACCTTTTCCAAGGGGCTCAGTGCTTGGGAGCACAGGGTGGGTGATGTGAGGTCATCTTCCCACTGCGTGACCAGGTCTAATATGATATGAGGTGGAAACCTATACCTGCCATTGACCTGGTCATCAGGCATCCCAAAAAGGCTCGTCCTGGGTAAAAAAATGTGTGCCCTAGCTATCCTCCTCCTCATAACTGTATAGCATGTTGGTTTTTTGCGCGCCCTTTTTATGCATTGTTTTTAGTGCGCTGTGACACTTACACCTGCTTTCGCCTGCTTTCGCTTGGTGGACATGTTTACGGATTAGCGCGTTTTTTCCCGCGCGCAGGAGAGCCCTGTTCAATTCAATGAATACATATTGTTAGTGCGCGTGTGGGCGTTGCAAGTATTTTACTGTGGTACTTCCCACGTAACGCCCACATTTATGCTTGTTGTTCCCCATTCCACGTGTTCCGCCCCCTTTTTAGGTGACTGAGCTATACGGTATGCGCCTTCGCTGGGCATCTCGCGCAAGCCGTTTGTGGTGTCGCAGTGACATGTTGGACCCGCGCAGATTTGGCGCAAGTCTCCGGTAAGCCACGCGCTATGTGTTCCAGGAATCAACAAACGGGCGCTTGCGCGCATTTTGCACGCAAGTGCCCGTTTTTCAGCGCTATTTTATTCTATGAATCGGGCCCTAAATTGAAAAAAGCTATGAATGAATAACTGACTTTTTCAGCTCTGTATCAGTTCTCACTCCGGGGGTGGCTCTGGTTTACAGCTGTCATAAACCCCTTATGATATCAAACCTGAAAGAAATCTAGAACAAAAAATCAACAAATCTATTACAACTAAATTAATTCCATACAACATTTAATGTTTTCAATTTATGACCATCAACATTACATGGTACTGATGATGTAACGTTGATGGTCATGAAGTGAATCACATATCGAACTCAATGAAACCTCATACATAAACACTGCATACACAACATGTACAATAAGAGCTAAACCAGTTAACCAATCACAATTAGGAAAAGGGAGAGTGTAAGTTTACATAAGGACAATACTCTCAGATACAATATTTAATTAAATTAAACAATTAAATTAAATAAGTGTAGCCAGTTGGAGACAGAATGAATGAAATTGGTATCGTTATTTTCTGGCTACTTTTATGCACACCGACCGGTTTCAACGTTAACACACCATTTCAACGTCTTCATCAGGGGAAGAAAAGTTTGACAAAACAAAAGTCTAAGCTACACCTATTACGGGGCCTATAAATTAACAAAGGATACCAGGCAAACATTGTGGATTCCTCTGAAGTACTTGAAATGAAGCTCCACCAGCCAACCAGCCGCTGGGCATTACAAATTCAGCCAACTGGGTGGGCATGGGTATAAGAGAACACAAGCCCGCAAAGATGGAAAGCTGGGCTAATGAACCAGATGATCACACACGTGCACAATGAATGTGCTAAATTGGTGCTGAGACTCTGAAGCCCCAGTTACAACAGGGACTTTAATTGGTGTTCCACTTGGGTACGGGGCTTTTTCATATTTTTACTAAATCCCAACCTTATTACCGGGTTAAATTACTGCCATTCACAAGTGCTGTGATGCCTGAGTGCTTCCTACTCACACAGCTGTAGATGGAAACTGATTGGTCTCCAAGTGATTGCAACTCATCAAAGGGGAGCACCGACTAGGGGCGCTGTTGCGCAGCTAGGAAGTGGCTGCCTGACTGTGAGGCTCCATCTCGGGCCACATCCTGAACAGATAAATATCCTTAACGGTGCTACTTTTTGACACAACAAGAACAATCAACGGCAGAAGGCTTGGTGCAGGGGTTGTCTCGCTCTGAGCATCCCTTGATCTGTGGCGACCGAGGATTTCTTCTTGGCAGTCGCCAAGCAGGAACAGAGATCACAGAGATCAAAGACAAAAGGGGCAGGCGGCATGAACAAAGGCCCTATGGATTCTTTCACCAACTCTCAGACACCAGTGGCGAACTTGGCGGTGCCCCCGCAACACCAACCGGTAATCCTATAGGGGACCACCTACTAACAACTGTACAGTCAGGCTTTCTATCCGTGAATGTCAAACTTGATGACATAGTAGCAACAATTGGGTCACTCAAGGCAAACCTGGAGAATGAGAGCGCTCGGATAACAGAAAACGGAAGCCAGAATAAGTGTGACTGAGGACAAGGTGAATCAACATGAGCGAGACATAACACACTTAAAGGGGGAGTTGTCCAAGATAAGGGGAAAATTTGAAGATTTGGAGTCGAGGTCCAGGAGGAGCAATGTAGGAATTGTTGGAGTTCCAGAATCCGCATGCTAAGGCCGGATGGACATTTTTGTGGAGGCACTTCTGAAGTCCCTGTTTTCCACAGCTTCTTTTTCTGAACAATTCCTAGAAGAGCGGGCTCATCGCACCCTGGCCCTGACATCCAAACCAGGGGCCTCTTCCCTCACCATTATAGCGAGGCTGCTGAATTACAGAGACAGAGGGCCTCATTATAAGTTTGCCGGTCCAGTAACAAAGGTACCGGTAAGCTTGCTGGTACCCTTGTTACCGGATTGGCAAACAACGAGCTCTGCTCGCGGGTGCCTTCCCGCCCGCCAGTTCTGACCTGGCGAGCGTACGGCACCTGCGAGCAGAGCATGTCGGATGCACCGGTACCATTCAAGAATGGTGCCGGTGCATCCGACCTCCCCATTCCAATAGAGCCCTTTGGGGCTCAAATGGGAATGGGGAGCATTTTATTCTGACACCCGCGAATGGGCAATTACCGGGTCCGGCGGGGCCGCAATGATCTGGTAATTGCCCATTCGCGGGTGCCGGAAATATTCACAAGTTTGGCGGCAGCCTGATGGCTTTACCAGCAAGGCTACCGCCAAACTTGTAATGAGGCCCAGAGACTTAATCCTTAGAATGCCAGAGAACTGGGGACTTTGAGGTATGAAAGAAAGCAACATTCACATATATCCAGATTTTGCTGCGGGGATACAGGCCCAGAGGAGGTCATACGATCTGGTGAAGAGACAACTTAGACTGCGCCGGATTCCGTATGCTTTGATCTTCCCGGCGAAGTTGCAGATTCAGCATGGTGGCAGGGTGCATTTTTTTGAAAACCCTACTGAAGCTATGAACTATGTTGAATCTTCTATCCCAATTCCACTCCGGAACCGAGGTATAGACCAGAACAGAAGCCCAGAAGCCCAAGGCCGGATGCTGAAAGGAGAAATC
Source organism: Ambystoma mexicanum (assembly GCF_040938575.1). Classification (NCBI taxonomy): domain Eukaryota; kingdom Metazoa; phylum Chordata; class Amphibia; order Caudata; family Ambystomatidae; genus Ambystoma; species Ambystoma mexicanum. Next base: position 1,464,581,975 of record NC_090935.1, read on the forward strand.
CTGCAGACTGAGCTATGTAAACTGTTATATCCTTTATACTTTGTATTATAAGACAGAGTAATTGGGTAGCACCAATATATTTGAGTTAGAAATGCCCGAGCAGTGGCATGTGGTTGTGGCTGGCATGATTGCTGCAGCATACGCACCTCGGGAAAGTTCCAAGAGTTATTGGGTTACATCATCTAGTTGTGGTTTATGGTGCGGGTGGTGGGATGGTTCCAGACATTACCCAGTGTAAACTTAAACCTGAATCAGAGGCTGATTGGTCTGGGTTGTTAATCGGGGATTATGGCGTGAACAGTTTACCCGGAAAAGCTGTTGGGAGTGGGAAGGGAGGGGGGAAAAGACAGGATGGTTTGAAAAGGTTAAATGTTTTGAAAATAATGGTCATGTTGCAAAGAAATGTATGAACAATGTATGAACAATAAGTGTGCACATACTGCATTGGTTAGAAGAGTTTATCGTAAATGGCAACTAAAAGTCCCGTAGGCAAAGGGCTGCAAATTAAGCTGATGACCTGGAATGTCCGAGCCCTTAACAACCCAGGTAAGGCAAGGAAAGTCAATGCATATGTGTCAAGACATGGCCCACAGATGCTGGTGTTGCAGGAGACACATGCTCTGCAGAAAGGGAATAACTCCTTTGCCCACAATTGGGGCCCTTTAAGATACTGCACAGAATACTCTACGCAGGCTAGTTGTGTCTTTACTCTTATCCATCCCTCAGTGGGTTTCCGGTTTACTAGAAGCAAGATTGACCCATGGGACGATATGTACTAGTGTGGGGGGAGATTGCTGGGCACCTAACTGCATTGGTGAATACTTATGTACCTAATCTGGATGATCCGGAATTTTACCAGACAATCGTGGACAGGCTTATCCCACTAGACGAGACCCAGTAATTTGGGGGGCTATTTTAATACCATTCTTAACATAAAACTGGATCAGTCCTCTGATGCCCACGGGTACTTACAAAAGCAGCTAAAACATTACATCCAATTCTATTGCAGCTACCCTTCCCGGATGTGTGGAGAACACTTCATCCACATAGTAAGGAGTTCACGTACTATTCAACGGTTCATGATTCAGAGTCCCGTATAGATTATTGTTTATCAACCACCTCGATTGCCAATATGGTACAGAGTTGCAATATCCTTCCACGTACACTGTCCGACCACGCCCCGGCCTCTTTGTCTCTTGAACTGCATGACTCACCATCACAAGCACCACAATGGAGGATGCCTTCTGCAATCCTTAGAGACCCCTGTTTGCCTGAGACCTTACATGCTGAAATTGCAGAATTTTTTGCAATTTATGTTGGATCCGTTCGCACCCATATGGTGCTTTGGGAGACTTTAGTTTGGGTCGGGGGAATTATTATGGCCAAAACCTCCAGATCACTCAAAAGTCTTAGAAGCGAATTAGGTCAAATTGAATCCTAGCTCTGGGAACACGAGAACAAATATGGTACAACACATAAGGAGGAGACTCTAGCACTGATTCAGGAGCTATTAGGTGAATTCCACAAGTTAGCAGATAGAGAGGTATTGTATATGGCCACCACAGTAAGGGCTCGCAGATATGGAGAAGGGGATAAAGCTGGTAGATCACTTGCTAACCTGTTAAAAGTCTAGAATTATCGCAACCCCATTGCTGGGATTCAAACTGCAGATGGTTCAATCATAACCCACGACAAAGACATTAATGACGCATTCACACATTTCTATTCCACGCTACATTCCAATTGGGATGATGTCACAGAAGATGAACTCTCTAAATACCTAATGGCATTGGAACGCCCCACGATCTCGTCCGAAGCCAAACTCACTCTACGTCAACCCATAACACAAGACGAGATTGTTAGTGCCATTCAGTCGCTGGCATCTGGGAAGGCGCCGGGGTCAGATGGCCTGGGGATCGAATTACATAAGGAATTCCACCAGGAGCTGCCACCTTTCCTACTGGGGGTGTGGGAGGAATCTATGGAACAGGGCTCACTTCCGCAGTCGATGTGTGAAGCTATTATTACTGTGATACTTAAACCTCATCGACCCCCCACACGTTATGGCCTCATACAGGCCTTTGTCATTGATCAATACGGATGCTAAAATATTCGCGAAAATCTTGGCTTCTATGTTTCTCCCAAGTATGCCCCATTTAGTGCATCTGGATCAATCAGGCTTTATTCCCACGAGGTCGACCGCATTGAATCTTCGTCGCTTGTTTGGGGTGATGGCACAGGTGCGTCCTGGTGCGACAGTCGTAGTGGCCGCCCTAGATGCCGAAAAGGCATTTGACTCTGTATCATGGAGATATTTGTTCATGGTGCTGCGCTGTATTTGGAACGGCCCCTACTTCCTGAGCTGTGTACGACTCCTGTATACCAAACAGGGCGCTAAAGTCCTAACAAACCGAGCACTGTCAGCATTATTTTCCCACGAGAGGGGCATTAGACAGGGCTGCCCCTTCTCCCCAATACTCTTTGCCCTTACCGTCGAACCGATGTGGCTGCTTTTGTTAGGCAGGTACATAGACATAGGGGGATTAGAATAAGCGGTTCTCCACAGATAATATTGTTATATGCCGATACCCTCCTGTATGTCCGAGACCGCAAATACAACCTTGAACCCATAATGAATGACATCCATTCTTTTTCTCGATACTCGGGCTATAGAATAAACGATTCCAAATCAAAATTGTTTCCTATGGCACCCATCACCACGCAGCCACCCAGCATAGGTGGGTTTAAATGGGCACCGATTTGTTTCCGGTACTTGGGTATTATGCTGTCGTCTGACCGACAATCATTATATGCAGACAATTATGATGCTTACTTGCAACAACTATCTACAAAGCTACGGTTATGGGCAAAACTCCCAATTTCTCTTTATGGGCGGGTTGTGCTTTTGAAAATGGTGGTCCTCCCGCAATTGTTATATTTCTTTTGTAATATCCCCTTATGACCAGGAAGGGCCTTCTTCGCTAAGCTTATCACTACTGCCACAGCATGCCTTGTCTGGGGGCCTGCTGTGGCAAAGATAAACTGGCATAAATTATTTGAACCTTACACAAGTGATGGACAAGCAGCACCTGACTTTGAACTCTACTACTTGGCGTCACAAGTCCAATTTGCAAGATATTAGTGTAACCCTGAAGACACAGCTGCTCACATACCATTGGAGATATATGCGGCATCCCCCACTGACCTTAGTTCAGTTAGATTTAGTGAAAGACATAGGGACTCCTGAGCTTTTGACCCTGTTCATACCACTGTCAGTGCATGGTCTAACATTTTAGTGAAAATCGACGAGGAGATGCCCTATGAACAAAGAGCTACACTATGGTGCTTTCCGGGAATCTCCCCCACCTTCGACAAGATGCTACAGAGGTCTTGGGATCCCACCAAGCAATTGAAAATAGGCGATATGTACCCTGTGGGGGAGAATGTTACTCAAAGAGATTTTGTGAATACTGTTGGGGGCGGGCAGTTGAAATTGCTGCAATACCACTGAATGAGAGCTGCATTCCGTAAAAGATGGCCATCATTTGCGAAGGAACCAGATTCACACAAATGCATAAGAGCCATCATGTCTAATGATGGTACGAAAAACAGAGTGTCCAGATTATATGGGTTAATACAATCTCATATTCCTCTGCAAAACTCCATTAAAACAGCATGGGAGGCGAGTGTGGGAACCATGATTGGGGATGATAAATGGCGTAAATACTGTCAACTAATTAAATCAATATCTTTGAATGCAGGGTTCCATCTGATTCAGTTCTAGATCCTGAACCAATTACACTATACCCCTGCTACAATGGCTAAAAACATGACAGACTGTACTGGTGAATGAATATGGCAGGCTGCAGGCTGTTGCCTTCTATATATATTGGCCATGCCCCCTGATTGCGTCATTCTGGGGCAGAGTTGCTGAGGCCATAGCCTCATCACGAGTTGGGTGGTAACGCTGGCGCTATTAGCGCCGGTGTTAATAGCCCTACTGCCAAACCCCCCAGCGCTATTAGGGCCGGATCACGGGTTTGGCGGAACGGTATTGCCCATTCCCCATTGGGCCCATTTGGGAATTCCTCATTACCTATTGGGCCCAATGGGGAAAATTTGCGCTATTTCAGCCGACAGATTTCCCGCCGGCGGTAAACGCGCCGAAAATCATCAAATTTGCCAGAGATTTCCCCCCAGCTCAGAGCTGGGGGAAATCCACCAAAGCCATGATCTGGCAGACCCTTAAATGCAGCAGTAATAGCGCTACTGCCGCATTTAAGGGTTACCGCCAAACTCGTGATGAGGCCTCCACATTCCATCCTCTCTGGCTCCTCTTAAGTACCTGTTTGGCGATATTGGCAAATCATCTGGGACTACAAGAAGGCTTGTTAATGTTGCATGTGCTGTAGCTAAGAAATGCTTATTAAAGTGTTGGAAGTCTAAAAATGCACCCAACCTGGACGATTGGCTTTGTGAGCTAAATTATGTTAATAAATGTGAAGAGCAATTTGTTCTCTCTGTACCTACGAAATGGCGCCCTAAGGACATTTGGGCCCTGTTCAGAATGTATTTGTGTGAGATGGTCTCTGACAGTGACAGCTCTTGAACCAAATCATGTGTTGATTTCTGATGAAATGTTGCACACTGCATGTATATAACTCTGTACCGTGTTGCTTGTAACGTGTGACCATTGCATAAACAAAGTTGTTTTTTTAAAAGTGGAGAGCACCAGCAAGCCTGCCTCTATCAAGAAATGGCATACAAATAACACTACTGGATCGCGAGATCACTCGCATGTGGACCAGCAGGGATTCATTAATATCCCCCTTATGACACAACAATTTGAATGAGTGTCGGAAGCGGCCTCTGTGAGTCTGTGAGTCGTGGTGGAGGTGGAGGTGCGGCTTGACACGGTGCGGCGGGACACGCCTCCTTGCGTTTCCCTACACCAGAGGGTCCTTTCCTCTGTTTCCTGGTTCGAGTGCGCGATCCGAGATGAGCGGATACGCTGCGCAGCGGAGACGGAGCTGCGAGCGGAGAGCAGAAGGGGGCGGGTGACGAGAGAAGAGCCTCCATCAGCTCCACCTCGGCAGGCTCTGCGCTGGATTGACCTTGAGCACTGGAGGGCATATGAGGGCATACGAGTGCCCAGGACCCATTAGCTATCTCCCCACAGCGCCGGCCACCCTATAGTGGGGGAGTATGAGAGTGCAACGGGTGTGCAACAGGTGAATTGAGGAGAGTTTCCTGCCACCTGCCTTCTGTCTCCTGCTTTAAGAGTGGGAGCTAGCGGTGGTTTAGGTGCCTGTGAGGGGAGTGCCACACACACTGCCTGGCAGAACCCGGCTGTCCCTGTCTTGTGGCTCATTGGAGCCTTAGGGCCCAGATCTCCGGCACGACTGTAGCCATTCATTGGGGACTGCAGGCGTCTAAGCCTTTGACCAAATAGCTGGCTTGACCGGAGGTCAATAGAAGGGAGTAGTTTCTTACCTGTAACTCCATTTCTCCAGCGTTGGTATCTTTCATGGATTCACATGCTTAGAATATTCCCCGTCGTCAGACTGGGAACCATCGGTACACATATATAGTTGTTTCCTATAGGAAAAAACTTCTGACACTTGTGTGTCCTATCCACATCCACGTCCTCTCCGGGGCCGTCCATGCATGCCCCGTAGGACGTAATGGTATAAAATCCCCGCCCCCGCGGGACCCGTCAGATTTCGGCCCTTCCAAAGTAGAAAAGGGGAAACCTGTTTATGCACATATGTTGCACATTGCATTTCGGGGAGGCTGGTGGGCGCATGTGAATCCATGAAAGATACCAACGCTGGAGAAATGGAGTTACAGGTAAGAAACTACTCCCTTCTCCAGCATTGGATCTTTCATGGATTCACATGCTTAGAATAGATTGTATAGCAGTATCCTAGAAGAAGGAGGTGAGAATGCAATGCAACATACATCACAAAACCACTCCCAGTCCAAATATATATATATATGTACGTAGGCAGCAACATATTTTCTGATATAAACATATTCATAATATATAATTATATATATATATATATATATATATATATATATATATAATATATATATATATATATATATATATATGATACATTACTCACCGTAATCGTATTTCTGATGCTTGTATCTGCTTAGATTCACATGCTGTGCATAGGCTGACATCTAGTGGAAGCTGCGGAGTATTACAGTTTGTTTTTCGAAACTCGAAAATGGGCGTCGACACAGGCGTGCCAGTAATACTATCCCTAGTGTGACGTCCACTGTACCCAAGATCCCTCACGCGTCTAGGATCCTCAGATTGTATTTTTTCTGACATGAGGAAGCATGAGGAGTAGCGTGAGTACAGATAATCCAAGCAGATAGACAGAAAGGTAAGACTACAAGCAATCATGCGCCTTCTCTCGGAGGGGAGGAAGGGTGGGTCGCATGTGAATCTAAGCAGATACAAGCATCAGAAATACGATTACGGTGAGTAATGTATCCCTTCTGAGGCTTGTGGAATCTGCTTAGATCACATGCTGTGCATAGATTAGCGAGCAGTACCAGAAGAAGGAGGTGGGATGTGAGAAGGGTCATGAGCAAACAGGTGTCTTAGAACCGCTTGTCCCACTTGTGTATCTGTCTTGGAATGAGTGTCAATGCAGTAATGCTGAGTAAAAGTGTGAATAGAGCTCCAAGTAGCTGCTTTGCAAATGGTGTCGATGGTAACATTTGCAATGGAAGCCAGAGTGGCCCCAATGCCTCTAGTAGAGTGGGCCCTTGGCGTAAAAGGCAAGAGTTTTTTCAGAAAGAGAGTAACACAGCTGTATACAGTTGATAATCCACTTCGAGATAGCGCCTTTAGAGACGCGATCTCCCTCTCTGCCTGTAGCTACGGAGACAAACAGTTGATCTGTTTTCCTTAGCGGTCTGGTTTTATTTACATAGTAGAGGACCGCCCTACGCACATCTAGGGTGTGTAGTTTCACCTCAGCCGAGCCTTGCGGGTTCTGGAAGAAAGCAGAAAGCTCGATGGACTGGTTTACATGGAACTTTGATATAAATTTAGGTGAGAACCTAGGGTGTGTGCGTAAAACCAGTTTGTCTTTGTGGATAGTAAAGAAAGGATCCTGCACTGACAGAGCCTGAATTTCACTGACCCTTCTTATAGAGGTAATGGCTACTAAGAAGGCCGTTTTATAAGTCAGGTGTTTGAGACTACTTTTATGCATGGGTTCGAAAGGGGGGCCCATGAGCTTAGCTAGCACCACATTAAGGTCCCATCCTGGCGGTGGGTTCGAAATAGGAGGGTGAAGTCTCTTTACTCCTTCCATGAAGGCTTTAACTACTGGTACTTTCCACCACGACACCTTGTTATGGGATGTGGTGTAAGCCGAGAGGGCTGCCAGGTGTACTTTCAGAGAGTTAAAAACCAATCCTGCATCCAGCAGGTGGAGCATGTATGTCACAACGTTGGAAGGAGTGCAATCAACAGGGTTGATTTGTTTATTCTGGCACCAAATAACGAATCTCTTCCACTTGTCAAAATAACAGTGCCTTGTGTTTGGTTTTCTGGATTCTTTTAGGATGTCCATACACCTCTGTGGTAAATTGAGATGGCCAAACTCTATGACCTCAGGGGCCATGCTGCCAGGTTCATTGAGTTGGGTTCCTGGTGCACTGTTTGACCTTGTTGCTGGGACAGTAGGTTGTACCAGGCTGGGAGTTAGATGGGCTCGCACACCGCCATCCTGCGTAGGTGTGGAAACCATGGTTGTCTCGCCCACATGGGAGCAACTAGGATGAGCGTCATCGATTCCTTGTTCATCTTGTACACCACCTTCCTGATGAGAGGAGTTGGTGGAAAAGCGTACGCAAACATCCCTGACCAGTTCATCCACAGGGCGTTCCCTTGGGAGTCTGGCTGGGGGAACCTGGATGCAAATCCTGGGCATTGTTTGTTTTCGCTTGTGGCGAATAGGTCTATAGTGGGGAAACCCCACTGAGAGAAGAGATCTTCTACGATATCTCTGTGAAGGACCCATTCGTGTTCCTCTGGGAGGGAGTCTCTGCTTAGGGCATCCGCTAGGGAATTGAGCTCCCCTGGAACATGTTGTGATGACAGGAAGATGTTCCGTCTGAGTGCCCATATCCAGATTTTCTGGGCAAGCTTGGACAGATTTGGCGAACGAGTCCCTCCTTGTTTGTTCAAATAGAACATGGCTGTCGTGCTGTCCGTCCGGATCTGCACCGACAAGTTTAGCAGATGGGGCTCAAACGCCCGAAGCGCTCGGAATACTGCCAGAAGCTCTAGCAGGTTGATGTGGTTCTTGGCTACTGAGTGAGACCAGAGACCCTGAGCTGTGTGGTGGAGATGGTGAGCTCCCCACCCAGTCAGGCATGCATCTGTAGTCACCACTGCTTGTACTTCGGGATCGTAAAAGGGTTTTCCCCTTGCGAGATTCTCTCTTGTCCACCAGTGTAAGCTCTGTACGAGTGTTGGCGAAACGACCACTAGATCGTCCCACTGACCACTTGCCTGAGACCACTGTTTCGCCAACCATTCCTGCATGGGACGCATGCGCAGACGCGCGTGGGGGACCAGGTAAATGCATGACGCCATCATGCCCAGTAACCGCATTGCTTTGCGTACCGTTATTTGTTGACCTGACTGATAATGTGGAATTTGCAGTAGTATATTCCGAATTCTCTTTTCCGAAGGGAAGGTCAACCCTTTCTGAGAATCTAGGATTGCTCCTAGGAACTGTTTTGAGGTGCTTGGCACCAGACTTGACTTCTTCTCGTTGATAGAGAAGCCTAATTCGTGGAGGAGGTCGATAGTCCTTTGAATGTTTGACCTGCAAATTCCTGGGGTTTCCCCCGTTATGAGCCAGTCGTCCAGATAAGGGTACACTGGGATTGCCTCCCTGCGTAGGTGAGCGGCTGCCACCGCCAGTACCTTGGTGAACACCCTTGGTGCTGAAGCTATCCCGAAGGGTAGTACCTTGAATTGGTAGTGGCGACTGTCCACCTTGAAGCGCAAGTATTTTCTGTGTGCTGGGAGCATGGAAATATGAAAATAAGCATCTTTCATATCCAAGGTTGCCATGTAATCCCCCTTTTTTAGGAGGGGTATTACCTCTTGTAGCGTGGTCATACGGAATTTTTGGGGCTTGACATACTTGTTGGCAGGCCGTAAGTCCAATACTGGGCGCATTGTTAAATCTTTCTTTGGCACAAGGAAGTAAGTTGAATAGATACCCTTGTTTACCTGGTGTCCTGGGACGAGTTCTATCGCGTCCTTTTCTAGCAGAATGGCGATCTCCTCGAGAAGGATCTTCTGATGTTCTAAGGAGTGTACTCTTTGTCGTGGAGGGTGGTTCCGGGGACGCTGCAGTAATTCTTTACAATATCCTGTGGACACTGTTGACAGCACCCATCTGTCTGAGGTGATCCCTTCCCAAGCCTGGGTGAAGTTGGAAATGCGTCCCCCTACTGGGGTTGCGTGAGAAGGGACCCTGAACTGAGCGTCACTGCTTTGGTGGAGGCGTGCCACCTCCCTTGTTGGGGCTGCCTCTGCCTCTTCCACGACCTCTTTTGTTACCCCTGCCGTAACTCTGGGTAGACTGCTGGTTGTTGTTCCATTGTGTACCCTGTCCTTGGGCATAGTTGCCTCTTTGTGAATTTTGGCCGCGTGGGCGATGAAAATTACTGTTCCCCCTCTGGTTAGGGGGTTTGTTGGTAAGCTGGCCAAGGGATTTGAGAGTCTCGTACTCGTCCTTGGCATTCTTAAGTGCGTCTTCGACCGCTTTCCCAAACAATAGATCGGGTTCCACCGGCTTGTCTATTAATGAAGCCTGTGTTTCTGTTTTGAACCCCGACTGCCGTAACCACGCATGTCTCTTGATAACAGTACCTTCTGCTATCAATCTTCCTGCGTTGTCCGCGGCGTCGAAAGTTGCTTTTAATATGCAACCAGACACGGCTCTCCCTTCTGCCGAGATCCGAGCCAACTGGCCCTTAAACGGTTCAGGAGCAGAGGCTATGAGCGCCGCGACCTCTTCCCATTGATGGCAGTTGTAACTTGCCAACAGGGTGGTGGAGTTTGCAATCCTTGCTTGGTAGGCGGACGTTGAGGCTACCTTCCTGCCAAACCCGTATAGTCTTTTGCTCTCCTTGTCGGGAGGAGCTTCTGATGACGATAAGGGTGTCCCAGCCCTCTTCCGAGTGTTGGTAACCACTAGGGAGTCTGGTTTAAGCTGTCCTCTTATATAAAGAGGGTCAGACTGGGCTGCCCGAAAAAGTTTTTCGACTCTGGGGTTGACGGCTCTGGTGAGGTTTGGATTCACCAGGGATGGATCTATTCTACGTTGGATGGATTTAAGGATAGGGATGGTTTGAGCGACCGGCCTCCTTTCTCCCACCAACTCTTCTGCGAAGTCCCTTTCCTCCTGTACACCGTGGGTGTCGATGTGAAAATGTTCTGCCGCGCGAGCGAGAACTTCATTAAGGAGGGGCTGGTTATCAACTGGCGAGTCGGTAACTGGGGCTTCGCTTTCTACCGGGGAATCTACTCTGTAAATTTCCTGCTCGTCTTCTACCTCCTCCAGGTCCTCATCATCCGCATAGTATTCAGTCCCGGTTTGTTCCTCCATAATTGTAAACTCCTGGTCCCCTTCAGGGAAAGGCTGTCCTTGGTATCTGGGGTGTGGAGTAGAGTATGGAGTAGAGTAAGGCTGCACCTCGAAGGGTTCAGGTCTTTCGAACCGGGCCTTTTTACTTAGGGGGATAGGATCAGAGGAGCCTGAGGGTGTGGCCCCTTGAGGGTCATACGAAAGGAAATGTTCTGGGTTCTTGTCATAAAAATCAGCTAAGGAAGACATCCTTGACATGACCCTGTCTATGTCTTCACTGGACCATTCTTTGGAACAGGGTATGGCTTTAGTAGGCAACTTAGAGGACTTATCAAGGGTAGCCTTGCTGGATGTTGATGTCCCAGTAGATTTATGTTTGTCTGTCTGCTTAGGGTGGAAGGATGGTCTTACAGGAGTGGAAGGCTGAGCTTTCCGCTGTTTCCCCCCCTCCCCGTGCGTGGAAAAATGTTTTCCCTGCCCCTTGGAGGCCCCAGAGACTTTCGACGCCTGGCGTCGAGGGTCGGGAGAGGTACCTTGTTTTGAGCGTGGGGCCTCGCTGGTGTTAACTGCGGCCTCGGTCTCCTGGAGCGCGGCCTGGGGGTGGAAGTCGTCTTCGTCTTCCGACGATCGAACTTCCGTTAATCTAGGGAGCGAGGCACTCTTGGCAAGAGTGGATGATTGCCTTGCGTCATGCGGCGATCTCGATCGAGAGCGCCCAGAGGACACCGAGTCGGACCGTTCTATCTGTGCCTCTTTCCGAGAAGTCGACGTCGTCGAGGTTCGGTTGGACTTAGTGTGCTTAGTGTGTGTAGGGTGTGTAGCGCTTGCGTCGCCGGGGGTCTTCCCCATAGCCGCCCTGCCGGACAACCTTCCGAGGTCGGGGACCTGCGCTCGGCAGTCTTTCGACGCCGTAATGCCCTCGCCGTCCGAAAGTACGGCGTCGCTGCCATCGCTGAAGGCGCCCTCCGCTGCCATGGCCGCCTGCCTGGCGTGGTGGGTCCAACGCTTTGTCGAACGGTCCTTAAGTGTCTTAGGCTTAAACCTACTACACGCTCTGCAGTTCGCTTCGGGGTGGTCCCTCGGCAAGCAGAGATTGCACGTGGCGTGCCTGTCGACCCAAGGGTATTTGCGGTTGCACTTGGGGCAGAATTGGAAAGGGGTACCCTCCATAGGCCCCTTGAGGCAGCGGGCTGGTAAGTGTAGGAAATATATAAGGTGTACCTATATACCAAGAGTGAAGAGTATGTACCACCCCCCACTCTCCCTACTTGCAGGGCCGAGGCCAGCGGCCTACTAGGCCCGGGCCGAGGCCAGCGGCCTTCCGAGGCCCGGGCCGAGGCCAGCGGCCTTCCGAGGCCCAGATCCGTCGTGCAGCAGCCGACGGTCGATGTCTTCTCCAGCCGTCGTCGAGTGTCGAGGGTCGACGTTGGGGTGGGGAAGGATGTCAATAAATAATTTTTCTTCAATAATTAGCAAAAGTATGGCTAAGGCCAGGGAACTCCGCAAGATGCTTCCGACCAGTATGGCGGAAAAAAACAATCTGAGGATCCTAGACGCGTGAGGGATCTTGGGTACAGTGGACGTCACACTAGGGATAGTATTACTGGCACGCCTGTGTCGACGCCCATTTTCGAGTTTCGAAAAACAAACTGTAATACTCCGCAGCTTCCACTAGATGTAGAAATGGAGTTACAGGTAAGAAACTACTCCCTTCTCCAGCATTGGATCTTTCATGGATTCACATGCTTAGAATAGATTGTATAGCAGTATCCTAGAAGAAGGAGGTGAGAATGCAATGCAACATACATCACAAAACCACTCCCAGTCGAAATATATATATATATGTACGTAGGCAGCAACATATTTTCTGATATAAACATATTCATAATACATAATTATATATAATATATATATATATATATACTTAAAATCGACACATCAAGGAAAAACAAACATAGGCAAAGTAAGAGACAACAGCTTCACCATATTTGGCTTACCTCATTGAAAAAGATGGCGCAGCACTGCCCTTCCCATCTGTACTTCATCCGCATGCTGCCTTTCCAGGCAGTAATGGCGTGTGAACGTGTGTGGGACTGACCATGCTGCCGCCTGGCAGATGTCTGTCAGAGGAATTCCTGCCCATAGCGCCGCGGAGGAGGCTGTCGATCTTGTGGAATGGGCTCTAGGGTGCCCTTGTAGGGGCCTCCCGGCCTTGGAGTGACTAAAAGCAATCGCTGACGAGACCCATCGAGCCAGTCCTTGCTTGGAAATTGCCCTTCCTCTCGTCGACGGACCATATGCGATGAACAGCTGTCTGGTAGTTCTGAGTTCTTGCGTTCTTTGCAGATAAAACTTTAATGCCCTTTTCACATCAAGAGTATGAAGAGCCTTTTCCGCCGTCGACGACGGGGTCGCAAAGAAAGTAGGGCGGACAATGGTCAAGTGTTTGTGATAGACCGTCGGCACTTTCGGGATGAAAGTAGGATTAGTTGATAGTATCACTTTGTCCTTAAAGAATCTCATATATGGAGGGTCTATGACTAATGCCTGTAATTCCGACATTCTTCTAGCTGACGTAATGGCAATTAAGAAAGCCAGCTTCCACGATAGGAACTGCATGGATAAAGAGGACATTGGCTCGAAAGGGGGCTTCATTAAGGCCGCCAACACCACATTTAGACTCCACGATGGTGGGAACCGCTTCGTAGGGGGAAAAGTTCTAAAGAGACCCCTCATGAAATGTTTCACCAGTCTGTCGCTGAATAACGGTGAGGACTGTCTCCTCCTCGTGAACCTTGAGATGGCTGCCAGGTGCACCTTGATGGATGAAGAGGATAGCCCACTCTCTGCTAGGTGAAGAAGATACGGTAAAATTTGTTCTGGAGTTACTTCCAAAGGCCGTATTTCGTGCTGCGTTTGACACCACATACAGAACCTTCGCCACTTGTATATGTATGACTTGTTAGTCGAAGGAGCCCTAGCCGCCTGCAGAATTCTCCGGCAATCCGACGAGACTTTCAAATTGCCAAATTCTGAAAAGTCAGGAGCCAGGCAGTCAGGTTGAGGCTGTCCGGATTGTGATGCCACACCGTTCCCTTGTCCCTGGACAGGAGATTCGGCACTTTCTGGAAAGCTATCGGCTGTTCCAACGACAGATGTAGGAGGTCGGAAAACCACGGTTGTCTCGGCCAATACGGTGCCACTAGAATGACCCGGCATTTGTATCTGCGAATCCACTGTATTGTCCTCCGTATAAGGGGGAACGGAGGGAAGGCGTACAGGAACTTGTCTGTCCACGGAAATGAGAACGCTTCCCCTAGGGATCCTTTCTGAGGCCATCTGCTCGCAAACTGCTCGCATTTCCTGTTTTCTTTCGTTGCGAAGAGATCGACTGAGGGGTGACCCCACCTTTCGAAGATGTTTTGCAGCTGAATGGTGTCCATCTCCCACTCGTGTATCTGAGCCATGCTCCTGCTCAGGGAATCCGCTTGTACGTTCTTCACTCCTGGAAGATGGTGAGCCACTATAGATATGTTGTGTTTCAAAGCCCAATGCCATACCTTTTGAGCCTCCACAGAAAGGGTCCTGGAACTCGTGCCGCCTTGTTTTATCAAGTAGAACATGGCTGTCGTGTTGTCTGTCAGCACTCTTACTCTCGACCCCTTGATATGTGGGAGGAATGATTTCAAGGCCCATCTCACTGCCCTCAGTTCCAACACATTGATATGCAGGCGTGATTCGGTCGGAGACCATCTGCCCTGTGTTTGGTGGTTGTCCATGTGTGCTCCCCAGCCCGTCAGGGATGCGTCCGTGATGATGGTATTCTGAAATTCTGGTTCTTGTAGAGGAACCCCTCTGTCCAGGTTGTGAACGCTTTTCCACCACTGGAGGGCTCGGATGATACCGTCGTCGATAGTTATCCTGTCTGACCACCGGCCCGTGGCCTGCTTCTATCTGTCCGCCAGGAACTCCTGTAGAGGCCTCATGAACAATCGACAGTTGGCTACTAAGTGGATGCAAGAAGCCATGGAACCTAGGATCGCCACATACTTCCTCACTGAAAGTGTGCCATGTAAGCGAAGTTGACTTGTCAGTTGATTGATCTTTGACATTCTGTCTAGGGAAGGTTTCACTATTCCCGACTGGGTTTCGAATTGAGCTCCCAAGAACTTTAAGTTCCTTGAAGGCCTTAGAGAGGACTTTTCAAAGTTCACTGCGAACCCCAGTCGTTGCAGAAGCTGTAAGGTGGCCTGTACGCTGTCGTTGGTCGACGCCGAGGAGGATCCCCTCACAAGCCAGTCGTCGAGGTACGGGTATACATGATGCCCTTTCTTTCGCAGCCAGGCTGCCACGGGTGCCAAACATTTTGTGAACGTTCTTGGGGAGGATTTGAGACCAAACGGGAGCACTGCGAATTGGTAGTGTGTCTGACCTACCATGAACCTCAGAAACTTCCTGTGTTTTTGACACATAGGAATGTGGAAGTACGCGTCCTGTAGATCTAGAGACACCAAAAAATCCCCCACTTGGACAGACCTGATCACTTCTTGCAGTGTAAGCATTTTGAATGTCCGACTCTGTAAGGTCTTGTTGAGGTCGCGCAGGTCGAGAATGGGACGCCATTTTCCGTTCGGCTTTTTTACCACAAAACACCGTGAGTATACCCCTTGGCCTTTCTGCGATGCAGGGACTTTTTGTAACATAAGTGCTACTTCCTGCAGCAAAATGTTCAGATGTGGTTGGGGTAGATGTATCGGTGGACATTTTGGAGGTTTGCATTTGAATAGTAGAGAATGTCCGTACCTCACTGTGTCCAAAACCCACTGATCTGTTGTGATGTTTTCCCATTCTTTGACGCAGCTTGACACTCTTCCTCCCAGAACGGTGCGCTTCCCGTCATTGCTGGTCTTTCTGTTTGTTCGTCGACGACGAATAAGTCGGTCGTCTCTTGGATGACTGGAAGTTTCTGCGCCGGCTTGAGTTTTGAGAGGCGCGCCTATATCCTTGGGAAGGGTATGCCGATCTGCCAAAGGATCTATCCCTGGTTGCAGAAAATCTTGAGTTGCCAGATGCTCCTCTAAAGGGACGAAAGGAACGAAAGTGTTTACCACTCTGAAGAGAACCCAACGAACGTGCCGTATCCGAGTCCTCCTTCATCCCCTTCAAGGCCTTGTCCACCTTTTCTCCGAAAAGAAGATCACCTTCGAAGGGCATGTCCAATACTTTATACTGCACCTCGGGCCTGAAGTTGGTGCACTTAAGCCAAGCCTGGCGTCTTAGAACAACTCCGTTGTTTATCTGCTTAAAGCCTGAATCTGCCAGGTCCACCGCTATGTTAATAGCATGGTTCGACGCCTCTTCGTCTTCTCGTACCAGAGACATCGCCGTTCTTCTATGTTCCTCCGGGAGGTGGTCCAGAATAGGGGCTAGCCTGTGCCACATCTCCCTGTCGTACCTGGCCACAATAGCCAGAGAGTTGGCTGCTTTCACAGTTGCAGCACCCACGGAAAGAACCTTCTTACCAAACACGTCCTGGCGTCTTGCCTCATTATCCGGAGGGGTAGAGCATTTATGTTGGGCCTTCGCTTTCCTCGTCGCCGCTGCCGACACCACTGAATCAGGTGTAGGTTGGGCCGAGAGACACTTCGGGGTAGAGTCTGGCACTTTAAATTTCTTTTCAATGCGGCCTTTGACGGCCGGTTCAGAAAACGGGTGACGCATGGTTTGAACACCTTCTTTCCAGACATGATCTAAAATGGGTATCGAGAATATTGAACGTCTAATCTTACCCATATGGTCGAAAAGAAAGCAGTCCTTTTTCTCCTCCTGCTGGACCAGGCCAAACTCCTTGCACGCCTTTTCCATCATTGAATGAAAAGCGCCAATATCGTCCGGTGGTGACGGGTGAGTGGGGCTCTTTGGTGTTTCCAGTTCCACATCCGAAACCCAGGATGGATCCCTAGATGGAAACAGGGAGATATCCGATGCTGACCCACGGTCAGATAAAGAGTCTGAAAGCTCACCCTCCTCCTGTACTACTGGAGTCACCGGAACTCCTATCGTTCTGGTTGGACGGTGTGACGGGCCGGGCTCGTCGACGGGGGGGGGTCGACGGTACAGGTGGAAGCCTTTCATCCAGCGATTTCAGCAGCGAGTGTAAGGAGGACAGGACCTCCATGGACAGGGCCGATTGAGAGCTTGGAAGTTGGGTAAAGACCTGAGAGCAGGTTGCTCCTGATGGCGACTTGGCTCGCAGGCCAAGGTCCTCCGGGCCCGCAATCCTGAAACCGTCGTTTTCTTTCGAGGAAATCGACACTGCCTGTTCCTGCAGCAATGTGTCCGGCAACCCCAGATCAAAAACTTCAGGTCTCCAGGCCAGAACTTCGGTCGACGAGGACATCGTCGCCGTCGTCGTCATTGGGTTGATGACGGGGGAAACCAACTGCGTCAGCGGCAGTGAGGACACTGACTGGTTCGTCGTCGTCGACGGTGGGCCTGCAGGCGGCTTAGGCTGTCCCGCCTTAACAGCGCTCTCCCTGCTTTTATCCGATTCTCTACTCGTGGCAGATCTATGAGGATCGCCGGAGGAGGATTTTGGCCTTTCCTTTCCTTGTTTTTTCGACAAAGATGATGATGATGTCTTTTTTGAAGATTCTTTAGAAGAGTCCTTGGAAGAGTGGCTTTGTGGAACATCTTTTTCCGCCGGTCGAGTCTTCTTCGCCGGTGGTTCCGACGAGGTTGAGCGGTGAGGGGCTCCCGATGTTTTCGTCGAGGCCACGCTGCGCACAGAGCCAACCTCCGACTGAGGGTATGCTCCCGCCCCGTCATTTAACCACGATACCAGCCGCCGGCTCCGATCTTTCAGGGTTTTCTGGGAAAAACCTTTACATATTTCACACTGGTCTGCCGAATGGTGAGGGTGGAGGCAATAAATACAATCGAGATGGCCGTCCCCCTCGTAAACCTTCTTCAATCCGCACGTAGCACACGGGCGAAAGAGAGGTTTTCCCGACATTCTGATAAAACCAATAACCTCACAGAAGCTCGTGCGAGTAATTTCAACGATAGCCTAGAAAGTAGAGACTACGCGAGGAGATCCCACTATCTTTGGAGACGGTTGAAATCTGACGGGTCCCGCGAGGGCGGGGCTTTTATACCATTACGTCCTGCGGGGCATGCGTGGACGGCCCCGGAGAGGACGTGGATGTGGATAGGACACACAAGTGTCGGAAGTTTTTTCCTATAGGAAACGACTATATATGTGTACCGAGGGTTCCCAGTCTGACGACGAGGAATATTCTAAGCATGTGAATCCATGAAAGATCCAATGCTGGAGAAAGATCTACCCGGGGAACCTTTTTCCCGTGGATCTATCCGGAGCTGTTCTCCGATTCACACAGATTTTAACTTCCAGCAAGCTTTTTGTTACTCACTGCTGGGAGGGGCTACTTAATTGTGCTCATCCCTGACGGGGGGGGGGTCCGAGCCCCAACTTGATTAGATTCACCCGAGAGGAACAGGTGACCAGTATGCGCATATCCCTCAAATCCCTAAAATCGGGTATGCCGGAACGGAGCCCACTAAAGAGTACGAATACTGGGGGCACCAGAAAACAGGGTGATACTGGCCTGTCTTGTTCCACCCCGAGGCAGAGAGGCTCAAGAGACCCGGCACCGGGGAACACTGATATACAAAAATTCTGCAATGGGTCTCTAACTGTCTTCGGGCACAGTCTGGGTCCACGACACCTAAACCTACGGAGAAGGATGGTGGTGAGAGTGGTAACCTAGCTGGCCCGAATTACAGATTAAATGACAACCCTGTCGATTTGCAAACACATGACCAACTGTTGAAGCCGCCCATCGAGTGCCCGCTGAAGGATTCCTCCATATCAGATACGGCCCTATTGGAATCAATACCGGCAACTGGTGCCCTGGCACCCGGTTCCTGCAAACTCTCTAACCCCGAGGGACAAAAAGTTGACATTGTTGTGATAGATTTGGAGGCAAATGACTCTGTATTCTCAAACAATCCACTCCCTGAGAACTTATAAGAGAGTTCTATAAGTGCAGCGCACTCCAGGAGTGAGGAACAAGGTCGGGCAAATGAGTCAGCAGCGTCAGTAAGAGACCCCAATACCATCAATGATGAACAAGAAGTGTCAACTCAGTCAACTCACAATCAGAGTATGAACACGTCGGTGGTAGTTTTGCAGTCGGAAAATGGTTGGGGGATCGCTTTACAGGCTATGAACCTTGCTTTAGCCACAATGTCAAGTTCTTTATTAGCATGTGAACAGAAATTAACCCTCCAGAGTAAATGTATGGAAATAATTATGAAAGGGCAAGTCCTGAATGAGGCTGCTTTAACCAATATTTGGGACTTCTCGGTTGCTGCAAGGGAATTGAAACCACAAGTAATCTCTGTAGCGATTCAAACAGACACGCCTGCCGACTTTAACACAGGAGAGAATCATGCTAGAAATGTGACCTTAAAATCAAATGTGGTTGAATCAGTGATTTCGTACTTTGATGATGTTATATATGTATCCTCGAGAGGGGGAGGCGGGCAGTTGGCTCAAGAGGAAGATAGCTTAAAAATGCTAAAATCATCCACTGAGGAAATTCAGGGGGAACAGCCGAAAGCTAAAACGCCTGAAGTAGATATATCCCCAGACAAACAGAAAAGCAAGCAAGGAAAACAGACCCCAAAAATACCTGAGAAAAAATTACCAAAAAACCAGCAGACCCCTAATACGATAGGAAAATCGTCGGTCAAACATTTTTTTAAGGTAATTTCACTCCCCAAACGCACTACCATAGCTGCATCCGAGGCCATTAAACAAAAATACTTAGCCCGAGCCCTTGTTCGGAAAAATGGGACTTTAAAATTTTGCCCCCTTCAAGCCTTGGACTACCCACCCTTAGACGATCTAGTGGAGGAGTTGTCAATCTCGGATAAAGGTATAGAAGAAAAATTGACTTCCCGGGAACCCAACTCGGTCAATCCCCCCCTTAAATCTTTGTCAGAGTTGGAAGCCAAGCATACACCGGGCAGAGATCAGGAAAGCGGTAGATGCCTATATGGCGAAAGCATCACACGCTACACTATTGCCACCTGATAAACCGAGCTTGGTGAGTGGTATTGAAAAGATCGACAGTGGGCAAAGTAAATTGGCCTTGGAAAGAGCAGTGGGGGCTGAGCCATTTCAACCGCGTAGTCTGAGCTTAGAAAAAGTAAGTCAGGCAAGAGCTCCCCATTTCCCTGAAAGGGCCGTGGAAGCGAATTACCCCCAAGTGATTGGCCTGGCAGATCAACCCCAAGGAAATACTGCCCAGAAAGATAATATTGGGAATCTGACACAAATAACGGGGCCGATCATTTCTTTGATTGAAAGTGCCCTTAAGAGACTGTAGGGTCCTCAAGCTCATATAGAAGAAAAGCCCATGCAGGCTAGGGGAAAGCAGATGAAAAATACCCAACTTAAACCGCCTATGAAATATCTGCCTACATCGTTTCCCTTGAGGTTATCATGCAGAAGTCCTCCTTGCACGCAGTATGATCTTAATAGGAGGGTGGTGATGGTTATCTTCTCAGAAATCCATCAACTACAGGATATAGTCTCATCCGACTTATCATAAGTGGAGTTCCCTGTGCGCTCCAATTTGAATTCAGTAATTTTGTGGTTCAAATCAAGAGTAGTACAAAATGTAACCTGGCAGGCCAAGGATGAGTTGCTCGCATTGGGATTTGTGGTTGAGCCGCTACTTCACACACCAAATGAGGGACTGCCCCATGGTTCGAGGTCTAAGGCCACTGGACCGAACTAGCGTGAGGATGGGGGGAGGGAGGAGTTGTTGTCAATGGTAAGCTGGAACACCAGAGGTTTTTCCCACCTCATAAACAATGACCAGGAAGAGTTGTGTAAATATGACATTGTATTCTTACAGGAGACATGGCTCACACATGTCCCAATATGGGATAATTATGACCTACACCTAAACCCCGCTGTGAAACCCCAAATGGGACGCCCGATGTTAAGACTGTTGATAGCCGTGAAAAGGGGCAGAGGCATAAGCTCTGAGCTTTGGGCCATTCCAAATAGCTACATGTTGTTGGCAAAATTAACAGCTGGGATAGAGGTTTATGCTCTTGTGAATATTTACTGGAACCCCATCGCCATGTCGGATGATGCCTTTTTTAAAGATCTAAATAATATTCTAGATCTCGTGGTGTTGGACCCAAAGATAAGGAGAATTATAGTGGCAGGTGATTTAAATTTAAACTGTTTGAGTATGGCGGGTAGCAAAAATAAAAACATAAGGAAAAGATGGCACTCCCTCGTTAAGGATAGAAGTTTGATACTCCTTAATGGTGCCTTCCCATCTGATATACCTCTGGCCCCGACATGGCAAAAAAGGAGACAGTAAATCGGTTATTGATTATATCTATGTAAGCATTGATCTCTGGCCTGCGGTAATGAACTTTTGTGTGTCAAAAACAGAGGCGAGCGACCATAATAAACTGGAAACCCAATAGAGATGGGATCCGCTAAAGGGCTCAAAAGTAGATAAACACAAGGGCTCAATCTGTACAGTCTATGCAGGGGGAAAAAACTATGATGGTCAGAGAATGATGTAACTACCCTTGATTGTCTGTTAGAGAAAGGCCACCATGATTACACCGTATTGCTTAGAAACGGGTTGAAGGAACATCCAGATTTAATACAAATGCCCCGAAAACAAGGCACTGAATCGAAGCAATCATCGCTACATCTTCATGTCTTTGATAAAGATGTAAAAGAAATGAAATCAAGACTCTGTTATGAACTAAGTGTAGCCCGTAATGCACCTCTCCTGATCAGCAAAATGCTGATTATGAGAGCAAAAACAAGGTAAAGAAATTGGGACAGAAGACATCGAGCAATCCTGTACCAGGAGGATGGGGCCAGCATGCTGAAAACCTTAGCAAGTAAGAACATAGCAAAAATGTGGCCAACCATAAATCATGCAACCACAGGTTCCCAGATAAGCTTGCAGGTGAATGGAGTGTCTACCCAGAAATGGATTGATTACTTCTCCCTTCTTTATGCCTGCCCCTCCCCTACGATCATTAGCGAAGTTACCAAGCCCTTGGCGCCCTTTCATCTAGCATTTGATTTAGATGATATTATATATCTGATTGTTACTGCTTCTTACTCAAAAGCTTGTGGTCCTGACGGTCTGTGAACTTCGAGTTAAAAAAATTCACTAAAACATGGGCGACAGTCCTTTATAAAATCTTCAAGACCATAAATGCATTGCAGTGTCTCCCAAGCTCGTGGACACAAGCAATTACTATCCCCATTTATAAAAAAGGAGATAGACTGGAACTGAGCAGCAATAGGCCAATCTCGCTGCTCAATGTCCCGGGAAAATTAAATTGTCGGCTAATTCTGAAGGAACTGCAAGCTTGGGTTTCATCAAAAAAACTGGTTGATCCATTACAATCCGGCTTTGTAAAGGGTATAGGAACAATTCCAAACATAATGTTACTCAATCTCCTCCAGGCACAGCAGCTAGAGAGGTCTCAACCCCTATGTATGGGCTTTATAGATTTCAAGGCAGCATTTGATTCTGTGGATCGCGTTCTGCTGTTTAACAAATTGAAAGCGTATGAGTGCCCGATATCCCTACTGTCCCTGATCATCTTGTTCCACTCTAATACATCAATGCGGGTTCGTATGAGCTTAGATGGGAAGCTGTCTCCAGAAATTGAAACATCACGTGGCTTGAAACAGGGCTCATTTTAGATCTTGGAAATTATTTTTTTTGCATTGTAATGGCGATCCGCCAAGGCTTGGGGCCCAGCAGATGCCATACTTGTTGTATGCAGACGACCTCGTCCTCTTGTCCCAGACCCCACAAGGTCTACAGTGGTTGCTTGTAAGGCTTGGGGAATACGCCCACGAAAATAGATTGGTAATTAATGTCAATAAATTACAAGTAATTGCCTGTCCACCCAAGTGGGGAAGTAAAAGGAGGCCCCCCCATACACACACATGGTCGATACAAGACATCAAGTTAGAAAAGGTGCCAGAATACAAATATTTGGGGATAGAAATCACAAACAGGCAATAAAAGGGTGACATAGGAACAATGGTACAGAGTAAGTTACTTCAATTGACCTCACAGTCCAGACTCATCATAAAAAAATGTGGTAAATTCTCCCTGAAACATGCAGTAGATTTTTACAAAATGAAAGTCGTCCCGATTGTATTGTATGGTGTGGAGAGTATGGTGTTAGACAAAGGCTCACCTTGGGAGCCCTTAGAGGCCAAGTATTGGAAGGCTATCTTAGGCTTATTTAAAGCGACCCCGATCGCTATGGTGCGATATGAGTTGGGGTTGGTGTCTTTGTATGCACAGGCAAAGTGGAGACAGTGTGCCCTGCTACGGAAGTGCCAGCTGGGTATACATAGTGGGACAATTCTAGAGGTCTTGGCCTTGGCCTTGCTAAAATCATGTAATACATACACAAGGAAATGGCTGAAGTGTGTATTTAGCCATTTGAGTGAGGCAAATGTAACAATAGAGCTGTTACTCCAGAACCCTGACCGTGCTAAAGTAAAATTCTATTGTGCCGATTGGGCGGGGACTTTAGCGAAGTGCTCGCTCTATAAAGATTTCAAAGTTTGGGTGTTTGGTCTCAAGCCTTACGGTATCATTGCTCAATACCTGCTGAAATGTCCATCTCCAGCTATATGATCCGAATTCCAACGGTTTAGATTTAATCTATGGGGTACGAGAGATGCATTATCTAGACGGAAACTGATCCCACAGGAACAAAACTACTGCAGATATTGCATTGATGTACAGCAAAAAGAAACTCTGCAACATCTGCTAGTGGATTGTCCGTCTTTAATGTTGGTGAGAGAAAGATACTTTCAGAACATTATTACCTTTCACACATGCACTTCAAGTGACTACAAATAGCAAATTATGTTTTCTACTTCAAGAGAATCAGTACAAATCGCTATTGTCCAATACTTAAGAATGGTTTTGCCTGTTGTAGCCGCCTCAAATTAATTTTGTATGGGCTCCCATTGGTTCATGAGAGGCGTTTTGTTTGGTTATTTTATCCCTTATTATTATTATTATTTTTTTTTGATATTGTATTCAAATCATCTGCAAGGTGTAAGAAATGTATTTTGTTTTTATTCATTGTGTGTGTGTATAATATGTTTATCTCTTGTACCCTTGGTATTTTATTCTCTTTTCTTCTTTTTGCTGCTTTTGTATAATTGTGTATTTTTGTATATATTTGAAAAGTTGTGTATCAACTAAATCAAATTAAAATTAAAAAAGAATGAGTCAATGGATGCAAAGAGAAGGGCATATGTGGGTGTGGGATAGAGAAGGACACCAATCACGGGATGTGACCAATTGAAAGTACAGTATCAAATTACGCTGGATGGGTGGCCGTAGCCTAGTATAAAAAGTGACGTTCCTAAAGAGCTATAGGAAATGGTCACTGGATAATGTTCTAATTAACTACTGATATACACCTTTTTACACAAATTAATTGCACGAGGGAAGCAGGATTGGGACCAGAAAGGATTTTTTCAACCATGCTAGAAGGGGACCAGACCATGGCACAACCTTCTTATCTGGATCAAAAGAAGCTGTGGAGAATCTGATAAACTGGTTAGCGAGTGCCTTCCCAATTTCAACCAGTGGGCAGCGCCAAACAAAGAAGTGCCCTCAGCCAACCCAGAGGCTACATTCCTGTCCATGCAAATTAATTTAACAAATCAAAAAGGTAAGTGAATGTCTGCCCCACTGTATTTAAAAATAATTCTCTTAACAATTATGTAATGCTGAAAAGGGGAGTGAGGTGTATTTCTTTTCCAAATGTAAGTAAAATAGTACATTTTCTGGTCTCTTTCAGAAAATTTAGGGCGTGCGGGAATCTGTGGCGTCTTGATCCAATTTCGATGACTTGTTACAGGATTTAAAAAGGCCTGTTGTATGACCTGGTATTTAAATCATTTACATCCATCTAAGATTATCTCGCCTATTAAAATAAAGCAAAATAAAGCATACAATTTGAAACGTTAGCTTTCATTCCTCAAAGAAGTTTGTTCTAATAGAATATTTTTTGAAAAGCCACATAGAATATTTCTCTCATATTTTTGTTGGCTTTTTCTTTCTTTTTTTAAATGTTTTTTATTCAGAGTTTTCAGAATGTTATAACCAACTGCTTCCCCACCATCTCCCCCCACCCCCTTCCCAAGGAGTGCATACATATAACCTTGAGTGTATGGACCAGATTGCATTATGCATTTTCCAAAGTTTACATTTTCATCCCTAAAATGCACAGCTTTTGAGGACAGTGTCTAACAATATCTTCTTTTTGTAAAAAGTTCAGGATCGCATTCCAGTCTTTGGTGAAATCATTACTTGCTCCCTGTATAGAGTATGTTACCCATTCCAATGCCAAAAGATTCCAAACTTTGGAGAGCCATTCAGAGATCTGTGGTGGTTCTTTCATTTTCCATCTTTGGGCTACCCCCAGAAGTGTGGAAAATTGCACCATGACAAATGCCTTCCGCGTAGGTTTCGGGCACTGTCTGGGGCCCTTGTCCATACACACCAGAATACATGGGGCCTCATTCCGAGTTGGGCGGTAAGGGTTAACGGTCACCGGTAAGGAGACTGGTCCCGTTAAACCGTTACCGCCCAATTCCGAGGTCCCTTGGGGGGAGCCGCAAAGGACGTGTGGTCTGACCACACGTTCTTTGCGGGTCCCGCTAAGGGACCAGGGCGCTAATAACGGGCCCGCTATTTGCGGGCCAGTAATTAGCGCCTTCCCCATTCCCATTGAGCCCTATGGGGAATGGTTGGTTGAATGGGGACTTACCGGGTTCGCACAGGTCGGAAAGGCCCGGTAAGTCCCCATTCAACCAGACCGGACCCGGTTTTGGAGGCAGCCATGGTGCTAATAGCGCCATGGCTACCTCCAAACTCGAAATGAGGCCCATGATCTTAATGTCCTAAGAACCCTCAATTAGAACATTTCAGCCATACAGTTGTTGACTTCATACCAATACTGCTGCAAAGCTGGGCAGCTCCACAAGACATGTTCCTAGTCCCCTACTTTCCCACATTCCCTAAAGCATTTATCAGAGATAAATGGTAACATTCTTCGCAATCTAACAGGCGTATAGTGCCATTGCACCAGCAACTTGTTCCAAAATTCCCTCAGTTGGAGTGACCTGGTAAGTTTCGGAATCCCATTTCACAGTACCTCCCAGTCTTCCTCCGATATTTCCTCCCTCAGGGTGTCATGCCAATGTTGTATATACTTTAGTGACTCCCTGGTATTGGAGTCTACTAGCAAAAGGTGTATGTTCGAAATCAATGCTTTGTTACCTGGATTAGATGTAACATATCTCTCAAACAGAGTTAGGTCTCTTACTGCTGCCTTCCTAACAGGTGGTGTTAGAATCCAATGCCTGACTTGGAAATATTGAAACCGGGAAGTTTCCCACAGAGCGAGCTCTTGTTTGCATTGTGTAAATGATTTGACTTCCTTTCCCTGGAACATGTCTCTAAAGTCTCTCACATCCCACTCGCTTCCACTACTTAAAAGCATTGGGATCAAGAACGGGGGTAAATTGCGGGTTATTAAACAAGGGCGTAAGAGGAGAAAGATATGTTGTTAAATGTTTTTCTATTATTGCATCCCAAGTGTGCTCTACCATCCCTGTGATCATACTGAGGTGTATGTTAGGGGTATGATCATGTCTTGGCAACCAAAGACCGTCTCTAAGTGAATGGCCTCCCAGCGCTCTCTCCATTTGAAGCCATCATTTCTCTATGTCCCCCCGAAACCATTCTTTTAGAACCTGTATTTGTGCAGCATAGCAGTATTTCTTGAAAATCGGGAGTCCTAACCCACCCTGTCCAGTTGGGATCATTAATGTACGTTGGGATACCCTTGGGGGTTTTTTGTTCCAGATAAACTTAGATATTGCCATTTGCAACGTCTGGAAAAAAGCCACTGGAACCCGTATCGGTAATGCCTGAAAAAAATATAATGCCCTAGGGAGAGTAACCATCTTTACTGAATGGATCCTGCCTAACCAGGAAATAGTAGGGTGGGCCCACTTTAGCACTTGTGATTCAATGCTCTTTTACAGGTGAAGGTAGCTAGCCTTGTATAACCCTTTTATTGTGGGGGTATAGTCACTCCCAATAACTTTATCCCTTCCTTCACCCACCCTAATTGTGTACTTAGCTGCAAGGTTGTCTCCTCCGCCACCGGTAGGGACAGGTCCAAAACCTCTGACTTTGCGTTGTTTATTTTTAAGCCTGCCACTGTACCAAACTGCCTAATTTCCGGCATAGCTGCAGGCAATGTGTTGTGAGGATCTGCCCCAGAACTGGCATGCCATCAGCATATGCCATGATTTTATGCGCAATGCCTCCAAACTCGATTCCCCTAATGTCCTGTGTCTGTCTAATTTTCGAGAGTAATGGTTCTAAATGGAATGCGTAGAATAAGCCGCAATTACATGGGTATTTGCCCGTCTTGGGGAGCAATTTTATTTTTGCTTCTTCCATGGAAGGGGTAATATCACCTGATTGCTCGAAGAAATTATATAAGTTTGTTCATTTTGGGGTTTGAACTTCACTGTACATTTTATAAAAAGATGTCGGAAAATCATCGGGGCCTGGGGATTTATTCAATGGTAGTTCACGGATCGCCCGGTAAACCTTTGCTTGTGTGTAAAGATCAGAGTAAAATAGGTAAAATTGTGTGATAATATGATCAGTCTCTGTGGTTAATTCGCCATTGGGAAGTTTAATCTGGTGAATGATTTGCGAGATGGCTACCTGGCGAAGTTGATTAGCTAACAGACGATCTGCTTTATTAGCTTCAGATAGTATTTTTGTTTCAGGTAGAGAAGGGATTTTTCATCTTTTTTTGTGTGGAAGAGATTAAGCCTCCCGACGGCGGCCCTATATGCCTTTTGTAACTTTGGGCCCGTATTTGTTTCCATCTGTGAAAGCACCTGTCGGACTTCCCCCTCCAGCTCTATTTCCAGTGTCACTGTATGCATCTGTCTTATAGCCTCTTCCACTGCGAGGAACCCTCTCAATGTAGCCTTAAAGGCATCCCAAACCACCTGTGTCGCTATGCCCCCCTTTTCATTCATTTCAAAGAAATTTCTGATGCATTCGGCTATGTTTCACCTAATAACTTGATCTTGCAGTAACCCTAATGGAAATTTCCATGTATACAAGAGGGGCCTTTCTTTCGGGGCCGTCATCTCAAAGACAATTGGTGCGTGATCTGAGATTGCTATTGTTTGTGTACTAATTTGTGTTATGCTACCAAGTAGCGTGATTAAGACCCAAACACAATCAGTACACGAAAATGTTCGATGCACATGCAAGTAGTATGTAACCCTCCTGTCTGTCCCCCCACGGGCAGCCCAGACATCCACCAGGAAAATGGTTGGAATTTCTGTTGTAGAGTTCTAGAGGGTGGGGGTTGAGTGTAACACGTTTGTGTACTGCGATCTCGCACAGGGTCCCATGCTATGTTAAGGTCTCCTAGCATTAGTATGTCCCCTTCCGCAAACTCTGCCAACAGGCCAAGAGTGTTTTTCAGAATGTCTTCCTGACCTACATTATGGGCATATACAGAGGCCAACGTCAGCTTACTATCACCCAATTGCAAAATGGAGAATATGTATCTGCCCTCCTTATGAGTCATAGAGCGAATTACTTTAATAGCGATGCCTCTTCTAAAGGCAATAAGGACACCTGCCACCTTCCCTTCTGCATCATTTGCCTGCAGTATCAAAGGGTATTGACGCAAACAGAGTTTACTTTTATCCATTCTTTGTATGTGGGTCTCTTGGAACGCTACCAAGTCCAGTTGGTGTCGCCCAAAAAGTCCCTCTACCTTTCTCCGTTTCTGTGGGGAATTCATCCCCCTAACATTCATTTAATATTCATTGTTAAACACCTGAATTACTATATATCTGTGTCTTACTATCGTGAGGCCGCTTTGAAAGCACTGTAGACCAACATTACATTCACAACGTACTTGTGCACCCAGGTTTCCCCCTGTTTCCCCCTCCCCTTTGACCCCCTTTCCCCCATCTTACCCCAATCTCTTCCCCAAAAGGTTCCCTGGCGTGAGACACAGAACCTAGTGTTACCTGGGAAACCAATCGCCGGCCGTGATTCACCTGCTTCCCGAAGGGGTGAGTGCGGGGTAGAGTAGCACCCCCATCTGATACCTGAACAGATGAAGTCCAAAATGCCTCTCCCCATGCCCAGTCTTTTCGCAAAGCTTTGCTGGCTGATACGGCCCTTGTGTCTAATAAAGACCCTTCGGTGTTCCCTCCTTATGCTGATTTCAGTGGTGGCCCTCTCACTCTGAATCTCCAGTCGTCTCTCTGTACATCCTTGCATTTCCTCCGTCGATGTTCGATTGTAGACCATTCCCCAGAAGTGGGATATTTGGAACCTCCTTGCTCTTCCACGTAGTTGTTGCTGTTGTGCCCATTCCAGCCTCATCATCTATTTGGAGGAGCACCATATCAGTCTTTCAAGATGTTATACAGTGCTGCCTGCCTTCCAGAGTAAAAAGGAGACCAAATGGAAACGTCCATTTGTACCTGATTTCCTGTACCTGAAGCGTTCTTACCACTGGTTGCACAGCCCTTTGTTTTTGGAGGGTGATAAGAGATAAGTCCTGGTAAAGCTGAATCTCCACTCCATTGTACGTTATTGGTGCAGACTGCCGCGCTGCCCTTAAGATCCGCTCTTTCTGTAGATATAAGGTGCAAGCTGCAAGGACGTCCCTAGGGCGAGCGCTGGGTTCCACCCTCTTCGGGCCTGTCCTGTGGATCCTGTCAAATAGGACGGTAGTAGGTTCCTCTCCTTCTATAAGATCTGCAAAAATCTGAGTAACCGCTCCCTTGAGCTCAGTGTCAGCCACCGATTCCAGAAGATTCTTGAGGCGGATATTTGAGCGTCTGGAGCGATTCTCCAACTCTTCACATTGAATCTCAAGATTGTGTGTAGCCCAGCCAGTTCTTCAATTGCAATGTCTAATTGTTTATTGTCCTCAACCAGGCCTTGGATTGCTCTTTCATTTGTGTCTACTGTCTCCCAGCGCTGAAATTTCCTTGCCAAAGTCAACCAATGGGAGTTTTATTTTCGAGGTAAATGCTGCAAATTGAGACTGGAAAGAGGCTGCTAATTTGTCTTGGAAGTCCTGGAAGCTCTTAGCAAAGTCCTCTCTTGACGCTGCCATGGCTGGGTGCTCAATGAGTGGAGACCCAGAAAGTATTTGTTCCGAGTGGGACCCAGGTATAGCTGTAGGCGTGGCTATCACAGGCTTCTTTACCAGGAACTTCTCCAATGGATTACACTGTTTGGGATCTGTCAGCTCATGCCCGCGAGGGTCTGCTT
Organism: Ambystoma mexicanum; assembly: GCF_040938575.1. NCBI lineage: Eukaryota > Metazoa > Chordata > Amphibia > Caudata > Ambystomatidae > Ambystoma > Ambystoma mexicanum. The sequence continues at coordinate 1,464,612,096 of NC_090935.1, forward strand.
CTTTCTCCCCCTGGCATGTGCACACAGCCTTTGTCCGAACCTAAATCTTATTGTCCGCTCAATAGGTGCTTATTGTCAGTTTCTGGTGATAACACCCTCACACCCATCATCCACAATGACCCTCACACCCATCATCCACAATGCAATCCCCCTCTCACCCGGGCCTACAGTCTATCCACTGGTACTACAGTATGGAGTTCCACCAATCCTGCCTCTTATCTCGCCCAGCATTCCCTGTCAAACCGCACCATTGAATGAGCTGGACCACTCGTGTCACACGGGTGGCTCCCTCGTCGTCCCTCTCCGGCAGACACAGCACATGCCACACCTGCTGCTTACTGTTTGAATGGAGTTACGGGCCGAGAGGGTCCCTCTGGGCAGTCACCTTTGCTCCACAAAGCTGCTTCTTGTCGACGCTTGACGAACCTCTAGTGGCGTACTATTATCCAGAATCTTTCTAGGTGCCACGCCCAGTGCCCGAAACGTCGTCCTCAGCAATCCGAGGGGTAATGGGGCTGGACTGCAATCGCCTCCTCCGGACCTTCAGGTCCAGACGACTTCCCCCACCTAACGTGTTGGCTCCTAGAGGCCGTTTCAGCACTACATCTTTTCCTCTAGGCACAGAGAGGTTGCGCGTACCACCTTACTGTGCGGCGGCCATCTTGGATCCCCAATGGCTTTTTCTAAATCATAATTGCCAATTGCTTCTTTTGTATACATTTGATTTCATATTTGAAAACAATATTCAGATGTTTTCTACTATAGCCCATCATATTTGTTTTTTAATTGATTCATGTGTTGGCAAATTTGTAAAGTTAACTGGGCATTTTATGTAAATAAATATGTTAGTGAGACAAAAGTAGGCAGGCCACAGTGTATTTATTATCTTTGTAGTCTAAATTAATTTCCATTTTTTTAGGTGACCTAGGAGACCACCTGTGTTTCGCCCTAGGGTATTAGATTTGTGTCATTCCTCCTTAATAAATAAAACACTATACAAGTAAATATATATTCATTAGGCATTCATTACAGAACATAGTGCATTATGTATGAAATGTGGAGAAAGCACTTACAAGCCTTTTTGCATCATTCCAAGCATTTCCTTATTTCTCATACCCACCAAGCGGTTTAAAAACAGTGCACCCGTAGTTGTCCATGGTCAAGGCAGAACAAGGCTCATTCACACTAGGCCTCCGCCCATCAAAATGGAGGCAGGGTTCTCCAAAGATGAAATTCAGAGCAGGCAAAGGAAAAGGAAGTTAATCAAATTCCATCATGGTCCTAAAACCTGACAAGCCTTCAACAACTCAAACAAGATTGCTTTGAAGTAAACTAAACTAAACTAAACTAAACTTTATAGACAGTTTGCAATATACATGGAAGGTTCTGTGAACAGTGAAAAAGCTAAGGTTGTGTCATCACATAGAATTCATTTGGAAAATCCACTGTGTTAATTAAATGTATTGTGCTACACATAGTAAGAGATGATATGAGAAACCTCCTCAGGAGCATGCAATTCCTGGTTGAGAGGGATTCTGCAGATAGCATTTTTGTACTGACGAACTAAAATTGTAATGAAATTGATGTTTTATTGATGCAAATAGTTTAAGGTGTGTTGTCATTTTAGACAAATATTACTTTTACAATAGGAGCAATTACACACAGCTCATGTGTGTTGTTTTAAAATGTGGCTACAACCTAGTACCTCAATCACACAGACGGATGTGATTAATAAAGCTAATAACTTGAATGGAACAAAACGTGATTCCAAAGACGATGGGTACTGACCAATACTTCTAGCCATAGTTCATTAACAATGCTATTATGGCTACTTCTACTCACAAAGAAGTCACGAACAATCCAGAGAACAGGCCAGAGCACACTAAACTCTAATCTACATTTGTAAAATCGACTCAGCAGAAGAAGAAATCAAAAGTCAAAAAATCAGAAGAAGGTAGCAGTCTCTTGCAGATCATCAAGAAAGTTCTTTCAATCCCTAAATGAACACTTCTTTGTTCAACAGTAATACTCCCCTTGTGTCTTCCGTGAATTTTGTAGAGAATGAGCCTGTCAGTGATGGAAAGAATCTAAAAACCAAAATGAAAGCTATGAAAAAGACCAAATTGACTGAGAAAAACTCAGCATGAACAATTACCTCTTATTTAACGAACACCAAAAAACAGAAGGAATGACCTACCAACGAAGACACTGCTAGAAAACTGGAATCATCGTCTTTGGTGGAAGATCTATTAACTATTATTAACCAGTCAACTGCATGAGTGGAGATGGATGCAGAACCTGCAGATAAATCACTTCACCAGCCTAGACATAGGTCAAAGTTGTAGTATTCTCATTGTCAGACATTTTATTTAACAGAAAATGGGTTGAGAAACGCCTCTCTAGCCCTATCCTAAGGAAGGAGGTTCCCTACTGGACTAGGAGTAAGGTAGTCACTACAGTGAGTACATTTATTATATTCCTACATCCCGTCCCATTTCCTCCATACTTGTGGGAGATTCCCAAGCATGCACCATAGTAAGATCGGCTGAATGGAAAACCCCCTGACTGAAATACATTCTTAAGGACAGCCTGACCAAACTGGACATCAGACCTGGAGCTCAGGTCCAAGCAGTAATGCTTACAAAAAGCTGATGGGGAAGCCCACGTAGCTGTCTTGGCGATGGTTTCCCATAGAACTTACTTTTGGAAGGCAACAGCAGCCGCTTTGCCACGTACAAGATGGGCATGGATGCCCTTTGGAGGTTGAAGGCCCTGAATGGTATAGGCTTCATAAATGCAGGAGGCAATCCATCGGGAGATAGTTGCCTTTGAAGCGGGTTTCCCTTTTGGATGTCCGAATGTGACAAAGAGTTGTGGGGAGCCACTGAGTTCACTTGTTCTGTTGAGGTAAGACTTCAGGGCTCACCTAACATTTAAGTTGTGTAAGACTCTCTCTGCATCTGAGGCTGGATTTGGAAAAACGCCAGGCAATGAGATCGACCGATTCAAATTAAAATTGGTAACCAGTTTAGGCAGGAAAGAAGGATGAGTACAGAGCACAACCTTTTCTTTATGGAAGGCGAGGGACGGATGTTCCACTGACAGAGCTTGAAGCATGCTTACTCGCCTTGCTGATGTCACTGCGATCAAAAAGGCAACCTTCCAAGAAAGGTATTTGAGATCAGTAGTGGCCATGGGTTCAAATGGTTTATGGCAAATGGCGGTGAGGACCACATTCAAATCCCATTTGGGATGAGGATTGCGTACCGGTGGGAAAAGATGTAACAGACCCACAAAATGCCTTTTAATGACTGGATTAGTCAAAGAAAAGGAACAGCTGTCAGTGGACAGATAGGCCGCAATAGCAGACAAGTAAATCCTGCAAGACAAGACATGACATGAATGCCCAAAGTTGCGAGGTAAGATATGAACAAAAGAACAGTGTCAATCGTAGCGTGCCTGGGGTTCAGCTGTTTAGCTAAACACCAGTGGCAAAAACGGGGCCACTTGCTCCTATATTGAGACCTCGTAGATGATTTTCTGGCTGCTTGGATAATGTGCATATTGTCCTTAGACAAGTTAAACTGCATTATTGATCTGAATTCAGGCACCAGGTCGCCAAGTTGAATAATTGTGGGGAGGAGTGCCACATTTGGTGATCGCACTGGTGAAGCAGGTCGGGAATCAACAGCAATCTGATCGAAGGAAGAATCAGCAGATGCTGAAGTTCTAAGAACCAGAATCTGTCTGGCTGGCCACTAAGGAGCTATGAAAAGGGGAGCGCAGTTCGATGTATTCCTGAGCTTGCAGAGTGACCGATGAACCAGAGGTAGTGGTGGGTAAGCATAAGCCTTCATGTTGTGCCAAGGAATCTGGAGAGCGTCCCCGAGGGAGGAGACTCCAAGACCGTTCCTGGATGCATATAGAGGAAGTTTCCTGTTTGTAAAAGTCGCAAAAAGGTCAACTTCTGGAGCGCCCCATTGGCAAAAAATGGTGGAGAGAACATCCGTGTTCAGTTCCCACTCGTTACTGACTGCTGGCTGGCAGCTGAGTGAGTCTGCAGTTACATTGATGTGACCCGGAATGTGTACAGCCAGCAGCCAAATGTCGTGCTGGATGGCCCATTCCCAAATCCGTATGGCTGGGTCCACAAGGGGAGTTGACTTGGTGCCACCCTGCTTGTTGATGTAAAACATTGCCACAGAATTGTGCGTGCAAGTACGAACCACCTTGTTCGCGATGGACGGTAGAAAGGCTTTGAGTGCCAGAAAAATAGCCAGGAGTTCCAGATAATTGATATGAAACTGCCTGTCCCGAAGCGTCCACAGAACGAATACCTGGAGATGATCCAGTGTTGCGCCCCACCCCAAAAGGGAGGAGTCTGTGGTAACCGTCACTTGTGGGCCAGGCTCCTGAAAGGAGGCCCCCATGGAAAGGTTGTTTGTCGAGGACCACCATAGTAGATCCAACGTCATGCAGGATGGAACTGGAAACGTATTGGAATCCGAGTCCGAAAGCCAGAGACCAAGAACTCCGAAGAGCCAGCTGAGGGCGCCTCATCTTCAGACGTGCAAGTGTAAGGGCTAGCACGCAAGAAGCCATGAGGCCCAGGAGTCTATGAAACCACCAAGCCGTCGTGTGCGACGAATGGAGGAAGAGCTGAGATGTGGTGGATAGATCCGCAATTCTGTAAGCCGTTAGGAACACCCTGGTATTGACCGTACTCCAACGGAAACCCAGGAAAATCAGGTCTTGGGAGACCGTCATGGAAGATTTCCGCCAGTTCACCGACAGCCCAAGGTGGAACAGGAGCTGGAGGAGAGACTGGAGATTGTTCAATGCCGTCTGTGGGTAAGGACTGCATAGAAGCCAGTCGTCCAAATACGGATATACATGAAAGCCCTGTAGCTGGAGGAAAGCTGTGATGAACAACATCATCTTCATAAAGACACGCAGCGCAGAGCTGAGACCAAAAGACAGCACACGGAAATGAACATGTTCCCCTCCCAGAAAGAACCACAGATATTTCCGATGCGGCCTCCATATCAGGATGTTCATGTAAGTGTCCTGAAGGTCCACTACACTGAGCCTGTCGCCCTTCCGAAGAGAGGACTTTATTTGGCAAGGCGTGATCATCTTGAATTTCTCTTGGGGAAGAGAAAGATTGAACTGGTAAAGATTGAGGATAGTGCGCAGGCCAGCCTAGTTGGGTTTGGGCACTGTGAACAGACGACAGTAGAATCCCTCCCCTTGCTCCCTAAGGGGAACAGGTTCCACCGCTTTGAGTTCTATAAGTTTCTGTACCTCGGCTCTGAGGGAGGGCGTCCCAATCTGTTGGAAGGGAAGGTTGAAGGGTGGGGCAAGTGAAAGCCCGCCAAAGCGATGGAGAAAACGCACCGGTCTTCGGTGATGGTTTACCACGCCTCCAGATGAGATGAGATTTGTCCTCCCAACGGAGTCTCATGCAACCGACAAAAAATAGAATTTTGTTGATTTGTCGGCAAGGAAACTACCTGTCCCTGGAGAAGATGCTGATGGGCAAGAGAAAAACCGACCACTTTGCCGTTGTTGCTTTCGGCGGGTCCCGCCAACTGGAGCATCAGTTTGATGCACACAACGATCCTGAAATCCCCTGAACTCAGAGAAGGATCGAGTCTGGGACCCTGACCTCTGTGTGTAAGGGGCCTTAGCTGGAACTTTCACCAAGACCAATAAGGATTTGGAGGTTTGGGTACTCGCTTTGGTCTTTGTGAGCTCCTCGTAGGTAGAAGAATGAAACAATTCCATGCCATCAAAAGGAAGGTCCAGCACCTTGTCTTTCACTTCCTTTGAAAACTTTGTTGCATGGAGCCACGCTTGGCGGGAGGTGTCAACCCCTACCTTAAGGCCACGAGCGGAGGTATCTACGCGGTGTGCCGCAGCTTCAAGTAGATCCTGTGCCAGCTCTCTGGTGTCCGGCAAACGGGCTTTAAAGTCATCTAGCCTATCCACAGGAATGCACTCCTGGAAGTCAGCTAACTCTTTCCACAGCCTCAGATTGGCTGCTACCAGGATGAGCTCGGTGTTCGCTTGACAAAGTTGGAGGGCCAAATTGGCAAAGACCTTCTTGCCCAAAGAGTCCAGAAGTTTATCCTCCTTTGATAGGATTTGGGCTGCTGCCGTTGGAAGATGCAGAGGCCGGCTTGGACTGGAGGGTGGCCGCTGCCATCACCGTTGAGGATGGGAGCGGTCAAGCCGATAAGGCTATCTCCTCAGAGGTCTGAAGCTTGTATCGAGCATCAATTCTCAAGACGTCCTTCTGAAGGAACAGGCCGGTGGGCTCTTGAGGTCACAGAGTAAAGGCTCCTGAAACCACCCCCTCCTAAGGAATGGGGGCCTCATGTACTGGAATGTCAAGGAGGGACATCAAATCCAGAACTGTCATGCGTGGACCGCTGCGCGTTGGTTCACGCAAGTTTGGCCCCGCTAATGCAGTAAGAGAACATTCGAATCGGAGCACGGCTCGCCACAGTGAATGGAGGTTGCCATGGAAACTACGTGATACGTTGCTAAGGAAGCGCAACGTTCGTTTGGGATCACGGCAGTGATCAGGTGACCTGGACTATTTAAACCACGCCTCCACGTTGTTCAGTGCTTCTGATCGAGCTTTCTTTGGCGTTCGGTTTTTGGCCTTTTTTTTCTTGTTCTGATTTAATACACGTTCCTGACCCGGCCTTCTGACTCGACTACTCTTTTGGATCATCCTTGCCTGCTTTGAAAACTTTGGTCTTCTTGGTAACAAACTCTTGCTTTTGTCCCTCGATTACGTCTGGCCTTTTTTCCTTCTGTTCCTGTTCTTGCCCGCTTGGATTTACGACCCGGTTTGTACTTGGCAACTCTTTTCTTTCTGTTGTTTTGCACTCGGTAAAGACATTATCTCACCTCCGCGTTTTAGAGACTAACATAACCATTGGACACCGTGGGACAGCCGCCGCGGCACCGTGGGACAGCCTCCGCTGCACCGTGGGAGAGCCGCCGCTGCACTGTGGGACAGCCTCCGCTGCACCGTGGGAGAGCCGCCGCTGCACTGTGGGACAGCCTCCGCTGCACCGTGGGACAGCCGCCGCTGCACCGTGGGAGAGCCGCTGCAGTACCGCGGAACAGCCTCCGCTCTACCTAGGAAGAAGGTCTCACTTGGTAAACTTTCTCCATTATTATAAGCAAGTTATGGTTCTTGTTGCTTATTGTCACTCTTCATTTGATCCCAGGGTTATAGGCTCACATTGTTTTTTCCTTCTTTCAGAACATCTATTGGGTTCCCTTTATCCGTTGTGAAGTCTCTAAACATTAGTCAGGTTAGTTTGGAGTAACTCTAGAGAAATTAATTTCTGTACCCATTGTCAGTTGTTCTAATCATATCAATCTTGTTTATTTTCTACAGCCACGAGGTCTCAATGGGAATCCAATCTTCCAGTCAATAGATTGCTTTGTATGTTAATTTGCACATTCAAAGTGATATATTAGCAGGAAGAATTCTTCTTCTACACTACAGGGCCAAGTCCAAGAGGAAGAATTCTAACATAATCAGAAGCCTTATTAAATGGATCCCAACGAGACCCTGGCTAATCTTCTTCAATTAGTGGCAGACCTCAGAACCGACATGGCTAATGCGCATGCCACCACTCAACAACAGATCTTAGAACTACAAACCGCCATACAACCTGTACCCCAAGTAGCACCAGTTATGCCTAATGCTCCAGCCATTGAACCTGCACAGGCAGAAGCCGGCCCGGTGTATATTACATCCCAGTTCCCTCTGGCCCCGCCAGAAAGATTTCATGGAGATCCAAGACAATTTAGGACCTTCTTGAATCAGTGTCGCCTCCATTATTTATGTCGACCCGGTTCATTTCCTGATTCTGCCACTAAAGCTGCGTTTTTGTTGTCACACCTTGGTGGTACTGCCGCAGCGTGGGCTAATCCTCTTTTGGAGGCAGGCAGTCCTTTATTGTTTGATTGCGATGCATTGATGGAAGCCATGGGTAAGGTGTTCGACACCCGATACAAAACTCAAGTTGTGGAATTAGAATTGTCGAATCTACAACAAGGTGATTTGACGCTTCTGGCCTTTTTAGCCAAATTTAATCAATTGGCTGCTGAGACGGGGTGGCCTGATGATAAAAAGGCATCACTCTTCTACAAGGGATTATCTGATTCTTTAAAAGACATACTGGCTATGGTACCTGTGGTTCCAGTAACCTTTCCGGAACTACTTGAGCTAGTTCTGCAGATTGATGCTCGTAAAGCTGCTAGAAAAGGGGAGAAGAGGGGTATTGCTTCTAATCTTCAACCTGTTCCTACCCCAGTTACGACTGCGCCTGAACCAATGCAAATAGGAGCAGCTACACGAGGTCCTCTTACTCAAGAAGAGAGAGAACATAGAAAGAAAAACAACTTGTGTTTTTATTGTGGTTCTCCAGAACACTTACTAAAAGCATGTACCAAGAAACCTACCAAGAAACAGGGAAACTTGAGAGCTCGGCAATGAGAGGAGTCCGATTGCCGAGCATTCATGTTTCTAAGGACTCTACAATCAATCAACCAGTAGCCGCTCCGGTGATATTCCGGTTACCTCAAGGGCAGATCGTTCATGCCACCGCCGTTCTGGATTCTGGGGCTACCGGAAACTATATCGATAGCTCTTATGCGGAAAGCTTGGGGTTATCCGTTCTTAAGAAAGAGAACCCTGTAATGGTCAATGCTGTTGATGGTTCTACCTTGATATCGGGTATGGTGGTTCAGCAAACCGAAGATCTGATAATGGAAACTATTCAAGGACATTCCGAAAACATATATTTTGATCTAATCACTGCTCCGCATTTCAGGCTTATTCTAGGAATACCATGGCTTCGACTGCATAATCCATCCATTGACTGGCACGCAGGCGCTATTGAGTTCTTATCAGAATACTGTGAGACCAAGTGTCATGATAGGAAGACTCTTATAAATAATCCTTGCCTTCCATTGATGGATACAGCCACTACTATCGGAGCCATAGTATCAGGGGAATTGCCCATGGAATATTCCGGCTTTCAGGATGTGTTCGATGAAGGGGGTGGTACTGTTTTACCTCCTCACAGACCATATGATTGCCCCATTGATTTGGTTCCTGGGGCTAAGATCCCATCAGGAAGGATCTACTCCCTAACCCACAAGGAAGATGTCATTCTTAAAGAATATATTGATCAGGCTCTTAAATCAGGTTTCATTTGTCCTTCACGTTCACCTGCAGCCTCCCCATTATTTTTTGTACCCAAGAAGGAGGGAGACCTCCGCCCATGTATAGACTATAGGGCCCTTAACGCCATCACGGTGCGTAATCAGTATCCCATACCACTTATTTCTGTACTCTTGGATCAGTTGGGATCATCCGTAATCTTTACAAAATTGGATCTCCGTGGGGCTTACAATTTAGTAAGAATCCGTAGCGGAGACGAATGGAAAACAGCCTTCAAAACCAAGTACGGCTTATTTGAATATAGAGTCATGCCATTTGGGCTCTCTAATGCACCCGCTACTTTTCAATACTTCATTAACGACGTCTTCCATGACATGATGGACCAATTTGTAGTGGTTTATCTGGATGATATCTTAATCTATTCTGCATCCTATGATCTCCACATGGTTCATGTTACTCGTGTCCTTCAGAAGTTACGTGATAACTGTTTGTATGCGAAATTAGAGAAATGTATCTTTCATGCTACAGAAGTCGAGTTCTTGGGGTATGAGATATCCGGTAAAGGTGTACAAATGAGTACCTCTAAGGTCAAGGTAGTTTTGGACTGGCCAGTACCCACAACGTTGAAGGCATTACAGTCATTTTTAGGCTTCGCTAATTTTTACAGGAGATTCATCAAAGATTTCTCATCCTTGGTTGCTCCACTGACCGCGTTGACTAGTAGCAAAGTAGCATTCCTTTGGAATAGAGTTTGTGATCGAGCTTTTCAAAGTCTTAAATCGGCGTTTACCAGTGCACCGGTACTACAACACCCAAATCCTGAATTACCATTTGTGGTAGAAGCTGATGCATCTAACATCGCTCTTGGTGCCATTCTGTCTCAAGTATGTCCGGAAACTGGAGGATTGCATCCAGTGGCCTTCCATTCAAGAAAACTCACCCCTTATGAAAGGAATTATACTATCACAGAAAGGGAGTTGCTAGCAGTACGTGACTCGTTTTTGACTTGGCGACATCATTTACTGGGGTCAGCCTTTCCAATTCAGGTATTCACTGATCATAAAAATCTGGTAGCCTTACAATCCGTAAAGTGCTCCACGGCCCGACATGCTAGGTGGCATGAATTCTTTTCCATGTTTGATTTCACCATTACATATCGACCCGGTTCCTTGCACACTAAAGCGGATGCACTCTCACGTATACATGGGGATTCATCTCCCCCTAGATCAGACGGTCCGCTTCTTTTACCACATCAGGTGATTTGTGGGTGTACGCTCCAGTCTTCTCTCTGTAATGAGTTACGTGAATGGGTAAAGACCCACCCCACAGACATTACGGAACTTAACCTCAACATTGTAGAGGGTTTACCCCATATCAACGGTTTATTGTTCCTTCCGGATGAGGGTAGCAGGAAGAAAGCTATCCAATGGTGTCATGATGCCAAGTTGGCTGCTCACCCGGGTAACAAGAAGACCGTTGATCTTCTACAACGTTGGTGCTGGTGGCCCTCTATGTTAAAGGATGTGGCCGTTCATATTGCTCATTGTTATATATGCGCCCAGTGCAAGACCTCAAATTCCAAACCTGTTGGACTTCTACAGACCATGCCGATTCCAGATTATCCTTGGTACATGATTTCAATGGATTTTGTGGTCGAATTGCCTCCGGTCTGTGGTTATGACACCATATGGGTGGTCATCGACTATTTCACCAAGATGGCTCTTTTTGTACCTTGTCGAGGTGTTCCTTCTGCCCCACAGTTGGCAGATCTATTTCTCAGGAAAGTCTTTCGTCGTTTTGGGCTACCGTCTGTTATCATCACGGATAGAGGTTCCCAATTCACTTCTCATTTCTGGAAATCGCTCACTGCCTCTTTTGGCATCAATGATAGATATTCCACTGCTTACCATCCTCAAACAGACGGACAGACGGAACGTCTCAACTCCACCATGGAACAATATCTCCGTTGCCTTACGCACCAGTATCAAGACAATTGGTTGTCATTACTCCCTATGGCGGAATTCGCCTATAACAACTCTTTGCATACATCGACGCATTCCTCACCATTTTTTGCTATGTTCGGCAGGCATCCTAGATCGTTACCTGCTTCTCCTGTCCTGCCCGCACGCCATCCGGCGGCATCGTCCTGCATTCAACACATGTGTTTAGTGCATCGACGGGTGAAAGAACATTTGGAGACGGCGCAGATTAACACTAAGAGGAGAGGTTCGCAGATGCCCATCGTTCTCCGGCTCCCGCTTACATAGTAGGCAATAAGGTATGGTTATCCACCAAGAATCTGCGGATACCTGGAGGGAGGAAGTTTCTTCCGCGTTTTATAGGACCATATGTTGTTACGGCGGTGATTAATCCTGTGGTAGTGCGTTTATCTTTACCTGCAAAGTGGAAAGTGCATCCGGTGTTTCATGTTTCCCTTGTCAAACCTTTTCTACCGGATACTACCCTTCCTTCTCGTCCTCCTCCAATCATGGTACAAGGGGAAGAGGAGTACGTGGTGCGTAGGATTTTGGATACCAAGGTTTCCAAAGGGGTCAGGATGTATTATGTGGATTGGGAGGGTTATGGTCCGGAAGAGAGGACCTGGGAGCCTGTCCGGAACATTCATGCTCCCCGTTTGAGCTCCGATTTTTGGGCCTCAAGGAAACGTGGTCGTTCTTTAGGGAAGGGTACTGTCATGCGTGGACCGCTGCGCGTTGGTTCACGCAAGTTTGGTCCCGCTAATGCAGTAAGAGAACATTCGAATCGGAGCACGGCTCGCCACAGTGAATGGAGGTTGCCATGGAAACTACGTGATACGTTGCTAAGGAAGCGCAACGTTCGTTTGGGATCACGGCAGTGATCAGGTGACCTGGACTATTTAAACCACGCCTCCACGTTGTTCAGTGCTTCTGATCGAGCTTTCTTTGGCGTTCGGTTTTTGGCCTTTTTTTTCTTGTTCTGATTTAATACACGTTCCTGACCCGGCCTTCTGACTCGACTACTCTTTTGGATCATCCTTGCCTGCTTTGAAAACTTTGGTCTTCTTGGTAACGAACTCTTGCTTTTGTCCCTCGATTACGTCTGGCCTTTTTTCCTTCTGTTCCTGTTCTTGCCCGCTTGGATTTACGACCCGGTTTGTACTTGGCAACTCTTTTCTTTCTGTTGTTTTGCACTCGGTAAAGACATTATCTCACCTCCGCGTTTTAGAGACTAACATAACCATTGGACACCGTGGGACAGCCGCCGCTGCACCGTGGGACAGCCTCCGCTGCACCGTGGGAGAGCCGCCGCTGCACTGTGGGACAGCCTCCGCTGCACCGTGGGAGAGCCGCCGCTGCACTGTGGGACAGCCTCCGCTGCACCGTGGGACAGCCGCCGCTGCACCGTGGGAGAGCCGCTGCAGTACCGCGGAACAGCCTCCGCTCTACCTAGGAAGAAGGTCTCACTTGGTAAACTTTCTCCATTATTATAAGCAAGATATGGTTCTTGTTGCTTATTGTCACTCTTCATTTGATCCCAGGGTTATAGGCTCACATTGTTTTTTCCTTCTTTCAGAACATCTATTGGGTTTCCTTTATCCGTTGTGAAGTCTCTAAACATTAGTCAGGTTAGTTTGGAGTAACTCTAGAGAAATTAATTTCTGTACCCATTGTCAGTTGTTCTAATCATATCAATCTTGTTTATTTTCTACAGCCACGAGGTCTCGATGGGAATCCAATCTTCCAGTCAATAGATTGCTTTGTATGTTTATTTGCACATTCAAAGTGATATATTAGCAGGAAGAATTCTTCTTCTACACTACAGGGCCAAGTCCAAGAGGAAGAATTCTAACAAGAACCCCGTCATGGAATGCTCTAACCGAGCGGGGCTGCTCATCGCTGTCCTGATCTGCTTGAAGCTCATCGAACGAGGCGGGAACAGAGGCGGGAACAGAGGACTGGTACATTACGCATACCGCCTCAGGTTTTAATGTGTTGTCCTGGTCCGCCAGTGTCTTCTCTATAGGAGACAACAGAGGCAGAGGAGGAAGAGATGGAGGCGGTCCAGAGGCAGCAGTGGAGGGAGTGGCACCACCGGAACCTGCAATGGACCAGCCGGGGGCGAAGGTGGGACAGGGGGCTCAGGATACATTTCCCTGAAAAGACACTTGAAATACACCTTCATAGGGTCAGAGTACATGAGCATCTGAAACTTCCCAAAAAACTCATCCTCAGCCGAAGGCTTTGGTGCTGGTACAGGAAGAGGCTGCTCGTGAGGGGCATACCCCCATGAACGCAAGGAGGATGGTTGCCAGGAGGGCCCACCGCCGGCCGGATCTACGTAAATCAGTGGAGCAAAAGCAGGAGGTAGCGAGACTGTATGATACAGCAGTGTCCGGGCGCGCCAGTCAAATGAAGGGTTAAACGGATTTCTGTTGTCATGGAAAAGGCTGCTCAGCCCCAAAAGGAATGCTCCCAGCACCAGGCGGCGTAAAAGCCGGTGTAGAAGAGGTATCCAAAATGCCCGCCGTAGACTACAGGGGTTGGGCCACCATTTTTTTCAGGGGAGTCAGGGGATTCAAGTAACACATTAGCCTTGATACAAGAATCCTCGGCAGAGCCGGTACTGGGTGGTCTCGGATGTTTACTGGACATCTTAGAACCGGTAGCCTCCAGTGGAGGAACCTCAGCAGAGCCGGTAGTGGAGGTGTAATGGTCCGTGACCGCCCTCTTTGCCCCCTCGACAGACCCGGTACCACCACGACCATGAGCGTGGAACGTTTGAGGGATATGCCTCACCGACAAGACCTTCAAAGATGATCTCTCAGGTCTATTGGTTCTTACTTTAGCTTCAAAAAGAGGAACCTCGGGTTTTAACCCGGTACGTAAAGCTCCCTCAAGAGGGGCCTCCAGTCGTCACTCGCTATGGAAAGCTCCATAAATGGAGACCTCTGGGCGTACCGCAGTGTCAGTGTGGAAAGCTCCAGAAATGGAGACCTCAGGCGAACCCCGGTATCCAGAGCTACAAACAAACTGGGTTTAACCTTAGCACCGAAATGGTGAACCTCGGAACGATGTCTGGTACTGGCAGGTCCGCTGCGGGAACCCTCGGAGAACACTCCAGTATGCCTATTAGGCCCTTGGAGCACCTCAGGGTACCTCCTGGTGACAGAGCTACACAAGCCCCTCCTGGACCTGGAAGACCCCAGGAAGGAGTCCCCTGGCCGGGGAGCACTAAAAAGTAAAGAACTTACCAGATGTTGCAGTAGAAGCACAAATCCCAATGATGTTCTGGGACTAGACACTCCAAGCAAAGAGTGTGGGGATCAGCCCCAGCGAAGCCGCGTTCGCATGAAGAACAGGACACAAATCCCAGATGCTCCGCTATAGACGGAGGACTAGATAACCGAGGAACTGGAGCAGGAAGGAAGAACAAAGGGAATAAAAATTCCCAGTGATGGTAGTGCGTCCAGCCCCTTGCGTGGAGAAAAGGACTGAAGGGCGATGCGCAGGGCGGAGCTCGGGAGGGCGGGGTTACGGCCATGTGCGGTACCCCACGTAAAAATAAAAGAAGGACAACATTTGCAATTTTTGATGCTTTTTACAAAAGTGCTCCGGTCCCGTCCCGAAGGACGGAATGTCCCACAAGTATGAAGGAAAGGGGACGGGGCGTAGGAGTAATCCTTGAAACCAGAGGATAGTTCCCTTCCCCTGGATTTTTAGGTAGGATGACAAAAGTGTCTCTTTTCAACAACTGTTTCTTGAGGTCACAAGGATGTCTCGCTGTCCAACAATTCCTTAATGTTTTTACCCTGGATTCAGAAAGTTCTTATTTACACAATTTGTTCCATAACATCCAACAATGCCTTTGTAGTCAAAAGTGTCTCTCTTGAACAACAATATCTTTATTCACACGTTTCTAGTTCTTGTAAACTTAAACATTTGGCCGTTGCAGTTACATATCAGAACTTCTTTCAGGTACTTTCCAGGTTATTTGGTACACTTCCTTGCCAGGTATGTTATATTACTGTTAAAACATTTCTTTACATGTCTAATGGATTGCCTTGTATACTTCTCCACCAGGAATCCTCTTATGGGTTCTTCAGATCCCCTTGTATACTCCCCTGCCAGATATCTTTCCACAGTTTTCAAAGCACCTGCTAGCTTTGGCTGCCAGGACCTCTTGTATACATTTCTTCTTTGGTGGATTACCTGGTATACTCCTTTGACAGGAATCTTTTCAGGGGGCTCTTCAGATTCCCCGGTATACCTCCCTGCCAGGTATCTTCCCTGAATGTTAAAGTTTGTTATACAGTTTCAAAAGAATGGTGCATTTCACTCCCAGGACATATATTTATGCCCTTCCTAGATCCCCTGCTATACTTCGCTGCCAGGAATCCTGCCACAAGGTACAAGTCTATTCACAGCTTCAGTAGATTACCTGGTATACGCCACTGCCAGGAAACCTCTTTCCTTTGGGGTATTACAGATCCCCTGGTATACTCTGCTGCGAGGTATATTTCCCCAAATGGCAGCTGCCTGGTTGCCTTCTCTTTACCATGACTTCCTTATTGGTTTCAATATAAAAATTGTTTCAACTGTCCCCCACACTGATATCTCATACATATATATTTGTTCAGGCTTCGCTTCTACACTTTCTGTATTCAAATGTTCTCACTCTGGAACATGGATTTAACATTAAACTTTGTCGGCATTAAAATTGCCTTTGAGTATTGTCTAAAATATCAATCTCACATGATTCATTCACTTGATTGCCTCTTTGCCGGTACGCCACAGGGTGCTACCCAGTATTCGTGGCGTCTCCAATTTGTGGCGTACCTCAGCAGTGAAGCTTCCTCCCTGGATTGGCTTCTCACGCAACGAGGGCGTCTTTTCAGCGTTAACTGCAGCTCCGCAGTTACTCACTGGCTTCGCGCAGTGGCCTGGACTGGAGAACACGGATTCCTGCTACGCCCATACTTCCAGGAGCTCTGCTGTGCTTACCGATGCTGCCGCGGTCTTTCAGGTATGCCTGCTGTTCCACTCCTTCCTTCACGCCACACTGGGGTCTGTAACCCGCGTTCGCAAGCTGCTGGCTGAATGGGCCAGTATTCAATTCCACAGTTCTCGCCCGTACTGCCTCGCTGAATACTGCGGTTGCCATTTTTAAATGTCCTGTGCGGTTTACTTTGAATGAAACAACTAGTCTGCACGTTAGTCTTCGGAATTTGCTTAGTTTGCATTAACTCTTCCCTCCTCTTTCTTGTCTCAGTACTTAAAGCTTTATGGGAGTTGAAGTCCATATATCCAATGGGTTTTCCAACATGATGTTGTTCCAAAATAATACATAAAGAAATGTCAGAAACAGAAGATGTTTTACGTGTGTTGTGAGTGTTTGAGGTATACATGGGGTTTTGTCTAGAGCAAAAGAAAGGACAGGGTTTCTGAGTTTTACCATGGGAGGGATCTGTCGGGTGACAATAGCGAGAGGCTACCCAAAACGGCATTGCCATGACGACTAACTCCATTTAGCTTTGTACGGCCGCGTTTCTCCCTTTTCAGCCTCCAGTTTCACGCTCGGAGCACACAGCCATCCCGGAGTGGCAGTTTCCACTACAGTTCGGATGCAGGGATGAGATAAAGTGTGACACCGCAACCACGATCTAATATTCCCCCAAGAGTGAAAGTCTCTCACCAGCTAATACAGCTGGATTTGAGCCCATTTGCTATATCCCACAACAGGAATATATGTTTCCAGAATACCAGCCCAAGTCTGCATCACTACAGTCTTTAAGCTGAAAAAGACCCCCAGGCAGTTCCATTTAAAACTAAGGGGAGACCACCAGAATCAACATCAGGTGCAGGTGCACACCAACACTCGTTGCACTACAGGACTACAGACCACACAGCGATCAAGTCCAAGGATTGCCGCGTGCTCCATTCCAGACATGACTCAAGAATTGGGATATTAACCCTTTAAGTGCCAAGGACGAGGTATCTCGTCCTTGGAAGTGCACACGCAGTGCCAAGGACGAGATAGCTCGTCCTTTTTGGCACCTTGTTTTGAGCGATCCCTGCAAAGCAGGGATCGCTCAAAACTGTAATCCAACCCCCGGGCTATGCGAGGGGGAGGTCCCCCCTCACTGCCCGGGGGTTGGATTTCCTTCAGTTTCACGCCGACGTGCGTTACGCACGTCGGCGTGAAACGGAAAGTATTTCCAACGCAGCAGCCATTTTCGGCTGCTGCGTTGGAGAGAGAAGGTGAGTGCCCTTCTTGTTCCGCCTCGATCTCCGGCTGTATTTCAAGCCGGAGATCGAGGCGGGTACCGTTGGAAAGGGGAGATTCTCCCCTTTCCAACGGTACCCATTGTGTGACTTTGCTGCCCGCGGATCGGGCGCAGGGCGCCTCGATCCGCGGGCAGCAACGTCACGGATCAAACGAAGATCCTTTTGTGACGCGTGGGGGAGGGGGGGCTGCTTACTAGGTAAGCGGCCCCCTTCCCCCGTGGCCCCAAAGCATGGGGCCACAGCGCCAGGGACCCCTGGGGGCAGATGATCACTGCCCCCGGGGGTGGGGGGGAAAAAAAAAAAAAAAAAAAAAATCGAGGGAAGGAGGGAGGTGGGAGGGGGTTTTGGGCCCTGGGGCCCACTGGGCCACCAGCGATTGACCTAAAAGTGGTGTCCCTGGAAAGGGGACTTTCTCCCCTTTCCAGGGACACCACTCATATGCCGCATTGCTGGTCACGGATCAGCGCAGAGCGCTGATCCGTGACCAGCAACCCACTGAACCACCATGGATCTGTTTGCGAGTTGGGGGGGAGGGGGGCTGCTTCAGGTAAGCAGCCCTCTCCCCCCCCCCCGGCCCCCAAAGCATGGGGACACATGAAAATGTACCCTGGGGGCAGATGGCTGGCCATCTGCCCCCAGGGAAATATATATAAAAAAAATAATAATAATCTGAGGGATGGGGGGAGGTGGGAGGGGGTTTGGGGTCCTGGGGCCCACTAGGCCACCAGGGATTGAACAGAAAGTGGTGTCCCTGGAAAGGGGACTTTCTCCCCTTTCCAAGGACACCACATATGAGGCATTGCTGGTCACGGATCGGCGCAGAGCGCTCGATCCGTGACCAGCAACCCACTAGACCACCATGGATCTCTTTGTGAGGTGGGGGGTGGGAAGGGGGCTGCTTCAAGTAAGCAGCCCTCTCCCCCCTCCCGACCCCAAAGCATGGGGGCACGTGTATGTGAACCCTGGGGCAGATGGCTGACCATCTGCCCCAAGGGAATGTAAAATAAAAAACAAAAATGAAATGATGGGAAACAGGGTTGGGGGAAGGGGTGGGGGCCACTAGCCACCATGGATTTTTTACTGAATGAAAGGGAGGGGGTGTCCCCCCATAGGGGCGGGTGCCCCCCCAACCAAAGTAGAAAGGGGGCACCGCTTGTAACCCTCCCTGGGGGCAGATATCTGTTCCTAGGGAGGGCCATCTGACCCCAGGGAGGGATGCATGAGGTGGGGCCCCCCCTATCTGCCCCCAGGGAGGGTTGCATGAGGTGGGGCCCTCCATTTGGGGTGGGGGGGGGTTGAGGGCCACCCCCCGTTGCGGTACATCATGCGCTGCCAATTTAGGGTGGCCCTCAGCCCCCCCTAAAAAGCAGCCTGTGGTTTTGTAATTTTTTTTTTGTTTACCCAACTTTGCTTGGTGCAGATGGCCACATTAGTGTGGCTATCTGCCCCCAGGGTGCCCAAACCCTACTGCCCCATCTATTGGGGGTCCAGCCCCACCTTTTGGGGTGGCCCTCTTCCCCCTCACCCCAAATGGAGGTGGGGTGTACCTCACGCAGCCGTTTGGAGGAGGCCCAGGGAGGCCTGCATGAGGTGTGTCCCCCAGCCATTGGGGGTGGGGTGGGGGGGCACCCCAAAAGCTGGGGCAGGACCCCCAATAGATGGGGCAGTAAGGTTTGGGCACCCTGGGGGCAGATAGCCACACTAATGGGCCCATCTGCACCAAGCCAAGTTGGGTAAACAAAAAAAAATATACAAAAACACAGGCTGCTTTTTAGGGGGGGCTGAGGGGCACCCTAAATTGGCAGCGCATGATGTACCGCAACGGGGGGTGGCCCTCAACCCCCCCCCACCCCAAATGGAGGGCCCCACCTCATGCAACCCTCCCTGGGGGCAGATATCTGCTCCTAGGAAGGGGCATCTGACCCCAGGGAGGGATGCATGAGGTGGGCCCCCCCCTATCTGCCCCCAGGGAGGGTTGCATGAGGTGGGGCCCTCCATTTGGGGTGGGGGGGGGTTGAGGGCCACCCCCCGTTGCGGTACATCATGCGCTGCCAATCTAGGGTGGCCCTCAGCCCCCCCTAAAAAGCAGCCTGTGGTTTTGTAATTTTTTTTTTGTTTACCCAACTTTGCTTGGTGCAGATGGCCACATTAGTGTGGCTATCTGCCCCCAGGGTGCCCAAACCCTACTGCCCCATCTATTGGGGGTCCAGCCCCACCTTTTGGGGTGGCCCTCTCCCCCCTCACCCCAAATGGAGGTGGGGTGTACCTCACGCAGCCGTTTGGAGGAGGCCCAGGGAGGCCTGCATGAGGTGTGTCCCCCAGCCATTGGGGGTGGGGTGGGGGGGGGCACCCCAAAAGCTGGGGCAGGACCCCCAATAGATGGGGCAGTAAGGTTTGGGCACCCTGGGGGCAGATAGCCACACTAATGGGCCCATCTGCACCAAGCCAAGTTGGGTAAACAAAAAAAAATATACAAAAACACAGGCTGCTTTTTAGGGGGGGCTGAGGGGCACCCTAAATTGGCAGCGCATGATGTACCGCAACGGGGGGTGGCCCTCAACCCCCCCCACCCCAAATGGAGGGCCCCACCTCATGCAACCCTCCCTGGGGGCAGATATCTGCTCCTAGGAAGGGGCATCTGACCCCAGGGAGGGATGCATGAGGTGGGCCCCCCCCTATCTGCCCCCAGGGAGGGTTGCATGAGGTGGGGCCCTCCATTTGGGGTGGGGGGGGTTGAGGGCCACCCCCCGTTGCGGTACATCATGCGCTGCCAATCTAGGGTGGCCCTCAGCCCCCCCTAAAAAGCAGCCTGTGGTTTTGTAATTTTTTTTTTGTTTACCCAACTTTGCTTGGTGCAGATGGCCACATTAGTGTGGCTATCTGCCCCCAGGGTGCCCAAACCCTACTGCCCCATCTATTGGGGGTCCAGCCCCACCTTTTGGGGTGGCCCTCTCCCCCCTCACCCCAAATGGAGGTGGGGTGTACCTCACGCAGCCGTTTGGAGGAGGCCCAGGGAGGCCTGCATGAGGTGTGTCCCCCAGCCATTGGGGGTGGGGTGGGGGGGGCACCCCAAAAGCTGGGGCAGGACCCCCAATAGATGGGGCAGTAAGGTTTGGGCACCCTGGGGGCAGATAGCCACACTAATGGGCCCATCTGCACCAAGCCAAGTTGGGTAAACAAAAAAAAATATACAAAAACACAGGCTGCTTTTTAGGGGCGGCTGAGGGGCACCCTAAATTGGCAGCGCATGATGTACCGCAACGGGGGGTGGCCCTCAACCCCCCCCACCCCAAATGGAGGGCCCCACCTCATGCAACCCTCCCTGGGGGCAGATATCTGCTCCTAGGAAGGGGCATCTGACCCCAGGGAGGGATGCATGAGGTGGGCCCCCCCCTATCTGCCCCCAGGGAGGGTTGCATGAGGTGGGGCCCTCCATTTGGGGTGGGGGGGGGTTGAGGGCCACCCCCCGTTGCGGTACATCATGCGCTGCCAATTTAGGGTGGCCCTCAGCCCCCCCTAAAAAGCAGCCTGTGGTTTTGTAATTTTTTTTTTGTTTACCCAACTTTGCTTGGTGCAGATGGCCACATTAGTGTGGCTATCTGCCCCCAGGGTGCCCAAACCCTACTGCCCCATCTATTGGGGGTCCAGCCCCACCTTTTGGGGTGGCCCTCTCCCCCCTCACCCCAAATGGAGGTGGGGTGTACCTCACGCAGCCGTTTGGAGGAGGCCCAGGGAGGCCTGCATGAGGTGTGTCCCCCAGCCATTGGGGGTGGGGTGGGGGGGGGCACCCCAAAAGCTGGGGCAGGACCCCCAATAGATGGGGCAGTAAGGTTTGGGCACCCTGGGGGCAGATAGCCACACTAATGGGCCCATCTGCACCAAGCCAAGTTGGGTAAACAAAAAAAAATATACAAAAACACAGGCTGCTTTTTAGGGGCGGCTGAGGGGCACCCTAAATTGGCAGCGCATGATGTACCGCAACGGGGGGTGGCCCTCAACCCCCCCCACCCCAAATGGAGGGCCCCACCTCATGCAACCCTCCCTTGGGGCAGATATCTGCTCCTAGGAAGGGGCATCTGACCCCAGGGAGGGATGCATGAGGTGGGCCCCCCCCTATCTGCCCCCAGGGAGGGTTGCATGAGGTGGGGCCCTCCATTTGGGGTGGGGGGGGTTGAGGGCCACCCCCCGTTGCGGTACATCATGCGCTGCCAATTTAGGGTGGCCCTCAGCCCCCCCTAAAAAGCAGCCTGTGGTTTTGTAATTTTTTTTTTGTTTACCCAACTTTGCTTGGTGCAGATGGCCACATTAGTGTGGCTATCTGCCCCCAGGGTGCCCAAACCCTACTGCCCCATCTATTGGGGGTCCAGCCCCACCTTTTGGGGTGGCCCTCTCCCCCCTCACCCCAAATGGAGGTGGGGTGTACCTCACGCAGCCGTTTGGAGGAGGCCCAGGGAGGCCTGCATGAGGTGTGTCCCCCAGCCATTGGGGGTGGGGTGGGGGGGGGCACCCCAAAAGCTGGGGCAGGACCCCCAATAGATGGGGCAGTAAGGTTTGGGCACCCTGGGGGCAGATAGCCACACTAATGGGCCCATCTGCACCAAGCCAAGTTGGGTAAACAAAAAAAAATATACAAAAACACAGGCTGCTTTTTAGGGGCGGCTGAGGGGCACCCTAAATTGGCAGCGCATGATGTACCGCAACGGGGGGTGGCCCTCAACCCCCCCCCCACCCCAAATGGAGGGCCCCACCTCATGCAACCCTCCCTGGGGGCAGATAGGGGGGGCACCACCTCATGCATCCCTCCCTGGGGTCAGATGCCCCTTCCTAGGAGCAGATATCTGCCCCCAGGGAGGGTTGCATGAGGTGGGGCCCTCCATTTGGGGTGGGGGGGGGTTGAGGGCCACCCCCCGTTGCGGTACATCATGCGCTGCCAATTTAGGGTGGCCCTCAGCCCCCCCTAAAAAGCAGCCTGTGGTTTTGTAATTTTTTTTTTGTTTACCCAACTTTGCTTGGTGCAGATGGCCACATTAGTGTGGCTATCTGCCCCCAGGGTGCCCAAACCCTACTGCCCCATCTATTGGGGGTCCAGCCCCACCTTTTGGGGTGGCCCTCTCCCCCCCTCACCCCAAATGGAGGTGGGGTGTACCTCACGCAGCCGTTTGGAGGAGGCCCAGGGAGGCCTGCATGAGGTGTGTCCCCCAGCCATTGGGGGTGGGGCGGGGGGGGCACCCCAAAAGGTGGGGCAGGACCCCCAATAGAGGGGGCAGTAGTGTTTGGGCACTCCGGCGCCAGATTGGCACACCAATGTGCCCCTGTGCACAAAGGGGAGTTGGGTTACCAAAGGAAAACAGTGAAATTGTTGGAAGGTTTTTTAGGGGGGGCGGTGGAGCACCCCAAAGGGTTGGGAAAGCTGAATGGGGCGTTAACCCCCCCCCCTGCCCACAATGGAGTGGGTGCCATGTCATGCAGCCCTCCCTGGGACCAGATATCTGCTCCTAGGAACGGACGCCTGAGCCCAGGGAGGAGTGCAGGACAGCCTTCCCCCTTATCTGCCCCTTGGGAGGGCTACATGAGATGGGCCGCCCCTCAAATTGGGGTGGTGGTGGAGAGGTGCAACCCCCCTCACGTTAGAAAATTCCACAGCGGTGTAGGGGGCCCCTCCGCCCTCACAAAAGGGCAGCCTGCCATTTTGAATTGGGTTCTTCGTTTACTATACCTGCCTTTGCGTAGAGGGGCACATTGGTGTGCCAGTCTGGCGCCGGGGTGCCCAAAACGTACAGGCCAATGCTACAGTGGGGCCAATATGGGTGGTCTGGTATGTGGGTGGGCTGACACAGATAATATATGTTTTGTTCTTCCCTTTACAGGTCTTGAGCAGTTCAAGCTTCTCCCTTGTTATGTACGTATGAAATTTTGCTTATTCCAACATTTGATAGTGGGTGGAGGGCACATTGCTATTGGGGTGGGGGTGAACAGGGCCTGTAGTGTTCTGTTGTGAAGGAAGTGGGTGCTCTGGGGAGGTATTGGGGTGGCCAGGAACACACTTGTCCAGGTTGCGGACAAAACGCCCCCCAGTGCAGCTGAACAGTGCTGTTTCCCTGGGAGGGAAGTTTGCCAATTAGCCATCTGTGCAATGTTTGTTTTGTGTGCTGGGGGTTGCCATACACCCATAGGTCTTAGGCCAGTTTGCTATCACTGTGCAGTCCATCCTTCTGTGGAGGTAGATGACAGAGAAGTTTCATGTATGTGGTGGAAGGAGCTGAAAAATGTACAGATATATGCCAGACAGTTCGGATGTGTTATTGGTAGGCAAAGCACTGAATGTAAATCTTTTATGTTTCTGTTGCAGTTGCGGCTACAGAAAAGCTTATGCTGACTTATGTAAGTACCACATATATTACTTGGTAATGTGCGGGTGGAGGGTTACTGTGGTGGAAGAAACTGTGGCTGCAGTGTCAGTGGTATGGGGGAGAAAGGGTAGGAGGGCGGTTCGGGGGCCAGTGATGGGAGTGCCTTGCATTGAGGAAGGTGGCTGCTTTGCAGAAGGAAAAACTGGGCAACATAAGTAGCAGCTCCTTTTCAAAAATGTTGCCGGTAGTAATGCAGATGGTCATTTTGTTATGAGCATGGTACGCGTACTTGATACAGAGAACACTACTTTTACTGCAACGATCACCATTTCTGTGGTCCTTTTCCAGCAGTCGTCCCAGTGAGCCCCGCCTGGCTCCCCATCCTTTTGCAGGGGGAAAACCTGTAAC
Source organism: Ambystoma mexicanum (assembly GCF_040938575.1). NCBI lineage: Eukaryota > Metazoa > Chordata > Amphibia > Caudata > Ambystomatidae > Ambystoma > Ambystoma mexicanum. Next base: position 1,464,636,338 of record NC_090935.1, read on the forward strand.
GCAGGGTAGCTAGAGGGGCAGGAGGGGTGGGGGATTAAGTCATTGCCCTTGGGCGTCCATCTCCCAGATGGATATTTTGTCCCTCAAAAGCAGCAGTGGGTGCAGGGTGCCCCGGCACGGTCCCCATCCCGTCCTAGAGGGGAAAGCTGCAGTGCTGGCCAGGCAGAGATGTAGTGTGGTGGTGGTTGATGTGTGTGACCTTGGCTGCCTCTCGGCCTTGGTAGTTGAATGGCCCCAAGTTCACCAGTACTTTAGGAGCTGCGCCCCAATTTCTCACAATCAAAGAGTCCAAATGTGCATGCATTTGTAATGAAAGGGGCACATTCTGTCAGAGGAACTATATTCGGAGAGGTTACAAAACACCCTTGCTGCACAGGTCATATCCTCTGTCAGACTAGTCACCCTGCCAAAGTGTAATGGTGTAGCATGTGGAAGTCACTTTACTACCGTGCAGTGCAGGCGGTGGGCCACAGGAGCAGACAACCTTTACTGATTACAATTGCCCCAGCAGAACTGTGTTATTGGCACAAGGTGACATACTGTCTTCCTCACCTCCTTCCCCTAAAACACAAGTGCCAATTAAGTAATGACCTACTGTAAATTCACATGAGAGGTGCATGTCCGAATAGGTGAAGTGTGTGTCTGGGAGTGTTACAAGAGCCATGTGTTCACACAATCATTCAGCTAGTTGGTAAACTGTATGTATAGGCATATTCATGGGGGTTCACTTGTTTCCATATCATAGTGACGATGAGGGTTGTGTAGATAATTGCCTACTCTTTCACCCAAAGGGCTGCACGATTTTCCGAGGGCCAACCACATCTGGCTCTCAAAGGGATGCCCTCCTGGTACATTGGTTTGGGGTTAGGGGGAAGTGCTTTCACCAGCTCAGAGGAGCCATCAGCGATGTCCATGCAAAAGGAGATGCAAACCCAACACCCTACAGTGGTGCACCTGGGAGGAAAAGATTTAGCGTCTGTGGGAGGGGAAGGGATACATGAGCTGCTAATGGAGGAACTGGAATGGATAGCACAGATGTTTCCAAACAGTGATGGGTTGGTGCCAGATTTCCGGGATTTATTTATTTTTATGTTTTTTCTGCAGGATGCCATATGCCCACTTGTCTTATTTCCATTTCCAATCCGTCTGCAGTCTAGCCTTCCGTAGTGGTAGATGACTGAGAAGTGTCATGGAAGTGGTGGAAGGAAGTGAAAAATGTACAGATAGTTGCCAGACAGTTTGGATGTGTAATTGGTAGGCAAAGCATTGAATTTTAATCTTTTATGTTTCCTTTGCAGTTTCGGCTACTGAAAAGCTATTGCTGACTTATGTAAGTACAACATTTATTACTTGGTAATGTGGGGGTGGAGGGTTACTGTGGTGGAAGGAATTGTGGGTGCATTGTCAGTGATAAGGGTGGGAAAGGGTAGTGGGGAGGGTCGGGGGCCAGTGATGGGTGTGCCTTGCATTGAGTAAGGCAGCTGCTTTGCAGAAGGAAAGGTTTGGCAGCAAATTTTAAACATTTTTTTCCAGTAGTTATATAGAAGGTCATTTTTTCTGAGCATGCTATGCACACTTGTTACAGAGCTCATTCCTTTCACTGCAAAGTTCACCATTTCTGTGGTCCAATTTCAGCAGTGGTCGCAGTGTGCCCTGTCAGGGTCCCCATCCTTTAGCAGGGGGAAAAAACTGTAACGCAAGGTAGCTAGAGAGGGGGGTGTCATTGGCCTTGGTCGTCCGTCCCCCAGGTGGATATTTAGCCTCCAAATTCAGCAGTGTGTGCAGGGTCCAATCCCTTCCAGGAGAGGAAAGCTGTAGTGCTGACCAGGAAGCTATGTAGGGTAGTGGTGGGTGATGGGTGTGACCTTGTCCACCTCCCTTCCTTGTAGTGAAGTGGCCCCAAGGTCACTAGTGGTCCTGGAGCTATGGCCGAAACACTCACATTGAAAGTGTCTGAAGGTGCACCCATTTGTGGTAAATGTGGCACATTCTGTCAGGGTACCTATATTCACAGAGCGTACAAAGCACACTTCCTGTGGACTTCATATCCTCCGTGAGACTAGTCACCCTGCCAAATTGTAACGATGTAGCATGTGGACGTCACCTTACCACCGTGCTGGGCAGGCGGTGGGCCACAGGAGCAGACAACTTTTACTGATTACAATTGCGCCAGCACAACTGTGTTATTGGCACAAGGTGACATACTATCTTCTTCACCTCCTTCCCCTGAAAATAACGTGGCAATTATGTGTCGACCTACTGTTATCTCAAATGAGAGGTGGTTTCCGAATGGGTGAAGTGTGTGTCTGGGATTGTTACAAGAGTCATGTGTTGGTGCAAATGTTGTGTAATGTGGTAAAATGTATGTGTAGCCATAATCATGGGGGTTTTCCTGTTTCCATTTCCTAGTGAGGATGAGGGTTGTGTGGATTTTCGGCCACTCTTATATCCAAAGGGCTGCACGACTTTTCCGAGGGCCACCTACATCTGGGTCTGGAAGGGATGGCCTTGCGGTGCATTGGTTTGGGGTGGGGGGGATGCGCCTTCACCAGCTCCGAGGAGCCATCGTCGCTGCCCAAGAAAAAGGAAAGGCCCCCCCCCCTGACCTTATAGTGGTTCACCTGGGAGGAAATGATTTTGCGTCTGTGGGACGGAAGGGGGTACGCGAGCAGCTCATGGCAGACCTTGAATGGATTGCAGAGAGGTTTCCAAACACTGTGGTGGCCTGGTCCCAGATGATTCCCAGGATGGATTGGAGAACTGAAGGGAATAGAAGGGCCATCAACCGCTCGGTGTGGAAAATGAATGGCGAGTTCACTAAACTGACAGAGGGCAACACCAGAATACGGACCATTCACCATGGCAATATCAAAGGTGCTGTGATGTTTCACAGAGATGGGGTGCACCTTTCCAAAACAGGCATGGAGCTGTTCATTGGAAACATAATGGATTTTGCCCAGACGCTATTTTAGGGGGAGTTTGCCCAGTGACTGATGGACACACTGGAAGATCTGAAAGGTGAATAGAAGTGGTAGTAAGTATGTTGGCAGTGAGACTTCCACTTTCTAGCAATTGTTTGCATTCATGGCATGTCAAAGCATTTAGTATGTTTCTGCTACTTATTTCTTTGGTACCCATCACTACTTGCTTCAGCCTACATCAATTTGCTTGGCCTTGCAATAATTTTGTCCATGTGAGCTTTCCCCTTACAATAGACACCCCTATATGAATGAGCAGGTGTTATTGTCAAAAGTGTGCCAGCAGTTGGCCGGAAGGGCCAGCCGTGTACTGTATTTATCTTCCCTCTCTGCTTCTTCATTGCCTATGGCTTTTCAACTCACCCAATCACTAATACGTTGCATGGTTCCTTCTCACCTCGATTTCCCATCCACAAGCATCCCATGGGGGAGGGCATGGTGCAAAGCATGTTGGCTGTTTCTGAATAGGTAGTGTGGCTGAAATCCTCGTCCCCACGCTTGTATTTCTGTACAGTTTAGCGGAATAGTACATTGGCCATAGATTTTTTGTTCTCTTTCTTTTAGGTGCAGGTGTGTTGTAGCTGTCTACACACTTGTAGGAAAGCAGTCAGCTGGTCCTTAGCATTTCACGTGAGTGTTTGCAAAGTACTACTCTGTTTATTGTAGCGTGCAGGGAGTACGTCATATTGCAGAGGGCTGCTACTGTTAGTGAGCAAAGTCTGGACCTTTTGGTGTACCTGTGTGGAGTAGGTTTGTGGCACTGAATACCACTTACTGTGCTACGTTCCATACTTTCAGAAGCACACATACTTCTTGTTTCAGTCTTCATCTGGTCTTTGGGCATTGAAGGGTTCCATAGCGAAGGTACTCATGGCTTCTCGGCGATCAATGTCTGGTGCGGAGGCATTAGCTGTAGTGATGGAATCTGGCTCAGAGCAAGGCACAGATGTGTACATGCATTCTGAAACAGATAGTGCTTCTGAGGGGCAGGAGGGAAGTGATTGGGGAAGTGAGATGGCCATTGACGAAAGTCCCTCCTCCCACTCATCATCGTCATCATCTGATGATGAAGAGGAAGGAAGAGTGCGTCCACCTTTTCGCACACTTCCCACACGCAGGGGACCTGTAAGGGGGAGGGGACGTGCAAGACTGCCACGCAATGTGGCAGTTCCTGACATGACTCAAGAGTCGCTCTGGGTGCCTCCAGCAATGGCTCAGCCTGTTGTGCCCCCTTTCACTGGTATATCAGGGTGCACAGTGAATACAGAAGGGTTTCAGCCTATTGATTTTTTCAACCTTTTTGTTGATGATGGGTTCATTGCAGACGTGGTTGAGCAAACCAATTTATACGCTGCACAGTTCATGAGGTCTAGGGGTCCCACTCTGAAACCCCACTCCAGAGCACAAGCATGGGTACCCACAAACGATGTTGAAATGAGACAGTTTTGGGGTCTCATTTTGCTCATGGGAATTGGACACAAGCCGTCTGTCGCAATGTACTGGACTACTGTAGCACCACTTTATTGCCCGTTTTTTTCAGCTACAATGAGCAGAAATCGCTTTCAAGCACTGCACCGTATGTTGCACTTCAATGACAACTCGGCAGCATTACCCAAAACGGACCCAAACTTTGATAGGCTGTTCAAACTTAAGCCATTTCTGGACCATTTCACTCACCGATTTGCAGAGGTGTATGTTCCTAGCCAGAACATATCCATTGATGAATCGTTGGTGTTGTTCAAAGGTCGCCTTGTATTCAGGCAATACATTCCTAGCAAGAGATCACGATATGGGATTAAAATGTACATGTTGTGTGAAAGTACCACTGGGTATGTCAGCAGCATGAGAGTCTACACCGGTAAAGACTCTACCCTAAACCCTCCGGGCTGCCCAGCCCATTTAGGGACAAGTGAGAAGATTGTTTGGGATCTTCTCACACCATGGCTCCACAAGGGACATCATTTGTATGTAGACAATTTCTACACCGGAATTCCACTGTTCAAGGAATTGTTCAATGTGGGCACACTCGCATGCGGTACAATCCGCAGTAACCGCAAACGCTTCCCCAGACAACTTGTGTGTAAGAAGTTGGCTAAGGGACAATGTATGGCATTGCGGCAGGATGAATTGTTAGCAGTGAAATTCTGCGACAAAAGGGATGTGTACATGCTAAGTACTATTCATGATGAAAGTACTTCAGCTGTCCCTCTGCGCAGGCAGACTCAGCAAGTGTTGAAACCCAATTGCATTCTGGATTACAACAAGTACATGGGTGGAGTAGACAAAAATGACCAAGTGCTTGAGTCATACCACGCTGAACGCAAGTCGCGTTTCTGGTACAAAAAGTTAGCCACACACATTGTGCATATGGCAACGTACAATGCTTATGTGGTGTACCGTGCAGCTACTCCACAAAACAAGCTCTCCTTTTTGGATTTTGAATTAGAAATTGTTCAATCTCTGGCTAATGTTCATGTACAAATTCCCTCCTTTCCAGAGGTCGAAGATGTAGCCAGATTGCAAGAGCGACACTTTGGTGATTATGTTCCTCCCACTGCCACGAAGGCACAACCGTACCGAAAATGTAAGGTGTGTACAAAACAAGGAAAGAGGAAGGATACTCGGGTGTACTGTCCCCAATGCCCTTCCCAGCCTGCCCTCTGCTTTCAGCCTTGTTTCCTTTTGTATCATACAAAGGAAAAATATTGGGAGATCGACTGATTTCCGAAAATGCCCATCATTCCTTGAAAGGGACCCTTAGCCCCTGAAATCGTGCATGTCTTGTAAAGGAATGGCACTCTTGCACCCTGCCCTGGAGGAGTACCTTCAATGAAAATGCAACAGGATGTCAACTCACTTCACTTGATTTAGCGTGCATTCACGAGCATCGCTAGTCCTGCTTCCTCCACTCGAGGCCTGCCTTGGAAAGGCAACCACAGCCGTAGCTTTCCCTTGAGGCCTGCCAAGAAAATGTACATCAGTCTAGATCCCTCAGCTCAAAGCGTGACTTGCAAAGGAACGCTAATCAGGCTCCTTCCATTGGAGGCGTGCCTACGAAATAGTAATCATTATGAGTCCCTGTACTTGAGTTGTGCCATGCGGGTCTTTCCCCTTTGGCGTGCTTTGGCAAGCAATGCTAGTCCTGCCCCCTCCACTTGAGGCCTGCCTGGGAAAGAGACATCACCCCCGGTACCTTTCCCTTCAGGTCTGCCTCCTAAGGAAAAGGCAGTCTAGCTCCCTCTGCGCGTGGTGTGCCTTGCAAAGTAACGCAATGCTTGTTACGTCCAAAGCAGGCGCATCTTTGAAAGAAATGCCACTCTAGCTCCCTCCACTTGAGGTGTGCCTTGGAGTAGGTGGGGACAGCACTCTTGCTTTACTCCCCTTTGGCGTGCTTTGGCAAGCAATGCTAGTCCTGCCCCCTCCACTTGAGGCCTGCCTGGGAAAGAGACATCACCCCCGGTACCTTTCCCTTCAGGTCTGCCTCCTAAGGAAAAGGCAGTCTAGCTCCCTCTGCGCGTGGTGTGCCTTGCAAAGTAACGCAATGCTTGTTACGTCCAAAGCAGGCGCATCTTTGAAAGAAATGCCACTCTAGCTCCCTCCACTTGAGGTGTGCCTTGGAGTAGGTGGGGACAGCACTCTGCTTTACTCCCCTTTGGCGTGCTTTGGCAAGCAATGCTTGTCCTGCCCCCTCCACTTGAGGCCTGCCTGGGAAAGAGACATCACCCCCGGTACCTTTCCCTTCAGGTCTGCCTCCTAAGGAAAAGGCAGTCTAGCTCCCTCTGCGCGTGGTGTGCCTTGCAAAGTAACGCAATGCTTGTTACGTCCAAAGCAGGCGCATCTTTGAAAGAAATGCCACTCTAGCTCCCTCCACTTGAGGTGTGCCTTGGAGTAGGTGGGGACAGCACTCTGCTTTACTCCCCTTTGGCGTGCTTTGGCAAGCAATGCTTGTCCTGCCCCCTCCACTTGAGGCCTGCCTGGGAAAGAGACATCACCCCCGGTACCTTTCCCTTCAGGTCTGCCTCCTAAGGAAAAGGCAGTCTAGCTCCCTCTGCGCGTGGTGTGCCTTGCAAAGTAACGCAATGCTTGTTACGTCCAAAGCAGGCGCATCTTTGAAAGAAATGCCACTCTAGCTCCCTCCACTTGAGGTGTGCCTTGGAGTAGGTGGGGACAGCACTCTGCTTTACTCCCCTTTGGCGTGCTTTGGCAAGCAATGCTAGTCCTGCCCCCTCCACTTGAGGCCTGCCTGGGAAAGAGACATCACCCCCGGTACCTTTCCCTTCAGGTCTGCCTCCTAAGGAAAAGGCAGTCTAGCTCCCTCTGCGCGTGGTGTGCCTTGCAAAGTAACGCAATGCTTGTTACATCCAAAGCAGGCGCATCTTTGAAAGAAATGCCACTCTAGCTCCCTCCACTTGAGGTGTGCCTTGGAGTAGGTGGGGACAGCACTCTGCTTTACTCCCCTTTGGCGTGCTTTGGCAAGCAATGCTAGTCCTGCCCCCTCCACTTGAGGCCTGCCTGGGAAAGAGACATCACCCCCGGTACCTTTCCCTTCAGGTCTGCCTCCTAAGGAAAAGGCAGTCTAGCTCCCTCTGCGCGTGGTGTGCCTTGCAAAGTAACGCAATGCTTGTTACGTCCAAAGAAGGCGCATCTTGGAAAGGAATGCCACTCCACCGCCTCTAGTTGAGGCGGGCCATGGAGAAGAAGGGTGGAGCACTGTGGGTCACTCCCCTATGGGAGTGCAGCTTGCTCCTGTTCGGGATTGCCTTACAAAAAAAAAACGTCTGGAAAACCCCATCCGCTTCTGGCGTACTTTGGACAGGAACCCAAATCTGGCTCCTTCCACTTAAGGTTTGGCAAGCAAAGAAAGGCCAGTCCCGCTCCCTCTACTCAAGCCGTGCGTTGTGGAAGACCAGAACGGCATTCAGGTTCCCTCCACTCAAGGGGTGTTTTTTCAAAATATTACACGCCACTTTGGCTCCTTCCCTTGAGGTCTAAGTGTCATGAAAGTGGTACTTGGACACCAACTATATGGCAGCGGTGTCTTGCGTACCTCGTAAGATCCTGCCTTGTTTATTGTTTTACCTCGAGTAATGTTATGTGTGGTGTAAGTGACACGTCATCTGTAGGAATGAATTGGATATGATTGGTGTGTGAATTAGGTAAAGATACAAAGAACATGCAGTTGCAATTTCTGTGAATGGACTTTTCCAGCAGTGACGAAATGATTGTCATTTTGCAGGATGGCTGTTTTGTGTGGGTACGGTGGGACATAAGAATGTTTGGCCATAGTTGCTATGGGCATACTGAAAGCTGGTGTGGAAGATAGCGCCTGTAGGGCAGGGTAGTGAAGTCAGGCAGTATGCACTTGCTATCACTGTCCACATGTGATTGCCAGCACATAAAGTTTGCATGCAGACACAGTTGCTATGAAATTGATGCCAAATGATAGTTAAGATATTGCTAGAGACACAGTTGCATTGTACACAGATGTCCATGTGGTATAAGTGTGTAGATATGCTCATGTGTAGATACACTTGCTCTGGTGCTAGTGATTTCGTAGAAGTGCAACTGCTGAAATGGATGCCGACTGACTGCAGACACGAAAGGGATACGAATGGCCAGTGATCCGGTGGGTGCCTTGACGTGGCATCACTGCTCACAAGGACAAACCTTCTTGTGCAATACAAGGAGGTTGGTCCTTGTGCTAAATCCCACCTTGCGTGTCTAACTGCATTGCGTCTGCTATGTATGGGAAGTGTGAGGAAAGGTGCATGTGAAATGGCTTACTGGCAGTACTTTACTGTTTCCTAAGCGCACTACAGCGAAGTTACTATACTAAAGATGTGCCCATTGTCACTCAGGTACCACACCTGCACACAAAGAGGTCAGCCTCTCATTGGGACACGTGTGGCGATGCGGGAAGGTAGGCCACGTGTTGTTGGCGGTGTGTTTCGGTGAGTGGCCAGAGGGAAATGTCTGAGATTTGTCTTCATTTCCGGCCAATTTCAGAGACATTTCCCTGTGTCCACTCACCGAAACACGTCGCCAACAGCAGATGTCATACCTTCTCGTGTTCCCACAGGTGTTCCGACGAAAAAGGTACCTCGCATGTGTGGGTGCACCTACCGGGGTCGCAAAAGGAAAAGGGTAACCCGCTGGTAACCCCAAGCCTTTCGCCACAGCACAATTTGTTCATGTGGGCAACCTACAGATTTGGGCCTAGGGTGTCGAAGCCAGCAAGGAAAACAGGGAACCCCATGCATTTACCAAAAGAGGACACCCGTGGGAAAGCACAGAGGTCTGATTTGCGCACATCGCCCCAGATTTTTTTACCCAGACAGCCCTGCAAAGTCGGAAATGTGGGGAAAAAAACGCTTTTTCCGCACATTTCGTTCGCCGCACCCATCGAAACACGCCCCCCACAACACATGGCCTACCGTCCCGCGTTCCCACAGGTGTCCCGATGAAAACGGTACCCCACATGTGTGGGTGCACCTACCTGGCCGCCAAGGGGAAAGCCTAAAACACAAGTAACCCCAAGTCTGTTGGCAGAGGGAAATCTCAGACATTCTGCCGAGCCGCGCAACTTACAGATATGGGCCTCGGGTGTCCAAGCCACCGAGGAAAACAGGGAACCCCAGGCATTTTCGAAAAGAGGACACCCGTGGGAATCCGCAGAGGTGTGATTTGCGCCCATCGCCCCAGATTTTTTTACCCAGACAGCCCTGCAAAGTCGGAAATGTGGGGAAAAAACCGCTTTTTCCGCACATTTCGCTCGCCGCACCCATCGAAACGCGCCCCCCACAACACATGGCCTACCGTCCCGCGTTCCCACAGGTGTCCCGATGAAAACGGTACCCCACATGTGTGGGTGCACCTACCTGGCCGCCAAGGGGAAAGCCTAAAACACAAGTAACCCCAAGTCTGTTGGCAGAGGGAAATCTCAGACATTCTGCCGAGCCGCGCAACTTACAGATATGGGCCTCGGGTGTCCAAGCCACCGAGGAAAACAGGGAACCCCAGGCATTTTCGAAAAGAGGACACCCGTGGGAATCCGCAGAGGTGTGATTTGCGCCCATCGCCCCAGATTTTTTTACCCAGACAGCCCTGCAAAGTCGGAAATGTGGGGAAAAAACCGCTTTTTCCGCACATTTCGCTCGCCGCACCCATCGAAACGCGCCCCCCACAACACATGGCCTACCGTCCAGCGTTCCCACAGGTGTCCCGATGAAAACGGTACCTCACATGTGTGGGTGCACCTACCTGGCCGCCAAGGGGAAAGCCTAAAACACAAGTAACCCCAAGTCTGTTGTCAGAGGGAAATCTCAGACATTCTGCCGACCGGCGCAACTTACAGATATGGGCCTCGGGTGTCCAAGCCACCGAGGAAAACAGGGAACCCCATGCATTTTCGAAAAGAGGACACCCGTGGGAATCCGCAGAGGTGTGATTTGCGCCCATCGCCCCAGATTTATTTACCCAGACAGCCCTGCAAAGTCGGAAATGTGGGGAAAAAAAACACTTTTTCCGCACATTTCGCTCGCCGCACCCATCGAAACGCGCCCCCCACAACACATGGCCTACCGTCCCGCGTTCCCACAGGTGTCCCGATGAAAACGGTACCTCACATGTGTGGGTGCACCTACCTGGCCGCCAAGGGGAAAGCCTAAAACACAAGTAACCCCAAGTCTGTTGTCCATTCTGCCGACCGGCGCAACTTACAGATATGGGCCTCGGGTGTCCAAGCCACCGAGGAAAACAGGGAACCCCATGCATTTTCGAAAAGAGGACACCCGTGGGAATCCGCAGAGGTGTGATTTGCGCCCATCGCCCCAGATTTTTTTACCCAGACAGCCCTGCAAAGTCGGAAATGTGGGGAAAAAACCGCTTTTTCCGCACATTTCGCTCGCCGCACCCATCGAAACGCGCCCCCCACAACACGTGGCCTACCGTCCCGCGTACCCACAGGTGTCCCGATGAAAACGGTACCTCACATGTGTGGGTGCACCTACCTGGCCGCCAAGGGGAAAGCCTAAAACACAAGTAACCCCAAGTCTGTTGTCCATTCTGCCGACCGGCGCAACTTACAGATATGGGCCTCGGGTGTCCAAGCCACCGAGGAAAACAGGGAACCCCATGCATTTTCGAAAAGAGGACACCCGTGGGAATCCGCACAGGTGTGATTTGCGCCCATCGCCCGGCTGTCTGGGTAAAAAAATCTGGGGCGATGGGCGCAAATCACACCTGTGCGGATTCCCACGGGTGTCCTCTTTTCGAAAATGCATGGGGTTCCCTGTTTTCCTCGGTGGCTTGGACACCCGAGGCCCATATCTGTAAGTTGCGCCGGTCGGCAGAATGGACAACAGACTTGGGGTTACTTGTGTTTTAGGCTTTCCCCTTGGCGGCCAGGTAGGTGCACCCACACATGTGAGGTACCGTTTTCATCGGGACACCTGTGGGTACGCGGGACGGTAGGCCACGTGTTGTGGGGGGCGCGTTTCGATGGGTGCGGCGAGCGAAATGTGCGGAAAAAGCGGTTTTTTCCCCACATTTCCGACTTTGCAGGGCTGTCTGGGTAAAAAAATCTGGGGCGATGGGCGCAAATCACACCTCTGCGGATTCCCACGGGTGTCCTCTTTTCGAAAATGCATGGGGTTCCCTGTTTTCCTCGGTGGCTTGGACACCCGAGGCCCATATCTGTAAGTTGCGCCGGTCGGCAGAATGTCTGAGATTTCCCTCTGACAACAGACTTGGGGTTACTTGTGTTTTAGGCTTTCCCCTTGGCGGCCAGGTAGGTGCACCCACACATGTGAGGTACCGTTTTCATCGGGACACCTGTGGGAACGCGGGACGGTAGGCCACGTGTTGTGGGGGGCGTGTTTCGATGGGTGCGGCTAGTGAAATGTGCGGAAAAAGCGGTTTTTTCCCCACATTTCCGACTTTGCAGGGCTGTCTGGGTAAAAAAATCTGGGGCGATGGGCGCAAATCACACCTGTGCGGATTCCCACGGGTGTCCTCTTTTCGAAAATGCATGGGGTTCCCTGTTTTCCTCGGTGGCTTGGACACCCGAGGCCCATATCTGTAAGTTGCGCCGGTCGGCAGAATGGACAACAGACTTGGGGTTACTTGTGTTTTAGGCTTTCCCCTTGGCGGCCAGGTAGGTGCACCCACACATGTGAGGTACCGTTTTCATCGGGACACCTGTGGGAACGCGGGACAGTAGGCCATGTGTTGTGGGGGGCGCGTTTCGATGGGTGCGGCGAGCGAAATGTGCGGAAAAAGCGTTTTTTTCCCCACATTTCCGACTTTGCAGGGCTGTCTGGGTAAAAAAATCTGGGGCGATGGGCGCAAATCACACCTGTGCGGATTCCCACGGGTGTCCTCTTTCCGAAAATGCATGGGGTTCCCTGTTTTCCTCGGTGGCTTGGACACCCGAGGCCCATATCTGTAAGTTGCGCCGGTCGGCAGAATGTCTGAGATTTCCCTCTGACAACAGACTTGGGGTTACTTGTGTTTTAGGCTTTCCCCTTGGCGGCCAGGTAGGTGCACCCACACATGTGAGGTACCGTTTTCATCGGAACACCTGTGGGAACGCGTGACGGTAGGCCATGTGTTGTTGGGGGCGTGTTTCGATGGGTGCGTCGAGCGAAATGTGCAGAAAAAGCGTTTTTTTCCCCACATTTCGGACTTTGCAGGGGTGTCTGGGTAATAAATTCTGGGGCAATTTGGGCATATCATACCTCTGCGGATTCCCACGGGTGTCCTCTTTTCGGAAATGCATGGGGTTCCCTGTTTTCCTCGGTGGCTTGGACACCCGAGGCCCATATCTGTACCTTGTGCCGGTCGGCAGAATGTCTGAGTTTTCCCTCTGAAAACAGACTTGGGGTTACTTGTGTTTTAGGCTTTCCCCTTGGCGGCCAGGTAGGTGCACCCACACATGTGAGGTACCGTTTTCATCGGGACACCTGTGGGAACGCGGGACGGTAGGCCATGTGTTGTTGGGGGCGTGTTTCGATGGGTGAGTCGAGCGAAATGTGAGGAAAATGCGTATTTTTTCCCACATTTCGGACTTTGCGGGGGTGTCTGGGTAATAAATTCTGGGGCGATTTGGGCATATCATACCTCTGCGGATTCCCACGGGTGTCCTCTTTCCGGAAATGCATGGGGTTCCCTGTTTTCCTTGGTGGCTTGGACACCCGAGGCCCATATCTGTATGATGTGAGAGTGTGACATTTCCGGTGTGAAAACAGACTTGGGGTTACTTGTGTTTTAGGCTTTCCCCTTGGCGGCCAGGTAGGTGCACCCACACATGTGAGGTACCGTTTTCATCGGAACACCTGTGGGAACGCGTGACGGTAGGCCATGTGTTGTTGGGGGCGTGTTTCGATGGGTGCGTCGAGCGAAATGTGCAGAAAAAGCGTTTTTTTCCCCACATTTCGGACTTTGCAGGGGTGTCTGGGTAATAAATTCTGGGGCAATTTGGGCATATCATACCTCTGCGGATTCCCACGGGTGTCCTCTTTTCGGAAATGCATGGGGTTCCCTGTTTTCCTCGGTGGCTTGGACACCCGAGGCCCATATCTGTACCTTGTGCCGGTCGGCAGAATGTCTGAGTTTTCCCTCTGAAAACAGACTTGGGGTTACTTGTGTTTTAGGCTTTCCCCTTGGCGGCCAGGTAGGTGCACCCACACATGTGAGGTACCGTTTTCATCGGGACACCTGTGGGAACGCGGGACGGTAGGCCATGTGTTGTTGGGGGCGTGTTTCGATGGGTGAGTCGAGCGAAATGTGAGGAAAATGCGTATTTTTTCCCACATTTCGGACTTTGCGGGGGTGTCTGGGTAATAAATTCTGGGGCGATTTGGGCATATCATACCTCTGCGGATTCCCACGGGTGTCCTCTTTCCGGAAATGCATGGGGTTCCCTGTTTTCCTTGGTGGCTTGGACACCCGAGGCCCATATCTGTATGATGTGAGAGTGTGACATTTCCGGTGTGAAAACAGACTTGGGGTTACTTGTGTTTTAGGCTTTCCCCTTGGCGGCCAGGTAGGTGCACCCACACATGTGAGGTACCGTTTTCATCGGGACACCTGTGGGAACGCGTGACGGTAGGCCATGTGTTGTGGGGGGCGTGTTTCGATGGGTGCGTCGAGCGAAATGTGCAGAAAAAGCGTTTTTTTCCCCACATTTCGGACTTTGCAGGGGTGTCTGGGTAATAAATTCTGGGGCAATTTGGGCATATCATACCTCTGCGGATTCCCACGGGTGTCCTCTTTTCGGAAATGCATGGGGTTCCCTGTTTTCCTCGGTGGCTTGGACACCCGAGGCCCATATCTGTACCTTGTGCCGGTCGGCAGAATGTCTGAGTTTTCCCTCTGAAAACAGACTTGGGGTTACTTGTGTTTTAGGCTTTCCCCTTGGCGGCCAGGTAGGTGCACCCACACATGTGAGGTACCGTTTTCATCGGGACACCTGTGGGAACGCGGGACGGTAGGCCATGTGTTGTTGGGGGCGTGTTTCGATGGGTGAGTCGAGCGAAATGTGAGGAAAATGCGTATTTTTTCCCACATTTCGGACTTTGCGGGGGTGTCTGGGTAATAAATTCTGGGGCGATTTGGGCATATCATACCTCTGCGGATTCCCACGGGTGTCCTCTTTCCGGAAATGCATGGGGTTCCCTGTTTTCCTTGGTGGCTTGGACACCCGAGGCCCATATCTGTATGATGTGAGAGTGTGACATTTCCGGTGTGAAAACAGACTTGGGGTTACTTGTGTTTTAGGCTTTCCCCTTGGCGGCCAGGTAGGTGCACCCACACATGTGAGGTACCGTTTTCATCGGGACACCTGTGGGAACGCGGGACGGTAGGCCATGTGTTGTGGGGGGCGTGTTTCGATGGGTGCGTCGAGCGAAATGTGCGGAAAAAGCATTTTTTTCCCCACATTTCGGACTTTGCAGGGGTGTCTGGGTAATAAATTCTGGGGCAATTTGGGCATATCATACCTCTGCGGATTCCCACGGGTGTCCTCTTTTCGGAAATGCATGGGGTTCCCTGTTTTCCTCGGTGGCTTGGACACCCGAGGCCCATATCTGTACCTTGTGCCGGTCGGCAGAATGTCTGAGTTTTCCCTCTGAAAACAGACTTGGGGTTACTTGTGTTTTAGGCTTTCCCCTTGGCGGCCAGGTAGGTGCACCCACACATGTGAGGTACCGTTTTCATCGGGACACCTGTGGGAACGCGGGACGGTAGGCCATGTGTTGTTGGGGGCGTGTTTCGATGGGTGAGTCGAGCGAAATGTGAGGAAAATGCGTATTTTTTCCCACATTTCGGACTTTGCGGGGGTGTCTGGGTAATAAATTCTGGGGCGATTTGGGCATATCATACCTCTGCGGATTCCCACGGGTGTCCTCTTTCCGGAAATGCATGGGGTTCCCTGTTTTCCTTGGTGGCTTGGACACCCGAGGCCCATATCTGTATGATGTGAGAGTGTGACATTTCCGGTGTGAAAACAGACTTGGGGTTACTTGTGTTTTAGGCTTTCCCCTTGGCGGCCAGGTAGGTGCACCCACACATGTGAGGTACCGTTTTCATCGGGACACCTGTGGGAACGCGGGACGGTAGGCCATGTGTTGTGGGGGGCGTGTTTCGATGGGTGCGTCGAGCGAAATGTACGGAAAAAGCGTTTTTTTCCCCACATTTCGGACTTTGCAGGGGTGTCTGGGTAATAAATTCTGGGGCAATTTGGGCATATCATACCTCTGCGGATTCCCACGGGTGTCCTCTTTTCGGAAATGCATGGGGTTCCCTGTTTTCCTCGGTGGCTTGGACACCCGAGGCCCATATCTGTACCTTGTGCCGGTCGGCAGAATGTCTGAGTTTTCCCTCTGAAAACAGACTTGGGGTTACTTGTGTTTTAGGCTTTCCCCTTGGCGGCCAGGTAGGTGCACCCACACATGTGAGGTACCGTTTTCATCGGGACACCTGTGGGAACGCGGGACGGTAGGCCATGTGTTGTTGGGGGCGTATTTCGATGGGTGAGTCGAGCGAAATGTGAGGAAAATGCGTATTTTTTCCCACATTTCGGACTTTGCGGGGGTGTCTGGGTAATAAATTCTGGGGCGATTTGGGCATATCATACCTCTGCGGATTCCCACGGGTGTCCTCTTTCCGGAAATGCATGGGGTTCCCTGTTTTCCTTGGTGGCTTGGACACCCGAGGCCCATATCTGTATGATGTGAGAGTGTGACATTTCCGGTGTGAAAACAGACTTGGGGTTACTTGTGTTTTAGGCTTTCCCCTTGGCGGCCAGGTAGGTGCACCCACACATGTGAGGTACCGTTTTCATCGGGACACCTGTGGGAACGCGTGACGGTAGGCCATGTGTTGTGGGGGGCGTGTTTCGATGGGTGCGTCGAGCGAAATGTGCGGAAAAAGCGTTTTTTTCCCCACATTTCGGACTTTGCAGGGGTGTCTGGGTAATAAATTCTGGGGCAATTTGGGCATATCATACCTCTGCGGATTCCCACGGGTGTCCTCTTTTCGGAAATGCATGGGGTTCCCTGTTTTCCTCGGTGGCTTGGACACCCGAGGCCCATATCTGTACCTTGTGCCGGTCGGCAGAATGTCTGAGTTTTCCCTCTGAAAACAGACTTGGGGTTACTTGTGTTTTAGGCTTTCCCCTTGGCGGCCAGGTAGGTGCACCCACACATGTGAGGTACCGTTTTCATCGGGACACCTGTGGGAACGCGGGACGGTAGGCCATGTGTTGTTGGGGGCGTGTTTCGATGGGTGAGTCGAGCGAAATGTGAGGAAAATGCGTATTTTTTCCCACATTTCGGACTTTGCGGGGGTGTCTGGGTAATAAATTCTGGGGCGATTTGGGCATATCATACCTCTGCGGATTCCCACGGGTGTCCTCTTTCCGGAAATGCATGGGGTTCCCTGTTTTCCTTGGTGGCTTGGACACCCGAGGCCCATATCTGTATGATGTGAGAGTGTGACATTTCCGGTGTGAAAACAGACTTGGGGTTACTTGTGTTTTAGGCTTTCCCCTTGGCGGCCAGGTAGGTGCACCCACACATGTGAGGTACCGTTTTCATCGGGACACCTGTGGGAACGCGGGACGGTAGGCCATGTGTTGTGGGGGGCGTGTTTCGATGGGTGCGTCGAGCGAAATGTACGGAAAAAGCGTTTTTTTCCCCACATTTCCGACTTTGCAGGGGTGTCTGGGTAATAAATTCTGGGGCAATTTGGGCATATCATACCTCTGCGGATTCCCACGGGTGTCCTCTTTTCGGAAATGCATGGGGTTCCCTGTTTTCCTCGGTGGCTTGGACACCCGAGGCCCATATCTGTATGATGGGAGAGTGTGACATTTCCGGTGTGAAAACAGACTTGGGGTTACTTGTGTTTTGGGCTTTCCCCTTGGCGGCCAGGTAGGTGCACCCACACATGTGAGGTACCGTTTTCATCGGGACACCTGTGGGAACGCGGGACGGTAGGCCATGTGTTGTGTTTGTGTGGTTTTCATAACGTTTTGACCCATTTGCTGGAGCCCTTTGTCTCACAACCCTTTCTTTTCCCAAATGTGACCTACATTTAGTCGCTGCTTTAGCCACCATACACTTTTGTAACCTGCACAAGTCACCTACCCTTGAAAAGGTCTGCCTGTGCTCTTTCAAAAAATGTATGGCTGCCGTTCCTCACCACATTGGTTTTCCCAATTTACACATGCTAAGTGCGTCTGGTCAGACCGTGAGCGTAAAACTCCTGTGTACCATGGCTCAGTGTTTGGCTTGTGGTATTGCTTGTTTTGTACAAACACTACAAAAATGGTATGCTCTCCTAACTGCAAGAGTCGGGGGAATGTAGCGGAGCATTGCTTTTCTCAAAATTCATAGAAGCCATTGCCGTACCAAGCCAACCATGTCCAACACATACCTTTTTTTTCAGTCATTTTCCCGCTTTTCCCCCATTCGATGGCAGTTTCCCCTACCTAGTTGTTGCCTGACCTATACAAATCACCCCTTCCTAAACTTGGAATTTTGTCTACTTTTCAGAAATATATGCCTTTCTGTCCTCCAATTTGGCTTTCCTGCCCTTTTCTTCCATTCCGTCCATGCATGTCCAATTGGCAAAAATGGCAAAAATCGCCTACCTCTCACAAAACGGTTGATATCCCCATCAAAATAATTTTTTTCCATTTCCACTCAACCTGTTCCTGAACTCAGCACAGCAAACCATTTGTTCCTAGCTCTTACAAGGAAAAAACCACTGGCTTCTTTGTGCATCATTTTATTGGCATTTTTTGAAAAAACCCAAAATTTTCGCACATTTTCCTTATTTTCTCTCACCCCCCTACAGCAACCTGGGATTCCTGGGTGGCGTTACGACCGCCTACATGTGGGAAGAAAAGGAGCCAAATTTGGCCGAGATATCTCATGTAACAAAAAAGTTACAAGCCATTGAATGGCCACATACCAAAATCACCAAAAAAGGCTCTGGCACTGGGGAGAAATACCCATGGCACTTAAAGGGTTAAAGGATAGTTCCGGGACTTTTTTTTTATTGTCCCTACGGGTCGGCCATGTGTTTGTAAGCATAAATCGGTAGATCGTAGGAAACTTTCCTATGGACCTTACCCGACTTTTCGCCCATTATCGCACTCGAAATCAGCCTCCATTTTGTGATAATCCTATCATTCCGCCGCATCGACCTGGCTCACCTGCCTTTGCGGCACTAAATCAAATCCCCCGCCCCTGAAACAGACTTTATCAAAACATTCATATTCCCCGCCTCTATCCGTGACGTGACTGTGCTGCGTAGGCAAACGCGCCCAGGCGTCTTCTACGCGACTCCACACAGACCCCGGAAATCAACACAGATCAGCTCACAATACAGCGCACCACAATTCGGAATATGAAACTGTACTTTGAAATCAAACCGCAAGATTGTAAATGTGGTAAAGTACATTTATTTGACATCAAATGTTTAGAGAATATTCAGCGATTTGCATTTTTATTTGCTCATGTTCCAAAAAGTTCGTATTGAGGAACGCGATGGTCCTTTGCTGTACACAGGGTCTTAGAGCATCTCACAATACAGCACCACAATTCGGAATGTGAAACCGTGGTTTAAAAGCAAACGGCAAGATTGTACATTTGGCAAAGTACGTTTATTGGACATCAAATGTTTAGAGAATATTCAGCGATTTGCATTTTTATTTGCTCATGTTCCAAAAAGTTCGTATTGAGGAACGCGATGGTCCTTTGCTGTACACAGGGTCTTAGAGCATCTCACAATACAGCACCACAATTCGGAATGTGAAACCGTGGTTTAAAAGCAAACGGCAAGATTGTACATTTGGCAAAGTACGTTTATTGGACATCAAATGTTTAGAGAATATTCAGCGATTTGCATTTTTATTTGCTCATGTTCCAAAAAGTTCGTATTGAGGAACGCGATGGTCCTTTGCTGTACACAGGGTCTTAGAGCATCTCACAATACAGCACCACAATTCGGAATGTGAAACCGTGGTTTAAAAGCAAACGGCAAGATTGTACATTTGGCAAAGTACGTTTATTGGACATCAAATGTTTAGAGAATATTCAGCGATTTGCATTTTTCTTTGCTCTCGATCCAAATTAGTTCGTCTTGAGGGAAGCGATGTTCGTGTGCAGTACACAGGGTGTTGGTTTACGATAAAAATAAGCTCTTCTGTCGAACTGATAATCGCATGGCTGTTCCAACAACGAGGCACTAGGCCACCACAATGGTAGGTATGTTGCATCTAACCGTTAGTACCGCGTAAGGGCATACTTGTACTTGGCGATCGTCCCATAAAATGGTCAGGGTGGTAACGTTGTTCACGCGGAGAAGCAACTGGCGGCTGTAGAAGCCGTCCGCCGGTGTCTGGTACTCGTGACACAGACAGTAGTGAATGATGTACCTAAAAACATAAAAAATGAAATTAGTCTCACCATCAGATCCTTATTAAAATTATTCATTTCATAGCGAGGACAGCGCTACTGGGTGTACACAAGTGTTTAAAGGCGTGGCGAGGCATGGAGGGGGGGGAGTGGAGTACAAGGTAAGTAGCATAAAATAATAAATAAATAGGGCCAGCTGGTGGCAAGTGCAAGGTAAGTGCAGAACAAGTGCTGGGAAGGGGGGGCTGTAGGATACTGAGACAGTCCCCCAGTGCAGGGGTTGACAGGGAGGCAGTGCAGGTGGAGAGTGGAAGGGCCCAGGACCGAGGTCGCAGACAGTGGACCAGTTGTAGCAGGGGAGAGGGAGAGAGAAAGCAGAAGCAAAGAGGAAGGTTTTGAGGTGCTTCAGTAAAAGAAGATGGTTCTCCTCCAGATAGTGCGCGGTAGAAAACACTATGCCACATAGAACGAACAAGTACAACTGAACCCGTCTTTAAAGCCACTGTATAGTAATGAAATTGCGGTATAAACTCATCAAAAGTTACTTACATTATATTTGCATTTTCCATTGTGTCTCTGTGTAGGGCAGACCCGAAACACCACTCCTTCTTTGCCGACGTTACTTCTTCTAATGAACGTGGCTCATCGTTTCGTTTCTGAAATTTTATTCATTATCTTTTCTTAGTCTTTCAGGATGGTCCCGGCCTGTCAAGGTCAAATCACAATAGAACCTTATATTGGGTCGTGGGCCTTTCCGCCACCCGAGCAAAACATCAAAGCAGCTGACCTTCACTTTGAGCGAGCACACATTTCTAGTTAGCTCCAGTTAGTGTAAGGGCATCTTGTCTGCGTGCCTTTTTTTTTATTGTCCCTATGGGTCGGCCATGTGTTTGTAATACGGAAACATTCTATAATTTTTGTAAAAATGATTTATATTACTGTTTGGTTTAATTGCAATGGGCCTGCAACATGAGGAGACTCGAGAGAACAGACAATCGAATTACAATCATTTAAACCGTGATGTGTATTTCTCAATGAGCTCTGCTTTAGGTGGACATGGAACAGAGGCAATGTTGGGTGGCAATGCAGTTGTCCCCTGCATAGGTTCGTTCACCACTCCATGTATGTGCCTATCGAGGACATCTACGATAAGTCTCTCAATAAACTCATATTGCATATCCTCAAACACTGGTTTGATCACCCATTGTTTACTTCTTTTAGTGAAGGCCTTATTGTAGCGAAGCGTCCCTAAAGTTCCGGTCGTCCTACTTTGTTGACGGCCAACATTATGGTTATGTGCCAAGACCGCTAGAAGAGTCCGATTTATCATGCCTTCCATGCCAAAATGCAATCTTTTGGGCCTGTACTTTAGGCACATATTGTGGAACACCTCCAAATCTCCTGTGTGGCAGAATTCCGTGAGTCCCCTCAAATCTCTTGTTATAGTTTTATCAAATACAATCTTTTCAATGGCCTTGTGAGTGGGTGATGAAGGAATCAACCACTTCTTCTTCCGTGCCTCCTCTGTGGACAAATGGCCATGTTCACATTTGTGGAAATGCTCATTTGTCGACCATTGATGTACGTTGCTACAGTGCAACATTACTGACCGCCATTTTTCCAGTAGAATTTCCAACGACCCTTCACATGTTTTTGAGCTCCACCAAAGATGGTTGCTGATTGACTTGGACCACTGTGAAATACCTTGCATATCTTTTTTTTTTCCTGCAGCCGACAATTTTTTATTGATTGTTTTTGCAAGATGCCATACGTCAAATTGGTGATTTATATTTTTGTACTGTTCTCTCATTGTCTTGGCAATTGAAACGTGTCTGTCCGTGGCTATCAGGTCGATCACCATTCCCCGCGATTGTAGTTCTTGCAATGATGCTACAAAGCCAACTTTCTCCATGGCCACTGAGGATGTACTTTGTGACACCTGCACGACCACCGAACTCACAATTTTCTTACTTTCCATGTCCTGAAAGTGGTAGGTGCAGTACTTGGCTGAAAATCCTGGACTGTCGCATTGTCCATCACCGGCTAGCCTGAAGCGTTTGCCCGCGAATGTACTTTCCATTGACATTTTTTCCATTCTCCAAGCTTCGCTGATGGCTGGAAATAGATAATCGGTTTGGTATTTGTAGAACTGACTTTTCGCAATGAAATGGATTCCCACAAACTGAAAGAAATACTGTAACTTTTTAAAACTTGAACCACTAAAAAGTGCGGCCGCTGCACAAAGTAGATTGCCTGCTGGCAGTTGCCCCAGCATGGGTTGTGCAGACCATGCGAACGGATGATATTGTGTACAGGTGGCATGTATTTTAAGGTTAGTGCCTCGAATTGCACGAGTCACATTAATCAATGGCTCCCCACATACTTCCCCACCAACCCAATGCCCACATTTCATCATCATAATAATATCCATCAAACAGCTATCGAATACAATGAATTTGGCCTCTTTCCTTATACTGTCACTCTGCATCCCAGCTGGTTCGGCCTGTAACGTTGAGGACATGTCACTCGCATGAAAGGTACAATCTCTGATATCGTCTTCCGCTATGCTGAGTGATATTGATGGTGTTTCATTGTCGTCCACTTCATTCTCTTCCATTGCAACATCTGTTCCTTGTCCGGAGATGGGAGAAAAAAACAATGTCTTCAACTTTCGCGTGCTCTTATTTTTTGCGGGTGTGGATTCTGTGAATTGATCTACGACTGCATCCAAACTACCAGGAGGACATTCACTATCAATGGCTGGTGGTGGTATAGCTTCGTTGTCAATCACTTCATATTCTTCCCATTGGCACGATGCATCTCCAGTCTCAAGTCCCTGCCAAAAGGTTTGACAAGCAACATCTCTCGTTCGCTTCACTGTCTGTGTAGATCTAGTTCTTACACCCACTCGCAACTAGAGGACAGATTAGAAAAGGGATGTTCAGTTTAAACACAACTTACAGTATTGAACTATTGACAGTGAAAGACAACATAATATAGTGAACAGGACACTAACCTTCTTTTGCTTTCTTTTCTTTGAAACTTTCTTTCCTCGAACTTCAACATCTGGACGCTGTTGCTCCGACTCGTGTGTGCATGTCTCCACTTCCTCTCGCGCTGCAACGACTATACTTTCATGATAAGCACATCCATCACTCACTGAGGCTCCATCGACTCGCTGAAACATAGAACTTTCATTAGTATGTATAATAATATTGAAAACACAAAATGTACTTGGGGACCAATACCCATACGTACATCTCAATAGCAAAACACGAATGAACGCATTGTGTAGAACATTCAAACGACAATAGTTCACGCATTGTTGATCTAGTTAGATTGAACTGTCAAGATCCATACCTCGGGCTCCGCATAGACTTCCATTGATGATATTATTGAAGATGACGCTTCAGCAACTCCCTGAAACACAGTAATTGCATTAGTATGGTTTTCTATTTTGTTTAAAAGAACATAAACTTTCTGCAGGCGTCAACGGCTCATCTAAATAGACCTGCACAAATGATCAGTTGTCTAAAATAAATAATGGATATCCAAATATGATTCGATTTGCTCCATCGTTGGAAGTGTCACCACCCAGAGATCTGCATCAACTACTAGGGGTGATGTTCTTGTTGAAGAAGCTCCGTCAGCTCCCTGAAACATAGTACTTGCGTTAATAAAGAAGGAAGTATAGCGGATGTAATCACGTCATTTGATCTCGCATGATTGATCTGTCAGTATCCATACCTCGAAATGCATAAGAACATCAAGGGACGCTGTAACTGCGGTGCACACTTCTGCAAGCTGTTGCGCCGACCCGTAACTGCATGCTCCCCCTTCCTCTTGGACTAATGCTCCATCGACTCCCTGAAACATAGGACTTTCATTAGTAATGAACACAATATTGAAAAAAGAAGACACATAGGAGGGCGACGACAGAAGGACATACCAATGGCTAAAAACGAAAGAAACATTGGCCCTCATTACGACCCTTGCGGAAATTGACTGACCGGACCGCAACAGCGTAAATAGCGTTTCCGCCATTGCACGAAGGAGCAAAGTGCGGCTAATTACGACCCATCGGGCACGAGCATTACGCCATGGCGGAATCCGAAAGGCTGCGATGGCGGAAATGACCCCAAAACGGCCCTTACCGCCGCCGTACGCTGCACCAGGTGCAATACCGCCACCCATCTTAGCGGTCACCGTAATGAGCGGGCACCGTAATGAGCGGGCACCGCAAATTACGGGCACCGTAAATATACGGAAACGGAAGTAAAAGCATGTGGCCGGAACGGGAAACAGCACGCCGCACAACTATAAAATCCGAATCCCAACACAACCATTAAAAATCCGACCCTGACACACATCCCAACCCGTTAGCAACCCCAGTTCAAAAAATAAATATGGGAAAGGTAGCCAAGAAAGCGTGTGATCGCAAGCGGCAGGTCCACTTCTCCCGAGAGGAACTGACCGTGCTGACCGAGACCCTGCAGGAAAATGCCGCCGTCGTCTTCTCCAGTCAAATGACCAGGACGGCCCTTGCCAACAAGAAGGCCATATGGGCCCTTGTGGCACAGCGCGTAAGTGCGGTGGGGACAACACCCCGCACGCCACAGCAATGTCGCAAGCGGTGGGACGACCTGCGGATCCGCGTACGCAGCATACTTTCTGCGAACAGGAACATCGCCACAGCTACCGGGGGGGGATCAGAGTCGCCCATCAAGTTGACCCCCTGGGAGGAGATCTGCGCCTCCACCATAGGAATGGAGAGCATAGAGGGAGTCGGAGGGATGGAGAAAGGAGTGCCGACATCCGGAGAATCAGGTAGGTTTGCCAAGAGAAACAATGCGAAATCCACAAACCACGAACATGTGCAGTACCATGTGACCCCATAGTGCAATACATACTTTGCCCTGACAGCGCCCTCTAAAAGTCAGAATGAATAAACAAATTAATCAAGATGCCATAAACAACCCCTACATGTGCAGCATGCACCCCCTAACTGCAGGCAGCCAAATGAATGCATCCTCAATCCACACGAAAATGAGACCACCTCCAAGGCCCAGTCCCATATCAGCCTCATGTACCACCCCAATGCATTTGACACGTTGCCATTCCAAATCCGACAGACCCATAACTAACGCTCGCCCCTCTTTACTCCACCACAGGGTCCGATACCAACGACGAGCTGCAGGACACCCCTACCAGCACGCCTGCAAAGAGGGCCAGGACCAACGTCCCAAGAGCCTCCACCTCAGGTGCAAGGATCAAGACACGGCAGCAGCAGGAATCAAGTGCCAGCACACTGGAGGGGACTGCAACAGGCACCCCAGCAGCCAGCAAGTCCACAACCCCAGCACCACAGGTCCCCCCAAAGAACGTATCTGATGGCACTGCCTCTGGTGGTAGCAGCACCATAGGTGACACAGCTGTCATGCCAGCATGCTCCGACACGGAAAACAGTGCTGGCGACGTAGGTACCATCCATGACCTTTCCCAATCCCCCTGCATGTTCCATCCCCTACACCATGACGAAACCACGCAGGGGCACCCTGAAGACGACGACTGGCCAACCCCCACAAGTCCTGTGCCAAGGCAACATGTGTTGAGCAGCCCCCCTGTCACACCACCGCAAATGTCCATGGCCCAGCAGAGGCAACAGTCCCTCGACCTGCTGATCGAGCAACAGCAGGAAGCGTCCACGCTACTCAAGGACCATGCAAATGAATGCGGGGGTTCCAGGGCAGCCATGGAAACATCCACCGAGACACTCAGGGCACAAATAGAGAAAAGTAGTGAGAGCCTCAGGGGAGAAATGGAGAGAAGCACCGAGAGCCTGAGAGCACAAATGGAGAGAAGCACCGAGAGCCTGAGGGGGGAACTGCATGCGACGTCCAAAGACGTTTGTGCTGAACTTGCTGCTGTGCGCCGTGTGCTCTCGGAGCTCTCACAAACCCTCAGAGACATGCATGGACGCGAGCAGGCAGAGACGTCATCCGTGGCAAGTTCCGTCCAGGGCAGCCCCCAACGCAGATCTGGCAGGAACCTGCGCTCCACGGGCAGGGGTGCCCCTGATACCCGTAGAGGGGGCTTGCAATAGCGTCTACCCACGGGCAGCATGCATATCTGGACACTGGTGTTGGGGGGGGAGGAAGTAGGGTGGAGGGGGTGTGTTGGGCTTCACTGGGTGGCGGGTCCATAGGGTGTATGAATCAAATCACATTAACAATACAGCACTTCATTATCATCCAATGACATGTGTGGACATTGATATTTGCGTACGAGGCCTTCATAGGCGTACAGTCCACTATGTGCCTGTACTACACACACACAGTGCCACAGGTCCCCTTTCCGTGTAATAGGCACCATGCGTGGTTGCTAGAAGCATGCATCTATGATGCTCTGTCGGATTGCACGTGCATCCTGTGCCTCATGGACTCCCTGGCGTCCCTCCACATCCCCACCCTCATCATCATCATCTTCAGGTGCATGCAGTACAGCGTCAGGGGGCATGGGCACATTCCTACGTATGCACATGTTGTGCAGCATGACACATGCCATGACCATCTTAGAAACCCTCTCATGGCTGTACATGAGTGCCCCGCCAGACCTGCTGAGGCTGCGGAAACGAGCCTTCAGTAGGCCGAATGCCTGTTCAATGACCACACGGCTACGTGAGTGGGCATGGTTGTAGTCCTCCTCATGCTGGTTCTGTGGGTTCCGGATTGGTGTAAGGAGCCATCTCTTCAGTGGATACCCGGCATCACCTGTATGGGACGAATAAAGGGTGTCAGTGGAATGATAGTGCTAAGTAGCCCCCCCCCCCTCCTGCAAGGTCATTGACGCATCAAATGGGCCACGATGTCATGCATGGAATGAGACTCACCGAGTAGCCAGGATCTGTGCCCTGCGTGTCGCTCCATGTAGCGTGGTATTCTTGTGTTCCTCAGGACCATAGAATCATGGGTAGATCCTGGAAATCTGGCACAACAATGCGTAAAGATCTTGTTGGAGTCACACACCATTTGCACATTGATTGAATGAAATTGTTTCCGGTTGCGGTACTGGACCTCCATGGCATGTGGGACAACCAATTCAACATGGGTGCAGTCGATGGCACCAATGCAACCCGGGATGCCGCCAAGTGCATGGAATCCCACCTTTGCGTTGGTAATCTCCTGGTACGTGCGTGGTAGTGTGATGTGGTCGTCGGCGTGCTTCAGGAGGGCATCGTGCACTTGGGAGAGTGTCCGTGAGAACAGTGGCTGTGAAATGCCATGCAACTGTCCCACTGTGTGCTGGTAGGTGCCTGTGGCCAGGAAGTGGAGTACAGACACCACCTTCAGTAGGGGTGGGATGGCGGTTGGGCTATCTATCATGCTCACGAGGTCAGCATGTGTCATGTCCACAATGGCGATTATGGTGTCCCGGTCCAAACGGTAGAGGGTGTGGATCTGCTCAGCAGTGAGGTTGAACGGATCAGCTCGGAGGCGTGGGATTGCGGGCCGCCTGCGTGGTGGTAGTGGCAGTGCTTGTGGGCCTTGCTGACCCTGCCTTGCCCTCCTCCTCCTCCTTCTCCTCCGTCTCCCCTGTGCGCCCGGTTGTTGTACCTGTTGTTGTTCGTCGTCTTCTTGTAGTTGTAGCACTTGCAGTGCTATCTGGTGCCCCAGGCCCAACATCGCTAGTCCTGCCGGTAGCATTTTGGAGTGGGAGTGGTTGTGGGAGGGGTTTGGGTCTGCTATATATGTGCTGTCGGCCTGTATGGCCTCCACCTGTGCTGATTGAATGAATCTGTGGCAGATGCAATCCCTTCTGGCCGAGCACGTCCCGCACGTAAGGCTGCATTTGGCCGCATGGCATCTTGGGATTGGAATCATGTATCAAATCCCGATGGCAGTGTGATGTACTTTGACTGATTTTCATGCTATGCTCCCATTGTTACACATGCTATGATTGCAGCCGCTTACATACCTGTGAAGAGTCAGTGGTATGTAGGGCTCGATCGATGGCCGACCCTCATGCAGCACAGTATCGTACTTCACCGACGGGCGTGGCGTCCCATTTGTGATTGCAGCCAGTTAGCATTATGACACACAGCCGCACTACATTGATGTAATTGTGAATGCAAGCGTTCACAGAAGCCTTTTCGACGTAATGTTGCAAGTGAGGAATTCGAAGGCCAGGATTTTTGGTTGCGAAGTAGCGGTGAGGAGACGCCCACAGGTCTGCCTGGAAATGTAACGTTCTATTGTTGAATGTCCTTGGGACAGGGCCCATAACGAGCAAGCAATGAATGACATGAATTGAATGGGATGCGCAATAGCGTAGTGGACGATAAGGCAGGACGTTCCCAAGTCCATCTAGCTTCACGACACTACAGATCCGGCCAGGAGCACAGTGGTTTTTGCAGACTGCATTACGCACAGACGCGATGGAAGTTTCACATATTATGTGAGTGAATGTTCATGCGTTTTCATTGCGGGATGAGGGAATGATGAATGGATGCATGGACAGATGATTCCATTTAGGGTCTGCCATGTACATGTGTTTTTTGATTCAATCCCCTTCCCCTGCGCTATGTGATGCAAGGCTGCCATAGTGGGACTTACGTCTATCTGCCCTTGTCGGATCCTCCCTGTCTCGACGCGCCTTCATACACTTGTGTCTAGGCACGTTACTAATCCCATGTCATGGGTTCTATCTTGACGGACGCATGCACAGTAACCGACGTTGCCAATGGTGTATTAACCTCGATTGGTTTCGTTATGTATCGATACTGATTTAGGGGTGTGTATATTCCTTTGGAGTGGGCTAGCATGCATATGGGTCTGGATTTGGTGTGTTGAATGAAGATAGTGATGCATCATGTGTCATGTAGTGCAATCGGTTAATTTGTGTTTCATTTTGGTGACAGGTATCTCCTGCCCTATTGCAGATGCCATCTGTACGCCACTCCTCCAGATGGTTTTTACTCTCGACACCTGCAGCTTCGGGTGAATCAGTGGAGCAGCATTACGATCTTATGGGACGATCGCCAATGGGCCACATGCCCTTACGCTGTTCTGGTGGCTAGGTGCAACATTTCGGCCTTTCAGCTGGACTAGTGCCTGCCTCATGGGACGGACCTGCGGTTCTTGCCGCTTCCATGTTGCCTTTTGGAACGTTGATGTTGGCCCTGTGTGCCATGATGGTACAGGGCGTCACACAAGTGGAAGCTGGTCAATTATTGCAGATGCAGCCCTCGGTGATGATGGATGTTTTGGTGTTATTTTACAAATTGCTGTGAGGCCTTTGTCATTTGGATGTGCATTTAAATTGTATTCCGATATTTGGCGTGTTGCGTTATTCTTTGCAGGTGATGTGGCGATTTTCGATTTGTGGCGGTATGTATTGCGAGATGATCTGCATTGTGTTCCGCCTTCTGAGTTGAGTTGTGTGGTACAGTACTGGCCGCTTTTGCCTACGTAGCACAGTGTGGTCACGGATAGGGGCTGCCATTGTGACTGTTTACATGATGTGCTGTTCAGGGGCGGGGGATTGGCTTTTGGCCGACTGGTGCCTGTCAGCCAGGTCGATTGATGGTATGATGGGATGTTCAGAATGTGGCTGGTCACAGGTGCCTGTGTTTGCGTGCGTTTGTTGGAGGGGGACTGGGGTCATGTCCATTGGAATAGCTTCTGTATTCATGCCATCTGTGCCCTGCAGCTCCCATCGGCCCCTCTTGGGATGTGCCTGGCTGCTCAGTCACTCTGCCAACTTGTGTGGTACATGCTTCTGCTGATGGTTGGTTTGTTTACTGGCAAGAGTACAGGTCTGGTGCAATCCCCCTCAGGATGCTGTTTTGGATGTTGCCTTGCGCTGGTGGCAAGCGATGGGGGACTACTGTTGTTTTGTGTCATGTGTTCTTGATTTCCATTTTGATGTCTTGTACCTTCACATGCCTGTGCTGCATCAGTACGGCTATGGTGAAATGCCGTACATGGATGCCCACTCACGGGGCGCTTCGAACACCTGCATGCATTTCTACGTTGGCATGCATGGGTGAATTGTAGATTTCACTGGTTGCATGGTGTGAGTACATTGCGCCTGCCAGGAGTTGTGCAATGTGGCCAGGGAGTGGAGTACAGGCACTCAGTGGGCCATTTACGGTTGGTTCACGATGCCGTATTTCTCGCCATGGCGGAATGGTCCATTCCGCCATGCCTGATGGCGTTAGGTACATGTCCGCTAGGGTCGGAATTGCCGTACCGTTGCACCATGGTGGTGTTTGCGGTTTGGCATGGTGCGCGCGCGCGTGCTTAGTGCAGTTAGCGTTGGCGTTCACTACGGTGTCGCTAATGGCTTCGTACTTTGCGGTGACGGGTCATAGTCGCACCGAGCGCTTTTCGATGGCGGTATTGCATTTCCGCCATCGTTTTCCCCTTTCCGCCAGGGTCGTAATGAGGGCCATTGTGTGTAACAATCACGCTACAAGAATGCAAGATCTGATGATCTCCATCGATGGAACTGTCCGGAAACGTACCTCGAGCATCTGAGTGACATCTACGGTTGTCGTCAATGCGTTGGACTCCTCAGCATCTCCCTGAAAGACAGTACTTGCATTATTTTGGATAACAATAATTATAACTGAAAACAAAGACTAGAGGACAAGTACTGTGGTGTACCATTAGGTAAAATAATTACACGATCAATTAAAACTATTGATTTACATGCCTAAAACAAGTCAGTGTCAGAATAGCTAAGTAAGATTACCCGATAGGCGCTTGAAGTGGCTGATGACTGCAATAACGACACGGATGGAGAATCTTCAGCCTTCATATTGAGTGGATACATAAATGGGGAAATTATTGTTAGCTAATGCTACACACTACCGCAATGCCGAGAGATAAATACGTAAACTTGACTCACCAGTGGAGGGATGTGGACGAATAGAGTGGGAATAGCGGTTGAGAGCAATTTTCGCCTCGCTCGCGGTGTTTTCGTCCTTATTAGCAATGATGTGGAGTACATGTCTGGGCTAAAGTGCCTGCTGCAGATGCGGTATCGATCACCCCTCTTGTCCGCAAAGACTTCTAGGACTCTACTTTCTATCTCAGAGGCTGGATATCCGCAATATCGGACCCATTCTCTTATCTGATCTATTGTCTTAGGGAAAACATGCATTATAGTACCTTCAGATTTGTTATGGGTCTTCGAAGGGCAACCGCCAATGGAACAGGCAGGCATTATGGAAAGTTCTGAAAAGTAAAGATCAACAATTCTCTATGAATACCAATGTGTTAAAACATTAAATGACACATAAAAGGTTCAATGCAAGGTCCGTTTTGGTTCTTGGAACTATACATGTTATTCACATGCGGATAAGTATTTCAATAACTTTCAAAAAATAGAAAAAGTAATTTGACTAAACTCAGAACATGTGACTAGTTCCTTGCATGTACTGTCGTGAACGAAAAGAAAACATGGATGCAATTTGATGACTACTAGCAAATAGATATAAATTAAAAAATTGGACGCAAAATGATTATGGTACATGGACTTACCTTGACG
This sequence comes from Ambystoma mexicanum, assembly GCF_040938575.1. Taxonomy (NCBI): domain Eukaryota; kingdom Metazoa; phylum Chordata; class Amphibia; order Caudata; family Ambystomatidae; genus Ambystoma; species Ambystoma mexicanum. Next base: position 1,464,667,794 of record NC_090935.1, read on the forward strand.
AACAAACAGTTAGATGCAGGGATCAGAGTAGTTTCTTGTCGTAGAACAGGGAGCAGTTCACAGGTTGCAAACTGACGAGTTTGCTCAAAGTGGTCACGGAAGTTCACAGAGACGAAGAGCAGATAACCAGCACCTTCACGGGTTGACTAGCAAAGCGCAAAGACGTTCTCATTAGAAATATGAAGTGGGTTATAAAGAATTCGAAACAGGGGTGTGTTTGTGAATGAATGACGTGTATATGTCGTGGCATTATGCGGTCTGCAGGGGGCCGTCCAGCGTGAGGGGGGATGCTTGGCAGGAGACACGGGGTCTGGAGGTAGACATGGGAACAACAACCCATGCTCTATAGACCACTTTGAAGTGTACATGGTCTTTGGCACCTCTTGGCCTTTATCGCTCCCTGACAGCTCCACTTGCCAGCACAAGTACCCCGGTGCGAACTGTCTTTGATAGGGCGGGGGGGTGGATCGGGGCGGTGGTCGTGCAGACAAGACACAGGAAGACTCGTGAATGGAGACACACTTATGTGGATTGCAGGGGGCCGTCCAGCGTGAGGGGGGATGCTTGGCAGGAGACACGAGGTCTGGAGGTAGACATGGGAACAACAACCCATGCTCTATAGACCACTTTGAAGTGTACATGGTCTTTGGCACCTCTTGGCCTTTATCGCTCCCTGACAGCTCCACTTGCCAGCACAAGTACCCCGGTGCGAACTGCCTTTGATAGGGCGGGGGGGTGGATCGGGGCGGTGGTCTTGCAGACAAGACACAGGAAGACTCGTGAATGGAGACACACTTATGTGGATTGCAGGGGGCCGTCCAGCGTGAGGGGGGATGCTTGGCAGGAGACACGGGGTCTGGAGGTAGACATGGGAACAACAACCCATGCTCTATAGACCACTTTGAAGTGTACATGGTCTTTGGCACCTCTTGGCCTTTATCGCTCCCTGACAGCTCCACTTGCCAGCACAAGTACCCCGGTGCGAACTGCCTTTGATAGGGCGGGGGGGTGGATCGGGGCGGTGGTCGTGCAGACAAGACCCGTTTGCCGCAGGGCCTCACCAAGGAGAGGCCATCTAACTGAATGTAAGAGGATGGCTGCAGGATCTACTACATGGAATGCAGGGGGGTGAGTTTATAAATACCTCACCCTCCCAGGAGAATATACACTAGATTCATTTAAAAAATCAAAACAACCATTGTTAAAATATATGTTGGGCTTTATTTTAGATTTTAATTAAACATAAATAATAAACATTACACATTGTAAAGTTGAGGTTGCAGCACATCGAGGGAAAATCCGCGGTATTGTCCACTGTCACTGGGGAAATGTTGTCTAATGGCAAGTACCGCACAGGCAGGTATTACTCTCCGAACGCGGTGTCCGAGCCTCCCGTGAAGCCACCAAGTGAAGCAACGATAGGCCACCAGCCTGTACCACCTGTGAAAAAAAAAGATGCAAACTGTATTAAACTGACCAAACTTTCTTATCAATGTCGATTCAGGTAACACATGTCATTTTTCTTAGAAAAAAATTATATCTAGAAAATGCACTATATGGAACAAATTTACATGCGTTCGAATGATATGTAAATGTAATTTTATATGTGGGAGACGACCATGAAATAGTGGTGGCATCACTGACATCACAAACAGAGTATACTTACTCGTTACTCGGATTACGCGGACGAACAGTGCCGCGAAGTTCGTGCATAAGCACCATCATCATCCTCAACACGGTCCGTGAGAGGCAGGCTTCCCTGAACTCTGGCAGCTCGGTGATGCATTGCGGACTTTGCTCGCCTTCCTGCAGACTTTGCTCGCTTTCCGAAATGTAGGCCAAGCACCCGGAATTTTCACGGCAGCAGCAGTTCTCCTCCTCAGTTGGCATTAGCTCGCACCGATTGCACGTGCACCAGGTGGAGACGCCGTCCATGCGACATGGTCCAGGCTCTTCATCCGTTGACTGGTCCTCCCAACTGCCGTCCGAATCCCCATCGTTTTCGCGTGCTTGACTTTCCAGTAGTTCTTCCTCGGTGTACTCGGGCTCGTACATATACGGCATTATTGTGGCCATTGTGCGGTAAAGATAGTAAAATAATTTACAGAGATGGTACAGGTGTTCACACGGGCTACAAGCGGCGAAGGTAGCTGACCAGAGCACTGAAACGAGTCACAGAATACTCAAAGTAACACAGAGAGAGGAATGGAATCGAAAATCTGCTGCTGTGTGTTGTGAAACGGTCTGTTTATACTTATTGGGGAAAGAGGCGTCCTGCCATTTCCATGGCAACACGTCAATAGCTGAGGCGCAGCGATTGATGACACGAGACGTGCTTGAAATGGGCAGTACGCGTCTGCTGATGTCAGGCTCAGGGGCGGGGGATTTGATTTAGTGCCGCAAAGGCAGGTGAGCCAGGTCGATGCGGCGGAATGATAGGATTATCACAAAATGGAGGCTGATTTCGAGTGCGATAATGGGCGAAAAGTCGGGTAAGGTCCATAGGAAAGTTTCCTACGATCTACCGATTTATGCTTACAAACACATGGCCGACCCGTAGGGACAATAAAAAAAAAGTCCCGGAACTATCCTTTAAGTACCGGCAGGGTCTCCAAACTGACGCCCTGACGAGGCAAAGATTTCTTTTACCTGAAGACGCGGATATAGGCCCAACCTAGCCCAAGGACACTATCCGACATCAGAACTCTCTGTTTTACACCAAGCAAATAGACACTTGGTATCTCAGGAAAAATTCTAGAACACTTCTTATCTTAGGTCTACAATTGGGAATTGAACCAAGTCTTGCAATTGACTTATTCCTGGCTTTTCATTCACATATTAGGTTTATGTTTTTTGATGTTGATTGAGGACTACATTGTATTATGATGTTATTTGTTTACTGCACTGTTTGAGTTTACTCCTTTAGAGACATTTCTTGAAATATTGTATTGTTAAAGTCATACCCTTTTGTTTTCCCCTTTTTTAGTATACGAGAATTAAAACACCATGGGCCTCATTACACGGTAGGCGGTAAAAAATGTGATTTACCGTCATGGCGCTATTAGCGTGTCCGCCATCGTAGGAGACCGCTAATAGCGTTCCATTACGAGTTAGCGGACACGCGCATAGGGCCATGCCGGTAAATGACCTTACCGCCATGGCGCAAAAGCACCTTTCCGGCTCCGACCAAAGTGCTGATAGCACCTCCGCCCTCATGCTGCACGCTATTAGCGGTCACCGCTGTTAGCGGTCACTGCTATTAGCGGTCACCGTAAAACACCGGAACCGGAAATAGCGTCATCGCACCGGAACGGGAAAGAGCCCGGCGGCCATCTTTAAAAACACAATCCATTGCCATCCCCTGCACTCAGGACCTGCAGCAACACCACGACTGGCAAAACCACATCCCACAAGAATAAACAATGCCGAAGGCCCTAAAGAAAGCCGATGCGCGCCAGCGCAAAGAACGCTTCTCAAACGAGGAATTGAAAATGCTGGCAGACACCCTGGCTGCAAATGCAGACGTAGTCTTCGCTAGCGACATGCGGCGCCCTGCACTCCTGAAAAAAAAGGAAATCTGGGCTGAGGTGGCGCAGAAAGTCAGTGCGGTGGGCTCCACCCCCCGCACCGTAAAGGACGTGCGCAAGCGGTGGGATGATTTGCGCCTCCGTGTACGCAGCATTTTATCGGCCAACAGGAATCTGGCCATGGGCACAGGAGGCGGAGGTGGATCCCCGATGAAGATGCAGGAGTGGGAGGAGACATGTGCCAGCACCATTGGCATAGAATCCATCGAGGGAGTGGGCCGAATGGAGTGTGGTGTGGCAACTACGTCAGACGGAGGTGAGTGACCACGCAAAACACAGCAATGCTAAGCATGAGTCCCTCCCCCAAATGTGAAATGGGAATTAGCTAATGGATGGGGTCATCACACACACATGTACACAACCCTGCATATATGCCGTGCACATCCCCACACAACCACATGCATGCAGCACCTCACACACGTGTCACCCTGACACATGTCCGGATGACCCACCCATCTGGCCAACAACCTGCAGGCCCAAACTAGATGTCCAAATCCATAGAACTGCAGCAACAACAACATATGCATGATGCACGTTGACCCATCACTGATGCTATCCCTGTCTTGCTCCCCCACAGGGTCACATTCTGACAGTGAGGAGCTGGACTCTGCAACGCAGGCCCCACCACCCAAAAAGCAGGCCAAGGGAAAGGATGCAGGCACCAGGCCCAGTACATCGAGGGGCACTGGGATATCTGGAGTGGCCCAGCGTTCAAAAGCCACACACGCAACAACCACACCAAGGATCGAAATGCCATCCGACACTGTGGCAGCACCCCCACCACCCACCCCCACCACTCAGGAGCCAGTGCCAGAAGGCACGCCGTCCGCAGCCAATAGCTCCGTCGGGGAAGCAGCAGCCACGGCACCTATGAGTGATGTGGACGACCCATGTCCGACACCGGAAGGGCAGCGTACACCCAGCACCCAGCTGTCCCCACTCCACAGCCCATGCAACACATCCAATGGCAGCATCCATGAGGTGCATGCCGGAGATTCAATGGATGGGTCATTCAGTCCCGTGGCGAGCTCACCTGATGTCGGCCACATGCAGCAAGCTGCACCGAGGAGTAACAGGGGCAGGGCCGCAGTCGACACCATGAGCCTGATACGCCAGCGCCAGGAGGAGCTCAATGCCCTGGTTGCCCGGCAAGTGAGCGAGGCTGCCTCGACCAGGGAGGAGATCCGGGTGTTGTCAAGGGACATGAAAGCTGCCATGGACAGCAACACGACGCGCCTATGTGACGAGATGGCCGCTGTGAGGCAGGTCCTAACGCGCATTGCTGAGGTGATGGAGAGCATGCGTCACTCACAGGGAGCAGATCAACCAGCCACCCCCTCGTCTACTAGCTCTGACCAGACAACCATCCTGCGCAGGTCCAGCCGGTCCTTGCGGCGGTCAGACTCACAACCCCCCAATGGTGGTAGTGGAGGAGGGAAGTAGGGCCAGCCTGTCCCTGTTGACACTTGGGAACTAATGCAGCACTGATGTGCACACTATGTTTGGTGGAGTTGTGGGGGGAGGGGGGTGAGGGTGTTTGGGGGAGTTGTGGGGGGAGGGGGGTAAGGGGGTTTGGGGGAGTTGTGGGGGGAGGGGGGGAGGATGTTTGGGGGAGTTGTGGGGGAGGGGGGGGAGGGTGTTTGGGGGAGTTGTGGGGGGAGGGGGGGAGGGTTGTTGGGGTGGAGGGTACATGCACGTTTGAATTACATTATGCTCAATACACACGTAATGGCATGGATAATCACATGACTGGACATTGATCATTGTGTATGTGTGCTTTATTGTTGAAGGGTGCACTGTGTTTATGTCCTCCATACACCCCGTGCCCTGAGCTGAACACCAATTGCACCCTCCTAATCCATGTGCATCAGAAACAATGGTCTATCAGGTGCTGCCGCACAGCACGTCACTCATGGGCATCGCCACCTGCATGACCTGCAGCCCCCTCTCCTCCATCCTCATCCCCGTCATCATCCTCAGACGGTGGTCGCAGTTCTATGTCAGGGGGCATTGGCACATTCCGTCTGATACACATATTGTGAAGCATGACACATGCCATGGTGATCTTGGCCACCTTCTCATGCCCGTACAGGAGTGCCCCGCCCGACCTGCTGAGGCACCGGAAGCGTTCCTTCAATAGGCCGAATGTCTGCTCGATCACCACGCGGGTACGGGTGTGTGCATGATTGCAGTCCTCTTCGTGCCTGTTCTGTGGGTTCCGCACAGGGGTAAGGAGCCACCTCTTCAAGGGATAACCTGCATCACCTGCATGGGTGCAACAATGGGTATGTGTAAGTGTCTACATAATGTGGAGCGTGCACATATCACACAAACAAACATTGCATATTCAACGACATCCACAGATCCAAGCACGCATGGCAATCAGGGTAACTGCAATGTGGGAAGGTGAGGTGGTCCTTGCAAGTGGACATGCGCCATGCATGCATACGGCAGGGATTGCCATGTCCCGCCTGAGTTTAAGTGATTTGTGTTTCCTGGCCCTGGCACCGTTAGTGCCACACTGCTAGTACACTGCCATTCCTTAGTTGATGTCCCCATGCTGTTTGATGGCAATTCAGTGGTGGGGTACGGGTGTGCCTCACCACAATGGCTACAGGGGATCCATTTGTATGCACTCATGTGCGCGGACCATTTCTGATGTTGTTCAGCGTACATTGCAGTTGTGATTTTGATATGCATGTTGCTGATATGTGTAATGGGGGGAATGGTGTGTTGTGTGGTGTGCATGTTGTTTGGAATGGCCTGTTTGGCGTAATGGATTGATATGTTTGTCGTGGCACTCACTTCCAGCATGTGGTTTTGTCTGTGGTCCATTGTGGGCTGCCTCACTGTACAGTGATGCAAAAATGTATGTCCATTCTTCTCATGACACCAGTTCACGCCCAGTTGGAGTATGCATCTCCCCCCCCCCATTCACGCCCAGTTGGAGTATGCATCTCCCCCCCCCCCCATTCACGCCCAGTTGGAGTATGCATCTCCCCCCCCCATTCACGCCCAGTTGGAGTATGCATCTCCCCCCCCCCATTCACGCCCAGTTGGAGTATGCATCTCCCCCCCCCATTCACGCCCAGTTGGAGTATGCATCTCCCCCCCCCATTCACGCCCACTTGGAGTATGCATCTCCCCCCCACTCACAATCCACATCACACTGACATGTGGTCGGCCTGCTACTCACCAAGTAGCCACGAACGTTGTCCAGCATGTCGCTCCATGTATCGTGGTATTGTCGAGTTCCGCAGGACCATTGCATCATGGGTTGAACAGGGATATCGGGCACAGCAATGTGTGATGATCTTGTTGGAGTCACATACCATTTGAACGTTGATGGAGTGGTATAGCTTTCTGTTACGGTACACTGCCTCATTGGCATGTGGGACCACCAGTTCTACATGGGTACAGTCGATGGCCCCGATGCAACTTGGGATGCCTGCCAGTGAATGGAAGCCAACTTTGGTGTTGGAGATCTCCTGGGCAGTCCGTGGCATGTATATGTGTTGACTTGTGTGCTTCAGGAGGGCATCGAGCACCTGGTTCAGTGTGCGTGAGAATACTGGTTGTGATATGCCATGCATCTGACCTACCGTATGCTGGTAGGTGCCTGTGGCCAAGAAGTGGAGCACTGTTACTACTTTCAGTAGAGGGGGGGTGGCAGTACGGATGTCAATGAGACTCACAATGTCGTTGTATATCATGTCTACTATGGTGGTGATGGTATCCCAGTCCAGATGGTACAGGGTGTGTATCTGCTCAGGGGTTAGGTTGACTGGACTGGCTCTGATCCTGGGAATTGGTGGCTGCCTCTGTGGTATCACTAGGTGCACTGGTGGTGCTTGCTGCGCCTGTCTTGCCCTCCTCCTCCTCCTCCTCCTCCTGCGTCTCCTATGTGCTGCCTGTTGTTGTAGCTGCTGCACTGCAATCATGTCCTCTAGCCCATGTAATGCTGCTAGTATTGCATCCATCTTGGTGTGGGAATGGGTGTGGGGAGGGGTGTGGTGTGCTCTTTTGTGCTGCCAGTCTCCATTGCCTCCACCTGTGCTGATTTTGTCCACCTGTGACAGGTGGGAACTCTGCTGTGCTCTTTTAACGTGTGGGTCGCGATGCCGGTATTAGCGCCTTGCCGGTAAGGGTTCTTTGGGTCTACTACATGCCGGTATTGCCATGTACGCATGGCTCGTGATGCCGTGATATTAGCGCTATGCCGCTATTTCCGGTCTGAGGGGGCGCGCGCTCACGGACTTGCCGCTAATAATACCACCGTACTTAGCGGTGTCGCTAATAGCGGTATGTCCGGGTCGTGATTGGGGAGGGGATTTACCGATACCGGTAATCCCTTACCGGTAACGGTATGTCCCTACCGCCTACCGTGTAATGAGGCCCCATGTGTTTCAGAACTATTAATCTGGTTATTAATTTGCACAGTCGAGACATATGATAATTGTTTGAACTTTATATAGAGCATGTGTTCCCTCTCCAATAACTTCAACTGTCTGTAGACACTGTTAAATAATTGGTCTGGATGCTTGAAGATACATAAGTGACACCCGCTTAGCAACAGTTGGGGTGTTGAGCAGAACAAGTTTTTCTCCATATATTTGTTTCTTTTTCGGGTTGGATACACCTATATTTGTATATAGAGCAACAAAAAGGACATAGTTTCTGAGTTTTAGCATGGCAGGGATCTGTAGGGTGACAACAAGCCATCAGGAACGTAGGTATGATAGGGTCTTCTGTGTCTCATCCAATGGAATCATCCCCTCTCCCTGGTAGTTGTCCCCTCCCATGTGATCCTTCCTCATATAACCACCCCCCGGGTCAGGATCAGGTAGTGGCTGCCATCCCCTAGCCACATGGGAGGAGGTTACCGCCGGGGAATCAGTGATGAGGCCATTAGATTCATCACAGATGATACTGGCTTTGTCCACTTTTACAAGGAACATCATATTATGCTGCCACTAAGAAACTACTCAGTACTTAACATCTCCTTCTAGTTGAGGGGCGCACACTGTATCTTCTACCCTCCTGAAAAAACATCCCTCTCAGAAACAAAAATCTGTACCTTCTCCAAAGGTCTAGTTTATTTTTGGAATCTGTTCTAACTGAGAGCTCTTCGACTGTTTTAAATCAGTGCAATGTATTTTTGCGCACGTTTCATATACAGCACTTATCTTCTTAGAACTGATCTAGTGTTTCTACTGTACCGTTGAGAATTGAAAATGCTACTTAGAGACGCTGAATATTTCTTGCTAATAGGCTATGATTTGACAAGGTACGGTGATAAATAGGCTTTGACTTGACAGGGTACAGTGATAAATATCTGTACCCATGTAAAATGATTCCCGCTCTTCTTCAGACTAATGAAAACAGGGTCAAGGACACTACTTCAAAGAAGGCCTTTAAATAAATTGTGAAGAGTGCATCACTTCCATGATAGCCAATCTATATCTAGCATTTGATCTTTTGATTGGTCTTGACTGGTCTTGGCTGCCATCTAATCTGCAAGCGAAAGATGCAGCCAATCATTGTGCAGAACAGTATATTTAATAAATCCTCACTAAAGTTTCTTTCTTAGCATACCCATGGCCCTGTCCATCTACTTGAGAATGTACACTTATGTACTTGGCTCAGGGAATTTTCTATTCTATTTTTACAAGACGTTTGCCTGCTAAACCCCCTTTATTGGGATCTTTTTAATACTAACCTCCAACTGGATTCTCAAGGTATTCTTGGAAAATCTTCTTTAGGCCGTATTATTTCTATAAATCATACACTAGGGTCACAAGCCACTCGTTGGCATGGCGCCTACACTGGCCTTCTTGCAATGGCTTAAAACTGTTCCTTTAAATGTGCATGTTTTGATACCTCTCACATAATGAGTGACAGCCATTTGTAATGGTTTTAGATGATATATTGGATACACGGCATAATGAATTTAGCTCAGGTCAAAAACTGTTAGTGGGTGATCCAAATTCATGCTGCCTGGATTTAGAAATTGAAGTACGTAATTTACCTTTTACAGACATACAGCGTTATCCCTGGGATAATTTATTTGCAAATTGAGGGCTGTTTAAATTAATCTAAAATGTGAAGGATGACATTCTGGCCAGACCCACATGTCATAGGGGTACCAGCCATTTTTGTATTCACTCCATTTATGCTTCTGCCTTATTACATTATTCATTTAACCTGGTTAATACATCACTTAGTGACCATAACATACTTTAGCCCTTTTTACTTAAGATCGATTTTTGAATGTATCTTACAGAATACCTACTGGTCGTAAGGTAAATGTATCTAAGAATCAATTAACATGGCATTTTAAGACCACTAAAAATGTAATCAGATAATTTAGAACACATTTTTCTTATTGTACCTTAGAGCAAAGATTATTAATGACCAGGTTCAGTGCTGGTAAGCGTCCCTATTTTCTTTCCTGGACCGACCATGCAGGTATTCCTTTTAGCATTATGATAACGGGTGATTGTTCTTGTAGCCTTCCAAACATTCGTATTTAACCTTTCATAAACATGATGATTTGCTTATAAAGAGCCTTTGCCCTTTCTTGGATGAGAAGGAACAGAAAGCTTTATATTTAAAACAATCTCAAGACAATTAGAGAGGGCCCGAAGGAACAATTATGACTAAATGCATGTTTAGGCAGCACTTGTGCATCTATAAATAAAAATGCTGATTTAATCAAAGCCCCACTTTTGCTCAAGTCTTATAATGCCCTGAACAAATACTGCTCAGTAATTATTTGCATTGCTGTGAGAACTCCTTTCTAATCCAGCCTTAAATGAATCATTCACTCTGACCCTCTGTGATGATTTGGCCCAAATCTTTGTGGACAAAAACACCAAGATTCAGGTCAAGCAGGCTGCCTTTGAGCGTGGGGAAATAATCTGGCTTCCAGTGGTTCTCTGAAACACATAGGAAATACAGACTATGTCCTTCTCCTGTATTTTACCAGTATTTAGACCACAAACAGTAACAAACAGATAACATGTATCATCAGGTAGCAACAAGACTCAAAACCTCTTTAGTTATGTGCAGGAAACGTTGGATACATTTATTTCACAAGACAGTTTCCTTATTGCAAAATAAAATCTGATATCGAAAAATATAATTCACAACATGATTTTCACAGATACAAAACATTGTTCATGGGTTAGTATACAAAAAACAGACTGGCATTTTTGTTATGCCATCTGATCATGACTTCTACAACAACATAAGAAGGATTTGTAGAAGTAAGCCTTAATTATTAAACACCTTTTTTTAAAGAGCAGTTGAAAAACCTAGAGACAGTCAAGCACTTACACAACATGATTTCTTATTTAAAAAAAACTTTTGACATCAATAGTCTCTTTTCATTTGTTACACAGTTTGTCTGTTCTTACACAGAACACAATACCCATGGTCTTATCTTGTACCCCTGTCTCTTCATTGCTTTCTAGGTCTCTTTGAAGTAATAAATGTCCGTTACTTCCACAAATATTTTTATTTGGATTGGATGTTTTTCAGGATAATGTGTCCACGCACTGCCTTTCGGCCTATACTAACAGGGTAAACCCCATCCTCAAGTAGGTTTTCCCAATGTGTTTAGGGAGGCCTTCGTCAGGACAGATGATGATTACTTTGATAGATCTTTACTCTTCTAACCCTTTACTTAAAGTACTCTAAAAACATTAAAGCAAACAGGACAGTGAGTCAGTTAAACTAATTAAAGTGATTAAGAAATACCATTGGTCACTAATTGGTCTGGTCTACTAACCTTATTTAGTAGACAGGAACAGGGACAGGATTCTTATTTCGGGGCCCACTTAGTGAGGCCATTTTTTTAAACTGTTGAGAAAAACATACAGGATATCTATTTAATTATATTATAGGTGCACACCTATATGGATTAAATGATGGTGAATAATAAGGTTACTCACCGTAATGACCACCTGACTCCTAGTCCATAGTCCCCTTTCCTCCATACTTATGGGACATTCCTCCGTCCTGTGGGACGGGACCGGAGCACTTTGTAAAAAGCATCACATTTTTCAAAAATGTGTCCTTCCTCTCTTTTTACACCGGGTACTGCACACGGCCGTAACCTCACCCTTGTTAAATCTGCCGAGCGCATTGCCCATCAGTCCTTTAGTATCGCCTACAAGCAATAACAGAGGAACCTTATTAGAGGGGATGGCGGGCGGGCATATGGAGGAAAGGGGACTGTGGACTAGGAGTAAGGTGGTCACTACAGTGAGTAACCTTATTATACTCCTACGTCCCGTCCCCTTTTCTCCATACTTATGGGAGATTCCCAAGCACTCCTCACAGGAATTACGGGTGGATGGAAAACTCCTTACTGAAAAATATTTTTAAGCACAGCCTGGCCAAACGGAACATCAGACCTTGAGCTCAGATCCAAACAGTAGTGTTTACAAAAAGCTGATGGAGAGGCCCAGGTAGCTACTTTCGCGAAGGTCTTCCAGGGGACATACTTTTGAAAGGCAACAGCAGCTGCCCCGTACCAGATGTGCATGAACCCCTTTTGGAGGTTGAAGACCTTGAACAGCGCAAGACTCCATAATACAGGCAGCGATCCATCTGCAGATAGTTGCTTTGGAGGCCTATTTACCCTGCGGATTACCGAAGGTCACCAAGAGTTGAGAAGAACTCCTAAATTCAGATGTTCTGTCCAGATAGAACATAAGAGCTCTTCTAACGTCCAGGCAATGCAAAACCCTCTCAGCCTCTGAGGCTGGGTTTGGAATGAAGACAGGCAAGGAGATTGACTGATTCAGATGAAAATCATAGACCACTTTTGGAAGGGAAGAAGGATTCGTCCACAGGACAACCTTATCCTTATGAAAAAACCAGAAAGGGGTGCTCCACCGACAAGGCCTGGAGCTCACTCACACGTCTTGCCGAAGTCACAGCGACCAAGAAAGACACTTTCCACGAAAGGTGCTTAAGGTCTACAGTAGACACTGGCTCAAAAGGCTTATGGCACAAGGCCATAAGGACCACGTTCAGATCCCACGTCGGATGCGGTTTGCGAACAGGAGGGTAAATATGCACGAGACCCGCAAAGTGCCTTTTAACCACTGGGTTTGACAATGAAAAAGAGCACTGGTCCATGGATAGGTATGCAGCAACCGCCGAAAGATAAGTCCTGCATGACAAGACATGAATGCCTGATTCTGCTAGATGAGAGACAAAGGACAGCACCGCGTCACGTCGATCGTAGACCCTCTGGGATCCAGCTATCTGGCTAAGCACCAGTGGCAGAACCAAAGCCATTTGATCCTGTATTGAGATCTCGTCGAGGGCTTCCTGGCCACCTGAATAATACGCATGTTATCAGTAGACAAGTTGAGGTGTTCTAAAGATCTGAACTCAGGCACCATGCCGCAAAGCTGAACGATTGTGGGGAGGGGTGACACAGCTGCCGATCTCTCTGGTGAAGCAGGTCGGGAACCAACGGAAGCATGATCGGTGCACACACCGACAGATGCTCCGACAGATGCTGAAGCTCTGAAAACCAAAACCTGGCTGGCCACCACGGTGCTATGAGCAGAAGAGAACAGTTCACCGTGCTCCTCAGCTTGCACAGTGTCCGATGAATCAGAGGCAGAGGCGGGAAAGCATAGGCTCTCATGTTGAACCAGGGAATTTCAAGGGCATTCCCCAGATAGGAGACTCCCAGCCCGTTCCCGGAATACAGGGAAAGTTTCCTGTTTGACGCTGTTGCGAAGAGATCCACTTCTGGAGTGCCCCAACACCGGATGATTTGCAAGAGGACCTCCGAGTTCAGTTTCCACTCGTTGCTGACCATTGTACGCCGGATGAGGGCATCCGCAGTAACATTCAGCTGACCCGGGATGTGTACTTCCACCAGTCAGATGCCATACTGAATCGCCCATTCCCATATCTGAATGGCAAGATCCACAAGAGGAGGGGACTTGGTACCCCCTTTCTTGTTGATATAAAACATGGACACCACATTGTGCGTGCCAATCCAAACTACTTTGTTGACAATGACAGGCCGGAACGCTTTGAGCGCCAGGAAGATCGTCAGGAGCTCCAAGTGATTTATATGAAGGAGTTTGTCCTGCGGTGACCAGAGATCGGAAACCTGAAGAAGGTCCAACATTGCATCCCCATCCCAGCAGGGAAGAGTGCTTGTGATTGTCACTAGCGGACCGGGATCCTGAAAGGCCGCACCCACCTACAGATTGCTGAGAGACGACCACCACACAAGGTCCGCTCACATGAAAAATGGAACAGGAATCATTTTGTCTCAGTCCACTGCTTGGCACCAAGAACTCCGAAGAGCCATCTGTGTTTGCCTCATCTTGAGACGGGCAAGAGGAAGAGCCAGCACACACGAGGCCATGAGGCCCAGAAGCCTCTGGAACCACCAGGCCGACATGCTGTCTGACTGCGCAAACACCTGACATGTGGCCAATAGATCCGCTACTCTGTCCCCGGCAGATACACTCTGCAGTCGATCGTGTTCTACCGAAAACCCAGGAAAATCAGGTCGAGAGACCGTCATGGAGGATTTTCCACCAGTTCACCGACAGCCCGAGATGGAACGGGAGCTGGAGGAGAGACTGAAGGTTGCTCAAGGCTGATTGAGGACAAGGACTGCGCAGCAGCCAATCGTCCAAATACGGATACACATGTATACCCTGAAGCCGAAGATGAGCTGCGATAAATGACATCATCTTCGTACGCAGTGCCGAGCTAAGGCCAAACGAGAGCACTCTGAACTGGAAATGCTCCTTCTCCACGGAAAAACATAGGTATTTCCGATGCAGACTCCAAATCAGAATATGCATATGGACATCCTGAAGGCCCACCACGCTGAGCCAATCGCCCTTCTGTAAAGAGGACTTTATCTGACAGGGCGTGACCATCTGGAATTTCTCTTGGGGTAGAGAGAGATTGAACTGGGAAAGGTCTAGGATGGTGCGCAGGCCAGCCTGGTTGGGTTTGGGCACCGTAAACAGCTGGGAGTAGAAGCCCTACCCTCGCTACCCTAGGGGAACGGGTTCCACTGCTCTGAGATCCAGCAACTTCTATATTTCGGCTCTGAGGGAGGGTGGCCCGACTGCTGGAAGGGGGGATTGAAGGGTGGGGTAGGGGGAAGGGGCAAGCGGAAGCACGCCCGAGCGGCTGACAAGACCCACCGGTCCTCAGTGATGGCCTGCCACGCCTTCCAGTGTGACGCAACGCGCCCTCCCACCGGGGTCTCTTGCGAACGCAGAGAAACTTCATTTAGTTGGTTTATTGGTGGCGGCGCCACCTGAACCTGAAGTGGAGGCTGAGGAATGGGCGAAAAACCTGCCCCGTTGTTGCCGTCGGGGGGAATTTCCTGATGGGGTATCGACCCTACAGGACTTCAAATCCAAAAATCCCCTAAAACCAGAGGAAGACCGAGGCTGCAAAGCCGTTCTCTGTGCCCTGAAAGGCGGTTTCACCAAGAAAGACAAGGACTTGTCGGTCTGGGTGCTGTCCTTAGTCTTAGTCAGTTCAACATCATTTGTTAAGTGAAAAAGCTCCTTTCCATCAAAAGGCAGGTCCAGAACTTTATCCTTCACCTCTTTAGAGAACTTGGTAGCGTGCAGCCAAGCCTGACGAGAGGTGTCCACGCCAAGCATAAGGCCCCGGGCCGAGGTGTCGACATGATGCACCACGGCCTCCAGCATATCCTGTGCCAGGACCCTGGCATCTGACAATCCCGCTTTAAAATCCTCTAGTTTATTAGCGGGAATTAATTCCCCAAATTCTGACAGACATTTCCACATTTTCATATTTGCCCTCGCTAATACCAGTTCCGCATTAGCTTGATGTAACTGCAGGGCTAAAATAGCGAAAATCGTCCTCCCCAAAGAGTCAAGAAGCTTGTCCTCTTTGGCCAGAACCTGCGTTGCCACTGTAGAAGACAATGAAGCGGGTCTGGATTGTAATGTAGCAGCAGCCACCACCGTGGAGGAAGGGGGTGGACACGACGCTAAGGCCACTTCTTCCGAAGAATTGAGCCTATAACGAGCATCAATCTTTTCGTTAACAAACAGTCCAGAGTGTGGTTGCTCCCAAACTTTACGGACCTCGGCTAAAACATCCTTTTGCAAGAACAAGCAGGTGTGCTCCAAGGGAGACAATGTGAGTGCCCCCGAAAGCACCCCTTCCTGTGATTGGTTGCCTTAGGTACTGGAACATCCAAAAGACACATCATGTCCAGAACTGGGTCATGAAAAGCTCTAACAGAGCGGGTCTGGTCCTTGTTGTCCTGATCCCCCTGTGCGTCGTCCAACACATCTGGCACTCCTGGAGATTTGTCCACTGGAGACAATGGAGGCAAAGGAGGGGGGCTGCCGGGAGCCCGGCCGGTAGAGGCGGCGCTGGCAGAATCACTGGTGCCACAACTGGGACTTCATGGGGTCGGAGTGCATTAGCTTTTGAAATTTGCCGAAAAAAGCGTCCTCCGCCGACGATTTAGGGGCGACTGGAGGAGGCCTCTCATGAGCGGAGTAACTCCATGGACGTAAGGGAGAGATTGCCAAGAGGGCCCTTCTCCGCTGTTATCAACATAGATCAAGGGCGCAGATGGCGCAGGGAGCAAGATGTTGTGCGGTAGGGGCATCCGAGCGTTCCAGTCAAAAACTGGACAAAAGGGATGCGCACAAGGAAAACTATGTTCACCTGAAATGCCACTCCCCACACCCAGCGCCGATGGCGTAGATGTAAGGTAGGTATCCAAAATGGCTGCCGTAGTCTTGGTGGAAGTAGCCGCCATTTTGTCAGCACCTGAGGAGAACTGCGACGCATGTGAAAGTGAGACAGGGGTCTCCACGGATGGGTCAGGGGTTTTTATCTTAGCCTTGACACAAGGAACCTCAGCCGAACCGGTACTGCGTGGCCTAGAATGTTTTTGAGACATGGTATCAGCCAGAATAGCCTTCAACGGAAGGACCTCGGCAAAGCCGGTAACAGAGGAATTCTGGTCAGAAACCTCACTCCGTGCCCCCTCAGCAGAACTGGCGTCACCGCTTGAGCAGAAACGATGAGGAGTACACCTCACCGACAAGACCTTAACAGGCCTCTCAGAACTGTCAGTCACCTTAGCCTCCAAACGAAGGACCTTGGACCCAAGCCTGGTAAAAGCCCCTTCTGGAAGGGCCTCGAACTTTAGTTCGGTACAGAATAGCTCAAGAGACCCCAGGGCGTACCCCAGTGTCTTTACTGGAAGCTCCAGTCAAGGAGACCTCGAAGCAAGCTCCGGTACCCGCCGCCTCAGTAGAACTGGGCCCACAAACAGCCACCACAGGAGGGGCCTAGGATTGTAATCCGGTGTCAACAGGCCCCTTACGGAGGCCCTCGGAGAAAACGTAAAGAACTCACCGGGCTTTTCTTTTTCTCGTCGATGAAAGTGTGAAAGTGCGTAGGGGGAGTGCGCTGAAACACCGCCTCCCACCGTTCTTAACGACGTTGAAGCGCCCGGACCGAAAGGGCATCGCAGTAAAAACACGAGTCCCACCGGTGGTCCGGACACAAACGCTCTAAACCATGAGGATGGGGATCCTCCCTAGCGAAGCGTAGCTCACAGGAAGAACAAATAGGAAAATCTAACTGAACCGGCATAGACGGACTCCCACAAGACCGCTAAGCCGGAGCAGGAGAGGAGGACACTGGAAGGAAAACATCTTCCAAAGATGCAAGTGCGTCCAGTTCTGATCGAACGGAGAAAAGGACTGATGGATGATACGCTGGGCAGAGCTAAGGAGGGCGGGGTTACGGTCGCGTCCACAGGACGGAGGAATGTCCCATAAGTATGGAGGAAAGAGGACGGGACGTAGGTGTATATTAGTTTACCATTGTGTGTACTTGTGCATTAAGGGCGTTTTAACAAACCTTACGATCTTGACGAGGTGCCACAAATCACTGGGTGCATCAAAAGAGTTTCCTCTCGTCGATCATCGTCCTGTTGGTAAAAGGGGAGACATTTACTCTCCTGTCTAGCATTGTACACCTGGTATGACAACATTACCTCATAGTCTCTTATGTGTTTCCCTAGGCCAATAAAGACCTTCTATGCATAAACACAAATGCATTTACTCTCCTCATCAGTGCTGTATGGGGGTTGTGTACCTTGCTGCATCTTTACTTATATATTTTATCTAGGCCAGTAAAAGCCTAATGTGTATACTGCACTGTCTAACATAGACTATTCTGCTCCATTAATACGGCTCCTGCTATAGATTCCTATGTCGTCCCTCTCTTATTTGTGCAGATGCTGGGTGTTGATCTACATGTGCTTCAGGTTACAGTTACTTGAGCACACATACAGACCACCCCACGAGACTAGGAAAAAGTAAGGAAACTGAAGACTCGCCTGGCAAATATATTTTGCATGTGGTTTCAGTTCAAAACAAATACATTGAGTAGATACGGGAGAAATGCTTTGCCGGTACTTAGAAACATGTGTTCCATTCCCACGCAACCGCTCGTTACTCCGCTTGTTCTTACCATTCTAAAATCAGTATTCTTTTGTCGATATTGACAACTGCTTTCGGCTAATACTGTTCAACACACTCGGAACGCCGAACGCCGAGTGCAAAAAGTCCCTCGCGTCTTTCTTCAAAGTCAACCATTTAAAAGGGCAGCGTGGTTATTGCTCAATGTTAATTATAACAGCTAGAAATGGGACTGAACCTAATCACATCATAACTCCCTCCAATGGAGGTTCAAGGTGGAGGATAACAGATACAAAATGTATTATATCTCGCACTCATTTCTTATTCGCGAATTTTATTTTTATTTTGATGGCGTCTTTTATTTATAAAACAAATACATTTTCTTTTCTAGGTCCAGTTATGCAAGGCGAAACACCTGTCATCATCACATTGTGTCCTACTTATACATTTCAGCACTAGGGGCTAACTGACACCACATTTGTTAAATGTTGTTAGCACATAGAGTATTGATGATTCTGTATTCTCCACATGCTGTCTAGCCATATATACATGGGCCTGCATATATTTCATACAGTTCATATATCTTCACGTCAAAGCGCTTTTTACTGACTTTGTGTTACATTAAAAGAAACAGCCACATTATTTAAGCATATAAATTGATGATGACTTGTACTGACTTCACTTTTACAAAGCATACATAGCTTCATATTATACATTTATAACAAAAACACATCAAATTGTCCTTATGTGCAATAAACTGGTTTCCTTTGTACTAGGGTACATCATTGCTTGACATCTTTGTTGTCAATACATCTGCTGCACAAAATAAATCGATGTACTTTTGCTTAGTATTTTGTACCGGTCTACCTAATGATAAACGTGATCCTCACAGGTGCAAGATCTTGAATTCAAGACATTTTGTACAGTGTCCAATCTCTGGATCAATTTCTGTTCCAACCTCTTAAGCACCAGGTTCCTATAACCCCTTCGGGTTTTTGCTTTCACAGTCTGTATCACAAACCATTTCATATTTGGGTATATGTGTTTCTTGTTTACATAATGGTCTACCAGGGGTTTATCCGGTACGTTGTTTTTCAAACAAGACCTGTGTTCACATATGCGTTGACACACAGGTCTTTTTGTTTTGCCTATGTACCAGGGGTTACATGGGCATCTGATGCCATATATTGCCCACATAGTCTTACAGTTTGTAAATTCTATCAGGTTCCATTTGATGTTGTACAAATCAATACTTTTCGTATTGGCCGTCAAATCGCATACGGAGCATTGCCCACATTTAAAGTGACCTATTACTGGAGGAAGTGCCCACAAATCGGTTTTTATTATTCCTCATGTTCTGTTAATCTTTATAGGTATGCACCAATATTTGTTTGAGGTTGCTGGGTTTTTTAAAGAAAATCTTGCTTTTTAAGGGTTGAAGTTAGGAGTCTTTACCAGAGGCCAGTGTTTCAATATGCTCTTCTTGATTGCATTGCTAATTGTACTGCATGTCATAACACATGTAATTTTGTCGTTGGAGGCCTTGGTTTGTTTTGTCAGGCAGATTTCCCGCAGGTTGTTCTTAACTCTTTTCCTTGCATTTTTCATACATTTGCATGGGTACCCTCATTGTTCCATACGTTCTGTCAGGTCAGTGGCATTTAATTTGAATTGTTGGATACTTGAGCAGTTTCTTCTAATTCGTAGGAACTGTCCGTACGGTAGGTTCAATTTCAAGTGGGTTGGGTGGTAACTGCCATATTGGAGCAAAGAGTTCTTGTCGGTTAGTTAACAAAATAACGTAGTTTCCAGCCTACCTGGGCCCTCTTTCTTGATCATTAGATCCAAGAAAGCTAGGGAACGTTGAACCGCCACCATGGTACATTTCAAGAAAGGATCTTGGGTGTTCAGCCAGGTTTTGAAATTATCCAATTCTTGTCTTGTATCCGTGGTTCCCTACATAAAGGTAGAACACCTGTGGACCTCTTCTCTTCATTTCACCCCATCTCTGAATCCTCCTTGTTGGAGGCAATGAGGGCTCACCTCCTGTCTTGCTAACCACATAATCCATGCTCAACAAGGACCTTAAAGAATGTAAGACGTCTGAGATCTCTCCTTAATGGTAAACAGTTCCTTTGAATGCAACGTGGTTCTGAATAGGTTTAAGAGAGCAGCAGTGACCCATTCACTAAAAAGCCAACGGACTGAAACACCGTTTCCGCCGCCTGAGATCCCGGTGCCACTGGGACATTACACGTCTCGTCGTCCCAGGATCCCGGGATCTCAGGCGGCGGAAAATGTTGTTCCCCATTCCCATATAATCCCATATGACTCTATGAGAGTGGGCACACGGAAGCACCAGCACTGTTCCTAATGGTACTATTGCTTCCGTGACAACTGTGCCTACCGGGGCCGCTCCGCCTAGCATGTCAGTCCTGCCGGGTGCAGAGGCCCCGGCAGGCCCAGTCTGCCGGTCCGGAATGGGTGCCGGTACGTTGATAACTGCACCCTAAATTCCGGACCAGCAGACTTATAATGAGGCCCAATGTCAAAATGACAATCTTCTGTGGAAAATCACAGCTGTTGATACTGCACAGGTGGAGTTTCGACCCAAAGGTAGCACAACATTGGTGGTTGTGGCAGCTATGGATGATCTTAGATGTGTAGTTGACAGCTACGGTATGGGGGTTTGATCATACAGAACCTCTCCAACCATTCTATTCTCGTATCTCGCCTTCATGAATTTGGTATTAGAGATAAAGCGCTCACCTGGATGTCTTCATTTCTTACTAACAAAGTCCAGTCAGTTGGGGCAGCCTCTATTTGAATCAATAGTCAAACCTATTACTTGCAGCGCCCCTAAGGTTCATCTCTAAGCCCCCTTTTGTTTGATTTATATATAAGAGCTTTAGCAGATTGAATTAGGTATTTTTGAACCAGGTTTTATATTTAGGCCTACGACACCCAACTGATCTTCCACTGATCGTTCCACTTAGGAGAGCCAATTGGTTTTCAAGCTGACTGTTTCAAGAATTGTTTGGAACAGGTCAATTTATGAACTTAAATCGTTTAAAGTTTATCATTCAGAAAACATAACTTTTGGTATGCTCCACTCCCTCTTATAATCACTCGCCTGATAATCTGGTAGAATCTTTTGTGTCTGATTCTTGGCTGCCTCCATTTTGTACCCCAATGTTGATGCCTGCCCAGCTCCTGAGCCACGCGTCTGAAATCTGGGAGTATAGTTGGACCTTTCTTTGTCTCTGGAACATCATGCTTTTATGGTATCTAGATCATGCTTTTCCATCTATGCTCCTTAAAGAGAATTTTAGATGATTTTACATTTCCTCACAATGTTCAACTATTAAATGCCTGTGTGTCCAGTAGATTGGACTTTTGTAACGCAATTTACCTTGGCCTGTCTAAACTGAACCACCATACACTGCAAATTGTTTAGAATGTGGCGGCTGGGCATCTGTTACATTTGGGTTCGGGAGCTCACATCTCCCCAGCATTATGCATATTACATTGACTTCCAGTTGAACAACATATAAAGTTCATGCTCTATTTGTTGCACACAAGGCCTACTACAATCATGCTCTATCCTTCTTTAGTGATAGGTTTCGATATTATTCACCTTCCAGAGTGCTCTATTCAGCATCTGCTGAACTTCTTTCAGATTCAGCTATGTAAGGTGGGGTGGTTGCGCATTCTGTCTTCAAGCAGCCAAGCTATGGGATTCTCTGCCAACTTTCCTTTGCCTCACAGCTAACCATCTGGATTTTAGATGAAAATGAAAGACTTTGTTGTGTCCTCATTAATGTCTGTTAACTTTTCTGAAATGGGTGGGGCATTTCTCTGTTTATTTTTCAGCATCGTGAGGCCTTACCAAGGTGGACTTTTGCGCTACATAAGTCCCTCTTACCTTACATGCCATACCTCACATTTACTATTTTTATTAAAGAATGATTTTAACTAATCTTGCTCCTCAGAATAAATGAGCTAACTGTAACCAATGTCCATACTCATTTTATTCATTAGTGTACAAGAAGAAAACTTAATTGTGGCATAAAATGAGACAGATTAGAAAGAATAGGCAGTAGCTACATTATGTTGAGGAACATAGCAGATAGATGCGACCGGCCTATAAAAACGGACATATTAAGTCAGCAGGATAGTCAACTGAGGGCATTATTCTAAAAATCCAAAGTGCCATATTTTGGTCCTTAATTTGAGAACACACAGATGTCTGGGTGCAACATTGTTCTGAATGATATGCTCCCCCATTATCAAACACAAATTCTACTTATATCCACAAAGCACCGTGGGAATTTTGCTTTGGCCCTCTGGATATTTAAAATGTAAGCTACAGGTTCAGATGGATTATCTAACCTTACTTGTAAAGGCTCACCCTCCATGTGGGCAATGATACTTACTGAATTATTTTTTACATGTACTGGAATCTCGTAAAATGCCTGTAACTTGTAGTAATCTGAACAGAGTGTCATTGCGCTGAACGCTTCGGAGGGGGACACATGCAGACGTGGGATCAATTGTTGCTGACAAAGCAAGGGATGGGATCCAATAATAAGGAGTTCTGCGTAGGCAAAAGGATGGGGAATAGCAGGACCAGTGAGAGAATGATCACCAACCACAAAATAACATATGGTCCCGCAGGATGGAGGTGATGGGAAACCCCAAGCGGGCAGGAGCCAATAAGAGATAGAGAAAGGGGGGGGGGCGTGGCTAACTGGCCATGGAATAGGATGTGCCTGAGAGAGCAGCTCCGCGGATCCGACATTGATTCGTGAGAACATGCACTAAATATGAACAAGCTACTTCAGGAATGGAGACACGGGTGTGCGAATGGGTTCCCTGCCATAACTGCAAAAACCAAGTAAATCGTGCCGAGCACCAGAAGTGAAACTGACTTTGAAGCATTAGGCAGCTCCGAAACAAAGTATCTAAAATGGCAGACAACAAAGGAGGTGCAGCCCTGGAAGTGAGAACAGCTTTAGAGACCCGAGCGCGAAGCGGATAGGGAGACACTGTTCCTTGGAGGTTGTGTGGAGCCTTGCGCCCGGAACGGTGAGCGGGGACCGCCGGTGTGGATGCAGAGCCAGCGTGTGGGGCTCGGTGTGAGGGGCGGACCCAGGTCGCGAGTGCGGTGATCGCTTGCGCTGGAGGGTGGGGACCGGCATCTGGAGCCCGCGCGGCCCCCCCCAGCTACACAAGACTGTCAAGTCTGCTGCTCCCTGCCGCCCGCGGGGGATTGTGCTTCGGGAGACAGGGGCTGCATGTGAGTGCGGATGACCCTTGTGGAGAGCGGTCGCTGGGCTCTGGACCAGCGGGGAACAGAGGTTCCATGATCGCGCATCAAGCGCTCTATTCTATGAATACATAAAGGCACCCGTGCGTGCGGGACCGGTGGACAAAGGCTTGCTGAATCAATAATTACTGGCATTCAGGCCGAGCTGAAAGAAGGATAGGCGCGGCTTGCCGGGCACTTCTCCTGCACGGCAGGTGGGATCGGATGAAACCATAGCTGAAACAAAGCGCTGCCAGCATACAAGCGGGTACACAACGGCATGGGCCTCATGACAGGGCACCCCTTGTTCCACGCACCCAATACTGCATATGGAACAGACCATGGTGGAGAGGCTCTTGCAGCGAATAACAGCTGTGTGCAGGAGCTGCTAAACCACGGAGAAGCCCTGAAGGCATATCGTGAATCCCCTGAGCCCGCGGCTGCAACCACCCGCAGAGAGCTGCCAGGTGAACCACGGCCGTTATGTACAATCAACGGATGGCAAATCGTGTGGTGTGGGATCCAAGGGAGCCGCACAGTGCAGCTTCAAACTAAGTTAAATTCCGGCAAACAAGAGTGGCACGCCTATGCAGAACGAAGGGAGGAAACACAGTGATTCTGAAGAATAAAAGCAACATAGGAACCGCGCTGAGGGAGAAGAGCTAGAGCGGCCCACTGGAGATACCCTCGCCTATAAATACGTATGGGACTGGGGACCTGAGGCAAACCACTGACTGGGGCGGCTATCAGCTATAGGGGGTGCCAATTGAGCACCTCTTACAAACAAAACTATACCATTGTACACAAGAAATATAAGTGCCAAATGCCAAGGGAAAGAAAAGGCCCTCCTGCCCTGTCTGAGACATATGCCTGAGTGGCTTCTCTGTCACACGATCCCTGAGGCGTCAAGTAAAGGCAAATGGCCCCGAAAAGAGCAATGACAGTACATTGAGTGCCGACAGTGAGGAGCGCAAGGCATAGGACTAAGCTTGGTGGCAGACGGCATAGGAATGGCCCCAGTGGACACAGATAGAAGGCGTAGAATATAAGGAGCCCAAGAGACTGATGGTCCAACGGGGACCAGTAGCAATCCACAGGAGGCAGTGAGGCCGATTGGAAACGTGGGAGGACATACCCACCCAAAGACATAGCTCAGCGCACACAAATCCACATGGGACATTCCAATGATAACAGCCCAGGCCTGGAGTGACGGCGTCACTGCGAAACAGAGTAATAGAATTGCTACACCATGGACAAAGTGGTCTTGGACACTTGATCCAGATCACAAGATGGCGGGAAGAGTTGTCAAGAGCAAAAGCAAGCAACCCACGATGGATGCGTTTGCTAAGACACAGCAGTCTCCAGCGGTGTCGACGCACACTGGCGTAAATGTACCCATGTATAGTTCCCCAGAGACTGAAAGCCACCAGATACTAACGGCCATAACGGACCTAAGAGACTCATGGGGATAGCAATGGCGGATCTGCAAACCTCCTTAGAGGCTAAAATAGACGCAGTGGGAATAGAGGTTAACCTGCTGCGACAAGATGTCAGGGCGCTGGCAGACAGAGCGAGCAGCTTGGAGAGTGCGGTCAAAACGAACACGGACAACAGCACTGACAATGCAAAGGAGGTCCACATACTAAAGCAGCAAGTGGCTAACCTGGAGAACCGTGCAGAGGAAGCCGAAGGAAGAGCGAGACGGAATAACATCCTCATGGTTGGCCTACAGGAGGGAGAAGAAGGCCAGGACCCTACGGATTATGTGGAGAATATGATCATGCAGGAAATAGGGGATGATAAACTCTCGTAAGGATTCACAGTGGAGCGAGCGCACAGAGCCCTCATGAGAAAACCAAAGCCTGGAGCCCCTCCCCGAGCAATAATTGCTAAAATACTGAACTATAAAGATCCAAGAAGATTTTGGAGTACTTTAGAAAAGGGGGAACGATCGAAAGAGCTTCGGCTACTATTACAGCGTATCCTGATTATACAATGCTGGTCCAGAGGCAGAGGTATAGCTTTGGGCGGTGAAGAGGAGGCTGCGCATGGCCGGCATCAAATACATGCTCCTGTACCCTGCAAGATTGAAAGTGTTGCACAAAAGTAGAATGTTCTTTTTTGACACCCCAGAGGAAGCTGCTACATGGCTGGACCTGCAGGGCTGTCCGGAATAAGATGCGGAACGGGCCCAGGAAGAGCAAGATAAGTGACTGGGACGTTCTATGCATATTGGTATATCGCATTGCGGGGTATCCCAGTAGAGACTCGATAAAGACACTGATAGACGTGCATGGATGGGTAGTGATGAAGCCAGGGTATGATATCCTTGAGTCTGCTGATATGTAACGGACTGGAATATAGAGTATTGAACATATGAGTAAATTGAACAGTAGTGTGTGTTTGAATTGAAGCAAATAGGAGCGGCAGAACACAGGCACCTTGCCCCCCAAGTAATAGTCGTAGTAGCAGGATAGCCATTAGGGCAACTTCACCCTGCTGAGCTTCGAGTACAGGCAATCGCCGAAAAGAGCTAGATGCGGGGGTGCCTGAGATCCAGGGTTGGAGCTGGGCAACAGTTGGGGGGGGGGGGGGAGTTGGGGAAGGGAAGGGAGGTGGGAGGGAAAGGGGAAGGGGTGTTTGGGGTGTTTGCA
Source organism: Ambystoma mexicanum (assembly GCF_040938575.1). Classification (NCBI taxonomy): domain Eukaryota; kingdom Metazoa; phylum Chordata; class Amphibia; order Caudata; family Ambystomatidae; genus Ambystoma; species Ambystoma mexicanum. The sequence continues at coordinate 1,464,693,838 of NC_090935.1, forward strand.
GTTAAAGGAAGTTCGAAATGGGGAACAAGCCTACATAGACTGAGATGGAAGTTGGATCTGGACTGCACCGGTAGGGGGGAGGGTGAACTCTAATAGGCCATGAGGGACCTTAAAATAATTACGTGGAATGTCAGGCGGCTTAATAGTTATCTAAAGAGAAACAAGGTCATGTTGTACCTGCGTAGACAAAAGATAGACATTGCACTGTTGCAGGAGACTCACATGACACGGGAAAAGATGGAGATGGGTGTTAAGAAATGGAAAGGGGTTGTGGCGGGCTTGTCATATTCTGCTTACGCTAGGGGAGTGCTCCTCTGGGTGGTGCTGCATGTCCCGTTTCAATTGTTGCAGGAAACGGCGGAGTCGGATGGGAGGATGGTCATAATTAGGGGATTGGTCGAGAATAGGGAGATAAGCATTGTAAACACATACGCCCCCAATCAAAATATGGCTGCATATTTCAGAACCTTGTGTACTAACCTTAGCATGTGTATGGGAAGTGTGGTGATCTGGGGTGGGGACTTTAAAACTGCGTATTAAACCCTAGGGTGGATAGATCAGATGGGAAGACTGATAGACCCACCCCAGCTGCTAAAGCGTGACAGACATTACTGGACGACTTTGGTCTGGAGAATGTGCAGAGGACGAGACACCCCCCAAGAAAGGCAATACTCGCACTATTCCGCCCCGCAGCAGTTACATACGAGGCTGGACAATGTCTTTGCTGCACCGGAGGTAATAACAGAGATTATACAGGCGGAATATAAAGCGAGGGTCCTTTCGGACCACTCGCCCCTGGTCCTCAGATGGCAATACTGCCCCCCCAAGGGCAAGGATTCCGACATGGCTCCTCCGGGCGGAGGCATTTAGGGATCCCTTTTTTAGGGAGGATATGAGGGAGGAGATTATAAACTATTTTGAGATGAATACTGGTAGCGTGGACTCGGTGGGCACATTATGGGAAGCCTTCAAGGTTGTGATGAGAGGCATAGCTATTGCAAAATCCAAAGGCCTGCAAGGTGGGATCTTGGCTGACCTACAAGAAACAGAAAGGGAACTGGAAAAGGCACTAAGAGGGGGAAGTAACATGAAGGAAGACATGGAGATGATACTTAAACTGCAGCAGAAATGCGCCGGGCACTGGGAAAAGACTGTGTAACCTCAACTATAAAAAATATATAGAGGGACAACATGCGGGAGGGGATAAGACAGGAAGGCTTTTGGCATGGTTATACAAGAGTGAAACCCCCAGACCCAGGATTAGAACAATAACGAGAGAAGATAGTAGTGTAGCCGACACCCAAGAGGGAGTTAATCAGGAGTTTGCAGATTATTATAGGTTACTATATGAAGATGAGGGGGGAAGTAGTCATGTCATGATAACAGAAACACTGGAGGACATAGGACTGCCTAAGATAAGTGTTGAGGAAAGAGAGGAGCTAGGTGCATCGATTACTTTGGAGGAGTTAGAAGAGGTGGTAAGGCAGCTGCCCACTAGTAAGACTCCGGGGGCTGACGGGTTTCCGAGTGAATTTTATAAAGTATATAAGGAAGAAGTGCTCCCCCCAATGTTAGAAATGCTGAATGAAGCTTTTGAGGTGGGACGGCTGCCAGAGTCACTTAGAGAAGCGATTATAAAACCGCTTCCCAAACCCAATAGGCCTGGGCATAGCTGTGGCTCCTACAGACCTTTGTCGATGTTGAATCAAGACAGCAAGTTATTGACGGCTGTCTTGGCAAACAGACTGCAGAGAGTAATTGCCAAAGTAACACACCCAGACCAGACGCGCTATGTCCCAAATAGGAATATAACTCATAATCATAGACGACTCCAACGGGTTGTTGAACTGGGGAGCTAGAACAAGGGTGAAATGGCAATTGTGTCCTTGGACACAGTAAAGGCTTTCGATTCAGTCAGGTGGCCATGGCTGCTGGCGGCCCTGGCGGGCTATGGAATGGGGCCTGGATATATACAGTGGGCGAAGATGCTATATAGTGAACCGTTGGCCAGAGTTAGAACAGGTACAGTGATATCGGAAAGATGGCAACTCCGTAGAGGCACCAGACAGGGATGCCCATGGTCCCCAATGCTCTATATATTAGCCCTGGAACCCCTAGCAATATAGCTTAGACAACAATACGATACTATAGGCATCGCAGTGGGAGGGGAACAACATCTGATCTCCTTATATGCAGATGATTTGCTGCTGTACCTGCGGCACCCGGAAGAAAATCTCCAGTACATCTTGGAGGTGATGGAGAAATATGCGGGGTTGTCTGGTATAGCGGTGAATCCTCAGAAATCTAGCATTTTCCCGTTAGGTGGTTATAGGGGGATTCCTGTGGGACGGTTACCGGTGTTACAGATACCATGGGCGGTTAGTACTTTCCGTTATCTTGGGATAGACGTGTATCACACAGTGGAAGACGAGCACAGGCACCACACAGAGGTAGCCATCAAGAAAATCGAGAATTGTATGAGATTTTGGGTGAAGTTGCCCCTAGCAATGATGGGACGGGGGGCAATGCTAAAGATGGTGGTCCTACCTAGGCTCCTGCACTATTTTGGGAATATACCATACGTGATACCCAAGAAGTTTTTCACTAAACTGAACAGTATGTGTACGGATTTTCTGTGGCATGGCACGCGAAATAGAGTGGCACTATGGAAGCTGCAAAACTTTTATGAGAAAGGGGGTATAAAACTGCCTAATTATGAGGTCTATTATGTAGCGGGCCAACTGCAGTATTTCGCTAAATGGCTCTCAGATGAAATGACCCCCGAATCCAGGTTGTTTGGACATGATTGTGCTCCATTTTACTTAAGAGAGATGATCTGGCTGCCCAAGACAGAAATGGAAGGGCACCCCACCCAAAATGATGATGCTTGGGTGGAAGATGTGGCGCCGAGCATGCCGGATGATGGAGAACCCATTCCCATGCTCCCCGCAGTTACCGCTAGTTGCACTGGCAGGGGGAGATAAGCAGCTAAGGATGATAATCAGGAACCACTGGGAAACAGTGGGGTTAGTAACAATGGGGGATAGCTGGCGAGAGGGGACCATCGTAGATTTTGAAGCGCTGGGGGAAGAAATGGTGTTACATACGGGCCAATATATTACATATCACAGAATGGTGCAGAGAATTAGGATAACGTGGCCTGAGACGGTACTGGAAGAAGAACCGGATGCTACTATAGATACAATATATGACATAGCGGAAGGGGGGCACGAGATCTCTAGACTGTACAAGATGATGATGTCTAAGGTGGGGAAGGAATTAACACAATTGAGACTAGACTGGGAAGCGGAAGTAGGAGCCCCGATAGAGGACGGGATGTGGGAACGTGCCCTGGGGTACCATAAGAAGGTGTCGAGGAATGCGAGATTAAAACAGATACAACTATATATTACGCACAGGGCATATATGACACCCCAGAGGATATCTAGGTTTGAAAATGCAGGACAACAAACATGTCCCAAATGCGACAAAGAAAAGGCTGGCATGGTACACATGTTTTGGTCATGCCCGGTTATTGAGCATTTCTAGAGTGAAGTAGCACAGAAACTAGCGGAGAAGGTGGTCATATATTATTATGGGCCTGTTTGCTGGGGGGGTTCCCCAGATCGCAGAAACTCAAGCATGTGAGTAAATTGAAGGATCTAGCACATGTGCTCGCAAAAAGGAGAATTGCCATGGGGTAGAAGACATGTCACAAACCGCGTGTGGAGGTGTGGTGGAAAGAGTTGCAGAAATGGGCGGAGGCAGAAACCATGGTATGGCAAGAGGCGAGCAATGTAGAGGGAGAGGAGGAGGCGGGAACCCTGATGGCCTGGAAATCCTTAATAGCGGAATTGTTTGGATCAATACAAGATCTGACAGAACCCACGGAAAGGGAGACCCCACTATGTGAAGCAGAAACAGAGTGTGAGAAGAAATAGGCTTGTAATAGGGGGTGGGATAAGTGGAGCAGTGACTGAAATTAAGCAATGTACAACTGAGCTGTTGATGTATGCACTGCATGTTTGGTTTGTATTGTTTTTGTTTGTGTGAATAAATCAATAAAATTGATTGAAATTTTTTTTAAAAATAAAGAGATAGAGAAAGGGTCAATTCCCCTGTAGTGCTAAAATGGGTATAGCGAGTGCAGATGGAGGGAAATTAAGGGCCAAGGGAGCTTTCAGGTAGTACTGGAAGGCAACCAGGAAGAAAGCACCAAGAGACTTGGGGTAAAACATGGGAATGACACAGGGAGAAACGTGAGTTATTTTGGGCTGAGAAGGATATGGGAAATTACAAGCTGGAAGAGAGGAAAGTAGCAATGGACACACATATTTATAGCACTGGACAGCACAAAGCACACCTTGCTCAGCTGAGGGGAGAATGTTGTGGGCAAGGACATAGGCAATGGGTAACAAAGGCAATGTATATTATAAGGTCACAAAGTAAATATTATATCAGACTGGCGAATAAACAATTCGGTATGGGAGACGATCAAGAGAAAGGGGACAACAAAGGGCAAGTGAGTGTCATTAGAAAAAAAGATAAAATAGAACATTGGTAGATGAGGAATACCAAACCCCTTAGGGCATTTTCATTGGCAGCCACATAAAGGACACAACGGGCAGGTAATATAAACAAATATTCAAGTTTCTACATACAGGTTTCGGAAAAGTCTAATGAAGGAGAAAAGGAGCTGTAATGCACGTCATATGTCTCTGTGCACAGTAAAATTGGATTCGGTTTTTGATGCAGGGTCATTTTATTTGTGAAAAATACTCAGGGAGAAGGGAAGTACAGCCATGTTCAAATCCAAAGATGTGATTAGAAATCCCCATGTTTGTTTCAGGGGCATTGCTTGTATCAGGCGCAATGAGGAAGTTGGGACAAGGATGAGGAATGTCATGTCAACATAATGTGTGAAGCTAGACATGGCGGTGTGATTACAATGGAAGGTTCCAACATGATCATTTGAAATAGTTAATGTGGCAGCCATATTACCACTCACTCACCCCCTGTCTGTCCCGCCCACTGTTATTTAGTTGTATAGTAATAGCCACAAGACATCCAGAAATGGTGTGCTTGATGGACAATAACGGGGCTAAGACCCAAGGGACCTGTAGGTTTTGCTACAAAGGTTCATAATGAAGGGGCAATTCCCAGTGGTCCAGTGTTCCAGCCACAATTGCAGCAGAATTGTGTTGTTAGAGAACAGGGAGAAAGCTGGCAGGCATTTTATGCAAAGGGCTATTTTGCCTTTAAGGGTGGACAGTTGGTAGCACTGGATGTCCAACTACCCTGATAGATGAAGAGAAGAGATGTTAATAGCTAGCTTATGAGATGGACGCTGGAAACCTTCTACGTGTCTGTGAGATAGGAGATGAGCAGAGAAATTAACATTGGCAATTGATAGCAGTATTTGTGGCACAAAAACTGCAAAAATAAAAGCATGGAAGTAGAACAGCAGCCCATTCTCAGTGGTATCCTTGGACGATGGATCAACTTGCCACTACAAGTGGCACCAAGCAAGGCAAAGAGTGAACTCAGAAAGAGCCTCCACTGGCTATGGAAAAACCATGGCCAGATAATAATTTATTGAGCAGACATATTACTCTTTAGAACACCCAAACTTTGACAGCTGATGGATAGCTCCACGAAATTCATCATTTTTGAAACATAAAGCATAATCTGGATTCAGCACTGAAATGATGGTCTGAGTTTTATAAAGCCCTCTCCTACCTGGGCTACACCATATAAATGATATTAAACAAATACTGGGGCACCTAAAATTCCCTTGCATGAAGGATATTTGCCAGAATTTGGCATTCTTGAAGGCAATGCCCAAAAAGCCACTTCTCAAAAAAGAATGCATAGCAGAGACAGAGAAGATTTAGCATTATTGCATTCGTTTGTGGAATCAATCAGTTCTGTTTGAAAGTCGGCTCCTCACAGACCACCTTCACGGGTTAATGCAGCCATTTTCAGATGCATCTTTGGCCATAGTGGTAGTTTATTGTGGGATGGGAAATGGTGTGTGGAGGTGAGACCTAGGGCATGGGAGAGTTTGCGAAAACCAAGGCATTCTTAAAATTCTACCCTGTGGTAGTAGCATTGAATTCATAGGGTTAGTGTTATAAAACAGGAATGTGACTTTCAATATGTTAAATGAGGAGGTAGTGTCTGTTGTGAATAGATCTCAAACTAAGGACCCACTGTGGATGCAGAGTGCTCATATGGATTTTCTTAAAATGGAACCCTGACATCAATGAAAGGCACAAAGCAGGAGCAGATACCATTGGATGGCACTGAAGCAGATGACTACTATAATACAGAACCTTGTTTCTTTGGGTGTTAGGCATGTGAACGTATTGGCAATGCTACTGGATGTGGAATATACTGGACCACAGACTTGTGGCATGACACTTAAATGTCAAAATATGATACAACCTAGAACAGTAGATGCCCAGGAATCAATTAATCTTTTCAAAAGTCCTACAGTTACTTTGGAGGATCCTGTGCACAGGCAACAGGACCAATCACTTGTAACTGAGTAAGACTTTGGCTAGGAATGTAAATGCATGCTAGACAAGAACTAGCTAGCAGAGCTGAGTCGTAGGACCACATCTGCTTTTTGATGTATGACAATTTTGGAACAAGGCAAGAGTTTGGATATGCCACTGGATGCCATAAGTAAATTAAGACCGATGAATTCTGCTTTAACACCTACCTGAATTATTATAGCACCATCATCCAATATGGAGTGGTGGGGTGGAGTCAGTGGACATGTCCTGTAGCTCCCTTCAAATAATTGAGCAACCCGAGGAAGACCGGGTTTTATTAATAGTATAAGAACGTGATGTCTAAGCGGCCAAAGGGAAAAAGTTTTTTTTTTAAACTTTGTAAACAATTCCTAGATGTATTCCGGGCATACGTATACATTAATTTGTTAAAACGCACTCTTTACCATTGATAGAAAGAGGGATTAGTACCACCAACTGTATATATGCTTGTTTAACAGTAATATTTTTGAGAAAGGGCTGTTTATATGAATTTGATAATTGTTCAGTAGCTGTAACTATATATGTTGACAAAAATAGTTTTGTTTGTTTCTGTTAGAGCTGTAAATTGAGGCTTGGACAGTGGTTGGAGGAAACAGGTAGGTTTATTGTCAGCAACCAACAGGCACGGCCACATACACCGCTCCCTGAGGCAACCGTCCCCTAACAGTCCTCCTGTATCGTTCTTGAACCCTGGGGCTCCCGAACGATACACGAGATTAAATAACAACACTTTGCCCCCATTCCAACAAAGAAAACAATGGGAAAAACAGTTGGCGAGGGCAGCAGAGGCAGGGGGAAAAGGCACATGTTGGAAAGACAAGAGACAACAAAAGAGGGATGGAGGAGAAACAGTGGTTGGGGAAAGGGGTAAAGACAGTAATAAACAAGTAATAACAAATAATAAACAAAATCGCCTCTCAAATGTGGGGCGATCTTCCTTGCTTTGGTAGACTTTTCCATGAATGGGCACCAACACCAGGACCACCTGGAACAGTCTCATAAGACGACGGGTCCCGATCAGGTAACAGATCACTACTAGGAACAACTCTCTCGTTGGAGGAGCAGTGAACAAAGTCATCAAAAGACCACTTCTTTCCATCATCTAGCACACCATTCTTACTCCCAACACTTCTAACTCTATGTGCGCTCCCGTATTTGGACAATCCTTTAAGTAACTTTCTAGGGTTTTTCACCCTTACTAAATCCCCCTCCTTAAGCGCAACACCATGTGTCCCTCTGGTGCAATCGTAATGTTCCTTGTATTTAGTCTGCTTTTCTCTCACTCTCTTCAGCACCTGATCCATATTCACAACTTTGACATTTCGAGTTGACAGCCAGGCAGGACTCAAAACGGCTGCATGCAGTTCTTCTCATCATGACAAACAGCTTAACCGCAGTGGTGGAATGTAGAGTCATCCGATAGGCATTCAATGATTCCTTGAGGGTGTCTCTCCACGGTAATGAGTTTGGAAGACCCAGCTGTATCACAGCTTTTATGAACCCATTCATATGTTCTACTAAGTCATTCGTCATGGGATGATAAAGCGAGAAGCGCTTATGTTGGATCCCTCTATCTTTCAAAAATATCAGCATTTCTTCAGCAATGAACTACGCCCCATTGTCAGTAATAATCTCCTCCGGATCCCCTTCTCTACTAAAACGTCATTGAATACTGCACAACACCCCATTCTACCGACTCGGAGGTGTAATCCATCAGTACGATAATGTAAACCTTTTAGGCCTCCAAGGTTTCAAAGGGGCATGCAATGTCAATTGGTAGTTTATTCCAAACACAATCTGGGACCTGTATAGGTTGTAACGGTATTATGTTAGGTTTCTTAGACTTGTCACTGACGGCACAAGCATAATACCCTTTTATAAGTTATTCCACGTCGCTCAACATTCTTGGCCACCAGTACATCCCTCTTAATCGTGTCATGGTGAGACTCCTCCCCAAATATCCTTCATGATTGAGCAATGCCCAGGACCTTCTCTCTCAACCCTGTTAGCAGAATGATGCGATCATCTCTCATCCCAAACAGAGAATGCTCCATGACCTCATATTGTCCTTGGAATATTTTGTAAGGCCATCTCCAATGCTGTTCCATCCCTCTCTAATAGCTCGGAGTAGTAATCCCTGCTCTGGGTCTTCAACTGAGGCCTTGATCCAATCGCCTTTAGCAAACCCTGGCTGGGTCTGTGCAATGATGCATTCACCTTTGTCTTCAACCACGCCCGGCTCCCCCTCATTGGTCCATGGAAGTCTGGAGAAACAGTCCGCTATCACATTCCCTGCATCTGGTGTATACACGACTTTGGCATCATACGCCATAATGTCAATCATCCACCTTCATATCCACGGGGAGGTCAAATGTGGGTGATTGGAATTCAAAATGTTTATCAGAGGTTTGTGGTCAGTCTTTATAGTACCGGGCAGACCCCAAATAAGTGTCCCGAAGTGCTCTAAAATCCACCTCACTTGACTCCTAAAGTCTCTTTTTCAATGGTCGAGTAATTTAACTGTATTCTTCAACACACGAGAGGCAAATGCAATTGTTACCATTGCACCTTCTTGCACCTGTTGCAGTACTCCTCCTAAACCCACAGAGTGGGTGCTGTATTGATGGCGCTCTTGACATCTTCCAACTCTCTCCGACAGTGTTCTGACCAATTGAACTTGAACTTGGCACACTTCTTCAAACATCTCATGTGTAGTGTCTTGTCTGGGAAATGTGGGAAGAAATTGAACTAGTACTCTGCCATCCACAAAAAGGAGCGCAACTAATCTTTACTAATAGGAGCTGGCATGTTTGATATTATCTCGACTAGTTCCTTCTTGGGTTTTATACCTTCACCATTTATCACATGCCCCTGATATGTTATTTCACTCACTTTAAATCTGCACTTCTCGATCTTCAAGGTGAGCCCCTTTTCTTGAATAACCTGTCATGGTCTTCATCTGTCATGGACGCCACAAGAATGACATCGCGGAAAAAATAAACACTTGTTAGGCCACTAAACAGATGATGCACGAGTCTCTGAAAGACCGCAGCCGCAGAGGCTAATCCGAAGGGATTGTGCTTGTATCTGAAAGCTCCTAAGGGTGTGACAAACGATGTCAGGTGTCGCAATTAATCATCAAGAACAACCTGGTAGTAGGCTGAAGATAGGTCTAGGGTTGTGAAGTATTTGGTAGGTTTCATTGTAGTTAATGTTTCATTGATGTTGGGAAGTGGGTGCCTAACGACCCAGATGTTAGTAAGAGCACTTGTTTTGGAATGTACAAGTCGACTGACAAACTAAAATTGTGCAACTGTATGACACTTTGCCCTTCGGATACAGTACAATGTGTGTATGGTTAATATTACAATTGTCATCGACTTGTTCCTTGTAGGAGCATCATGTTCATTAATACTAGGCATGCAAATGTGCTGCAGATGGTCATGGGATCCCTAGCATTATCAACATAAGGACTGTACAGAAAAGCGTGGTCTGAATTTGAGGAGGTGGTTCAGGTGGGGCACACAATTTATTTATTTATTTCCAAACTTGTAAAGCTCAGTGGTCGTCCAAAGGCATTGTGGCGCTAACTAACAACAGAGAAGGGCTGCAATAAGAAACTAACACAGGTAGGTCTTCAGAGCTCTCCTGAATGACATGAAGTCATCCCTCCTGCGAAGGGAGAGGGATCGAGTTCCACAATACTGAAGGCACCATGGAAACAGACTGGCCCCCCCCCCGAGGGAAGCCCGCCACATGGGACCTCAACCAAGAACGGCTCAGCAGAGCGTTAAGAGCGATGAGGCACATAGGTCCTCATCACGAGTGGACGGTATTCCGGCAGAAAATCCGCCGGGATACCGCTCAATGCAATTAGCGTTACTGCAAGTTGGTCTGGCGCTATTAGGGCCAGATCACAAGCTGCGGTACCACAGTAAATCCCTGTCACGATCCATGCCCCTGTCCCGCTCAGGTATAACAGCCCCCTGGCAGCAGTGGGGCTAAAGCCCTTCACACTGGCCCCAAAGGCCTTAAAACTCCATCAGAAACATACATGGAGTCAGTCCTAGCGCCTTTGGCGCCAGGCTCATTATCAGGAATAAAGCAAATACCAGTTTTGGACCTTAATCCAACATGGAGACCTATTACACAGCTCAGTTTTTTAGAACCAAGCCATGAGGTCTAGTGTTTTGGGTGTGGCTGGGCCTGGAACTACTTGGCCTGGAACTACTTTACCTGGGCTATTTAAACCACACCCAAACAGCAGAACACGCTTCGCGTTATTCTGCACTCCTGCAGCGTAACGCTCATCTGTGTCCAGCTCCTGCTCATCTGCTTCTCTGGCGAGCCGATCCTGAAGCCCTAGATCCGGATTCCATTAATAACCTGGAAGAACAAGAACAGCATTAGTGAGCGAGAACACTTAACCTGTTTTAAATAACCAGTCTTGAATCCATCCTGCGATTCGCTTACCTCGGCCATCTGCAGAGTTCGCCGGAACCCTTGAAAGGTAAAGCAACAAGGACAGCATTAATAACAATTCTTTTTTTTCCCGTATTATTTTTATTGATTATAACAATTCATAATCTCATCAATTCATTTCACCTCCTCAGAATTAAGCCCCCATTTAATAATTCATAACAGTTTAGTATCAATTCATAGAGCATAACACAATCATGTACCAATACATCCATCAATAATCAATTATAGGGAGGGAAGCATTTGAACAGTCCATTTCCGGAAGCGGAGGGAGAAGGGAGAAGAAAAAGAAAAAAAAAGTTGAATTGAAGGCCATGACATCTGTATCAGGAGTGCATAAAGTGTCTCATCAAGATCGGTTTAAGGAACATCTGCTCTCTATCTGACACATAGTTCAAAAAAGGGTTCCAAATCAGTATACATTTCGAGAGCTTCCCCTCAAGCATAGCAGTAAGTTTCTCAAGACCCAGTAGTTCCCACACTTTCATCCACCAGTGCGCCATCTGCGGCCCCTCCACAGATTTCCAGAAGCGAGCTCTTGTGATTCGTGCAACAGTGAGCAGCTGAGCAATTAGGGCTGCTCTGGAACCCGACATTGTAAAGGATCCATCTTCTGGCACATCACCCAAAATTAATATGCGTGGGTCCATGGGGAGAAGTGAGCCAGTGATGTCCTTGATCTTAGATCGCACTTCCAACCAGATAGTCTGGATAACCGAGCAATGCCACCACATGTGCCCTAAGTCTCCTCGTTTACCACAACCGTGCCAACATGTGTCTGGGTAGACTGGATTAATAGCGTGCAGTCTGCTAGGGGGGGAAGTACCAGCAAAAACAGATCTTAATGCCGTTTTCCTTTACCAACGTACATCTAGAACTCTTATAGGCTCTATGCAATATCCGCTGCCAGGACTCCTCCGGAATATCCATCCCCAATTCCCTCTCCCAGGCCAGCATATAAGGAAGCTTCTCGCATTCCGGAACATTTTCCAGAAGTTTATAACAAGTAGCCAGCCTATGGGAACGCTGCACTTCCAGAATATTGAGTTCTATACCCAGTGGGGACCTACCGGCAGCCTGGCGAGTGACCCTATAAATCAGACAGTGTCGGAGTTGTATATACCTAAACCGCTCCATTTCGGACACCTCAAATTTTTCCTTGCACTCCTGAAACGTCAGTGGCTCCTGGTCTATGTACAGGTCCCCAAGTCTTAAGGGCCTACCCGAGTTCCATCCCCAAAATGAACTAGGATTCAGCCCCGGTGTGAATGCCGGATTTTGGACAATGGGAGACAGTGGGCCCAATCCCGAGGCGATCCCTCTTTGTGCGCTTATCTTATCCCAGCTCCGGAGCGTTACCAGAGTGGTGGGTAATAGCCCCCCCTTGATAGCTTCATGCCTCTTTGGGTAAGAAAGGAAAATATTCCAACGGGAAAGGGGAAGCTGCTTGCTCAATCTCCTGCCATTTAGGGGGTTCCAAAGAGCTCCCCCAAGCTAGCATAGGAGCGATTTGCGCCGCTCTGCAATAACGCAAAACTGAAGGAAGCCCTATGCCTCCGGATGCCGCTTTTCTCATAAGGAGCTTGTAGGGAATCCTGGGATTCTTTTTCCTCCAAACAAAGTGTCCTATTTCCTTTTGCATAGCAATTAAATCTACTTCGGGGATCAGAACCGGTAGAGAATGAAAGGCATACAGCAGCTTCGGAATAAGGGACATCTTAACCGCGCTAACTCTGCCCAGCCATGAAATTTCCTGAGAATCCCAGCGTTGAAGCCAATCTTTGGCTTCCCTCAGCAAAGCAGGTATGTTAGCTTTAAATAAGCCTGCAAAGGTCGGGGTCAAGTTTATACCTAGATAAGAGATGTTTGTAGAGGTCCAGCGGATGGGAAATGCTGCTTGTACCTCTGCCAAGCCCGCAGGAGATTCTGTTTGGCAGCATTTACTTCAAAGCCAGAAATTCTAGCAAAGTGGGATAATAATTTCATTAAGGGTGAAATGGACTTAGGGGAATCATTCAGGAAACACAACAGGTCATCTGCATATAAAGACACTTTATGACATTGTCCTGCAAATGAGGAATACGTCGGAGGAACATCCCGTCGAAAGAACGTTACAAGGTAAGAAGTAACTTTTTCTTCGAAGGGATTGTGTCCTCCGACGTATTCCTCATCTTAGATAGGCTCCCATAGCAGTATTCTATTATTGGAGGAGGGAGTACTGTAACGCTCGCCTGATTCCCACGGAGGCGCTGGTCCCGGCTGAACTGTTATAGTCTCTTCAATTGAGAAGCGTAGAGCTCGGATGACTCTCTGGACTGGGCTTCCTCTTATTGACCGTCTGGCTTGCAGGGTAAGGTTTCTGCAGGCGGAAGAAAAAAGGGTTAATGACCGTTTGGCTGGACTTCCTCCTCACTAATCGCCAACTCTCCGAAAGTCCAATGTCCTGGTGAGCTCTCACCTTAGGCGTATAAATGCTGGGCTCTCCATCCTGCGACTTATGCAGGGGTGCGTGGGTTCCAGTTACGTCACTGGAGATCCTCAAAGTCTTTTGTGGCCTTAGAAGTGGCACAGGTGCTGAGATGCCAAAAGGTGATGCCGCCGTTACTGCACGAGCGGATGCCAGTAGGTATAAAGAGTTTATAGTCTTGAAGAGATGGGCACCTTTAATGAAGTCTTTGCATTGTCTTTTTCAGGTGCCTGGATGCTGAGGGCGTGGTCACTGAGAGCGTGACACGTGCGGTTGTACGTAGGTATGGGAATTTCAATGACACCTCAATAATGTCCCTTGTTTTCTGTTTTCAGGTCTTGAGATGTTGCGGGCGTTGTTCGTCCGTTGCCGTTGCACGTGCGAAGTACGTGAGTATAATGATCTGTGACCTTATTATAGCACCTTTAACAATGTTCTTTTCTTATTTGCAGGTGTCGGGACCTTGCAGGCGTTTTCCCAGTCGCGGATGCACGTGGGGAAACACGTAAGTGTTAGGCTTTCTTGCAGTCTTTGATGGCACTTAAATAATGTCTTTTCTTGTTTTCAGGTGCCGGGCTGCTGCGGTTGAAGAGATTGTAATACGCGCACAAAAGCAGGTAAGAAAAGTAAATGCGGCCGCCTTCACCCGATTCCTACTTAACAATGTTCTTTGTCTTTACAGGTGCGTTTAGGCTGCTGAAGAGAAGGCCGCAAAGAATCCGTGAAAGCACAGATGGATCAGGTAAGCGAGCGCGGCTGCAAACGTGTTGCAACTTGCTAACCTTATGTTTCTTTTGCTTGCAGGTTCTGCCGGTGTCTGGATTCCTTGATGGTAAGTATAGTTCTCATGTCTTTCTTCCACAGGTTGCTGAGCTGGAGATGTCACTGGAATGCTGGAGCTGACTCGGTGAGCGTCCTGCTGCAGAAGCAGAATAACGCGAAGCACTTTTTCCCAATCGGGTGTGGTTTAAATAGTGTTGGAGTGATTGGGTGTCTTCTTCCTCAGCCTCGCCCAGGTAAAAGAGTTCCTGTGTTCCAGAGCTAAGGAGTGGCACCAGCCCCACCCAGGTAAGAAAGTAGTCCCAGTTCAGGGAATAGTTCCTCCCAGCAGAAGGCTGGGGACTTCATCCTGCCAGCATTTGCAAAGGTGAGTATGCAGCATGGTCTGCTACAGGTAGGTCCACCCAAGCACCTTTGCAAGAATTATGAGCCCTGGCACCGGGACTGAGGTTCCTTATGAGCCTGGCGCCAGAGGCGCCAGGATATGGTCCAAAGGGGCCCAATAGGGGTTTGCTGGAGCCGGGGACGAGGGTCGTGAGCCTGCTTCCGGGGATGCTGGGCTTGACTTGGCTTCTCGGGAGCAGTGCTCATGACAAGTACTGACTTCACGCTGTCATCTATTGATGAATAGAATGCAGTACAGCCCTTCCAAACCAAGTCTCTTGACTGGAGGAGGAATCCAAGTTCTAAAATCGTGTAAAGGTATGGACAGACGACCATGTAGCGGCCGCACAGATGTCTTTAACCGGCACACCTCTTTTGAGGGCCGATGAAGCTGCAATACCTCTGGTCGAATGAGCCCTAAGGTTTTGAGGGGGCTCTTTCCCTGCTAGTTTATAACATTCCAGAATGGCTAGAATGATCCATCTGGAAATGGACTGCTTAGTTATTGGTAACCCGAGCTTGTGACCTGTGTAACCTACAAACAGCTGGTCTGCCTGTCTTATCCTGGCCAGTCTACTGATGTAAAAACTTAAAGCCCTTCTAGGGTCTAGCCTGTGTAACCTCTCTTCCTCTTTCCCCGGATGAGGAGGAGGATAGAAAGATGGTAGGGTAATCTTCTGAGTGATATGGAATTCAGAAACCACCTTTGGGAGGAAATTAGGCCTCACTTGCAGGACAACTTTGTCTTTGTGAAAGATTTTGTGAGGGGGTTTACAAGAAAGAGCTTGTAATTCGCTCACCCTTCTAGCAGATGTAAGTGCTATTAATAAAACAGTTTTAAGGGTAAGGAATCTTAACGAACAAGAATGGAGTGGTTCGAAAGGTGTGCCCATCAGGAAAGTTAGGACTAAGTTTAAATCCCATAGGGGAACTTGGAATGGTCTTGGGGGATAAACATTGGTTAACCCCTTTAGAAACTGTATTACCAAGGGTAACTTGAAATAGGATGGTTCTTCCGCAGTGCGCTTAAAGATGGATAGCGCTGCAAGATAGCCCTTAATGGTGCCAATTTGAAGGCCTGAATTCGCCAAACATAGTAGGAAGGACAAAACCATTGGTGTACCACATGAAAAAGGGTTGATATTCTGTTCTCTACACCAGCTGCAAAATCTGTTCCAACGGCAGCGGTATAAAGACTTTGTTGCTGGCCTCCTTGCCGAAAGCAACACCTCCATAACATCATCAGGGAGGTCCCAATCCTTGTACCTCAGCCTTTCAGAAGCCAAGCGTGAAGGTTGAGGGTTTTGATGTCTGGATGGAGAACCTGACCTCCCTTCTGTGAGAGTAGGTTCTCTCTGAGTGGAAGTCGAATTGGAGGGCAGATGGACAAGTCTAGAAGGTCCGGGTACCACGTTCTCCTGGCCCAATCCGGGGCAATTGGATCATGGTTCTCCGGAATCTTCTCAACCTCCTGATCATTTGAGGAATGACAGGGACCGGTGGGAACGCGTACAGAAGCGGAAACTCCCAGTCCACTATGAACGCGTCTCCCAGAGCTCCTCTCGGGGGGAAATTCCCTTGAGCAGAACAGATCGCATTTCCTGTTGAAGCTGGTGGCGAACAGATCCACCTGAGGGGTTCCCCAAAGGGCGAAGATCTCTTGAAGGACTTCCTGAGCTAGCTCCCACTCGTGGGAGACTGTGCTCTGCCTGCTCAGAGCGTCCGCTGTCAAGTTCTTCTCTCTGGCTAGGTGAACTGCCGATAGAGAGATTCCTTCTTGGATTGCCCAAAACCAGAGCTGCATCGCCTCTCTGCACAGGGGTAGTGATCCTACGCCTCCTCTTTTGTTGAGGTAATGCATGGCCACAGTGTTGTCCGTCATTATCAGGACGTTTTTCCCTTGTACAGCTGGCAGGAACGCCTTCAGGCAAGTCTGATGACTCTCAGCTCTAACAGGTTGATATGTAGTCTGGACTCCGATGGAGACCAACGACCGCTGATGGTCAAGTCGTTGGCGTGGGCTCCCCACCCCGTGAGTGAGGCATCTGTGACTACTGTTATCTCCGGCCATGGTTGCCAAAAATGTTCTCCTTTCAGAATGTTCTCCTGACAGGCCCACCACTGAAGGTCCCGAGCCACCCTGTCGGGAACCTGAAGAAGATCTGTCATTCTCCCTGAGAATTGTGACCACTGAGTCCTCAGTGCCCACTGGAGGGATCTCATTCTCAGGCGAGCCTCTGGCACTAGGAAAATGCAGGATGCCATAAGGCCTAGCAACCTCAAAAAGTCGAAGGCTGGGAGACGTTGGGCATCTTGGAACTTGGTAACCATCTGTAGAATATCCTGAGCCCTCACCTCTGGTGGCGAGGCTTTTCCCAGGGAAGTGTCCAGGATCGCTCCTATGAACTGGAGTCTCTGCGATGGTATCATTTGTGACTTCTTTAAATTGAGGGAGAAGCCCAGTTTGTGAAGGGAGTGGCACACGTGATCTAGCTGGATCTGAGCTTGTTCCGAAGAAACAGCCCTGATCAACCAATCGTCTAGGTAGGGGTAGACGTGAATCCCTTCCCTCCTTAGACTTGCCGCCACTACCGACATTAACTTGGTGAAGACCCTCGGGGCGGAGGTCAGCCCAAATGGCAGCACTCGGAATTGATAGTGAGAGTTGCCAATTGCGAACCTCAGGTATTTCCTGTGTTTGAGATGGATAGGCACATGGAAATAAGCGTCCTGAAGGTCCAGAGATACCAACCAGTCCTGGAACTGAAGGGCCTGGAGGATCTGAGAAAGAGTGACCATCTTCAATTTGTCTTTCCTGAGGAATTTGTTCAATTCTCGCAAGTCCAAGAAGGGTCTCAGTCCTCCGTCTTTCTTTAGAATGAGAAAGTAAGGGGAGTACCAGCCCTTGTTCCTCTCGGCTACAGGTACCTGTTCTATGGCACCTTTCTCTAGCAGGTCCAAAATTTCCTGCAAGAGGAGCGGATCTGGAGCTTTCTGAGAGCTGATCCCCGGTGGATGACTCTGAGGTATGCGTAGGAAAGGCAGGCAGTAACCTTGGGCAACTGTTTCCAATGCCCAAGCATCTGACGTAATAGCCTGCCATACCGCCAGATGTTGAGTCAACCTGCCTCCTACAGGTGTCCTGTGAGGGAAGTCCTCAGAGTGGTTTTGGGGCGGCTGATGGCTGATGCAGATGCCGATGGTAAAGAGGCACCTGCTGTCGCTGCGGCTTTTGAATATCTACCCCGTCCACCTCGGGTAGTTCTTCTTTGTCCCCTTTGAGCCGGTCGTCCTCTACCTCTTCCGAATGCGGAGTAGAAGCGAAAGGACTTGCCCCTCGCAGAGGTTTCTGTGGGACGAAAAGGTGTCTGACGGATTGCAGCGCCTAGGGATTTTGCTGCTGCTTTTGAAGTTTGCAGTTTCTCTAAACTGTCATCCGCCTTTTTTCCGAACAAAGAAGAGCCATCGAATGGCATGTTCAAGAGCCTGGCTTGCACATCTGGGGCAAAACCAGACTTTCTCAACCAAGCGAATCTCCTGGTTGTTGTACTTGCCGCCATTGCTCTGCTGATACTGTCAGCCGAATCAATGCCCGTCTGGAGGGATTCGCACATAGCGTCTTTACCGTCCTGTATGATATTCAGGAACGCCTCCATTTCTTCTCCCTCCGGGATGCAGTCAGCCACTGTAGAAGCACACTCCCAAAGTGTATGGCTGAATCTAGCAAGGGTGCAAGTAGCATTAACAGATTTTAACGCCATGCTACATGCCGAAAAAACTTTCTTTGCCATAGCATCATATTTTTTACCGTCCCTGTCCTGTGGGACGGTAGGATAAGCCGTCTTGACATCGGTAGAAGATGCTGCCTGTACCACCAGACTTTCTGGGGATGGGTGTTTTGACAAAAACTCCGGGTCTGTAGAGGATACCCTGTATTTTGTAGACAGTTTTTTATTTACTGCTGCGACGACATCTGGGGTTTCCCAGTTCGTCATAATCTTCCTCTGAAGAGCTTTATGAAAAGGCACCACAGGTTCCTCCTGTGGGCCTTTGTCAAGAATATCCGTGAGGTCATCTTGTTGGAAAGATTGTAAAGGTGCAGACCACCCCATAAACTCTGTGATCCTGGCCATTAAGGCTCTGTAGGGGGTTTCAGCATGCTCCCCCGGGTCTGGCCTAGCAAACTCCACCTCAGGGGAAGTGTCTAACCCACTTGCCTCATGTAAGGAATCATGAAGATCCTTTAACCTGCGTTCTTCAGAGGAAAATTCCTCTCTAATTGGGGTTACAGGTCCCTGCAACTCAAATGTGTCTTCCTGTTCAGACAATTTACCCTCTTCCATAATTGAGGACATAGTTCTCAATTGTTCTGAACTCATAAAGGGTGTAAACCCCATTTCCAAGGCAGAGGGTGCCGAACTTGTCATAATCGGCCTCGAAAACATCGATGTCGTCGACGCCGACATCGAAGGCTTCGAGCGTGGCGTCGAAAACAAAGGCGGAGGCCTCGATGACCTCGACAGAATTGGGATTCTGCTCGACAATCTCGAAGCCATCGTCGTCGAGGACCTGGGGATAGTCACTAGGTGTGTCGTAACCGTGACTTTTCTTGGCGTCGACGCCGGTGTCGAAGCTGGGGTCGAGTCGACAGACCCGTGTGTCGAAGGTCCCTTCGACAACGGCGTCGAAGACACCGACCTCGGCGTCGACGGAACCTTCGTCGACGGCGTCGACGGAACCTTCGAGTAAGGTTTGGAGGTCATAGTCCTACTCGAGGGTTCGAGACGCGCTCGAGAGGTTTCCTTCGCCGGGTACTGCGACTCGCGGCGTTTTTGACCTTCGTGTCTTTCGGCCAGAGCATCTCGAAGACGCTCATCATATTTTTGCGGAATTCCTCCCATTCAGCCCGGGAACTATGTTTCGTGGGGCAAGGGATTCTCTTTGGCGAAACAGAGGAAGAGGAAGACGGAGAAGGGGATCTTCGACGTCTCCTCTTCGAGTGCTTCGATCTCGAGGAGTGATGGGACCCACTCCGAGACCTGGAGCGCGAATGGTGACGAGGAGACGAATGTCTCGACTTCGTCGACGAAGAAGAAGCTTTAAAAGTCTTACCTTTCTCCAGCTTCGCCCTACGCTCCTTCAGGGCCTTAGCTGTCATCGACATACAGTCCTCTCACTCCGAACAATGGTGTTCAGCTCCCAAACACCACAGACAAACTCTGTGAGGGTCAGTCAGCGACATCTTTTTCCCACAATCTCGGCATTTTTTGAAGCCGGATCGAGGAGTTGTCGGTTCCGACGAAGAAGCCATCGAGTACGGATCGAATAACTCGAGGTAAATAGGTTTAACCTGACAAAACTGAGCAACGGTATTCCGAGGCACTGAGTAAGCGCGGAAAAACGGAACTGAGCAACGGACGCTGCGCGCAGCCTTTATAGGCAGGATGACGTCGACGTCGATACGGCGGCTGTCGAGGGACAACGACTCGGAGGACGTCGACGCGCAGCACCCTCTAGCGAAAAATTTCCGAGGCCAGCAGAGCTGGAAGGAGATATCTAAGATGAGGAATACGTCGGAGGACACAATCCCTTTGAATAGTAGGTATACTCTGGCTCCTCTTGGTGATAAAATCTCCACACCTCTATAAGGGAATGTTCTCAAAGGAGCCTTGTAAGCGCTAAATAATTCATTTTGTCAATGCTAGTTGGAGGAAGAGATTTATCCATTAATGGATTGATCACCGCGTTGAAATAACCCCCTATCATGATTTCCCCTTCAGCGTGTTCAAACAGAAGCTTTGAGAAAGAAGCGAAGAACACGTCTTGGTGAGAGTTGGGCGGATATAAAGAAACCAAAGTCACCTTTCTCCCTTGTAACCTAGCCACTACCAGAACATATCTACCTCCCCTATCCCTCAGAGTCTTGCAAACCACCAACGGGGTCCCCCTGCGGATCAAAATGGCCACCCCACTTCTCTTAGTCCCCGAGGAGGCGCAAAATTTCATGGGATATAATTTATTAAGCCTGAATTCATCAGATGGGAGGAGATGAGTTTCCTGAAGAAATAGGAGCGAGGAGTCAAGGGTGGCCATTCGATGCATCAAAGCCCTGCGTTTAATAGGGAATTTAATCCCTGCACATTCAGGGAAAGGCAATGGAAATTTGGATTAGTCATAGACATAATATTTCTTTCTCCATGCAAATATCCCCAAACATCTTTTCCTCAAGGACTAAAGTTACATTCCATCCCCTTCGTCCATCTGCATCGCCTGTTTCCCTGCTCATTGACCCCAAGCAGACCAGGCATACAAAAGAACCACTTCATTTCCCCCGCCATCCCCAACATTAGCCCTTCCTCGCAGCACATTTCAGAGGAAGATAAGAAAGCTATGGGCATAGCAATCAAGAGAAATTCCTGCCATAAGCCTTGTAGACTAAACTCCTTAATGTGACATGAAGTTATATAAAAAAATAGCAAAAAGAAAAAAAATGAGAAAAACAAGTTGGTGATTATTTGTAAAACCTTTAGTACAACTAACTTAAACAGCAACGCTTTCTGGGTAACAGTAACGGGCATATTCCATGAATCAGGCATCAAAATCAAGAACATTTCGTATTTGTCCCAACAAATCCCAAACAATATTATCCACATACAGGGGGGGATGCGAGAAGGGAACCAACTAGATAGTGTTACAACCCCATACGCACCAGCAGTCCATCCCCAACACCTGGAGCGGACAAAAGGGAGACAGTTATTACACCCGTTTGTTAGCGGAAGTGTCTTGACCAAGCGACCCAAGAATAAGTTCCAGCCAAGCTGCACCTGTCACCCTGCAGTCAAAGACCATTTTGCAAAGCGGAAGCCTGTCAAATAAGGGGGACAAGCCTCCACCAAAGTAAACAACCTGCAGAACTGCCGGCTTCCGTCAACAAGAACCTTTCCAGTCCCACACCGACTCGTGGGAGCTCTTCAGTCCAATAGTCACCATCAGCTCAAGGGGGAATAGTGCTGCCCATCTCCGAAGCCTCCGATTCTTTGGACGCTTTAATTGAAGCCCAACCCCTAGGTTTTCGCCTTTTGTCCTTTGGCGTGGTCTTAGAGTTGACCTCCTTAGGTCGGCAGTATTCATGTCATCAGACTCACCCGCAGTGTCCCGTAGCCACTCATCTGCTTCTCCTTTGGAATTGATAGCTTAAGGGCGGTTATGATATTCAAACAATAGTTTACATGGGTAGCCCCAATGGTGGCAGACCTTTTTCGCCTGCAACCAAGTAGTGACTTTCTGGAGGCGCCTGCGGTTTGCTAAGGTATATGACGAGAGATCTTGGAACAATGATATAGAGGAACCATGGAATTCCACCTTCTCCGCCCTTCTGGCTGCCGCCATAATTTCCTCTTTTTGCCGAAAGAAATGGACTCTGGATAGGACATCAGGGAGGAGATTACGCTTTTGCTGGACCGAAGAATAGACCCGGTGGGTCCTGTCTAGGATCAAGTCATCAGAGTCTCCCAGGCTCAACAAGGATTTAAAGAGGGCCCACACATATTCAGAAAGCTCTTGGTTTTGAACCTGCCTTGGCACTCCTCGTATCCTGATATTATTCCTTCTCGAGCGATTTTCGAAATCAGCTTGCTTGGCCGTCATTTCCTCCAGTCTATCTTCCACATTCCGGGCTCTCTTGGTGAGGTCATCATTGTCCTGCTCAAGCTCACATACTAGGTTTTCCAGTTCATTAAATCTGGTCTCAAGGCCTGTTAAACTGGAGCTTATTTCAGCGATGGAACGTGCCAAAGAGTCTTTTGAGGATTGAATCTCCAATTTTATTTCCTGTTTGATATCTTGCATAAGAGACTTTAGCATTCCCTCCAGATCTTGCCTAAATAAGGCCATATTAGGGGTTACATCAGACCCCTGAGAAGCATGAATTTCCGCCACAACAGACTGCATCTTCTGGGGTGCAGAAGTTGCTGGGGCCAGGTAGGCTGTAATCTTGCTCCCTTTATGATTATGTCCTGTCTTGTGCATTGCCAGAGGGAGATTATTCACATTAAGAGGGTGCCCGTTGCATCCTTAGAGGTTATGTCTGTAGACTGTGACACTTTAGAAAGCCAACACTCTGGTGATTCCGTGATTAAGGGTGCCAAAACAGCACCCCACACCCCGGAGCGTTTACAAACTCGGATGATGCACAGCCCTCCAACGCAGGCTCCCACAGGCTGTTCACCCGGGGATTCACCTCCCGAGCTAAGCGTCAGAGCAACGCCTCCAAAACCAGCGGCCCAAATGTCCTCTCCCTTCCTCACTCCACTGAGGCGCTCTTCGTCTCCAGCCCCCAGGCGCCCGCCAGCACCGAGGAGCGAAGGACTCCAAACGATGTATTTCGCTCCGCTCTCACATGCCCCTCCACTTATGGGCGGCTCATGGCAGGCAGAGCGCTCCTGAGTCGGCACGCACCGCGGGGGGGCAGGCTCGCAAAAAGCTACGCGGCTCACTAGCTTCGCCTCCGCTCCTCCCTCAGGCAGGCTTCCTCAGGCAACCCGATCCACGCCAGTATAGCGCACCTTCTCGTAGGACTCACTGCAGATGGAAGGGGAACCGCCAAAGCGTCGTCGCTTCACCAGCAGCTCTGATCCCCAGAGTCTCTCCCCTCCAAGTCAGCTCCTCCATGCTCCACAACTGCCTCCCCAACTCTCAGCAGAGCGTATGGGCAGCTTTGCTAGCGCGCCCGCCATCTTGCGCGCCGCAGGCATTCTCCAGTAGGGCTCCAAAACAGTAAAATTCAGCTTCCAGGAATTCAAAACGTTGCCAGTGGAGCCCCGCGGTCCTCAGAAACGCTTCATGCTCCTTCCATGCGTAAATTCGGGAAGCCGGGACATTTATTGAGTTATAAACAGGTGCCCGCTCTGGAGTCTACAGCAGGAACGTCCAAATGGCGCCCTGCCTGGCCACGCCCCCTCATTAATAACAATTCTACCTGGGCAAGCAGCGAGTCCTGGCAGCACCCTGCGCTTCTCTTACCTCGCCCATCTCTGGGTTTCACCGCAACCTGCATGGGAGAAGGAACAAGGTCAGCATTAACAAAGCACTTACCCGGGCAAGCAGCGCTTCGATCGCTCATCACTCTGGAACATCACTGCAACGTGTACAAAGAAGGGAAGAGAACACAGGTTAGCAATTAACACCAATGACCAGCACAGCACTCCACGCATCAATAACTCACCGTGGTCTTCGCCACCAGCGCGGCAACTCCGAGATCGCAACCATCCCTGTGAAAGCAAAAAGAGACATTGTTAGGGAACAGCGTAGTGGAGCAAGATGCACAGACGACAGAAAACAGAGGGAAAGAAAGAGACAGAATAAAGACGGAAAAGACATTATAACTCACCTGGAAGATAGCAAGCAAAGTCGGAATCACAGACAGTCAGGACCCGACATAAGGGCACACGGACCAGTGAAGAAACTAGGTCCACGGAATGCCCGCACCAACCACGCACCCCTGCACATAAACGCAGGACGGAGAGTTCAACGCACAAAAACCCCAAGGGAGGGGATTTGACCTGAGGGAAGTGGGAGTCCACCCATCACAGAACCAGTATCTTAACCCTCCATTCTCCTGTTATAGGCGCTACCCAACATCTGGCACATAACCAAGCAGAGAGGGGTCCGGGATAGCGCTTAGACCTCCATCCAGTATCGTGTGGCGCCCCCGTGGATACCAGGTGAGCGTAACAATCCCCATTTCTATTGAGTCCATGTGACTCAATGGGGCATTTTTGGCGCAATTACTGAAAGCTCTAATTGCGGCGTGGTAATTGCGCTGAAGGTGGACTGAAAGTCGGCCCATTCACCTCCAGCTCAGGGCTGGAGGTGAATGCTCTGAGTTACGTCCAACTCGGGATTGGGCGGAGTGGTGATGTGGCAGTAATAGCGTTACCGTCGCATTTTCACTGCTCTGCCCAATTCCTGATGAGACCCATAGACTCTAACTTTGCGCTTAAGATATACAGCCCTGGTGCCATGAAGGGCACGGAAAACCAGGCAAAGTGCCTTAAACTGCACTCTCTTTCCTACAGTTAGCCAATGAAGGCTACGAAGGATGTGGGAAATATGGGTGCCGTAAGCGGTGGAGGACACTGCGCGTGCCACAGAATTCTGCAGAATCTGCAGTCATCGAATCAAATAAGCAGAATGCTTCACAAACACCACATTACAACAGTCCTGGGAAAACACTACCAAGGAGGAAACCACCAGGGCCAGAAAAGGCGGTGGCAGGAATGGAAGCACCTTCTGCAACATCTTCAATTTAAGATGGCCAGCTTGGCAGATAGCCCTGACCTGAGCTGCCATAGATAAGGAAGAGCTGATTTTAACCCTCAAATCTTTCACAAGTGAAACTGGAGAAGGACATATGCCCAGCATAGGGGGCCAAAATAGAGGTGACCAGAGAGAAGCAGCCACAGAAGAACCCACCACCAGAACCTCTGTCTTTTCCCCATTCAGCTTCAGCCACATCCGCCTTCCCACAGCCTCCAAGCACGCCCCAAGCTTGACAACAGTCTCTAGTAGGGTCAAATCCAGACGAACCAGGATCTGCATGTCATCAGCATAGGCATAGCAAGTGAAGCTGTGGGATGCGATGAGCTCTGTAAGAGGCTGAACATAAATGTTGAGCAGAATCGGGGGAAATGGCAGAGCCTTCAGGAAAACCACAGGACAGTGCAGTAGGGGTTGACCGAAAAGGTGAAAGAAGCAGAGATTGTGATCGATCCGAGAGGAAAGAGGTGAACCAGGACAACACTGCTCCAGTGAGGCGATTCAGCAGGACTGCGTGATCAATGGTGGCAACGGTGGCAGACAGGTCAAGCAGTATCAATGCCCCTGTGCCGCCCTGATCACGCAGTCGAGAGAGATTGTCCACAATTGAGATCAGAACACCCTCTGTGCCATGGCCTGGTCGAAATCCTGACTGAAATTAGTGAAAATAAGAGGAATTCTCTAAAAAAGTAGTGAGAATTGGACCAACGCCTCCAGCAATTTCATCAGGAAAAGTAGCAAAGAAATAGGGCGAAAGTTAGAGAGCACCAAAAGGTCAAGAGTTGTTTTTTTCAGTAGAAGGATCACCAGGGGGTGCTTAAGAGAGGCTGGGATAAAACCAGTTTGTAGTGATACATTAACTGCTTGTGAAAGTATTAGGGCAATTTGAACTATCACCTCCTTCAGTACCGCCAAAGGAATGGCGTCAGCAGCAGAAGCAGACTTCAGCCTATTCGACACAGTAATGATTTCCCGAGGTGAAATAAGAGGTAACACATCCCAATTGGGACAGAGCGTGGCCGTGCCAGCATCAGGAAGAGTCTGACAGGATAGTAAGGCTGAGGTCTGAATACTGTCACGGATGCCTGTGATTTTATTCACCAAAGACAAAGAGTCACACAGCCCTTGTGACGCCGGCACCCCTCTGAAGGGGAGAGCTCGGTGTGCGGACCAGTTTAAAAGGTTCCCGGGACTGATTAAGGGACCCTTCCACTTGATGGGAAAAAAGGCATATTTTTTCCTCTACTATGTCCTTATGGTATTGGCTAGTCCTATCCTGTAGAATATGCTTAGCCATTGGACAGTACTTACTACGCCAACTGCGCTCAATACAGATCTTTAAGAGGATAAATAATGGAAGAAATGTAAGGAAATGGAACTGGTTTATGAGACATGCTGCTGGGTATGAAACTTCAGCAGGGGACATAGAGCACAGGATTTAGGAGGGGAAGGAAATAAGTTAAAAGCAACCCTTTATTAGTATCATTGTTAACCGATGCAAGAATAGCATAGGATCAGTCTGTGCCTCTGCTGTTCCAGGCTGTACTTATGAGGTCATAGACAGGAAGAGTCCATAGTATTGCGAGGGATGATCGAGGATTTAAGGCGAGGTAGGTGAAAATAAGTTAACAAGGACTAAAACAGAGCAGATCGAGATGGGGTCACTAGTGAGAGTGAAGCAATGGTGATATGATAGTGTGTGCCTGTATGGTACTTGATGGGGTTTGAGAGATATGGCAAATGATTAGTTACAGGTTTGAACTAATCAATTTTTTAAAATATATGTTTTTTTGTATTAAGATAGAGGAGTGGTGTGCAAGTGGCAGAACTCTCTGTGTGGCTGATTTGAAGTCTGTTCACTGTGTTTCCTATCTGGAGGTGGAGCTGCTGCACAAAAACCCCAGCTACCGCACAGCGGCATGCAGTGGCGTGCAATTAGTAGTCCGTGTACTGAACTTGCTGTGTGGCTGATTTGAAGTCTGTTCATTGTGTTTCCTAGCTGGAGGAGGAGCTGCTGCACAAAAACCCCAGCTACCGCAGAGTGGCGTGCGAGTGGAAGTCCCTGTACTGAACTCACTGTGTGGCTGATTTGAAGTCTGTTCACTGTGTTTCTCATCTGGAGGAGGAGCTGCTGCACAAAAACCCCAGCTACCGCACAGCGGCGCAGAGTGGCAGTCCGTGCAGTCAGTGCTGGCAGCTTGGGCTCGGGCAGCCTGTGCCTGGGTTTCCATTCTGCGTGATCAGCTGCCGCTTGACCTGTGAGCAAGCCGTTGTCTTCATCAAGCGGGGCAGGTGAGTGCTATTACAGTTCCCTTCCTCCTGCGAGGACCATTGACTATTAAGAGCATTGCCTTAAACTAGCTTGAACCTAAAACAGATGGTCATGTCCCCCCATGTATCGTCTGAGGAGTGGTAAACTGACGATGCCTCTGACCAAGAAATATGCACATTTGTCGGATGAGGAGATTTTGGCTGCGGCGAATATACCTTTGCCACCCTCCCCTCAGGAGGGCGCGTGTATGACGCCTAAGGGTCCTCCTCGGCCTCATCCGACTGATGGAGCCAGCCTGGGATCAGATA
The DNA here is from genome assembly GCF_040938575.1 of Ambystoma mexicanum. Taxonomy (NCBI): domain Eukaryota; kingdom Metazoa; phylum Chordata; class Amphibia; order Caudata; family Ambystomatidae; genus Ambystoma; species Ambystoma mexicanum. The sequence continues at coordinate 1,464,721,405 of NC_090935.1, forward strand.
CAAGACATACATGGGTGACGGAGGATAAGCAAGGAATGAGGAATATAAATTCTAATCCTCAAGGTTTGATCACAGCGTTCTTCAAACCAAAGGCACTTAAAACAACATTACTATATCCAAAGCCAAGCACTCCTGTACAAACATCTAGACCCTTAGCCGCCCCCAGAGTTACATTTCCGGTGCCATCTATCTCTATTGGAAGTAATGCAAGTTTCGAGTTATTTGGACTTGCTGCCTGATTTGGGTAAGAGTTATGTAATGGACTTTGACTCCACTATCTCTTCAATCGGCTCCCCACCACCACTTGTAGCCAGTGGCAATTCTGATGTGCCTTTTATAAGGCAAAATGACAAGTCGCCCCTGTGGGCAGACTCTCTGGTGGAAATCAATCAGGTCCTGTGTGTCCTGGTCTCTCTTTATGAGAGCTTAAAATTAGAGATGAAATCTAACGGAGTGCTTTTGGAATCGCTCCAATTCCAATTTGACAACATAAAACGAAATGCTACAGCGAAGGAGTTCTTGTTCACTCGTGGTGTGACTGACATTAACAAACATCTTAAAGTAGTGGAGGATGTGCTTGTGGAACATAGACCTATTGTGATAAACGGACCAGACTCCAGAGGAATTGAATTGATCTCCCAGTGGGAGAAGGCGATAAACCAGAAGTTGGAACAGTCGCATAATAGGGCCAGACTAACGGACAGCATCATACTATGTTACCCTGACAGCATTCCCATTAATAAGACTATAAAATCACAAGAAAATAAGAAGTTGTCATGCTTGGCGTCTCCACTGCCTGTCGACTGCCAGAGGGAAGTGGGTCATATGACAGGAGGCAGTGACTCTCAAGTCCTTATTGTGTCCTCGGACTCCCTTTCGGGCCCTAGGTCTGTAAACACGGACCTGCCTAAGACCTCTGGAAGGAAAGTGTGGAAAAGGAGGGTGGCTTCAAAGAAGAAATCTAAAAAGCGGTCGCCAGTAAACTTGAACCCTCAAGCCTGCAGATTATTTTTGCGGTCCCTGTTCCCTCAGTTAAACATGGACAAGGAACTGGAGCCACCCAAACTTGGAGCTCTACCCGCATCTGTTCCCCCACTTGATGGCGTAACTGCTTCTGTATCATCTGTTCCCAGTGAATCTTCAACTAGAGTGGGGGAACCAGCTCAAGCTACTATGCAGCAGCGGGTCTTGTCAACTAATCCTGTGAATCCCCAGAGGTGGTGGCCCTCCCAATCCTCACATTTGGAGGTGGTGAGGGAAGCGCTGGGGGATGTCACTGGGCTAGAAATACTCAGCCGCATGGGCGATTGAATGAAAGTCAGGTAAGTAACGGGTGGAGGAGGGAGGCATGGCCCAACGGGCTTGGGCCTACTCAGCCACTACAGAGACACTGGACTAAGAATTTTGAGACCACTGACAGATACGAATAAGGGCACAGGTATTCTATTTGAAAGTGTCATCCCTGAGAATATACCTATCAGTTCAAATCGTTCTAATGTCTTACGTTTGCTTTCAGAGGTCGCTAACTTGAAAGGGATTTCAACATCTGACATCAAAAGAGTTCACTTTCCTGTGAAACAGCGTTTGACTGATCTGTGGACTACTTTAATTCAAAGTTGATTGCAGAGTTAGTATTAGATGAGAGAGAAGCTATCAAAATATTTAGTTTTGATGTGATTTAACCTGTGGATGACTGTCTAGCAGAGAGTATCATCAAATCTGTAGGGTTAGATGGGCAATAAAAAATGAATATCAATGTCTTGAAAACTAAAATGAAAAAATGAAAACCTCTGAAGCTTCAAATGACTGGTCCTGGCAAATATGAAATGTGCATCATTAACCATTACAAGGTGCCCCATCTAGTCTGGGGACACCTGACTTATTCTCTAGCTTGTCATGGAACACACAGGGTAATTCGGGAATATTACATAATCAAGTGGTAGGGTGGGAATTTAGGGCACAATGGGTAGTTTGCCTACAAGAAACCTGGCTTCTGTCCCCTCCTGTTCTGGACGGGTGTGTGATCAGTGATCAGTCTGCCAGGAGGGGGGACTGTGGTAGACCCTATGGAGGCCTACTAACTTTGATTCGATCAGATGACAGGCTTAGGGTGATCCAGACTGTCAACGATTTCTATGGCATCTTACAGACCCATGTTGAGTTGGTTGATGAGGCATCTACTCACTTGTTAATCCTCAATGTCTATTGGCATGAGAAAGTGCTGGATTAATCTACCTTCCTATATCACCTAACAGTTTTCATCCATGATTGGTGTGCCTTGCATTTGGGAGACCAAGTTATATTGGTTGAGGACTTGAACTCTAATTGAATGATACTAGGAGATCCTGTGAGCTCCGAGGGTCGACACAGAGCCGAAGGGTAGACTTCCAGCGCCTTACTGGTAAGGTGCAGGGAGATATTCCACACAATTCTACCTGGTCCAACGGCTCATTGTACTCAACCATTATGTATTTGTTGTTTTAAAAAAAAATGTTTTATTGTGGTATAGCCGTAAAACAGATTTTCCCAAATTTTGTTTGAGTTGAATGTACATGGATGTGTCAAAAAACATGAAAACAATCGTACAACTTAATTAATTTGCGTCAAATCATTCAAATAGAATTATTACAATTAAAATACTTGTATGTATTCAATTAATTTTATGTTTGCTTCATTTTTGGAAGACCAGATGTAGCTCCTTAAGGATTTTCAAGATTTTTATTGTCAGCCCAGATTCATTGCCCAACACTAATCTTTACCAGAAGGATAATGCAGATATCCACCAATTTTTGTCCAATTTACAATTTTTCCACTCCAAGTTTCACTGTTCCTGCACACTCTGGGCCTCATCACGAGTTGGGCGGTAACGCCGGCGCTAATAGCGCTGGCGCTATCTGCCCTACCGCCAAACCCCCGGCACTATTAGCGCCGGATCATGGGTTTGGCGGTATTAGAAGTCCCCATTCCCCACTGAGCCCATTCGAGAATGCCCCATTCCCCATTGGGCTCAATGGGGAAATTTCGCGCTCATACAGCTGGCGGATTTCCCACGGGCGGTATGAGCGCAAATTTTCGGCGGAATTCCCCTCAGCTCAGAGCTGGGGAAAAATCCGCCGAAGCCCTGATTTGGCAGACCCTTAAATCCGGCGGTAATAGCGCTATCGACGGATTTAAGGGTTACCACCAAACTAGTGATGAAGCCCTCTGTCATTAGATGTTTTAGAGGTTGTATGTGTTTTTCAGGACATAAGTCACATTTATTGTCTGGATAAGACTCCTTGTATCTTATATGAAATATCTCCCTTGTTGGTAAGAGGATAAGGCAGAATCTTAAGAATTCTGTCATCCATCGTGAGCTCGGAAAACATCTCAGATATCTGGGACACCATCCTCTATGCTTGTGACATGATAATATTTACTGGAATAATCGTGATACCCGCATCATAGAGATTGTGTGAATCCAATCTGCCCTCTTTTTTTTATGTTTGATGATTTTTATTAGAGAAGTAAATAAGTAAGTAGTACATGAACAGGTAAACCATTTTTTAAACAATAATATACTGTCAAGTATTATAACTATTACAATTGATAAAAACAAGTTGAGCAAAATAAGATCAATGAGTTTCTTTTACTGAATAATAATTAAGGCAAACGGGGAAGACAAGAACAAAGATACACAACAGAAGACAGTAGCGAAACAAAGGGCCGCGTTAACAGTACTGAAAAGATGATAATATTTTGTCAAGATTGTTAAGGTATTGCCTAAATGCATTCAATTTTTTGTTAAATGTATGCATAGAGTCAAAAGAGGAAGCATGGCAATTCTCAATCCGGTGAGTGGAGCAAATAGAGTTTATACGTAATGTTATGAAACGCAATACTTATAAACAGATTAAACAAAGTAGGAGAATCAACCTGTCGTATAGTTGGGTTAACAATGGAACCAATCACAAGGTTAGAAAGCGTTAAAGGTTCTGGTAAATGACAAATCAATTGCATACATGACCAAATCTTAGTCCAAAAATCATTTGCATATTCACATTTAAAAATGAAGGGGGTAATTCATAGAAATTTGCGCACAAGTGGCGCACGCGGCTATCACAGTGTGCGCGTGCAAATCTCTGCGCCAGCCGCGTGCGCTAAGATCCATTTCCGCGCACAGCGTATTCATGGATTTTAGCTACCAAAACCAGCCGTGGCGCACAGTGGCGCAGCGACCCTGCAGCAGCGCCAGTTACGCCCCCAAGAACGCCCCTCACGCAGGGAAAAGGCATCAAAATCCCCAATCCAGCGCAAAGGGCTGCGCTAACCCTGTACCAGCACGGCAAGCGGGGAACCTGTATTACTGGAGCTCGCGGGAAGTTTCACACGCGATAGGCCCTGTGCGAGTGGGGTATGTGTATTACTGGGGTTCGCGGGAAGATTCACACGCGATTGGAGCAGGGTACGTGTATTTCAGGGGTGCGCGGGAAGTTTCACACGCGATTGGCCCTGTGCGAGTGGGGTACGTGTATTACTGGGGTTCGCGGGAAATTTCACACGCGATTGGAGCAGGGTACTTCTATTTCGGGGGTGCGTGGGAAGTTTCACACGTGATTGGCCCTGTGCGAGTGGGGTATGTGTATTACTGGGGTTTGCGGGAAGTTTCGCATGCGATTGGAGCAGGGTACGTGTAATTCGGGGGTGCGTGGGAAGTTTCACACATGATTGGCCCTGTGCGAGTGGGGTATGTGTATTACTGGGGTTCGCGGGAAGTTTCACACGCGATTGGAGCAGGGTACGTGAATTTCAGGGGTGCGTGGGGAGTCCTACACGTGAATTGGCAGTGTGGGTCCTCCCAGGTGTTCCCACTACACCCTCCACGGCCCCTGCAGGCAGCCCACACCACAGGGGACTACCCTGCACCCCTGGTCATGTCCCGCAGGCAGCCCATCCACCATGGGCATGCCCCCCAGCCAAGCCACATGTCACCTTGCACTACTGATCACCAACTCATGTCCCCTTGCACCCCCACCCACCAGCACTGAGGGGCACCTGCCAGCAGGCCTCCACTCATGTCCCACTCATGTCCCCCTGCACCCCCACCCCCCAGCACTGAGGGGCACCTGCCAGCAGGCCCCCACTCATGTCCCACTCATGTCCCCCTGCACCCCCACCCTCCAGCACTGAGGGCCACCTGCCAGCAGGGCACCACTCATGTCCCCTTGTACCCCCACCATCCAGCACTGAGGGGCACCTGCCAGCAGGCCCCCACTTATGTCCCCCTGCACCCCCACCCCCCCAGCAGTGAAATGCCGATCTCATGACACAAACCAAAAGTCAACTATGTACATCAACACATGTCCGTCACACACATACACTGGTTGGCATTGCTTGTGTAAACCCACATTTTCACATGCATCAACCCAATGAGCGAATCCCACACATAGAACTAAAAAATGAAAATGTATTATGTACATAAAATCAAAAATGAAATGAAAGCATACCAAAATATGAAACATGAAATGAAAAGTATGTGAAAAAGATGATTGAATGAAAATGATAACCAATCCAAAAAAATTAGAAGGAAAAAACAGTCCAAAGTCACCCTCCAACAACGCAATGTAAAAAAAAAATCTCCATTGCTTCATGTTCATAATAAAAAAAAGAGAAATCAATCCATAGTCCAACTATTTACAATCCATTGTCCGGAAAAAATAAATCCATTGCTCCATGTCCATAATGTAAAAAAAAAAAATTAAAAAAAATTAATACATGATGAAACTATATACAATCCATTGTCCAAGGATGTAAAGGGTCCATGATCCCAACCAAACAAATGAAACCTACCTAACAAACTACCTAAAAATATAACTATATACAAATTTGTGTGGCATTGTCCATTGACCACAAATAAAAGAAAAACAAAAAGGAACCCTAACTCTAAAAACTATTTACAAGGGCAGCGGGCTAGTCCGACGGCTCACTTTTGGATGTCCCGAGCCAGGGCATGATCGAACTCCTGCTCAATGTCCTGGAGGCGGTCCTCTTCCAATGCCCGAGGGTTCGCAGGGATGACGACATGTTCTCCTCCAACTCCCTGCGAATTGCCTGGAGGCACTTGGCCCGCCTCAGGGCCCTCCGCATGGAGTTCCCCGACCTGACCATCGTGAGCCGTGCCTCTTCTGCCTGCTGCCGCTCCGCATCTATAGCATGGCGTAACCGCTGCCACGCCACACGGAAGACACTTACAGTCCTGGGTCCTCCTGCCCTCTGGCCGATGCCTGCCCCTCCGATGTCAAAGGCCCCGAGCCATGATGGCTCCCACCTTGTTGCTGCTGCTGCTGTGCCTCTGCCTGTGCCCTGGCTCCTGCTGCCTGCACATCCTCCTCCGGCTGGGGTGCAGCTGTTGAGGTGGCCACCCCTGCTGGACGTCCATCTCCCGACTGTGGCAGGGATGTGTCCTCCACCAGCCTGGCCGCAGGGTCAGAGGCAGCTCAACAGGGTACCCAGGTGATACATGGGTGAGAAGACGGCATGGAGGACGACAGGCGCGTAGGGGATTCAGGTGAGGAGGGGGTCGCAAGGAGGTCCAGCACACGGAGGAATCCAGCACTGGTGACCAGTTCCAGCAGGTCAAGGCGGTCAAAGAGGCACCCGACATGACGTGCAGTCTCTTCACGAAAAAACTGCACGTCACCTCGCATGCCCCGTTGACGCAACGCTATCCCGGCCAGGACAGGCTCAACACGGTCCCGGATAGCCACGTCCGCAGGGAGAGGAAGGCCAGTTGTTGTGTGCTCATCCCCTCCCTGAAAATGGGTCTGGACGTAGGCATCCCTGCTGGTGCCAGATGATGCAGTGACAGGATCAGGGACAGGATTGCACAAAGGCACCTCCGCGGCAGCCTGTGCTGCCTCCTGTCCCTGGTCCTGCACTGCACCACTAGCACCAGTGGAATCCCCCCCTCCAGACCCCGTGTGTGTCCCTTCCACGGCCTCCTCCTCCACCAAACCCCCCAACAACCTGGATGACTCCATGCCATCTTCCTCCGTCGGACCCTGTGGGATCTCAGCTGCCCCTTCTGCTGCCGAGGAGTCCACCTACAACCTCCGCCTCTTGGACCTACCCTTGGCAGCTGCCGCCTGGGACGCGGCACCAGACTCCTCACTCCCCGACAAGATGACAATCTGGGAGGGGAGCCGGGCCTTGGGTCTCCGGCTGGCGGGACGATCCCTGCCGCTGTGCTCCACAGCACCCTCTCCGCCCTCTTCTTCAGTTCACCCTGCAGACAGGGAGAGATAAAACACAGGCATCAGGGCACTGTACAATGGACTGATACACACATGACAGTTGCACATGAATGGCAATGTTTAACTTCAGACACGGCATCACACTCCATGAGACACATGTCATTTTAACTCACACACATGAACATTTCGACAGCAATATTGCACCAGGCAGCACCATCCATACACATACAACAGCATGAACAGCCAAAGGTGAGCCTGACATCACATGAAACACAAGGAGTGCACTAGACATGCACACACGCCACCACACTTACATGCATGTCTACTTCTCCTCCAACTGTTGCAGTGATGAGATCGCCATACATGTCACATCTGCCATTCATCCTTCTGCATATCAGTGTCACATGCATCCATGTTGCATTACAGTTGCACACTTGTCAGTTACACATACATTCACATGTGCACTGTGCAGATACATGAATTATGAACCACCATCCATGCCACAACCATGCCAATATACATACACAGAAATTCAAACATGTGTGCTCCCACACCTGCATTTGCCCAGCATGCTTACCAACACATACACCATCAATGTGTCTCACAACTGAGAGGACTCACATGTGGCAGCCTCATGCCCATGTTCATACACATCCCTACATGGCCCTACATAAACACATGTGCAACCTGCACACTACTGGCACACCACGACACGCACAGCGTACTATCAACATGCATGTACATTTACCGTTCGACTCCAGACGGGTCTGCCTCTCAAGGAACTGGACGTAGAGCGCTGGGCATATGCGTTCCAGGACCCTCATTTGATGGTTCGACAGCTGGCCCCGGCACCCCTTGGCATCCGCTGCCTTAGCGAGGCGCCGGGCCTTGTTGAGGGTCCTGGACCTGAAGTCCTCCCAGCACTTCTTGACATGATGTAAGTCGCGGACTGCCACCCCCTCCGTGTTGATGGCAGTCACAATGTCCATCCAGATCCTGGTCCGTCCTTCATTGTCGGCGCACGAACTTCCAAAGAGGGCATCATACTGCCCCAGGACTTGCTCCACCAGGACACCAACTTCGGTGGCAGTGAAGCTGGTGGCCCTCTGCCTCTCTGGCTGGGGGTTGCCAGTGCTGCCAGATAGTGTTGTGCTGGACATGGCAACCCCAGAGGCAGGAGTGGGTGGGCAACTGGGTCCTGGGGCTGGGCTGTGGAGCGATGGAATCCCAGTTGGGAGTCTTCGGTTCCATCAGGGGTGGTCACAACTACACCCATGGCTGACATGCAGGCAGCAAATGGCATGGCACGTGGGCAGCCGGCAGTCAGGCAGCAGCAGATGGCAGGTGGGAGCGTGCTCGGGGCTCTGGGGGGCAGTAATTCGGCCTTCTGGGCAGGAGCGTGGTCTTCTGTGTGTTTTCGCATGGCCAGCTTGATACGGAGTGATTTGGCACGTGAAAAAATTGCACGTCAGCGTGTAATTCGAGGAAAGGGCCTTAGCGTGTAAGCGCGTCAGCACACGCATGCAATTTCATTGGACCAAAGGCCCTTAGCGCGTAAGTTACATTACGCGCGCTGGCGTTTCCCTCATAGCACGTGATGACAGAGCACATGTGGAAAAACTGCACGTCCGAGTGTCATCGCGTGTAATTGTAGGAAAGCGCCCACGTACACGCGTATCTGACGTGTACGTGTGGGCCGGTTTAAAAGCTATGTTTAGGATGCCATTTCCTTGTACGTGCTTTCATGGAGAGCGAGTGGGTGAAATCTGTACTTCTTGTCGGTTCACATGCGATTACTTCACAGCGTTTCTAGTTCGTACTCCCTGTTACCTCTCACAGCTCTTTTCTGAATTTTTGTTGGGCCTGTTTCCTCAAACAGAGTTCACTTCTCCTTTTGCCCTGTCTCCTCAGACAGCGTACAATTCTTCTTTTGGTGGGGGTGTTGCAAAAGGGCACACGCGGGTATTTTTCACGTTCTTTTTCCAGGCAGACGGTGAGTTCCGCACGTACTTAGCAATTGTGCTTGCCCCGTGTGTCGCGTTCCGCTTCAGAGGTCATTGTAGGCTGCGTGTATTACGCGTACACTTAGTTTTGTGTTTCTGGGTGCCACAGCGTAGTGTGGGTTCATTTTTTCACGCACGTGGTATCTACGAGAGCTTGCGTGCACATTAATTTTTGATTTTGGGCTGCCTGTGCGTTGCGTGACCTGTCAACTTCCCCCAGGGATCAAAGACAGCCTTGTTAGAGCACTAGGGTACGAATTCCATCTAGTATCCTACCCCTTTGACCCCCAATTGCCCAGGACAATAATTTACTGCAACTCCCATACGCACAACAGTGCCATGGTTGGGAGGCGACCAAGCTGTAAGGGAGGCAAAGGTGGCAGACCTTCAAAAGGTGGGCGCGGTGGGCGTGGTAGGGGACGTGGCCGGGATTTGCAGGGTGCCCCTATACCCCCATGTGTGGAGGAACAATCAGGGACACCCATGCCCCCCCATGGTTGAGGGAAACGTGGCTGACACCATCCCAGCTCAGCCCCTGTTGGACAAGCCCATTGTGGCACCTGACCTGGCACAGGATGACTCCCTGGCTGACTTCCAGGTGAGCAAGTCTAGGCCACGTGTGGCGGTGCAAGTTGTTATCACCAAGCCACGTGGATCTTGGGCAGCTATGTCATCTGCTGCCCCAAGTATGCAGGGTGGGGAGGCTGCAGGGGCAGCTGCAGCTCCATCCACCCCAGCTCTGACTCTCCCAGCCAGGACAGTGTCAGTCCAGGTCCATCAAACTGACGTTCCCCCTGCCAACATTACCCTGCAACCAATGCCTGCATCAAGACCTACGGTCATTGTGCATTCCCACACTCCTATTACCCAGTCCACCGGTGATTCTGCCCCTACTGACCAGAGCGGCGTAAGCCACTCTGGCTCTGCTCCACCTTTAAAGAAGAGGAAGAAGGGTGCTCTGGCACGACAGGCTGAGACCCCAGACACGGCTACACACTCCGGTACCTCAAGGAAGCCTAGCTTTAATGATCCGTGACTTGATGCACTTGTGGCCTATGTGTCAGCACATAGCCACGAAATGGTGGTGACTGCAGGGTGCAAGACCACAGCTGATCAACGTAGGGCACACTGGCAGACCATCGCGGACCGCGTAAGTGCCCTTGGATTTGTGAGGCGCACAGCTGATGATTGCTACAAGCGGTGGAATGACCTGAAACGCAGAGAAAAGAACAAGCTGGCCTCAAATCATGCCGCTACTCTGGTGACTGGCGGTGGGTCTCCACAAGAGGACAACGAACTCACTGAACACGAGTCTGTTGCTGGGGCCTTCGTCACAGAGGAACAGATCCAAGGTGTGGGAGAACTACCTGATTATGATGCATTGTCCGGTGAGTGCCCATGCATGTGTGTGTAATGCATGTGTATGTTGTTTGGGTGACGGGTTCTGATTGAGTGCCAGGTGAGGGTGTGTGTGCCCGAGTGGTATGGGTCACCCATGTGCTTCATCCAAAACATTCAGCGGCCTTGGATTTGGGTGTGACAGTATCCCTTCTGCCCACAGTAGTAATTTAGCGCAACATTACGGCAGTTGCCCTTGAAGTGGCATCTTGCAAACAATATTGTTTGGTATTTTTCAGTGTTCATTCAGGCTGAATGTTTCAATTCTCCCACTTTTGCTAGGCATTCCTCAGCCCTATTGTCATATTTGTGACATGCTTTCATCATGAACCCCACATTGGCCCACATGTGTTACCTTGTTAGGTGAATGATTTGACCATTCAGGCTGATTGAGTATTGGCCTGATCACATAAATGTTTGGGGCCTGTTTGAATGTGCAACATGATAGTTGTTTCCTGTCATGTTGAAGTGCACAACCATTGATGTGTACATCGGCCTGCAATCACTGTATTTTTGTACACTGGATGTGTTGCAGTGTGTGGCACATGCCTATTTTGTCACACTATGTAGCATTTTTCATCTCATCATGTCCATCTGACAGTATTCATTCACTGACATATGGATGTACTTTTGGAATGTACCATGGCTATGGTACATGCCATCTGTGTGATGGCATGTGTCATGTATGTGTATTGGACATGCCACTCACAGGCCAATATGTGATGGCAGTGCTACCCAGCATGCAGCAAATGTGTTGCTATTCCATCTTGGTGTCATCAGTGTCTGCCTTTTGCCTCCCCTTCCAACTCAGTGACAGTGCATGCATGGGAGGGTTATAGTCATGTGGGACATGTGTAAATCATGTACTGGTTCTGTAGCTTGTCAGGCCTATTTGTGTGCTATAGTGCTAATGCCTGTTTCCATTTTTTGTCTTTCATGTTTTTGCAGGGGATGACGCACTTGATGCTGTTGAGGTTGAGGAGATGGTGCAGACCCAGGAGGGATCTCAGGCACGACCGGGCACCAGTGGGGGACGTGGTGTGGTGGTGGGTGAGAACCCAATCTTGCTGCAGACTATTCTGTCCAGGGGTGTCTCTGGGTGCACATCCCCAGACCTCTATTCAGGTGCTGATTCGGATGATGAGACCTATGTGCCGTCGCAGGTAAGTGTTTCTGGCAGGGATTCTGTTCTGTCCAACCCACCTGCACCAGGGGTAGAACCCTCTATGGGGATGTCAGTGTTGGTAAGTCCGCCTTTGGCAGTTACGGATGCAGGGTCACACTCCACAACATCTGATCCTGTTCCTGGGCCAGCAGATCAGAGGGGGAGTGCAGTCCTGCAGCCTCAGGCAGTGCCGGCACAGCAAGTCGCAGATCGCCTTGCCCCAAACAGGTGTGGTGCTCGCCAACGCGGTGGCCGTACGCCACCAGGCACTACCGCATGGGAACAATCCATGTACGGTATGGCAACCCAACAGGCAGCATCAGTTGAGATGATGGCTCAAGCAATGGAGAGGGTGGCCACTTCCATTGTCCCCCCCTGAAAGGCAGATGGAGCAACTACAGCAGGCAACAGACTCCATTTGCCAATCACACAGGGAGGACATGTTGGCGTCCAACAGGGACAGACGGGCAGCACTGGAGACTCTACGCCAACCGATATCAATAGAGTCCCAGGGCCACAGGGAAGCCCTGAGGGTAGAACTCAATCACCTCAGGGAGACTCTTGTTGATCTTGAGGCTTCCACTAACTTGAGGACAGAACAGCAGCTGGAGCGGCTCACACATTCGCTCTCAGCTGAGATGCAGGCAACTCGGGAGGAGATCCGGGCATCACGTCAGGTGGTGCATGGGGATCTCCGCACTATAATCCTCCAGAACGAGACCTTCCACACCCGCATGCTTGCTGCCATGGTGGACCATACCAGGGCTTTGCGTGGGCTGCCTCCCATAGCACCACCACCTCGTGTGAAAGCAGCAGAGGGTGATGAGAGCGACAGCAGCAGTTCTCCCACATTGGTATAGCCGTGCAGGCCATGAGCCCATGGAGGTGTTTTTTTTTCCCAACATCCACACAGGTGGCTGTTGGTGCGCACCCTGTCCTCAGACCTCCTGGGTGGCCTCCCCCACGCCCCCGGCCCCCACATGGCCCTTTTTGATTTTTGATTTTTTTTCGACAGTGTGTTGCCTTGTGTGGCTCCCGTGGGCATCCACTGTATTCCGGCTGGGCACATGCAGGCTTGTCCTAAGTTTGGGTTAGATGCTTGGGTTCATGAGACACACACCCCTCCTGCTTCCCGTTTCCATGGGCTTGCAAAGGGTGTGCCCAAGTGACAGTGACTTACACTGTGACGTTGGACTCCCATGAGCTGTGTGGGCAGTCTGTAGTCAATACTGTGCATACATTCCTAGTGGATATTGTTGTTGTATTGTACACTGCATGGTGTATTGATATGTGCTTGTGCATCCATGTCTTCCTCCTAATTTGCAGGTTCATTCCTCATGTCTTCACAAGGCCGTCTACTTTGGAGATGGAGTTCATGTTGTAAGCAGTGCACTTACACATTTGCTTGGCAGCAGCACTGTACAGTTGGAAGTGGTCGATGTGCTGGCATAATCAGGTTGTAAGACTACCACTACTTTAAGTTAGTACTGTCATGTTTATGCTATGTTTGAGGTTGTGTAGCTACATTGTATTGTTGGTACGTATTTGGTCATGTGTGTTGTTAGTTCTACATTACTGGGAGCATATTGTGTGTGACCAGTTTCCATTAGGGACACTGTACTTTGTGACACTTGTGTCATGTTTTGGGGATTGCTTTGTTTGCTCTCACATAGCATGACATGCCATGGTGTGTTGGGTGGCAGTGCTGGGGAGGGGTTGGGTGACACAGCACTGTTGTCATGTTGTATTTTGCACGGGGGTAATGAATTTAGCAGCATAGAAGTGTGTCTTTTGATGACACAGCATTGGTGGCGTTTGTGTAGGTAGGGATGCACACAATGTAACACTTCCAGGTGACCAATCTCAGGCTGGTATGGTTGTGACAGTTGACTGTCCCTTATGTCATCATCATTGATTGTCAGATGGTATGTGCCAGGGCTGTGTGCACTAAACAGGGGTGTGATTTTAGGTGAAGTAATTAGCCACCAGCTTCGTACGGGCTGCCTCACCCCGTGCCCTTTCCCCTCCCATGCGCAGCGGCCGTGCAAGTGGTTGGGGATGTGGGGGCACCACCATGTCCACGCGCAGGCCCCGGCGTGTTGCAACGTTGTGCAGGACACATGCCACTATGATCCTGCACACTACTGGGGGAGCGTATAACAGCTGCCCGCCAGAACGGTCAAGGGAGCGAAAGCGTGACTTGAGCACTCCGAATGTACGCTCCACTATGCCCCGGGTTGCAATGTGGGCTTTGTTCTTACCTCGGGTGGCGTGGTGGGGTTCCGAATTGGCGTCATGATGTGGGTGCTCAGAGGGTAGGCACTGTCCCCTGGGGAGGTGGTGATGGGTATCATTAGTGGGGTTGTGACATTACTCAGTATCTGACATGCATGCATGTGCTGTGGCATTTATACTCACCGAGCAGCCATGTATCGCCATGCCGCCCAGCTTCTAGGTCCCGGTTTAGGGTTGACATTCTGTAAATAAAACTGTCGTGGGTGGACCCTGGATAGTTGGCATATACTGAGGTGATGATTCCCTTGGCATCACATACTACCTGGACGTTGATGGAATGCCAGTGCTTGCGGTTTCTATAGATGTGCTCTGATGCCCTGGGGGGACGTAGAGCCACATGGGTGCAATCAATGGCACCTAGGACTTTGGGGAATTGTGCCACCCCGTAGAAACCCTGGACGGCAGCCTGCCTTTCTGGAGGTGTTCTGGGCAGGTATATGTGCCTGCGGACTGATGGGCGTGCAGTCATGATGGCCAAGACCTGGTGTAGGCAGCGTGACTGCGTGGCCTGTGACACCACCCCCACTATAGCACTTGCCCGCTGAAATAATCCAGTGGCCAAGAAGTGCATTACATTGAGGACCTTCTCCAGGGGGCTGAGTGCTTGGGAGCACTGGGTGGGTGTTGTGAGGTCATCCTCCCACTCACTGACCAGGTCGAGTATTATGTGAGGTGGAAACCTGTACCTCCCATACACCTGGTCATCAGGCATCCCAAAAAGGCTGGTTCTGGGTGTGAAAATTCTGGGCCTGACTATCCTCCTCCTCCTGCGGTATCCCACGACCACTGCTGCTAGGAACGGTATATTCATCCTGGCGTCTGAGCTTGTTTGTTGTTTGCGTGCACTTTTATGCTGCGCGGGTCCACGTACGCCTGCTTCCTGCTGGCGTACGTGTTTCCGGATTAGCGCGTCTTTTTTGGCGCACGCGTTAGCCCGTTCGAATCCATGAATACGTGTTTTGAACGTGCGTGTGGGCGTTCCGCGCATTTGCCTCCTGTACTTCCCCCATGACGGCCACATTTGCACGCGTTGTTCCCCATTCCGCGTGTCACGCCCTCTGTTCCTCCTACTTTTGTTGTGTGCTCCGCGCTATGTGCGATTTCGCTGTGCGCGTAGCGCACGCTGTTTGGAGACGTGTGCGCCAGCGTGCGCCACGCAGAATTTTGGTGCACATCCTGGGATTTACACGCGCACGGACTTCCATGAATCGATGTGCACGGGTTTCGCTGCGATTTTCGCACTGGCACTGCGATTCGCACGCTTGCGCTGAAAATTTTAGCGCACATTAATTCCATAAATCGGCCTGTAAATGAGGAAAATCAACATTTGGCTCATGACATGACCAACAATTATTGGATGCGTTATCTACTACCTTGGCAATACGTAGGGGATTATGAAAAGCGCAGTGCAAAATGAAAAAGTAGGTTTGAGTAAGATTGGCAGCGAAGGATGTAGAATGAAACATTTTCCAAATTTGGGTCCAAAGATCCATGTCAGGTTGAAAGTTCCAGTCAATCTCCCATTGTCTGATAATTCTAATACTTAATGGGTTCGGAGAGAGAGGATTGTTCAGGACATATAGCTTGGCGGCACTAATAGAAGGATTGCTAGTTAAAAAGGCAAGAAAGGGTAAAGAGGATTTTTGGGTCAACGCAGACAGGGATTTAGTTATTGATTTGACAAGGGATGTGTGAAAGTTGAGATCCGATGTAGGAATATTGTATTGTAGACAAATCTGTGTAAAGGGGATTTCTTTGAAAATTGTGAAAAGGTTGTTTGACAAATTTAATGCCTGACAAGTACCACCTGTAAATGGTAATGAGATTCGATTTGGTGAAATTTTGTTTATTGAACCAGAGAAAAATGTCGTCTGAATTGGTTTTAGAGAATGAATTGGTAAGGAGTTTATTCCAAATAGTTTTAAAGAGGTGCAGCAAAGGAAATTAAGTAATATTGGTCCAAGAGGAGGTCATGAAGAAGTGGGAAATAAAAGTAGCTTCAATATTAACCCAGCAAGGAGCATTTTCAATGTGGGATTCATAATGTTTGAAGATAATTAATTGTTTGAGGACAAAAGCTTTATGGTACAATTGGAAGTTAGAGAATTTAACCCCACCTAAGAGTTTAGAAAGTTTTAATTTATTGACGGCAATGCGTGGTACTTTATAATTCCATAGGAAATTAAGGAGAAGGAATTTAAGGAGAAGGGCGTAACGTTTTTTGTAAAATGAAGTATGAATTACAGTCGAGATCATGGATAAACTGTATAGGATAGTGGGGCTGATCATCATTTTAATAGTATCAAGGTGTCCCCACCAAGATAAGAGGTGACCACCTCAAAATCATTTCTGTGACTTTTTCAATTAAAAGGTTAGTGTTGAGATTAATAGTGGTGTGGTTATCTTTAGCGATTTGAAGTCCTTGATATTTAATATGTGAGGTTTGCCATGATATGCCGAAGAGAGGGGTTTGGCTGGACTACAAGCATTAGTGGGAGGCATGACATCGGATTTATCAAAACTTGATTCGTACCAAAAGACAGTAGAAAAGTTGTTGATGGTAGTTAGTAAATGTTGGATGGAGGAGGCAGGATTAGAAAGATAAAGTAGGATATCATCTGCATAAACTGATGTTTTATTTCTATATTATTAATGAAGATACCTTTGATGTTGCTGCTCATTCTGATGCTTTGAAGGAGGGGTTCTAGTGCAAGATTAAATAGTAAGGGAGAGAGGGGACAACATTGGCGGGTGCCTTCTTTAAAATAGGAAAGAGGAGGAAAGAGAGTTGTTAATATGAATACGTCGTAGAGGAAGAGTATAGGACTTTGACCAGATTGATAAAGCAAGGAGTGAAGACATGCCAAATTAAAGAGTGAAACATAAAGGACCAAGAGACTCGATCAAAGGCTTTCTCTGCGTCGAGGGCGAGGAGAGCTAAAGGGTCATCAGAATTTTGAGAGTGAGAAAGCACATCAAAATCTGCTATTAGATGAAGCGTGACGATCTTTGATAAAACCAGATTGGTGAATAAGCTTGGGAAGATATTGCTCAAGGCGCTCTGCTCGAATTTTGGCAAATAATTTTGAGTCGGAGTTGATAAGAGAGATGGGTCTGTAGTTTTTAATTAAAGAGGGATCTTTGTCTGGTTTGGGAAAGAGTATGAGGAGGGCCTCGCCAAAGGAACCACGGCTTTGAACAATTTCAACAAAGTACGAATATAATTGTAGAAGTTTTAGTGCAATGGAGTCGATGAAAGTTTTGTAAAAATCTGCAGTAAATCCTTCAGGGCCTGGCGCCTTATTGGTTTTGGTTTGGCCTAGTATGGCTTGTTTGATTTCTATTAGGGAAACAGGAGTGCCAAGGGAAGAGAGGTCAACAGGGTTGAAGGGATTTCATTTGTTTTTTTCAAAGAAAGAATGGATTTCAGAAGTATTAATAGAGGGGTCAGAGGAATATAGGTTACAGTAAAAATTAAGAAAAGTCTCATTAATATCTTTTGGGTTGGTTAATCTGTTACCATCAGAAGAGAGAATATGGGTAATAAAGGATTTTTCATTTTTTCTTTTTTAGGTAGGAAGCTAACATTTTCCCAGCTTTGTTGGAGCCACTATATATTTTAGCTCTAGACCTAAGTATGGTATTAGCAGCTCTATCGGTGCAAATTTGACTAAATTCAATACCTTTGGAGTAATTTTTGAGTTACGTCAAGCAATCAGGAGACCCCCAGAAGGCTGTCCCTCTCCTCGACTTGTGGCAAGCTGTTCTGTTATTGAAAACCCATCCACTTTGAAGCCATGTCTCTTGGAATGCAATTATGTCATAATGATTGAAAATGTCCTCCCTGTTTACGTTATTTCTAAATGGACTGGAGCCTCTCATGTTCCAGATGCACAGCTTCAATTCCTGTTTTGCTAGAGTGACTCATTAGGAATCCCCAGTTTCTTAAAAAATGTGAGTGATTATTTCTGGCAGTAGTGCCCATGCTTTGGTTTTGTCATTAATTTGTGGGCTTTCATTTTCATTTGCTTCTTCATTTTTTGCGCTGTTGCTATTTGTATCCGCCCTTTGCATTGAGCTACCCCTCAGGAGTGTCTGACCATCACTCAGCCTCTCAGTTTTACTTGGAAATTCAGTATAGGCAGTGCAGACCCGTTTTGTTGGTTCCCTATTTGCTGCCAGAATGGCACTAAAGCTTAGTCTAGATTTTAGACCTATTTCCACAATGTATGTGCAGTTGGCATGGGGGAATGTAATGTATTGTATGTCTGTGGTCGAGAAAAGGAAGAGATCTGTGGTTTCATTGAAGATGGAGAAAATCATGCTTCGATTTAGGGGTTTGAATTATGTCTGCTTTATAGCCACTCTTCTCATCCAGACCTTCGGAAACTGCAAAAGCTGAGGTAGTGGTCAATTTCCCTTCTTGCTTGTCTGCCTCCACATTCTCTTGACCTTTTGCATGATTACACATACATCTTGCTTGACACCCCCACTCCCTTTGCTGGGTGTATATTACAGGATTCATCTGTTTTTTTCTCAGCCACCATTCCAGTAGAATTAGTCGCTTGTTCCACATTTTCTAATTCTGAGCTGCTATCTTCTTTATTTTGTCTTCCATTGTGTGCAATTTTTTGTTTCCTCTTAGGAAAATGGGTGCCGATTTTAATGGCACTTGAATGGTGTCTGTTTGAATTCCTACCGTGTTTGCCACCACTATTGATTTTTGTGATATTGTTTCTTTATTTTTAGCTTTGTGGTCTTTTTTTCTGAGCCTTTTTCTCCCACAGGTTCTGACATTTTGTTTTTTGCATCCTTTGCCATTTTTGTTGTTGGCTTCTCAATGTTCCTTGCTGAAGGTAGTTTTAGAGCTTTGATAAATTCAGTTGTATCTGCTTTTCGTATTTTTTGCCTTTTACGATTTGTGGTTTTTGATTCTTGTAGTACTTTCTCTGTTTCCACAGTTTCAGGCTTTTGTCTGTTTTTCCTTTTTCTTTTATTTCCTTGATGCTTCTTCCTGGATTCTGCTTATCTGGTGCGAGTCATCCGTGAGGCACATGGGCTTCTTGTTCTGCAAGTATGCCTCTTCAGAGATTTGCACTAGATGTATGCACTCTTCCATTATGGACTCAGATAGAGATGTGTCATTCCATTCTTTCTCTCTATTTCCCTCTGCACAACCTGGAACTGCCATGGTCCATTCTTTTTGCTGTTGTAACTCGTTATTTATGGATGTTTCATGTCCATTCATGAGTTCCATTTGTATATTTGTTTCTGTCCATTTCGCCTGCAAGTCTCTCATTATGGTTGATTGTTGCATGATTTCTGTCTTTATCATTTTTAATTCGTCGTTCACTGATGAATTTATAGATGTTCTCAGCCTTACTAGAGAGCTTTGATACTCATCCACTTCCTTAATCAGTTCCATTAGGATGCCTATATGTGTTTGGACCTCCCCCTTCAACATCTAAACACATTTTCAAGTGAACGTAGAACATAATTCAAAGCTGAAATGGTTGAGTCATGTCCTTCCTTTGTGTTTATTTTGTTTCCTTGAGGCTTTGTTGTTATTTGAATCCCTGCCTGTTTTTTGTGCACTTTGCTGTTTCTCCTGTATTAAGACTGTCTGCTGAAAGTGGATTTACTTGATATGACGTTTCTAAATTGTCTGAATCACCTTCTCCCAATAATGTTGCTTTTTGAGTTGGTGGGCGATTCATTTTCATTTGCAATGAAGGATTAGATTGCAGATCGTATTCTTCTGCATCTAGCTGTTCAACATCTCACAGACTGCAACATTTCCGTTTGAGGAAAAATTCCATTATAGTTTTTTTCATCATAGTGGCTGTCAGTGTGTATTCTTTACTCTTTACTTGTGCGTCTTTGAAACTTAATTGATTGGGTGATGACTGTTGTTCTTCTCTCCCACATTTATTTAGCCCAGAACACGAGGGAAACAGTTCCTCTCCGATTGAATGTTCATTTTCTGAATCCTCTTGCATTTGTTCTCGCGCCAGGGGTTTGAAAATGCTTCTCAATTCACTCCTCTCTCGGCTTTTAGGTCGTCCCACAATGGTCCATTTCTTAGATTATATAAGCGTGCCATTTGTAACTGTTGTTGGCAGCTTGTTTTGTTTAATTATGTGGCACCACTGTGTTTCTTAATTGTGCAAAATGAAATAACTTCTCACTTACATGATTGGTCCACTATTGGCTGATTACTGATGAGTGTAGGTGCCTATTCGGCTTTCTCTTTCTTGTGTGTGGTGTGATTTGGTATCTGAGTTTGGTGTTTTGGGTGTGATTGAGTGTAATTGGATTGATGGTAGCAAATGTTTGTTTGTGTCTATTACAGTTCCTTAACTTTCCTTTGCTGTTGGTATTGTTTGTTCTGACCGCTACTTTTCAATCACCACAACATTATTGCCAATACAAGATGCGCTCATAACAATACAGACTCTTTCCTGCTCCTCCGTTCGTTGTCCTTGCGCCACTGATACCATGGACACTGCGCCCCACAGCTAACCCTGTTTGCCTCACTTCTGCTTGGTTCCTTTAGTTCTTCAATTCAAGGAACAGCTTGCAGCTTAAGGCGGAGGGCGTAGCAGGGTTCATCAGGCTCACCAGGAACACTGAAAACACACTCCACACTCTCTGCAAAACTCCACTTCCGGAGAGGATATTTTGTAGAATCAACTACCGGCTTGGTAGTAGAGAGGGAAAACAGACCTCTCTGGCAACACTGGAACCCTCTCCACACTCTCTTTTTATGCATTTGTTACTGACTGGCTTTTTGACAAGTGTGATACGCTCCTTATTTCGCAAACTTCATTGAACAACCACTCCAGGCAGACGGCTATGTTTTCTCTGGGTCACCTACATGCTCGCGTGGCCAGTGCGAGTTTGGACAATTTAGTTACAAATTCCTCTGGAATCCGCCTATATTGGAATGAATCACTTGCAAAGAGTGTTAATGGATCCTTAACTGAAGTGCTTTATAGCTCAACGCACGAATGGGAGTTATGGGAGCTGTGCCCTGCCAACTTTGAGGAGTTTGTGGTAAATTTGATTCAGTATCAATTGACTCAGAGCAGGGGCACGCTGCCCAAGAATTTTGGAACCCATGCACATGCCTACGACAAGGTAGTTGTGGCTAACAAAAAGCAACTTAGAAAAGAATTAAGATCATTAACACTTAGACATGATTTGGCCCCAGACATAGCTAGTGGGTTGCGTAGGCATCTACGCCAAACATATCGCAACTGGCTGCATAGCAGCAGGTTTAGGAGATGTCAGGAAGATGCAGAGGTGCTACTGCAGACTTTGCGGGATAAGAACTCACATGCTTAAGAATTGGTGACAAGGCTGGCGCTAAGAACTCACATGCATTTTGGCAACTAATGAATTCACTAGATTCCTGTCAGGTGGAAAAACAGATAAATGCAGTCTCTGAGAATGACTGGTTCCTCCACTTCTCTGCACTGTGTGCTCAGCCCAATAGAGTTTCTCCTTTTTTCCCACCTATCGCTGGGGAAAAGATGAAGCTTGCAGCCTTTGACCCAAACATTATTTTAGAGGTAATAAAGAAGCTTAGTCCATCGAGGGCCCCTGGTCCTAGTAAGCTATCAAATTACCTGCTTAAAGCTGAACCAACTGTCTGGGCTAAGGTGTTGAGAACCCTGTTTAAAAAGGTGGTGAGCTCAGATCAATTTCCATCTTCTTGGTCTAAGGCCCTTATAGTTCCTATATTTAAGAAGGGCGTGACAACAAACCCATTCAATTATCGACCTATCACTCAAGGTGTTTGCGTCCATCTTGCTGTCCCATCTGGAAGAGTGGGCTGTGGCTGCTGGAAGATTGACAAAGTGGGAGACTGGCTTCCGCAGAGCTCTTGGCACATTCCTGAATGGCTCTATTATCAGTGTAATCCAGCATCTTGCCTGGGATGGGATAGCAAATATAAGACAGTGTACATGGCATCCATATATCTAACCGCGGCATTCGATTCCGTGGATCGCCATCTTCTGTGGAATAAGCTCATGAGGTGGGGGATCCTTGGTGTCTCCTAAGACTCTTGGTAGACCTTCATGAGAACTCAGAGATCCAGGTACAGCTGAATGGTGCTGGGAGGCTCTCTCACAGCAATCCAACTGATAGGCTGGTTAGGCAGGGTTGCGTTTTGGCACCCTGTTTTTTCAACCTCTACCTGTTGGATGTGGGAGACTACTTAGGCCCTGTGGTATTGGTCAGTCCAGCGATAGGCCAGTTTAGGCCACATCGGTTATCCTATGCCGATGACTTCTTTCTTTTTGATTGTACACCAGTGGGAATGCAGCATTTATTGACAGAATTTGAGGTCTATATGGGGAAACATTCCCTTAAGATTAACACATCTAAAACAAAGATTATGTGCTGCTGCTGCTGCTGCATGAGCAGAGGGAACATCAATCCCAAATGGCATATTGGGAAGGAGCCTATAAGGAATGTAAATTTGCTGGTCTACCTGGGGTTCCATATTCAAGCAACACCCTGTCGAACAGGGCTGATAGACTGGGTTAAAGATTGTACCATGTTACTTACAAACCAACTTGTTAGAGTTGATGGTCATTATGGGAAATATACCTTGAAATCAGTCCTTAAATATTACGAATGGAAGGTTGTCCCTAAAATTCTATACGGAATGGACATCTACTTGCTAACACTCATGGATCTCCTGCCCCATCTAGAAGCCTTGGCTTGGCGTCGGGTGTTGAGGGTGTCTAATGCGGTCTCAATGGACGCAATCAGGTATGACCTGTGTATAACATCCTTACAGGCCTGTGTCAATTGGAAATGCTTGTCATTGGTAAGAACAATCCTCTGTCCAGTGGGGGGCTCCCTGTTTCTGGGCCTAAAGCCCATACTTGAGGGGAAGAAGAGCATGTGGATGAATGGCATTCATGAACACAGTTGTACCATTCTAAAAAATTTGAACTGTTCCCTAACTGAACTGTGTATCGGTTGGACTGGATTTCAACTATGGAAAAAATGCACTCATTACCCTCACTCGACCACTTGATAAAAAATGTGGCTGCCTAGCTCCCTTTTTGGTTTTATAACCTGCCAAATGGGTGCATACTACGTTCCTAAAATTTTGTTGGAATTTGATCCCCACTAAGCAAATCATGGCTCGAAGGGGCCAGTGGGGGGAGCCTGACGGGTTGTCACTTCTGTGAGAACGTCACTGTCTGTGAAACCCTGAAACATATATTTGTCGCATGCTCAGCGGTCTCCGAGTTGAGATTAAAGCATCTACGAAACTTTTCCCGAGATGGGGACTTTGGGATCACAGAGGCCACCTGGGCTACTGTTTATCTGGCAACTCTACTTCAATTGTAATTGCTGTTGTGACATTTTTAAAAGAATTAAGGCTAGATGAGGGCTCCTCCATTTCCTGAGGATACATGATGCCCACTTCTCATTTTAATATGTTGATGATATTTGATAGGTAATGATGAATTGATGCTTCATCACCAATTGTTCTCTTTTAACCATATGTTGTTTACTATTATTCTGATTATGCTTTGCTTGGCTTTTAACGTGACTTTTTAAAATTATTGTACAAGACTTTTTTCTTTTTCTCTGCTATGTAGCGTTTTTCCTTTTGTTTTAGTTAAAGGTTGACTTTAACTGGTAAACAACAAAAGAAAAAAGATAGATTTTCTCGTTTTCATTTCAAACGTAGCTCTGTCTTTTTTTACCAATTAAATCTACAGCATATGCAAGTTAGTAGTTTGTTGGTCACTGTAGGTATGTAAGCTTTGGAACCTCAGGGTACCACAGACAAGTGGACTGAAGCAACGCTCTCCATAGAACAGCTGGATTTGTAAAACATTCAGTGGCATACCAAGGGGAAATAAACTCCCAATGAAATCAGGCCTATAAAATCAGTTACAAAATGAAATAAACCATGTATTAAGCTAAAGCCAATTTAGTAAAATAGAGGAAAATAAACAGAATATTACAAAGAAAGCCCCATGTTAACTGAAGCTTTCAATCAAACAGATATTTTAAAAATATTAAGCCTATTGTTAAATGTTTGATTCATTTCCCGCTATCGCTCAGTGAATCACAATTTCTATTCATAACCAGGTGAAGCGTCCTTGAGTCCTATCAGTCTGGCTCCTGATGCAGCATGGAAATAGCTACCATCACAGTGATCGACAATGCCCTTAATGTGCTCAACAATGTGGCGTTAAGCCCCCATTCCAATGGCTAGAACAGGGGTTAACGGCCCAGAAGCCCAACTTATCGGCCTGAGCGAAACAAGGGCGGAATACAAGGTCTCCAAGTTGTTAAACCTCGTTCCAGCCCTGGAAACGGGGGCTTAATGCCGTTAGCACACCAGGTTACCGCTTTGGTAACCCAGGGTACTAAACCCGACTCCTCGTGCGTCCCGTTCAATGAATGAAAATCCATTACCAAGATGGCCACTATGGAAAGGGAAGGCAGGGCTCTGTACGGAGCCCCTCTTCCCTTTCCATGGCAGCCTGCTGGAGGAAAGGGGAAGGAGTGGATGCGACTGTGACACTCGCCACTGCCGAAATAAGGTAAGTGTGGGAGAGGGAAACAAAAAAGGGGACAGAGGGTGGGGGAAAATGGCGGCGGCGGGAGTCGGCTGTCAGGCGGCAAGGAACGTGGGCTTGAACTTGTGGTTGAAGCACATGTTCCTAGCCATCTGATTGGCTGGCTGCCCCTGCCCGGGTGTTAATGACCATTCTTGCCTCCTGGTTCTCCTCAACCTACCAGCAGGGTTGATACAGTAGACCACCAGACCCTCACCTGCATTCTACATTACTGCACTGAGTCAGCAAAACCATCCGCAGCTGGTTCAAATCTTACCTGCTAACCACCAAATATTCATCCAGATGGATTTCCCCAGGTCACTAACTCTATCCATCACCTGTGGGCTCCCACAGGGATACATCCTCCCCCAATTGACCTTCCGCTTGGAACCCTCTTGGCTCGACATACCATCAACATCCACTAATATGCAGATGACATGCAACTCTACTGCAAGTTACCTTCCCACAAAGACATCCAGAGACTCAATAACTGCATCACATTGATCCAGTCCTGGATGTCCAGTGCTTACTTGAAGCTCAACCCCTCCAAAGACTGAATTCCTACTGCTGACCAACAACACTGAGCACCCTGACATCCAGACCTGGCTTTCTCCTATGAACCTGGAGTGCTTAACACCGCAGCGAACCACCTACACCAAGTCCCTTGGGGTCTACATAGACAGACAGACACAAACGTCTTGGTACCAACTTTCACTCCTGCAGAAAGTCAAGCCCTTCATCCAAGCAAACAAGCAAACAATATCAGAACTGCTATGCAAGCCTTGATCCTCTCTCACCTGGATTGTGGCAATGCCCTTCTGGAAGGCCTTTCAGTGACCAGCCTGGAACTCCCGAGATGTGTCTTACCTGCTGCAGCATGACCCATCAATTTCTACCACATCACCCCAACCATCATCAAACCACACTGACTTCTGCAAGATCGGCAAAGCCATTGGCCTTCAGTCCCTAAGTTACCTTGCTGATAAGCTCTGCATCTCCGGAACCCTAGGATCCACCAGAAGTAATGACATGTGCAGACTTGAACTCTAATAGTGCTGAAAGGAAATACACAGAAGACAGGTCTTTTCTGCCTACATCCCCTGAAAGTGGGCAATCCGCTCCCACCTGTTTTCTCCCCTAGTTGCTTGTTGATCCCTTGCTGCTAAATTGCCTGCCCGCTCTCCTGAACACCCATTCTTAGCACCCTCTACCTCGAATCTCTGCCTCCTTATCTCTGTACTTGCTCCTATGACTTGTAAAGCGCTCGGTTGCTTCCTGAAGCTAGGCTCACGCTCAATATATACCCTAGTAATAATAATAATGATAATAGTACTACTGCAGCACATACAGCAGTAGATATTCAGGTTTGAAAAAGGGGTACAGAAGCAGCTACCAAAATGCTAGAAAGGACAGGGAGGCCTCTCTGGAAAACGCTTTTTTCAATTATCTTCGCAAGATTCGTAGTTGGTAGGGAGGACCACATTGCAGACCTGTTCTGGAACAGATTAATTGCTGGACATTCAAGCTCTCTAACAATAGCGGTGGTGGTCCTCAAGAAATTTGACATTGTGAAGAACAAGAAAATCCTAAAGACCTCCTAGGAAAAATTGGTACCCCTAAGAAAATCACTGACAGCAGAACAATAATATGAGGGACTAATACATCTGTATCCATATTAGTCATTGTATTAAACAGGCTTGTTCTTTTTGGTCGTCGACGGCGATGTTCTTTTTATATGTTCTTTTTATATGTTCTTTTTATATGATTTTATTTCTATGCGATTCCAGAACAAAATATAAACCATGAAGAGCTTATGACTTTAATTTTGCTGGTTAGGCACAGCGCCGGATAGCTATCCTAGTGCTTGGAAAAGGAAGTCTATTTCTTAGAAAAAAGTTATTTCTTTTCTTTGTTTTATTATTTGACTGTCTTTACCCCTTGGGATTACCTCCCTGTTGCCAAGGACGAGATACCTCGTCCTTGGCACTTAAGGGGTTAATGAAACAGAAAACATTAGAAGGCATTGAATGACGAAATACCAAAATCACCAAAAAAGGCCTTGGCACTGGGGGGGAATACCCATGGCAGTTAAAAGGTTAAAGTGAAATCTGAATTAGAACGTTTTGTAAAAGGTTTTCATCTAACCAAATACAAATAAATAAAAAAAAAATCTCTTTTTTATTAGGAATTTGCAATTTACAGAGGAATTAAAGAAATATTAACCTAATCATGTCACACTAATATATAAACCTGCCGTTTTATTAATGTCTAGTAGTCCCCAAATTGTGAGAAATGTATTCTTGCGGTCATTAAATTATATAATATTATTCTCCAAATAAGCTACCGATTTGAGCTCCTCCTGCCATTCTTCAAATCTCTGTATAATCTTAATTGTTAACCACCTAACTATAATCATCTTTGCATCTGTTGTTACTATACAAAACAAATTTGAGTGCAGCACTCAAACTTGTATGATTCCATCCAAATAAAGTAATCCCTATATTATCCTGAGTACTCAATCTGTTTATCGTGTGAATTTTACACAGTGCACACCTTATCACTGAGATATGACTGCTATTACATGTGAATATGCTCCAAATACCAAGACAACAAAGGTATTGGCAGATCCTGTCTGCAAATGCTTTTACTTTGATCAGGGTCGAATGTGGTCTGCACATTATTTTAAAAATCTTTATCTGGAGGAATCAGCTAGCCATCAAAGTGCCATGGAATAATTTTAAGATCATAAAACAAGTCACTTTGTCAAGAAAAAATCCTGGTTCTTCTCTTCTCTAGATTGGGAAAGAGATAAGGTATGGAATTATTTGAATCTGATGTGGCTTTTTCCAGCTTGCAGGGTCCTCCAAGGTGTACCAATTTATTTTAACCATTCTTAGGTTCGATGACAGGGTCTTCCAGTTTTTCCCCGTGCACCTTCTTGTGCTGATCTCTCTGGAGTTCATTTTGGAATAGATCACCAAAAAGTTGAATACTTGCTTGAGCAGTGATGGTTGGGGCAGATGCTGCATAATCACAGTTCCCCAGGGAATTTTCATCAATTTTAAATACCACTTTGACTTTAGGGTAGGCCTTTCTTTCTCCATGGGCGTGAAGGGGCCCCTGAGGGACCCTCGGATGTGGAAACAAGGCACAGTCACCACACACGAATAGATACCCCAGACACGAGGTTCTGTTCCCAAAATCTAGGGTTTATTGCAATACAAAATAGTCCCAGTTGGCCAAGTGGTCCCACGCCCTGCGACGTGTGTCTAACAGACCTCGGGGGGGCGCAAGAGAGTGCGAGACGTACATCAGTTAAATATATACAAACGGAGCATTTTACAATCAGTAATGACACATTTGATGCCGCCCCCAATTCATTTCCCTTTGAATTAGAGGAGATGATTGACCAGTGTGACAAATATGACACCTTAGACCACCATATTTAGTAACAGTTTGCAATCTCCAGTTTTACAGACACCATTCTTTGTTTGCGAGAACACAGCGTTTCTGTTTTTCATGGGCAAGCTGCGCGTAGGAGACTGGCACATACCAGGCCTCACTATCTCTAAGTTTTGATTCTCGCTCTAGAAGTCAGCCCGCTCTCCGCGGGCCTCACTGGGCTCAGAAAGGGGGGCCGTAAAGAAGATCATAATTCAACTCTTTAAATGCTAGTTTCGTACATTGCTATTCTTTCAGGAGACTCGCTGGCATTCGTATAATGATTAAATGCCTTGCTCCCTGTCTTCAAGGATACGTGAGGGAGGGAATTGGGCATTCCTGTCTGGCTCTCCAGTGTAATGTTTCAACATGTTTCTTAGCCTTGGACCATTGAAGCGAAATAATATCTACAGCAAAGCAGTTTTACATGAGGCAAAGTGGCAACGTTAGAGAGAGAGCAGAGAGAGAAAACAAAATGGCGATTCTGGTCATCTTAAAATGGCTTCACTCTAGTTAAACTAATAGCTACGTAATAACTAATGACTAATGAATATATATTCTTACACTGTAAATGAGGCGGTTGGTCTTCGGCCAACCAATTATCATTCATTTCCGGACCCTCAAGGGGTGCTTAGTTTTTTCTAGACTGACAAACCCTCCTCTTGGCCGTAAGCCAAACGTCTCATCCATACATTGCATCCTCCTCCGACCAAGTATTTGGATTATTTTCAGAATCTGATTCAAATTCGGACTCATGTACACTTGTTGTCTCCTCGTTACTATTATCAATATCAATTGCCATGAATTCTTTAATGGTTTCAGATTTGTTACTATGGCGAGTGCTTGGTTTAGTAATGTTTTTTCGTTTCATCATTTGTACACACTCTTCGCTAATTTCAGTACATATTATGGGGAGACAATGTATGCAACAACATGTCACGAATATTCCTAGGATTGCTACTAGGATTGCAAATAGTTTCCATCCCCAGGATCGCAACACTTCCCAGAACCAGGAGCTTATGTTTAATTGCCAACCGCCTTCAGGGGGGTGAAGATCGGAACTTAACACATGCAATTTTCTTATCGCCTCAAAAATCGTGGGGGAGGAGTCACTTACCAATACGCAGCATGCTGATCCCACGATTTTGCAAACACCGCCGCGATCAACTAAGATTATATCAAGGGCCATTCTATTTTGTAGTGACATTAATCTAATTCCTTTTTCTCCAAGAGTCATATTATATAATATATCAGTGGTTCCATTTATTGTTTCTTCTAATATCCTAGACAGTCGTCTTATGTTATAAGAGATTATCGCCTGGCCCCAAAATGGTATGAATGATTTTGCTATGTCCTCTACAATCAACCCGTCTTCAATATTACGGCAAGGTCGTGACCTAGTCAATTTGGTTATGTCTGTTGTTTTTAAAAGAAACACCCCAGGGAACAGAAATCCCAAATAACACGTACCTCCCCATTTCCTAGGTAACCAAGGATATGCTTTTTCTCCACATATGAAATACACAGGATCTCCCACATATATTGGTTGCACTTCTTTATCAAGAAATGCTATATTCCTGCATCTAGTAAATGTTCCTACCTGGAAAGAACCCTTTTTCTTTAGACAGAATGAGGGTTATAATTCACTGTATATGAAGGGGGTTCCGCATCCTTATTCCCATGTGGGTTCATGTGGAACGTGATCACAGAAGTTTTATAAGGTACAGACAATCTATCCGGTGGCATTATTGCTGGTGTAATTAATCTTCTTTTTTGGAACACGGAGCAACCCACCGGTTTCATAATCACTTCCTCGAATTCATTCATATTTGTTTTATCTAATTGACCAGTTTCACTTTCGTTCCATTTCCCATAATATAGGGCACTCAGAGAAGCATAACATGCAGAAGTTAAGGGCGGGGGCTGTACATACCATCCTATTCCCTGACCACCATTCTGCGGCAGGTGGGCACAAACCCAACAATTATTTTTTCTTAGGATTGAGTGTGTCATATTCATTATTAACAGCAATGTGTTGTTCCCATATCCTTCCCTATGTTTCTCTTCCATTGGGGACAAGTTATAGGAAATCACATGGACTGGGCTTTCCGTTGTGGAAATGTTCATCATGGGCAAAAGTACTTCAAGAGGGTGCATTTCCTCTAGGTACCATAACACTGTTATGGTCAACACTGGGGCTAATATACTCATTATGCACATTACTATGGTTAGACCCAACATACAATTCTTTGTCCTTTTTTCACCTTACTATGTACTACGTTTAACTCGCTATCAGCATTGGTGCAAGAGGAGGCATTTGCTGGTTCCGACATTCTTCTCTCGTCCTTCTTCTTCCGCTGTACTCGTCGTGAATATTGTTTGCTCTTGTGCTTCTCTGGATGTTGAACTAGTTCAATCAATGTCTACAATCTTTTTATGCCAGTTTTCTGTCTGCCTGGATTGCCCATTCATCTGGCAAGGCCTTCGTGTATTTTGCACATCGCTCTCCAATTTCAGAGCAGCTTCCTTTGTACCACGTGCGCCCCGCTTGTTCACTCGGGTTCCTGACACATGGATTTAGCACTGAGGAGTTGCGTTTCGTGAGCTGTCTAATTTGCACAACTCTTACGCCACCCTCCTCTAGGCCTCCGGTTCGCACTTCATCCGAAAATAGGAAACAGAGGCAAGAAATTCACCAAGAGATGAAAAATGTGATCACTCCTTCTTTCTGCTCCGCAGGTTTTACCGATTTGCTCCTGGTACCATGTGATCAACAAATAGTGCGGGTGCACTTCCGGTCTCGAGCTTGGAGTCAGCCTGGGGCACAATGGCAGATGATGATGGGTGCCCAGGCGACAATGCAGGCTGTGGCGCAACAGAAGATGGTGGGGGCCACAGAGGTATGCGCTTGATGTCGGCCAGCAGAGATGCAGAATCTGCTGGACAACGTTGAGGCACTCTTTGCTCTTCCGTTTTTATGGCAATCTCATCAGGCTTTGTTTCAGGATCAGGCAGTTTCTGTGGCAAGGGACTGGCAATGGCACTTTTCGTTTCTGGAACCGCTGCTATCTCTTTCTGGTCTTTGTCCCGATCAGTTGACGTGTGGAATGGCGATGGGACTTTCTTGGCGTGCGTGGCATGAATCCACGCCTTGCGTCCATCCACGCGTAATGCTGTCTGCGTGGTTAAAAGTACCTGGTAGGGCCCACGCCACCTGGGTGCCAGCAATGTTTTCCGCTCATAGTTTCTGATGAGCACCCAGGTTCCTGGCTCCAATGCATGTCCTGGGCCAGTATACCGCACCGGTAATGCCTCTTGCATCTTCTGATGAATCAAACTCAGTTTTTTTTACTAACAAATTACAATAAATGCTAAGTACAGGGTATTCTACCTCACAAATTTTCTTAGGCTGAGGTGCGCACCACACATTCGCCGGTCTCCCCATTATAATCTCATAGGGGGAGAGCCCAGTTCTGGCCTGCACTGACGTTCGCATGCACAGTAACGCTATTGGTAATGCATCTACCCAGCTTAATTTGCTACCTGCACAGAACTTACTGATTTTGGATTTCAAAATTCCATTATGGCGTTCTATAAGACCGGCCGAACTCAGATGTCTCCAACAATGGAATCGCTTATCGATCTGCAATCCTGCAAAAATCTGCATTATCACTGCACCTACAAAGTGCGGACCATTGTCTGACCATATGACACGGGGCAGACCAAAGCGAGAGAAATACTCTTCTAGCATTACCTTCGGCGTACTCATGGCTGTGCAATCTTTCAAGAGATATGCCTCTACCCATTTGCTGAA
This sequence comes from Ambystoma mexicanum, assembly GCF_040938575.1. Classification (NCBI taxonomy): domain Eukaryota; kingdom Metazoa; phylum Chordata; class Amphibia; order Caudata; family Ambystomatidae; genus Ambystoma; species Ambystoma mexicanum. The sequence goes on from NC_090935.1 coordinate 1,464,753,354, forward strand.
TGCACATATGATCACCAGAACGTATTTCAGATTTTGGCATCTCTCCATCTCTATGAAGTCAAAGTGAATCACTTTGAATGGCAGAGAGGGAGGTCCAAAACTTCCTGTTGGAGTCACTGTTCCTTTTCCCACATTATGCTGTAGGCACGTGATGCAGTTCTGCAACAGCCTCTCAGCATTCTTTTTTATGCATGGATTTTCCCAGACTGTGGCTAAATGTTGGACTATTTTCTTCGCACAGATGTGTGAGGGACTATGAGCCATTGTAACCATTGCGTTTACATACGCATTTGGCAACATCCAATTCCCATTTTTTTTGTCCACCCAGCAACCCTCAGAATCCAGTTCTGCAGAGCCCTTGGCCCACCCCTGTATTTCATCGGCGGTAGCTTCCGCCTGCATTTCTTTAACAGTCACAATTCCATTTTCTATCATGCAGAGCACTTCCTCCGATTGTACTGTCAACATTTTTGTACTCAAATCAGTAGCAGTCTGTTTCGCAATCTTGTCTGCAAATGCGTTTCCTTCTCCCACTTTACATGTTACTTTTTTATGCGCCTCGCATTTCACTATTGCCAGGTGTTTTGGACACGTAAGTGCAGAGAGTAATCGCACAATCAGAGGGCCATGTTGAATTCTAGCCCCATGGGATGTCAAGAAACCTCTCACGGCCCACAATCGGCCAAAATTATGAACTACGCCAAAGGCGTACTGGCTATCAGTATAGATATTTACACTCAAGTTCTCCAAAATTTCACTAGCTCTTGTTAAAGCAATTATCTCTGCTGCTTGGGTGGAGTTATAAGGAATTCTTTTACTCTCCACAACACTTTTTAATGTCGTAACAGCATATGCAGCAGTTGATGTGCCGTCAGGTAGTTTAAAACAGGAGCCGTCACAAAACAGTTCCCCATCTGGTTCTTTTAGTGGTGTGTCACTCAAATCAATTCTCCCTTTTGTTTCTTCCTCAGTAACCATTAGGCAATCATGGGGAAGCAATTCAGTCCCACCACTATTTTCCCCGGGCATTGGCATTAATTCTGCTGGATTCAAAGCGCTACACCTCATAATTTGGATGTTGGGCGTGAACAATACAATTTCATATCTAGTCAATCTAGCAGAGGTGAGGTGTTGCGTCTGTGTTCTATTGAGTAGAACATCTATGGCATGTGGCACCATCAAAATTAAGGTGTGCCCCAAAACCATCCCTTCTGTTTGTTTCACTGACGCAGCAGCCGCTGCAACAGCTCGCAAACATTGTGGTAATGCGCGCGCTACAGGGTCCAGCGCAGAAGAAAAATAGCCGCACAGCCTAATTCTTCCACCTTGTTCCTGTGTTAAGACAGACAACGTGCATCCTTCATTCTCATGCACAAATAGCCTAAAAAACTTTTCATAATTCGGTGTGCCCAAAACTGGAGCAGAACTCAAAATGTTTTTTAGCGAATCAAATGCTTTTTGACATTCTTCATTCCACTGCAAAGGCATCACAGCATCCTTCTTTGTTAATTCCACCATTGGTTTCATAATTAAAGCAAAGTTCATAACCCATTGACGACAATAAGAAGCCATCCCTATTATCGCTCTCACACCTTTCTGTGTTGTTGAAATAGGCATACCAGAAATAGTCTTTATTCTCTCTGGTGTTAATCTTCTTCCTTCCTTTGAGAGATGGTAACCCAAATAAGCTATTTCTTTCTGACAGTACTGGCATTTCTTTAGGCTTGCTTTATGGCCATGCGTAACTAGATGAGTCAATAATAGAACAGTACCTTCTTTACATATCTCCTCCGTATCAGCAGCGATTAGTAAATCGTCAATGTATTGTAACAATACACAGTCTGCTGGTAATTCTAACATGTCCAACTGCTCTTTCAACGCTCTACTGTATATGCTCGGACTTTCAGTATAACCTTGTGGAATGCGTGTGAATGTGAATGATCGTCCTCCTAAAGTGAAGGCAAATAAATACCTGCTTTCTTTGTGTACTGGAATGCCAAAGAAAGCGTTCTTCAATTCAATTACACTAAAGTATTCTGCCGAAGCATGGATCATTGTCAAGATCGTAGTGATGTCTCGCACTAACGGGAATTGGGGATCTACCACTTTGTTCAGTGCACGGAGATCAATTATGAAACAGTACGGTACCTCGTTACCCCCTTTCTTGTACACAGGAAGAATGGGGCTGTTACATACACTACCTATAATCTCTTCAATCACTCCCAATTTCACCAAATCAGAAACAATACTTTTCAGTCCTTTTTCTCCTTCTGCTGAAATGTTATACTGCGGAATATGCGGTAGCGTTATTCCTTCTTTCAATGTAATTTTTACTGGCTCTATTTTCAAACATCCCACATCATTGTCATTCACGGCCCAAATGCAAGTTGGCACTGTACTCAATTCCCCTGTTAAGGGTTCCACCATAAATTCAGAAGTCGGCATAGTCTGGGGAGAAATAGTCAAAAATACCCCATCTGGTGTACAATGGATAACTGCACTTAGTTTTTTCAATAGATTCAATACTAAAAGATTCTCCCCACAATGCTCTGTTAAAAGAAATGGACAATGTTCAGTAAAAGGCCCTATTGTCACTGCCACTGATTTGGACTCGGGGTTTATTACTGGGGTACCTGCGAACCCTACTGAGATATTTTGTCACCCTGACAGAGGTATGTCTGGAAACAAGTGATGATCTATCGAGCACTTTTGTGCCCCCGTATCTACGAGGAATCTATGCTCATCATTCCCAATTTTCATCTCTACGTAGGGTCCTTTCTGGTTCACGGGAATTGACACTGGTTCTGACCCATCCTGGGCTGTCCTATTGGGGTAACAACACGTCATCCGATGTGTAGTCACCACTGTTATTATAGTATGCACCTGTCTGGTTATCAAAAATGTTCCCCCCTCTCCCTCTATTTCCCATTTGTGCATCTTGCTGATTTTGACTCTGAATAGTTTGATTCGGAGCCTGGCCTTGATTCTGTGCACCATTCCCTTGATTATTCCGATGCTACTGTATTTGATTTCTGTTGTGACCATTTGTTCCCATGTGCCCTCTGTGAGGCTTTCTCTGACTATATCCGCCTCTATTTTGCAAATGCGGACATTGTGCCCGCCAGTGTCCTTCCTCACTGCAGTATGCACATTGATTTAATCCCAAAGGCCCTCCATGCATATTCGAATTTCCCCTACTCTGTGCATTTCCCCTTTCCCTGTGGTGTCCTGCTATCTGCTGGAGTAACACCCCTACTATCGTCTGCAGAGCTTCTATTCTTACTTGCAAAGGATACTCATTACATATCTCATTTATCTCCCTTACCGAAGTCCTAGGGCTTGACATCCATCTCATCGTTTCCCGCACACACACCTGCAATCTTTGTCTATCACCTATCTGTCCGGCTGGCGGCAAGGATTTCTGCATATACAGTCTTGACGCTCTCTTCCTGTATTCTCAATATTCCTTCTCCTATTCCCCGGAGTGGCGAGTACTTCAGAATACTCTTCATCCAATTAATTCTTTATTTCAAACAGTCGCTTCACATGCTCTTCTATTTCTTCATCTCTCCCTCTACAACGGGCTAATGCATTTAAATCCAACAATCGTTGCGGTGGTAACTTCCCAATTAACTTTTTCCATTGTCCTGACAAATATTCCCCCATGCACTCCAACAATACCTGTCTTTCGTTATTTCTTCTTAAGTCATATCGGGACGCTAGCGTGGATGCCTCATCATTATCGTCTATATACATTTCCGCCTGTTCTTGCAGCTCACGCTTTCTCTCCTTACTGATCGCGCTGCGAGTTACTCTTGTACATTCATTCTGCTCAATTCCACTCATGGGAGGGGCAGTTTCAGTTAAGATTCTGTTTATTAATTTGTCCGATGAGTGTAGCTCTCTTTGTGGATATATTTTTTCTATGTTTAATTCATCGCGAAGTCTCGCCTTTCTCAAGCTATTGCTCCACTCCTCCTCCTCCTTAGCTTTCTCTGTCTTTGACTTATGCCTGCGCGCATGTTTCTCTCTACTTCTAAATCGGAGCATTGCTTCCCTCCTCCAGTCCCTAAGGATATCAAGTGCTCCAGGGCATGCTCTTTTGCTTATCAACACCTTTTCCAGGTTATCTATACGTTCCATCTCAAAACTCCCATCCCTCAGCCACAGAAGATTTTCCTGTTTTCTGGTTTGCTTATGCCAAGTTTCACAAAACATTATCGCTCCCATACCATACTTTATGAATATATCATAAGCCGGCGTTCCTCCCGGGGGTGCTTCCTGGCCAGTTTCCAAAGATTGTTCACCGCAGCGGAAAAATCCCGCTAAGGTGGACAATACCCAAGGCATGTTTTAACCTTGCCCTTGGCTAATCAAACTTAATCTGGGTGTTTGATTTTGCAAAATCAACTCTCAACCAATATCAGGATTACTTACAAATCGGCGCACGACTCACCTGATTAGTCAATTTGTCTTTTCAAGACACAATTCGTCCGTATACTGACGCAACCAATGACGTTGTGTCTGCGTATCTCGGCTCTGCCTCGTTTCGGGACCCTCGCCTCCTTGTTCACTGGCCAGGGACGTCGATCAGGGATCAGCTGTGTGCAGATCTGCAAAGGAGTCTCTCATCGCTTTCACAGGTGCGCCCCAAACACCTCTTGATCCCGGCTCAATCGCTCCCATCCTCGCCGTTCTTACCGCCTTCCCTATTTTGCAACGTACACGATGGAACAAGTGGGGGAGGGTCCCTATTCGGGCGCCATCTTGAAGGGGCCCCTGAGGGACCCTGGGATGTGGAAACAAGGCACAGTCACCACACACGAATAGATACGCCAGACACGAGGTTCTGTTCCCAAAATCTAGGGTTTATTGCAATACAAAATAGTCCCAGTTGGCCAAGTGGTCCCACGCCCCGTGACGTGCGTCTAACAGACCTCGGGGGATGCCAGAGAGTGCGAGACGTACATCAGTTACATATATACAAACGGAGCATCTTACAATCAGTAATGACACATTTGATGCCGCCCCCAATTAATTTCCCTTTGAATTAGAGGCGATGATTGACCAGTGTGACAAATATGACACCTTAGACCACCATATTTAGTAACAGTTTGCAATCTCCAGTTTTACAGACACCATTCTTTGTTTGCGAGAACACAGCGTTTCTGTTTTTCATGGGCAAGCTGCGCGTAGGAGACTGGCACATACCAGGCCTCACTATCTCTAAGTTTCGATTCTCGCTCTAGAAGTCAGCGCGCTCTCCGGGGCCTCACTGGGCTCAGAAATGGGGGCCGTAAAGAAGATTATAATTCAACTCTTTAAATGCTAGTTTCGTACATTGCTATTCTTTCAGGAGACTCTCTGTCTTCAAGGATACGTGAGGGAGGGAATCGGGCATTCGTGTCTGGCTCTCCAGTGTAATGTTTCAACATGTTTCTTAGCCTTGGACCATTGAAGCGAAATAATATCCCCAGCAAAGCAGTTTTACATGAGGCAAAGTGGCAACGTTAGAGAGAGAGCAGAGAGAGAAAACAAAATGGCGATTCTGGTCATCTTAAAATGGCTTCACTCTAGTTAAACTAATAGCTACGTAATAACTAATGACTAATGAATATATATTCTTACACTGTAAATGAGGCGGTTGGTCTTCGGCCAACCAATTATCATTCATTTCCGGACCCTCAAGGAGTGCTTAGTTTTTTCTAGACTGACAGGCGCATGCAATTCTTTTGTCCATGGGTTTTCACAAGGATGTTGTATTGCTCTCAAGTTTTCTGCTTATGTCTGAAGTTCACAATATTCAGTTCTTCCTGTTTGTCTGTGTTGGAGTTTTTCTCAGCAATGGCTATGTGGCCTTAGGGTGTGACACCAGTAAAGGGATATGCCAGGATCTCCATAGCACCCTCTCTGTCCAAACTCCCTAAGGGACATCGTAGTAGGGCGGTAAGGGATTACCGGCACCGGTCTCCTTACCGGTGCCCGGTATCCCTTACAGCCCTACTCGAAATGAGGGCCATTGTGTCACATACTAGAAACCAGACACCCATAACACGAAGTGTATATTGGTCACACACTCCATTTACCCGGGTCCCACCCCACAGGCGTACCCACAATATACAGTCATTGGGAAGGCTCCAGCCAGTCTGGCCTGGACTTCCCTACAATACCATATATGCAACTTCCACCCAACAGCCAGTCAGGGGAAGGGACAGAGTCAGGACTTCCCAGGACTTTGGGAAAACAAGGTAACAGGCAATAGAAAGCAAGAGGCCACAGGTGCATCTTGTCTCCTATCAGGAATCAACTGATTCCAATTGCAGGGCCTGGATATCCCAAAACGGAGGATACTCAGAGCACCTGTCAAATTCAGCATGGAGCTGCCACCAGCCCATACCCTGCTCTGTGGACCACACACAGGTGCCGAAAAACATACACTAGGGGTACAGGGTTATATCCCCACCCATTCGTGCCTTAAGGGTATCCCAATGGTCTGTTCACCAAACCAAAAAGAGGAAGAGCTGAACTGCCAGGAGTTCAGCATGGAACACAGAACACACATGATAAAAGGAGTACAGGACAAGGACATGGAAGCCCTGTCCCTCCAATGCATTTCCAGCATCACAGTCGCCACCCGCAGACTGAAGTTAGGGTGGCCTAATCTCCCACGAGATTGACACCCTCATCAAGACGGTCAACATACCTTCTGGAAAGGCCATCTGCATTATCATGACTCTTCCCTGGTCTATGCTCAATGGTGATGTCTAACCTTTGCAGGCTAAAAGACCACCTGAGCAGTTTCGGGTATTCATCCTTCATCTGCATAAGCCAAAACAAGGGCTTATGGTCTGTTTGGATCTTGAAGGTATACCCTGCAGGGTAGGGCCTAAAACGTCTAAGGCTCCAAACTATGCTAAAGCATTCATTTTCAACAGTAGCCCACCTAATTTCTCTACCCTTGAGTTGTCTACTTATGAATATGATAGGATGTTCTCTCCCTTTGTCATCTAACTGGGACAAGACAGCTCCAATTCTGGTGTTGCAGGCATCAGTCTGAACGATAAAGGGTTTGCTGTAGTCAGGCGCACACAACACACGTGCCCTACACAGACTTTCCTTAAAGCCAATAAAGGCCATCTGACAGTCACCTGTCCAATTAACCTTACCCGGTTGGTTGGGCAAAGTCAGAGCTGTCAGAGGGGCAGCTATGGTTCCATATTCTGCCATAAAGTTACAGTGATACCCAGAGAGGCCCAAAAAAGCTCTCACCTGTGATTGAGTAGTGGGAGTCTCCCAATCATGTACATCCTCTACTTTACTGGGGAGAGGTTGATTCAACCCCCTCCTACTTCATGACCAAGATACGTGACTTTCGTCTGAGCTATCTGACACTTGGTGGCCTTGTTAGTGATGGTAGCCCTTTTCAAGGCCTGCAACACCTTATCCAAATGAGTCAAATGCTCCTCCCAGGTCGAACTTGCCACACAAAAGGCCTCCAGCCTACTGAGTGCATGGTTGACTAATCTTTGGAAGGTGGCAGGTGCTTTCTTCAACCTAAAAGGCATTACTCTAAACTGGTAGAGCCCCTCAGGTGTTGAGAACGAAGTCTTTGCCTTAGCATGGTCAGTCAGAGCTATTTGCCAATATCCTGAGGTAAGGTCAAAGGTGCTCACAAATTTGGCAGCACCTATGGTGTCCACAAGCTCATCAGCCCTGGGCAATGGGTACGCGTCAGTTTTGGTGACAGCATTCACCCCTCTGTAGTCCACACAGAACCGCCAATCTTTGGTACCTGCCTGGGAACTTGCCTTGGGGACAAGGCCCACGGGACCGGACCAGGGACTGGTTGAGGGTTCAATAACACCCAGATCCAACATCTTTTGCGACCTCAGCCTGGATGTGGCTCTTAACCGTGTCCGACATTCGGTAGCAACTGCTTTTGACAGGCACACTGTCACCAGTGTCAATTTCGTCCCTGTACCACGGGGGGAGACCGGGTGTCAGTGAGAACAGAGGGGCATACTGCCGGAGCAAAGCCATGCAGGCCCTCTGCTGCTCTGGTGTCAGATCTGGAGAAAGATGCACTCCCTCCACTGAGCCATCCTGAGGGTTGCTATGCAGCAAATCAGGAAGGGGCTCACTCTCATCCTATTCTTGCTCTAAAACTAGCAAGAGGCATGAGACTGCTGCTCGCCTATGGAAAGGCATGAGCCTTGAACTGGATAAACCAGCCCCTTTGATGAGCAGCAATTACCCTCGAGATGGATGGGGATGCAGATCTTACTCGTACACCAAATAATAGAGCCGACTCAGGAAGTTGTCAAAAGGAAGACTGTTTTAATGTCAATTATCTAAACCAGGGAGCATAACGAACATCACGCAAATGCTCCATCTTCAAACTCAAGCATTTAAGAAAAAACTGTGCTTTTATAAGCAAAATGTGTCATTAATGACGTTTAACCTATGTGTTACCAACGTCATCCTACATGTCAAACTACAAAAAACAAACGGAGGGAGTGATTGGCTCTAAGTGAATATCTAAGTATATGATCCATACTAGTCTAAAAAAGTATAACTATCTGATTAGTTACTTAAAGTCAGGTGGGCAACTAAGCCCTCCACTAAAAATGACCACTATGAACGTCACTAAACAAACGTCGTCCCATTGGTTTACACACAATAGGATCCCTGAATACGCAGGTCCTCTACATTTAGTTGGCACTCTATCCATCTTCAGTACTTTTCCACCTACGTTACCAGCTTCTTGGGGCTCATCCAAGCTCGCCTTTCTGAGATCTGCATCTGTAATTCAATGTCTGCTTTTTTAACTGTGACACACTGAATTGAGGCCCTTTTGCTAATGTCCAACCTGCTTTAATAAGTTTAGTGGAAACATCCATAATTCTCTCATTCCTATGTATGTATATGTTGGCGCTTGCCGCAATCTATTTTACTATAAGCTTAGAGCTAGCTTCACAATTACTTTGCTGCTTTTGTTTCTTCTGCATCTGCACACATGTAAAATGATTTAATATCTTCATCTGTTTCTGTGCCATAAGTTTCTTCACCTTGAGCCCAAGATGTCACTTATCCTTATTGCTTTCTTTATGCCTTAAAGAATATCCGCATTCTCTGATCACTGCATCTTTTTGTTGTACTTCATCTTCAGCTCCATAGAACATATACTTGGCAATGGCTAATACTACCATTTATCTTTGCCATTTATTGGTTCTGCTTCTTCAGGAATATCATTCAGATGGCCATCCTATTTCTTTGTATGCAGATAAGATTTTCTCAATGGGTACCTCGGCTCCCAGATCCTCTTAGGCACTGGCCCTTTTATTGGCACTGGACTGAGTCTATGTTCTGCTCTTTGTCGATTCAGCTGTTCTGTATATGTCTCATACTCTGGTTTCCAGCATACAGGTAAAAGGGGCAGGTTGATTGAGGTGGGGGTACTTGGCTCCTTCTCTACACTCCCCCGTCTGGGCGATTCATCGACCACTCCCACATCATCCTTCACATCCAGGCAGCTTGGCCTGAAGAACAACTTCTTTGGGACCCATATCTTTATGACTCCCTTTAGGCATCCTGCTGTCTTCAAATGCTCATCTTTATTCCATGTTATAAGTTGGCACCGTCCATTTGGACTGCAGTAGATCCATCTTCCCACATATTTCTTAGGATTCTTCGGATACAGGAACTTTGTCCCCTCAGGTGCATATATACTGGCTTTCACAAAATCTCTGATCTCTTCATCTTTCAGGTATTTGGGCTTGTATCCTGATTCGACATCGATCATGATCTTCATTCCTATGGTTTTCTTTGCTCTCTTCTTGTATTGTGAGATTATCTTAATCACACAAAATCCAAGCAATATCATCACTATCAGGGCTCCAAGGAACTTGAAAATGTCTGCCATCAATTGTGGGACCCAAGAGAAGAGTGATCCAAACCAGCAGTCATCAGCAATATCTTCTACTTCCTATATTATCTGGCCATGGAGTTTTGTCAGCATGTCTATGGCCTCTGTCAATGTTCCATTCTCGTCATCATGAGAAGGCGTACATGTGCAACATGATTCTCTGAGTGTTGCACAAACACCTCCATCCATTGCTGTGATCATGTCTAGGACATATCTGTTCTGAAGAGTCATCAATCGTATGGCTTTCATCTTTTCTATGATTGCATTGAATCCTTTTATTGTAGTGTTAATTGTCTGCAGCAATTCCCACCTGGTGATTTGTAGCCACTTGGTGTTTGCTCCAACCTGAACATCCGGCATGAAGATCAACGTGAACACAGATGAGGTCTGACTAAACAGTCTGTGCTCATATGGTATGGCATCGGAAGCTTCTATTGAATTAGATGAGAAATAGTTTTCTCTCTTCATTCTCTTTATCAGCTCCACAGATCTCTACTTCCTCAGGTGAGCATCTGCTTTTGGGAAATTGTCAATGTATAAATGACCCTTTAGAATCACTAAAGCTGGAACATGGACATTCACCAGTGTGAATATTCCTCCCCAATCTGCAGGCAATATGATATAGGCTCTAGCTGCACAAGCCCAATAATGATCCATGATCACTGCTGTACCATGTACCATTCCTGGAACATGAAAGATTCAGCCACAATTCCAGTGACCTGCGACCTTGTTTGGATTCATTATTTGAAATTCAAGGAACTGTCACAACGCGACCCTGGACACTGTGGAAAAGATGGAGGCTAGTTTAGGCTCCTTGCGGTCCTTACCGTTCTAGTCTTTTTTGGTCCTTTTCCTTTAAAAGGCAGCCACGCCCACAACGCTGTGCGTTGCAACTCTCATTGTCAGCCTTTCGCTAACTTCGCCCGCAGTGCCGCTCCTTGAGCTTGGTCCTTTGACACTTCCTTTCTAGTACTCAGCCCGCTTAGGCTTTCCCTGTTTCTAGGCTCTTTCCTTCTGTACGGGTTCCCGTACATAAGGCTGTCCTTTGCTCCTGCTCGCCCTCTCCCTTCCTTGCCCGATCCCGCTTCTGTTCGCTCTCTCATTCTCCTCTCTCTCTCTCTCGCTCTCCGGTGTTGTCTCTCTCTCTCTCTCTCTCTGGCGCTGGTTCGCCCGCCTTTGCTCCCGCACGCTCTCTCCCTTCCTTGCCCGATCCTGCTTCTGTTCGCTCTCTCATTCTCCTCTCTCTCTCTCTCGCTCTCCGGTGTTGTCTCTCTCTCTCTCTCTCTCTCTCTGGCGCTCGTTCGCCCGCCTTTGCTCCCGCACGCTCTCTCCCTTCCTTGCCCGATCCCGCTTCTGTTCGCTCTCTCATTCTCCACTCTCTCACTCTTACCTGCAGTATAGACTTACCTTCCTTGCTGACAGCTCTTGTGCTGCCTCCGCTTTGCCCTCCTTGGATCGCAGTGGACTCTCGCCCTAACCTTCTCGACACCAGTCTACCTCGTCTGGAAATACTTGGATTCAAGTACGGTTACCGTATACAAGTCACCAGCCTCTTCCACTTCTGACACACTCCCTGCCAGCAAGGGCTCGCCATCTACAGGGTTTTTTCTGCCGTCACTGGCTTTTTCCCTGGTATTACGGGACTGGCTCCCCTGGGTCCACCCGACAGCTTGTTCCTACCACTGTCAGGGTGGCCTCAAGCAGAGCTCGTCCCTATCTCTACGAGCGCAAGAAGGAAAAGAAGGAAAGGAAGAGCACTAAGGCGGACGAAGAACCGCAGGAGATCAAGAAGGAAGGGAGAAGAAGACCAAAGACATCAACCCAGGAGGATTCCTCTAAGGAGTCAGGTGAGGAGCATTCGAGGGTGGTAGCTTCCGATTCTGACAGTTTGCAACGCCAACAAGTCAACATGGCCTCCCTAGAACAGATCCAGGAGATGGTAGCTGCAATCCAAGGCCTTCAGACTGAAGTACAGAATCTCCGAACCGAAAATGTCAGTCTACGGCAACAGATCGCAGTACGAGATGATACTCGGGGCGACTTGCCTCCACAGTCATTCTCTTTTGGAAAATATGATGGCAATCCGAAGCATTTGAAGGAATTCCTGGATGCTTGCATGGTCTATTTCACTTTTAGACCAAAGGCCTACGAACTAGACAGGTCCAAGGTTGGTTTCCTCGTTGCTAATCTCGTCGGAAACGCCTTGGCTTGGGCCACCCCGTTGATATCCCAATCCGATCCAGCAGTCAACGATTATTCTCTGTTTACCCAGCAGATGAGAGTCAGATTCGACAGACCTGAGGTTCTGTTTTCCTCTTATGAAGCCCTCTTGGACATTCGTCAAGGGAATCAAGATGTTCAAACTTTTGCTTCTGCTTTCATCAGACTGGCAAAGGATGCAGGATGGCCTGATTCGGCTCAACAAACCCTCTTTCGCCGGGGACTCCATGACGATCTCAAAGACGAACTAGCCAGAGTGGCTCGTCCATCCTCCTTCCAAGAACTAGTGACCCTGACTCTTCAGCTGGAATACCGACTTCAAGAGCGAAGACAAGAAAGGAGGAGGTTCCGAAACCTTCCTTCTGCCAGCACTACTCCGGTTCCTCTTCCAAATCGGAACCAGACTGAAGAACCAATGCAGATCGAAACTACTAGAGGCCCCTTGACTCCAGAGGAGAGAAAGAGACGTAGAGATCTGGGTCTCTGCATGTACTGTGGATCTTCTAAGCATTTGCTCCGGAATTGCCCCGAAGTACCTCCAAGACGTTCGGGAAACGCTTCTCCTCGGTCTTGAGCAGGGATAAGAACCGGGCAGAGACGACCAATCCCTGCAACATTACTTGTCAGAAGGCTATCGAAGATGACAATAGATTGCTGGTATTCACCATTCATCTCACTTTCGAGCCCAATCCCACCGTAGAGGTCTTGGCTATGTTGGACTGCGGTGCTGCGGGTAATTTCATCGATGTCCAATGGGCTCAAGATCAGGGGGTGCCTTTTTTGCAGAAGAGCAGTTCCTTACCCGTAGAAGGAGTGGATGGAACTCCACTCTCCTCCGGGCCTATTGTACAAGAAACCATACCCGCTACTATGCTTCTTTTTCAACACCAAGAACAGATTGTTTTCGATGTGATAAGAGCTGCACACTTCCCGGTAATACTGGGTATATCATGGCTACGTAAGCATAATCCTACTATAGATTGGTCAGCCAACACTATCAGCTTTTCATCATTATTCTGCACTTCTTCCTGCCTTCTCCAGACCAATCCGGTTCCTGGTAAGGGAATCCCCACTCCCAAGTCCGCCTCAGTGGTGCAGATGGTGCCGCCCTGCTACAAACGATACGCTGAACTTTTTGAAGACGAATTACCACGCTCTTTACCTCCTCATCGGCCTGAAGACTGCTCCATTGAATTAAAACCAGGTGCTTCCGTTCCTTTCGGCCGAATGTATCCCATGTCTCTCCCGGAAAGAAGGGCCCTTAAGGAATATCTGGACGCGAACCTTCAGAACGGTCTCATCAGAGAGTCACGCTCCCCTGCCGGAGCATCTATGTTCTTCATACCCAAGAAAGGAACCTCCGAATTGAGACCGTGTATTGATTACCGTGGTTTGAACTGTTTGACAATAAGAGACAGATATCCCATGCCTCTTATAAAGGAAGTGCTGGAAGCTGTTGAGGGGGCAAACATTTTTACCAAAATCGACCTTCGAGGTGCCTACCATCTGTTGAGAATCAAGGAGGGAGATGAGTGGAAAACCGCCTTCAGAACTCCTCTGGGACACTTCGAATATCGAGTGATGCCCTTCGGACTGGTAAACGCTCCGGCGGTTTTCCAACGGTTTGTGGACAAGATTTTCTCAGACCTGCTTTATTCTTTTGTAGTAGTCTATCTTGACAACATTCTTGTCTTCTCTTCCTCTCCGGCCGAACATCACAGACACGTGGAGCAGGTGTTAAGAAGACTACAAGAGAATCATCTATTGTTAAAGCCAGAAAAGTGCATCTTCGAATCCTCGTCTGTTCCCTACCTAGGCTTTATTCTCTCCAAAGAAGGAGTTCAGATGGATCCCGAGAAGGTGAAAGCGGTACTTCTTTGGCCCACTCCCAGCAGCCCTAAGGATGTACAGAGGTTCTTGGGTCTCTAGAATTTCTACAGACGCTTTAGCCCAAATTTCTCGGAGATCGTGCTACCTATTACTAATTTACTAAAGAAGGGTCAAGAATTTGTATGGGATTCGAAGGCAGAACAAGCCTTTCAAGTACTTAAAGAAGCCTTCACCACTGCGGCCATCCTCGTTCAACCCAATCAGTCCCTTCCCTTTGTGGTCGAAACGGACGCCTCTGGAGGTGCCATAGGGGCAGCCTTATTACAGTCCGGTAAGGATGGTATCGAACACCGGTGGCGTACTACTCCCGGACTCTCACCCCGAGTGAAAGAAACTACTCGGTGTTGGAACGGGAATTGTTGGCCATCCGCCAGGCTTGTGTTGAGTGGAGGCACCTGTTACAGGGGGCTGCCCATCCGTTTCTGGTGAGAACGGATCATCGGAACCTTAAGGTACTCCAACATATGGAGTGTCGCAATTCCAGACATGCCCGGTGGGCCTATTTCTTCTCCCAGTTTGACTTTGACATCACGTAACTTCCAGGGAAGGAGAACGTGTTGGCTGATGCCTTATCCCGGAGCCTAGGAGAGGAATGCCCAGTAGACGGAATCAAGTCTGAGGAGATTCTGTCGGGAAAGAAGATATTAGGAGCGGTCAATTCATTTTTACAAGAGGTTGAACGTACAACTGGTTCTACCCCGATACCCAACGACCATCTGTCTTCATTGGAGAAGAGAGGAACAGTGTACTTTTACAAGGACACCCTGTTCCTTCCGTCTAAAGAGCTTCAAATTCAAGCATTGTCTTGGTGTCACGATCTACCTTCTGCTGGCCACAAGGGGCAAGGAGCCACGACCAATTTGGTATCAAGGTATTTCTGGTGGCCCACTTTGGCCAAGGATGTAAAGGCTTATGTAGCTGCCTGTCCTATTTGCGCCTCCAGTAAGCCCTCTACGCATCGCCCTTTGGGTCTCCTTCAACAAGGACAGTTGCCAACACGTCCTTGGGAACACATTTCTACTGATTTTATCGTGGATCTTCCTCTCTCTAGGGGCTCTACCGCCATCATGGTTACCGTAGATTCCCTAAGTAAGATGGCACACTTTTCTCCTCTACCTGGCCTACCATCGGCTCCGGAATTGGCAGAGGTTTTTCTGAGAGATGTAGTTAGGCTTCACGGTCTACCCCAAACTATTATTTCCGACAGAGGCTCTCAATTCACTTCTCGTTTCTGGTCTACACTGTGCAAGACTCTGGGGATCAGTAGAGCTCTCTCTTCTGGATATCACCCCCAGAGTAACGGACAAACTGAGCGTCTGAACTCCACTTTAGAGCAGTACCTTTGTTGTTTCTGTTGTCAAGAACAGGAGAGTTGGAGGTCTTTTCTCTCCACAGCGGAATTCGCCTACAATAACACAGTACACTCTTCCTTAGGAACCAGTCCATTCTTTTTCTCGTATGGCTTTCATCCCATGCATATCCCCTTGGTCGGAATACCATCGACTGCTGTCCCAGCGGTTGACCAAAGGCTTAGTGAACTAAGACGTATACAAGGGGAGGCTAAGAAGAACTTGGAGACTAGCAGGGAGCTCCAAAAGAAGTACGCAGACAGGAAGAGATCTCAGAACCCCAAATGGACGGTCGGCACCAAAGTGTGGTTGTCCACTAAATTCTTGCCACGCTGGTTACACCCAGGGAAGTTTTCTGCCAGATTCATTGGGCCTTTCCCCATTTCCTCACAGATCAATCCGGTGGCCTTTCGCCTGAAACTTCCTCACAGTATGAAGCGCATCCATCCAGTGTTCCACACGTCCCTTCTCAAGGCCTATCTATCGGACCCACATGGTCGGACAGTGCCACGCTCATCAATTCCAGATAACCCAGAACCTGAGGAATACGAGGTGGAGAGGCTGGTGGATTCTCGCTACAGACATGGTACTATTCAGTAACTGGTACATTGGAAGGGGTATTCCTCTGCAGAGCGTACCTGGGAACCTAGTAGCCACATCCATGCCCCTCGCTTGTTACGTCTTTTTCACCGCTGTCATCCGGGTAAGCCCGGGGGATCCCGGCTGGGAAGGGGGCATACTGTCACAACGCGACCCTGGACACTGTGGAAAAGATGGAGGCTAGTTTAGGCTCCTTGCGGTCCTTACCGTTCTAGTCTTTTTTGGTCCTTTTCCTTTAAAAGGCAGCCACGCCCACAACACTGTGCGTTGCAACTCGCATTGTCAGCCTTTCGCTAACTTCGCCCGCAGTGCCGCTCCTTGAGCTTGGTCCTTTGATACTTCCTTTCTAGTACTCAGCCCGCTTAGGCTTTCCCTGTTTCTAGGCTCTTTCCTTCTGTACGGGTTCCCGTACATAAGGCTGTCCTTTGCTCCCGCTCGCCCTCTCCCTTCCTTGCACGATCCCGCTTCTGTTCGCTCTCTCATTCTCCTCTCTCTCGCGCTCTCCGGTGTTGTCTCTCTCTCTCTCTCTCTCTCTCTCTCTGGCGCTGGTTCGCCCGCCTTTGCTCCCGCACGCTCTCTCCCTTCCTTGCCCGATCCTGCTTCTGTTCGCTCTCTCATTCTCCTCTCTCTCTCTCTCGCTCTCCGGTGTTGTCTCTCTCTCTCTCTCTCTCTCTCTGGCGCTCGTTCGCCCGCCTTTGCTCCCGCACGCTCTCTCCCTTCCTTGCCCGATCCCGCTTCTGTTCGCGCTCTCATTCTCCACTCTCTCACTCTTACCTGCAGTATAGACTTACCTTCCTTGCTGACAGCTCTTGTGCTGCCTCCGCTTTGCCCTCCTTGGATCGCAGTGGACTCTCGCCCTATCCTTCTCGACACCAGTCTACCTCGTCTGGAAATACTTGGATTCAAGTACGGTTACCGTATACAAGTCACCAGCCTCTTCCACTTCTGACACACTCCCTGCCAGCAAGGGCTCGCCATCTACAGGGTTTTTTCTGCCGTCACTGGCTTTTTCCCTGGTATTACGGGACTGGCTCCCCTGGGTCCACCCGACAGCTTGTTCCTACCACTGTCAGGGTGGCCTCAAGCGGAGCTCGTCCCTATCTCTACGAGCGCAAGAAGGAAAAGAAGGAAAGGAAGAGCACTAAGGCGGACGAAGAACCGCAGGAGATCAAGAAGGAAGGGAGAAGAAGACCAAAGACATCAACCCAGGAGGATTCCTCTAAGGAGTCAGGTGAGGAGCATTCGAGGGTGGTAGCTTCCGATTCTGACAGGAACATACTGTTCCTCACATTTCTATTTCTTGCAATCAATTGTCAAGACTTGCATAGTCTTTTTGAGTTTTGTAGTCGCCAAGAAGACCAGCTGTACCCATCAGCCTGGGCGTAACTGAAGACTGTGTTGAATCTAGATTTGACTTGAATATTGCCACAAGTTTTGAATCTAGCTTTCCCCTGAATATTGTCATGGTCTTGAATCCAGCTGTGTTCTGTATATTGGCACTTTTTTAAATCTAGCTGCACTTTGAATATTTCTTCCTCTGTTGACTCTAGTTGAATTTTAAATATAGCCATTATGTCGATTCTAGTTGCTTTCGGAGTGTATCCACTGTTTTAAATGTAGCTGTGCTTTGAATACTACTGCTGTCATAAATCTGGTGGCATTTTGAGTGTAGCCTTTGTTTCAAATCTAGCTGCCCGCAGAATAATGCCTCTGTGTTCAATCTAGATGCGATTTGAATGTTGCCACAAGTTTTTAATCTAGCTGGCCCCTGAATATTGCCACTGTCTCGAGCCCAGCTGCACTCGGAATACTGCCTCTGTTTTAAATCTAGCTGCGCTTTGAATATTGCAATGATTTAATTCTAGCTATGCTTTGAAAATTGCCATTGTGTCGAATCCAGTTGCATTTTGAGTGTAGGCAGGGTGTTGAATCTAACTGCATTTTAAGTGTAGCCACTGTTCTAAATTTAGGTACGACCCTGAATGGTGACACCATTTTGAATCCAGCTGCGCTCTGAATATTGCAACTGTTTTGAAAATAGTGGTCATCTGAATTTCATCCCTGCCTTCAATCTTGCCACATTCTTTAATCTAGCTGCATTTTGGGTGTAGCCACGGGTCTGATTCCAGTTGCGCTTCAAATACTGCCACTGGCTTGAATATAGCTCTGCTTTTATAATTCAGCCACTGTTTTGAATCTAGTTGTGTGTTTAGAATGTAGCCACTGTTTCATATCTAGCTACATTAACAATCTAGCCACTGTTTGAATCTAGCTGTGTTTTAGAAATGTAACCACTATTTTGAATCTAGCTGCATTGGGAATCTAGCCACTGTTCTGAATCTAGCTGCGCCTTTTGCATCAGCCACTGTTTTAATTCTGGCTATATCTAAAATTCAGCCACTGTTTTGAATCCAGTCATGTTTTAGTATTTAGCCACTGTTTTGAATCTAGCTATGTTTTAGAAATGTAGCCACTGTTCTGAATCTAGCTGCAACTTTGACATGAGCTAATGTTTTAATTCTGGCTGCATCTAGAATCCTGTGACTGTTTTGAAACCTGCTGCGTGTTAGAAATGTAGCCACTGTTTTGAATCCTGCTGTGTTTCAGAAATTGAGCCACTGTTCGAATCAAGCTGCATTGAGAATCTAGCCACTGTTTTGAATTTACCTGCATTTTTTTTAACTTAGCCACTGTTTTGAGGACAGATACGTTTTAGAATTTAAATGGAACGAAACAAGAAACCACCCAGGATGCATGGGTACATATCACACTCCATGTCAATGGAAGATTAGCCGCAGGCACGCCTCTCACCTGCACGAATCTGCACTCATACGCCACATAATGACACAGCGCACAACACCTGTGGCTCTGCCACTAGAATGTAGCAAAGACCCACAGTAAAAATTCGGTCTAGCTGGGCACATAATCAGTCTCCTTGACTCGCATATTCTCCCGACAGCAACCACAGCACCCATCCACAAACCAACATGGGATGTTAGCAAGGACTTAGCCATCCTCAGCTATGTGAGCACTGGCTAAAATACATGCACGCATTGTACATTCCTCTGACCAATTTCTCATACCTCCGACTTTGGTCCTCCGAGGTCATTCACCAACAGCGCTTTGAGGCCTTACCAATGGGAAAGGTGCTATAAAAATGCCATATTACATTACATTGTTGTCAATCCCATTGGTGTACTGTATGCCAACTTTAATCCATTACAAATAACAAGAAAGAGAGAGAGTGATTCCAAGATGGCGGCTGGCACAGGAGGACGTGCGTGAGTGTCTCTCCCTGCCAGACATAACGATTAAGGTGTACAAATAAGCATTTTGGGCGAGCCTATGCCCTAAAATTACCTCAGAAGGTACCAAGGCCCAACGAGAGGGGTCCTGCTGCGGTCCAAGGAGCGGATCCTCAGCACCGTGAAAGGGACCGAAGAATCAGGGCGCATCGGACCGTGAGAGCATGCGCCAGGAGGGAGAAGCAGCGACTGCCCTGTCTCCCAGGCTAGGAGCTGACCTTCGGGGGCGCCACAACCCCAGCGGGCATCCCCGGTGGACCACAGATCTGGCCCGAGTAACTCCGCCAATCTCACGGAGAGGGCCGCGGCCATCACTGGCGGCCCAGTGGAGGCCCCTCTGGTGTGGACGCTGCCCCTCCCCCCTCCATCCATCAGGGGAGGTCGTAGCGCCAACGGTCATCTCCTGCCAGACGGTCGGGTCCTCCCCACTGGGCACCGCGCCGGAGCATAGCTCGAGGTGGCCAGGGGCAGCAACTTCGGAAGGAGCGAGGTGTGAGGGAGCAGCGTCGGACACGCAGCGGCTTCACCGTAAACGGACCATCGAGGGTGGCATATCCCCAGCGGGCGGGGCCTGCAGGAGAGGGGACACTCCGGGGCAGAGGTGCCAATGCGGCCTGGGGTAGCGCAGGAGTTTCAACAGAGGGAAGCCCGACGCGGACACAGCCCCTCCCCCAGGCTGTCACCGGTGAAGATTGGAGCCCTTCTGATGTGCACCGCCATTCAGACGTAATCCTTTGGGCCTCCCAGCAGCACACCAGGTACCAGGGGGTGGAGGAGGGGAGCGGGTGCAGCAGAAATCCCCCTCACAGCAGCTCGACAAGCGGCAGGAGTGGTGGGCGCGATAGACTGGGGATAACCAGCACTCAAACTGAGCAAACCTCGGGGAGGAAGGAGGAGAGAGAGGTGGGGTCTTGGCTACCCAACAGTGAATCGGCCAGATCTAGGGGACAAGGAGCATCACAATAGTTCCCCGGAGGAAATGAGGGGGGGCAAACCAGACTTGGCGACCAGGATCAAACAACCGCCAGCTTTGCAACCACCCCCACGGACCCCGGGGGACACAGGCTCAGCATTCAGGCCCCGGGAAAAGTGGGTGAAAGGGATCCCTCTTGGGAGGCTGGGGCCCATTAAAAGTTTGACGGGCTGCGCCTCGTGGGTGTCACCCCGGGCCCGGCAGGGGAAAGACTGGAAAACTCTGCAGCCAGGGATTTGGAGAACCCCTGCTCCCAAGACAAAGACCCGGTCCCCACAAACCTTCGTCTTTGCAATAACTCAACCCCGCACACAGGGAGAGGGTCGCTCTGGTCGTCAGCAGCAACAGAATTAAGACCATCCCAAGTCAGGCATTGATGTCCAAGTTGAGGACGAAGACCCCGGCACGCTCTCCAACCCCTAGGAAACAAAATAGGAACCTTAGACAGTGCTGGTCCGTGGGGGACTCCCTAGGTGCGGTGTCCGGAGAGGCCCCGCCTGCCCCTGGCGGCTCCCTACAAGAAGGCATGGCTGGGAACACGATGAACAGATCGGAGATGAAGGACTGCTTGAAGGAGCTCCAAGAGCGATTAATCCGCTCAGTACAAACACAGTTCAAATTGCTGCGGGACGAGATGGAACAGTCCATCCAAGAAATTAGGCAAGACATAGCAAAATTGGAGGAACGGACAGACATCCTAGAGAGTCAAGTCCAGCAAGTAGAAGAAGACTCGCATAAGTCAGATGAAACGCTTGACCAATTGTCGCAGGCCACCACCTTCCTCGAACTCCAATGCGAGGACTTGGAAAACAGGTTGAGAAGGTCAAACATGAGGATTAAGAACATACCTGAATCAATAGCCGACGGCGACCTCCTGGGGGTAGTCACACAGCTATTTATCGAAACTCTCGCAGACAATTCGGATCAGCCAGTGAAAATAGATAGACTTCACAGAGTAGGACCCAAATGAACAACAGACCAGGGAGCAAGGCCATGCGATGTCCTCGCAGCAATATCATCATACACCCAAAAGGAGCAGATACTCCGCAAAGCAAGGTTTGCAGCGCCAACCAGAATAAACGGGCAGGAGGTATACCTTTACCAAGATCTAGCTCAATCCACCCTGCTCAAGAGACGCACGATGAGGCCGGTTGTCCAACATCGAACGAGCAACAAAGTGAAATATAGATGGACGTTCCCCTTTGGCCTCTGGTTCACTGGGGTGGGGGGGAGCACAGCATAGAGTTAGGTTGTGCGAAGAGGGAGAAAAGATCTTGGGCATACAAAGCGGATCAACCAGTACGCAAGTATTCCCCCAAAGAAGGCTGAGGGGTCTTAACAGACTCAAGAGTTGGACAACGGTGCACAAAAAAGGCAGAGGGGACAACCACAAATAGGGCAGGAACCCCTCACAAATTCATGGCATGGAACAGAGGGTCACAACAGGGCATCACACAAAATTCAATTCAGGAGGCGTAAATCAAGCGACTCGTCCGAGAAGACTTTAGCTGGCAAGGCAGATGGGCAGAGCGGGACAATTGGAATCAAGAGTGGGGTTTAGGATTCCCCACGATACATACATGAGGAGGAAAGGGAACTGGGTGCTCTGGACAATTTGTCCAAGGGCGTGCAGCACCCCGCCCCCCCCTCAGAGAACAGTTACAAAGGGGGGTGGAAACGAGGGAGGATGTTGATGGCGAGGAAGAAACAGGGCAAGGCGCTCAATCAAGCAGAGGAGAGAGGACACGGGGTCCCGGAGACAAGAGAGCGAACCACATCAAGAACATCATGGTGCAAGTGACAATTTTATCACAAAACATTAGAGGTATAAACACACCAGCAAAAAGAGCTAAGCTTGACAGACAGGCGAAGAGATGGAAGGCTGAGATCCTTCTGTACCAAGAGACCCACATAAAGGTAAGTGAGAGAGCCAAGACTAAGATATAGGGCTATGCAAAAATATTTCAATCCAACACAGAGGGGAAGAGGGCTGGCGTCCTCATAGCGGTACGAGACCCATTCAACATGAAGATCCAGGATCCCCGTGCGGACAAAGAGGGAAGATATATCTTCCTGAACGCACAGTTAGAGGGAAGGCGGATAACATTAGCTTCAGTTTACGCCCCCAACACGAAGCAGCAGGAAAGTTTTATCAAAGAAGCTCTGGAAGCACTAGAAGATTTCACGATGGGAGACATCATTCTGGGCGGCGATTTGAACTTAGCATGGAACCCCAGTTTAGATAGGAGTGCCGAAACCGGCTACGATACCAAGGCCCCATCAAAATCCCTGAGAAAGGCATTTGAGACACTATCCCTCCAAGACATGTGGCGAGCCAAAAGAGGAGATACTTCTCTCATGTACATAATACACAATCGAGGATAGATTATATCTGGACATCAACTGGGATGGTCGGAAAAACAAAAGAGATACACCAGGGCCCGATTTCCTTCTCGGATCATGCTCCCCTGATCATGTCAATGGCTATAGGGTCCCGCGTGGCACGGCTGTGGTCCTGGAGATTCCCTGAAGAACTTCTCCGAGACGCAACGGTGGTGGAAGGGTTGGACGAGAAATCAGTACTTCAGTGAGAACGACACGGGAGAGACTCCACAGGGAGTGGTATGGGATGCATTCAAAGCGGTCATGCAGGGGGAGCTAATAGCGCTCAAGGCAAAGAGAGACAAGCAGCTAATATAATGGGAAGAGGACCTGGAGAAGAAACTGGAGGTGGCAAGGAAGGAAGTCGCGAACAACCCTAGCAGGCCAGTGAAAAGAGCACTGAAACACATTCAAGGTAAGCTAAACCTTCTACAAACAAGAAAGGCTGAGATGGCTCTACTTAAAACGAAACAAAAATACTACATGTACGCTAACAAGGCCGACAAGCTACTGGCCCGGCAGCTCTGTGAGAAAAGCTGCGAAGGGACAATTTTAGCTTTAAAAAACTCAGACCGTGAAAAGGTAACAATGAATGAAGAAATTGGGGAAGTAATGAAAGAATTCTATCAGAAACTATATAGCACAGCGAACCCAAACAGGGAGGAGCAGATAGCTTATCTTGAGCAGATAGCCCTACCCCAGCTATCGGAAGAAAGTAGGAGACTTCTAGATAGGACAATAGAACCGGAAGAAGTCGTGGAAGCCATCAAGAAACTCCCTAAAAACAGGGCCCCGGGGCCCGACGGCTACAAGAAAGCCTTCTATAAATCATTTCAGACTACTCTCATTCCCAGACTCACCACGCTGTACAACACTTTCAGGAGTCAAGGAAACATAAAGCCCTCCATGAACGAAGCAAAACTGGTGTTACTCCCCAAGCCGGAGAACGACCCATCTAAACCGGGCTCCTACCGCCCAATTGCTCTTATCAATTTAGACGCTAAATTATACACAATAATATTAGCAAACAGGCTTTCCGTACAGCCATGGTGAATCCAGACCAAGCGGGCTTCATCCCGACACGTCAAACAACAGACAACACAAGGCGGGTGTGCCACCTGATAGAGAAGGCTGAGCATGCAAAGTTACACGCAGCCCTGGTTGCATTGGACGCAGAAAAAGCGTTCGACAGGGTCGAATGGTTGCAGCTTTTTCTCACGATGGAACACATGGGATTTAGGAGAGGGTTTATGCAAATGTTCACAGCAAACTATAGGAACCCCACGATAAGAATCTCTTTAAATGGAACACTAACATCTAAAATCGCTCTATCCAGAGGCACGAAACAGGGCTGCCCTTTGTCACCCCTCCTCTATGCCCTCTTCCTGGAACCCCTCTTAGCGAAAATCCGGTCACACAATCTCATCAAAGGGATCCCCATGCGGAGCAAAGAACATAAAGCCATGGCCTTCACAGATGACATGCTGATAGCCCTCCTGAACCAGAACAATCCCTACCAGCACTAATTCAGGAACTCGAAGAATTTGGGAACGTCTCAGGCCTTAAAATAAATAGGAACAAATCGGAAATTCTAAATCTCTCGGCCAACCCGGAGACAATCTCATCTCTATCCCGGACGGTCGGGATGAAGCTAGCACAAGAAATCATATCCTACTCGGGCATCAAATTGACCCCATCCGTTTCAAGTATCTACACAGCAAACTTCCCAGCCCTTCTCACCCATCTCCAACGTCTCTTGGAAAAGTGGAACCCCCTCAACACATCCTGGTGGGGGAGGATAACCGCGGTAAAGATGACCATTCTACCAAAGGTCCTCTATTATTTCCAAGCACTTCCGTTGACACCCCCAAACACGTTCTTCAGATCACTGAACAAAATGACAGCGGCATACGTCTGGAAACGCAAGAAGCCAAGAGTAGCTATGATCACAATGACGGCCCATGCACAGGAGGGAGGGTTGGCTCTACCGCATTTCAGCGGATACCACGAAGCGGCACAACTAAGGGTGGTGATGAAATGGACAGCAGACTCCCCCAACAAATATGGACCAGGCAAGACGAGACCGTGGCAGGTGCCCCACTTTCCAACTTGCTGTGGAACAAAAAGGATCTCAGGCACCCAAACACCAAATCAGCATTGTCATATGAGCAGACCGGGGGGGTACAATAACCACAATCCCATCCCCATTCACCCCGCTATTCGGGAATCCGGACTTTCCTCCAGGAATGAACCCAGGCCAAGCCATAAGGATATTTGAAGAATGTGTGCGAGATTTTAGCATACCACAGAAGGAGAAATTTCACCACACACAACTAACACACTGGCTATCTACCCCAATATACACGGATACAGGAACGAGACAACTGACAAAATTTGAGACATTCCTAATAACAGACTCAGGTTCCAGTAAACTCATTTCAAAGTTGTATACCCTCTTGAATGAACAAGGAAAAGGGGTACCCTGGACATACATGAAGAGATGGGAACAAACTTTAGGGAGAATAATACCAAGACCCCAATGGCAAGAGATCTGACGCAAGATACCGAAATTGACACAATCAATCCAATTGAGGGAAATGTGGCAAAAGGTGCTTTTGCAATGGCATCTAACCCCAGCGAAATTGCAGATGTTCTATCCAAACTCTGATGGCCTATGCTGGAGAGGCTGTCAACAAAAAGGAGACTGGAAACATACCGGCACTCTTGGACTTTTGGAAGGACATCCAAATGCAGACGGGTAAAATGGTTCAAGGAGCAGAAGAACTGGAAGACAGCGTGTGGTTAATGGGCCTATGGGATGCATCGCGACAATTGCACACTAGGCGCCAGCGCAAAGGGATAATGGTTCTTATAATAGCAGCATGGTTGTCAATAGCCCAAGGCAGGAAACAGAAGGACCCTGTCAAGAAATCAGCGTCTGCTTCACGTCCCCTCAAGCGCTATGGCAGAACTACACGTTCCACAATCCCAAAACCTTCGGAGTCGAGACACTTCCAGCGGTTCAAACAACGTTGGGGATTGCCGTGGAGACGTTGGTTGCCTGAGCACGCTCGCGCACGATTGCGGCGTAACTACGTTTCACGCAGAGTCACGTGATTTCTTTAAAATCTCCACCCGGTAGTCGGAACGCTGCTTCTGAATTTTCGATTTTTGGAGCTCACCACCTTGTCCTCGCTTTACCTGTCTTGCACCCTGTTTTGTCCCTCGGATTGTGATTGAATATTCCCTTGAACTCGGAACGAACGACCTGGTTTCTTGTCTGACATTTCTGGATTTGGCGCATTGGATTTTTCTGCACTTTGAACTTTGCTTTGAACTTTGCTTTGGAACTTGCTATAAGGAATTGGGATTATTATTAGGCGTCCTCGTGCCGTCGGGTATAGGTTTAGGTTGGATTGTCCTTACCCTGGAACTGGCAGAATCAGACGGACTCCTACTAAGAAAGCCTTTAACCGTCCAACATCGAATCAACATCAAATCAGCTCTCCTGGTTTTCCTGGTCCTTCACGTTGCTTGGATTGCTTTACGTGAGTACATGTTTTGGATCTACTTTATCGTCAGAAATCACGTTTAGTTCTGAAGTATAGATTACTCTAGGCGATTCCCCTTCCAATTAGTTCTTGGTTCTCTTGGAAGTTGCATTGTCTAGAGGTTTTACGACCTGTGGCTTTTTACTGGATCTGTTACCCCCAAGCTCGTTGTGGGTGGTTCTCACATATTCAGAAGCCTTATATCCATAATATGGAAACCGCCGACGATCCGTTGGCAGCTATGGTTCAGTTGGTTGCTGGTCTACGCGCAGACATGACTGCGGCTCATGATGCCACCCAACGCCGGATCGACGCCCTTCAGGCCGGGTTGCAGGCGGGTGATGGTGCTGGTGCTATTCCTTCTGGTTCTGCCTTTGGAGCGGGAGCTCCTCGACAGGGCAATGCGCCCGTGTACATGACGGCCCAGTTTCCATTGGCCCCTCCGGAACGTTTTACGGGGGATCCCAAAACGTTCCGCACCTTCATCAATCAATGTAGACTGCATTTCTTGTGCCGTCCTACATCTTTCCCTGATGCCACTACCAAGGCGGCTTTTGTCTTGTCCTACCTTGGGGGTACCGCTGCGGTCTGGGCTAACCCGTTACTGGAACAAGGGAGTCATCTTTTGTATGATTGTGATGCTCTAATATCAGCGATGTCTCGTGTCTTTGACACCCGGTATAAATCCCAAGCTTCTGATTTGGAACTGCTCTCCTTACAACAAAAGGATTTGCCCTTGCTGTCCTATCTAGCCAAGTTCAACCAATTGGTCGCAGAAACGGATTGGCCTGAGGCAAAGAAAGGGGCTCTGTTTTACAAAGGGCTTTCAGACTCTCTCAAGGATGTTTTGTCCTCTGTCCCAGTGGTTCCTACTGCTTTCTCGGAATTGGTAGATCTAGTCCTGCAAATAGACGCACGGAGGGCAGAACGCAAAGGGGAAAAGAGTCCGGTTCCCTATCCTACACCAGTAGCCACGGAGCAGAGTCATACTTCGCCCGAGCCTATGCAGATAGGCACTCTTAGAGCTCCACTCTCGGCTGAAGAAAGAGAGCATCGTAGAAAGAACAATTTGTGTTATTACTGCGGCTCCTCGGAACATTTCCTAAGACAGTGTTCTAAAAAACCACGAAAACAGGGAAACTCCAAAGCTCGGCAATAGAGAGAGCCCCGTTGTCGAGTCCCGCAAATACGGGCTCTAATACCATGGTTTTGTTTCCCATATCTGTTGAAGTCTGTGCCTCTTCCATGGTTTCTTGTATGGCGGATGCTATATTGGATTCAGGGGCTACTGGGAATTATGCTGACAGCCAGTTTGTTAAGAGTCTTGGTATTCCTCTTATTCCCAAATCTTCGCCGGAACTGGTCAATGCTGTTGATGGTACAACCCTGTTATCTGGTCTGGTCACAGAACAAACGGTAGATCTCATCATGACTACTTCTTCTGGGCATACTGAGGCCATAGCCTTCGACGTTATTTCAGCACCTCAGTTCAAGTTAATCCTTGGACTACCTTGGCTAAGAAGGCATAATCCGTTAGT
This sequence comes from Ambystoma mexicanum, assembly GCF_040938575.1. Classification (NCBI taxonomy): domain Eukaryota; kingdom Metazoa; phylum Chordata; class Amphibia; order Caudata; family Ambystomatidae; genus Ambystoma; species Ambystoma mexicanum. Next base: position 1,464,781,087 of record NC_090935.1, read on the forward strand.
GGATTGGGCTAAAGGGACGGTTTCTTTTTGGTCTCAATACTGCGCTAATTCCTGTGGGACAGCAGGATCCCTGTCTTCGGGACCCAGTACTCATCTCTTGGATTCCGCTCTGGTTATTGGGACAGTCATGAATACAGTGTTACCTGGGGAGTACCGAGACTTCAGAGATGTATTTGACAAGCGAGGTGCAGAGACCCTCCCACCACATCGTCAGTATGACTGTCCTATTGATCTGGTTCCAAATGCCGATATACCATCTGGCCGCATCTATTCATTGACCCACAAGGAGGATGTAGTGCTCAAAGAGTATCTGGACAAGTCACTGGCTTCAGGCTTCATCAGACCATCACGTTCTCCAGCGGCATCGCCTTTATTTTTTGTTCCAAAGAAAGAAGGCGATTTGCGCCCATGTATTGATTACCGTGCATTAAACGCGGTCACCATCCGTAATCAATATCCAATACCACTCATCTCGGTTCTTCTGGACCAGTTGGGCTCTTCTACCATCTTCACCAAACTGGATTTGCGGGGCGCTTATAATTTGGTCAGAATACGGAAGGGGGATGAGTGGAAGACGGCGTTTAAAACCAAATATGGTCTGTATGAGTACTTAGTCATGCCCTTTGGGTTGTGTAATGCACCAGCTACATTCCAGTTTTTTATTAATGATGTCTTCAGTGATTTTCTCGACCAATATGTCATCGTATATCTCGATGATATCCTGATCTACTCCCCAGATTATGAGACTCATGTACAACATGTTTCTACGGTATTACAAAGGCTCAGAGACCATCATCTCTATGCTAAACTAGAAAAGTGCATTTTCCATGCCCAGCGTGTGGAATTCCTAGGATACGACATCACGAATCAGGGAGTCGGCATGAGTGATACCAAAGTAAGGGCTGTATTGGACTGGCCAGCTCCTACGTCTGTTAAATCCTTGCAGTCCTTTTTAGGGTTTGCGAACTTTTACAGACGTTTTATACGCTCATTTTCTGCTATAGTGGCTCCTTTAACTACCCTTACTAGTCCTAAGAATGGTTTCAAGTGGACGGTTGAAGCACAAGTATCCTTTGAGAGCCTCAAGACAGCGTTCACCACCGCGCCAGTCCTCCAACATCCTAACCCTTCATTGCCATTCTATGTGGAGGCTGACGCTTCTGATCAAGCGGTTGGGGCAGTTTTGTCTCAGTTTTGCAAAGATACAGGTTTCCTTCATCCTGTGGCGTTTCACTCCAGGAAGCTTACCAAATATGAAGCTAACTATACTATCACCGAGCGTGAATTATTGTCCATACGTGACGCTTTTAAGGTATGGCGACATCATCTTCTGGGTACTGCTGTTCCAGTACAGGTCTACACTGATCATCGTAATCTGCTGGCCTTGCAGTCAGTGAAATGTACCACAGCCAGGCATGCCAGGTGGCACGAATTCTTTTCGCAATTCAATTTCCAGATCACATTCCGTCCTGGGGCTCTACATTCTAAGGCAGACGCTCTCTCAAGGAGGGACGGGAATGACTCATCCTCCAGGGAATTTGGTGGTCTATTATTGCCTAATCAGGTAATATGTTCTTGTACCTTGAATCCATCACTACAGGAATCCATTAGAGAATGGGTTTCGGAGAATCCTTCAGAGATTGAGAAATTGAATATGACAATAATCAACTCTTTGCCTTATGTCAAAGATCGTCTTTATCTTCCAGATGTTGATTCCAGACAAACTGCCTTACGTTGGAGTCATGATTCGTTGGTTTCAGCTCATTCTGGTGTACGCAAGACTGTGGAACAACTCAAGAGATGGTGCTGGTGGCCATCGATGCAGAAGGATGTTTCGAATTATATCTCTACCTGCGCCGTTTGTGCCCAGTGTAAGTCCTCAACCACAAAACCAGTGGGTCTATTGTGTCCTCTTCCGGTTCCAAGCAAACCTTGGTCCATGGTGTCTATGGATTTCATCACAGAACTCCCGCCCGCTCAGGGGTTTGACACCATATGGGTGGTCATAGATTACTTTTCCAAACTGGCTGTGTTTGTTCCTTGTCAAGGTTTGCCCACGGCTCCGGTTTTGGCGGACCTATTTCTTCGCCATGTGTTCCGTCGTTTTGGTCTTCCGGATATTGTTATATCTGACAGAGGCTCACAGTTTACCTCACGATTCTGGAAACATCTTACTACTTCTCTGGGTGTTGACGCAAGGTATTCTTCTGCTTATCATCCGGAAACGGACGGTCAGACGGAACGCTTGAATGCTACATTGGAGCAGTATTTACGTTGCATTACCATGCAGCTTCAAGAATCATGGTTGTCGGCGTTGGCTACTGCTGAATTTGCGTATAACAATTCAGTCCACACTTCTACTGGTGTTTCTCCTTTCTTGGCCTTGTATGGTTTTCATCCTCGTTCTTTGCCATTGGATCCTCCAGTCTTCTCAGACAATCCTGCGGTACAAAACAGTCTCAGAGATATTGCTTCTCTACACCAACAGGTGCATTCCCGATTAAAGGAAGCTCAAGACCGTATTAAGGAATACGCCGATCGGCGTAGGTCTCCAGCGCCCGATTACCGTCCTGGTATGTTGGTCTGGCTTTCCACCAAACATCTCCGTATTCCCATGAGGAGCTGTTTGAAGCCTAAATACGTTGGTCCGTATCCTATCAAGAATGTAATCAATCAGTCTGCTGTGACACTCGAACTGCCGTATAATTGGAAGATCCATCCAGTTTTTCACGTTTCTCTTCTGAAACCCTGTTCGGAGGGAACCAGGCTCCCCGTTCGTCCACCTCCGGTCAAGGTACAGGGGGAAGAGGAGTATGAGGTGAAGGCGATTCTAGATTCAAAGGTTTCCCGGGGTGTTCAGTATTTCCTTATTGACTGGAAGGGTTATGGTCCAGAGGATCGTACCTGGGAGCCTGAGTCCAATGTGCATGCCCCGTTACTTTTGGCTCGTTTTCTGGCCTCTCAGGGGGTGAAGACATCTTTGGGGGAGGATACTGTCAAGAAATCAGCATCTGCTTCACGTCCCCTCAAGCGCTATGGCAGAACTACACGTTCCACAATCCCAAAACCTTCGGAGTCGAGACACTTCCAGCGGTTCAAACAACGTTGGGGATTGCCGTGGAGACGTTGGTTGCCTGAGCACGCTCGCGCACGATTGCGGCGTAACTACGTTTCACGCAGAGTCACGTGATTTCTTTAAAATCTCCACCCGGTAGTCGGAACGCTGCTTCTGAATTTTCGATTTTTGGAGCTCACCACCTTGTCCTCGCTTTACCTGTCTTGCACCCTGTTTTGTCCCTCGGATTGTGATTGAATATTCCCTTGAACTCGGAACGAACGACCTGGTTTCTTGTCTGACATTTCTGGATTTGGCGCATTGGATTTTTCTGCACTTTGAACTTTGCTTTGAACTTTGCTTTGGAACTTGCTATAAGGAATTGGGATTATTATTAGGCGTCCTCGTGCCGTCGGGTATAGGTTTAGGTTGGATTGTCCTTACCCTGGAACTGGCAGAATCAGACGGACTCCTACTAAGAAAGCCTTTAACCGTCCAACATCGAATCAACATCAAATCAGCTCTCCTGGTTTTCCTGGTCCTTCACGTTGCTTGGATTGCTTTACGTGAGTACATGTTTTGGATCTACTTTATCGTCAGAAATCACGTTTAGTTCTGAAGTATAGATTACTCTAGGCGATTCCCCTTCCAATTAGTTCTTGGTTCTCTTGGAAGTTGCATTGTCTAGAGGTTTTACGACCTGTGGCTTTTTACTGGATCTGTTACCCCCAAGCTCGTTGTGGGTGGTTCTCACAGACCCCCACACACAGTTTCAATGGCTCCAGAAGGTATGGAATTTCCTTTCTTTAGAATGGTTGACCTGTAAGATTCAGGGCTCCTGGGAAGACTTTCAAGCGAATTGGGGAGACATAATACAATATCTCCAAAGTGACTATATGTTACAATGGTGTCCACACAGGATCCGTATCCTGAACATTCTCGGACTCATCAGAACCAACCCATTGTTAATATCTGTTGTCTACTCGCCATCAAACGAGAAGGGGGAGGGTGAGGGAGGGGGGAGGGATAGGGATTGTTGCGGGTTGTTTCTATGTTGTTATGAAAACTAATAATAATTACTTTAAAAAAAAAGAAAGAGAGATTTTAAGTATAAGCATGCTCATTAAGTTGCTATGGTAAACAAATGTTTTTTTTCACAAATGTTTCCTTCTGTAAGCATAACTTTAACCTGGGTGGGAAAATGTGCATTGCTTACCCAAAACCAAAACACAAGGCCACTGTATATGATAATAATTTTTTATTTTGCCAAAGTACTGTACATAGAAAATGTACATTCAGTTATCACCCAATCAGAGTCGGAATTCATTGATTGACCCCGGAAGGATAAAAGGCTAAATTAGCCCTGCCAAGATTCAAACCTGCGGCCGGCAGATCACACACAGAGCAAAGCAGCGAGCACTCAATCCGCTGACCTATGTTACAGGCTGAATATGGATAAATATGGAATTGAGAATACCATTAATTGGATACAATAATGGAAAACGGGATGCCCACACACACTCCAAAAATAAAAAAGTAGGAATACATATATCTGAAATTAAAATGTTCTCGTGAAATGGAACAAATTATAATGAATTGGTAACCTTTTCCAGAGTGCGCTGAACTTTGTAAGTACCTGACCACCAATATTTGACCTTTTGGAGCCCAATTTCGTTAGCTTGTGTCCAATTTCGTTTTCTTCGGTTCATTTGCAGTGGGCCTCCATTTCTGGTGTGTTGTTCCCGCTCTCCTCTTCTCCCCATTGGTGCAGCTATCCAGCCCATGTGACCGGAGCACTTTTCCTAGATATCCTTCAGGGCAGCACCCTGCCTGTGCAGTCCCGTCGGCCAAAGGCCCCAAGGCAAAGGGCAGCACCGGAAGAAGCAGCTCCAGTCGTGTTTGCCCATATTAGCCTATGAAGCCTGCAGTCGTCAACCAGCAGCGACTGACAAGGTAAGTGTGGTTCGGGCAGGGGGCACAGCCATTAATGTACCCCTTTAAACTGTCCCACCAATCGTATTACTACCTAATAGCTTGAAGTATGACGCATATAGCCCGCTGTTGTATGGTAGCCATACTTCCTATTTAGACAGATTGTGTTAGTCAGCCATATTTTGAATTTAGACAGAATGTTTTAGTCAGCCATATCTCGTATTTAGGTAGACTTTGGTAGTCAGCTATACTTTGCATTAAGACACAGGGCCTCATTACAAGTATGCCAGTCCGGAAAGAGCAGTGCCGGTAGCACCGTACCGGCACCGTTTTTCTGACCGATACATTCTGAGACGCAATTGCAGAAACACTGTAACCGCTAAGTGACACCTGTGGTGTTACCGCAGCCACAAGCACTGTGACCGTCAACTGCGGAATTACTGGCACAGCGTTAGTACAGCCACATTCAGAATACCGCCTACACAGAAACACTGCCATAAAAATGCCGGTGGTACCATGAACACTGCACCTGTAATACAGGCACCGCGGGCCAGATGTTAAACAGTGCCAGGTGAGCAGCAACAGGCCCCAGGTGTCCAAAGCCACCTCAGCTACACATCATTGACCACTGTGAATGCAGATAAGGACCACACCCACACCAAACACCCCTCCCAACCCAAACATGCTGGCTAACAGTCCAAATGTGTACAAAATAAGCCCAGCTCCACACCATTGACCACTTGGAATATACAAAAGGACCACACCCACACCCAACACACTACCCAACACATCCATGCTGACAGTCGCTCTAGCAGCAATTGGGCTGGGGAACCTGCAGGGAGGGATTGAGGATGAAGCAGTAGAGAGGCAGAGGAGGTGGCGTAGGCGAAGAAGGAACCAGTTGACCATGCCTAACATCTATGTCCAGGAGGTAGCACTCCGCAGGCAGCCCCCAATACCCTGCATCAGGGTCTCGCCCTGGAGCCTGACCTCAAGTCAAATCCACACCTTGTACCGGCTTGACAGGGAGACCATAACATCACTAGTCACCCTCATTCATGATGACATCAGCAGCCTTATTAATATACCGACTACAATCCCCCCCTTGCTGAAGTAGTGCCGGTACTGCACTTCCTTGTGACCGGCACATAACAACACACTGTGGGTGAGCTGCATGGACTGTCACAACCCTGTTTTTCCTGAGTCTTGTTCAAGGTACTGGATGCACTGCTGCACCATGTGGCAGACCACATCGCCCTACCCCGAACCCCTGCCCAGGTTAATGCCACCAAAGTGGCCTTACATGCCCTGGCAGGCATGCCCAATTGCATTGGTGCATTAGACTGCACACATGTGGAGTTGGTGCCCAGACATGCCATTGAGGCAGTGTATAGAAACCGCAAACAATTCCACTCCCTCAATGTGCAGATGGTCTGTGATGCAGAACAACTCATCCCCCATTGCTGTGCACAGTTTCAGGGATACACACACGATTCAATGGTCTTGCGGAACTCCACGTTGCCAGGGTACATGGCACGGCACATCGGAGAGCGCACCTGGCTGTTGGGTGAGTAGAATGACCAATGCATAACCTCTGTGTAGTGGGGGGGCAAATAGGCAACACCCAGAGTGCACCTGGCTGTTGGGTGAGTAGAATGACCAATTCATAACTTAGGGTATGGGGGGTAGAAGCACAGTCAGCAGAGCATGTGTCAATAGCAACCCACCGCACATACATTGCATCCCGTATTCCAAAGGCATGTAACGCATGTACTAAACAGGAATATGGATCACACAGAATACCTATCAAATGAAAGTCAAACGATGCAACACAAAACTACCACATGCACTAGAATGCATCAGACAACCTACAAATGTGCCTGCTAAAAGACTGTGCACATCCCCCAGCGCCTGCTTAACAGAGAAGTCCAAATAATGCAAGCTTACACACCATCAGGATTGAAGGCCACAATGGGTATCCAGTGCACATGCCTACACAACTGATCAGCAGGCACCACGTTCTCAGTGCAGGTCATACACCCACCTCAAATTGACATATGAGCACTCTGAAGATGTTGATTAGCATGGTGTAGCAGGCGAAACACACAACATGAAAGAACAATGCAGTGGGTTTCGGCATCAATATGTGAGAGACATCAATACCAACATGCACATGGGTCACATCCATAGGCCTGTGGGAAGCTCGAGCTTGCCCCGGCTGGGGTTGTTCAGACACCACACACCTATATCAATATCCAAAGATTGGATCAGTAGAACGGGGTGACACTCATTTAGTACATATTCAAAATTTTATTCAATAAATTTATCACATGAAAAAACATCATCTAAACATCATAAAAGTTCATAAAAACCATTTCATACCAGCATTCATAGCCACATACAGGACTCATTCCACGTTCACACAGAACAGAACACCCATGGTATTGTATTCATCATTGGGTATTAGAAATGTAACTTCATTCCATACATTAAACACAGACCCAGTCCCTAATATCAGGTGTCCTGGTATAACCAAGACCAAATCTTTGCGTCAGAAATTTATCACAAAGAAACGTCGACAAGTGTTTCAGTCAGAGACCTTCCTCAGGACGTGAAGCAAAGAAAGAATTCTTCACCCAGTTCTTAACAAGTATGGGCTCGTAACCAATCTAAAAACAATAGTAGAAAAAGAGTAAAAACCAAGTAAAAAACAGAGTGTCATCCCTATTTCTTCAACAAGGTGACTAGTAATGTCACAGGGCCTCATTCCGGGTTTGGAGCTAACCATGGAGTAATTAGCTCCATGGTTGCCTCCGAAACCGTCCCAAATCCAGCATGGTGAATAGAGTAATTACCTGTCCATTCCAGGGTTGGAGGGACCGGTAATTCCCCATTCACCTTTTGCCCTTCCCCATTCCCATTTCTGCCCCATTGGGGCAGTGTCTATGTCCATCTCTATATTTTATACAGTGATAATTAAATCACTAAGCTAAAAAAGCTACAATACAAATAGAAAAACCGTTCAAAAACTTACATGCACCTGTGGTACTGCTCGGTAAAGATTCACCGAAGTATCGCCACTGCGAAAACGGCATGCGAATAGCACCCTTAGTACACCATTCACATAAGCTCTTAGGGAAAAACAAATGGGAGCCCTATGAGTATAAACCGCATACATAGTACTTCATATACATCAAGAAGTGTCCGTGGAACTATTTATTCTATAGCCCTTATCACCATGTGCAACTATGCCCATTAGTATCACCTTGTTCATATGAAAAAGACCAAGTCTACCCGGCAAAAAGTCCACCGTGTGTTGCAGTAATGGGTTCCCCCGTCAATAGCACACATAATATAGGGCTCATAGTGTATACTCCATGCCATGTGTCCTATCGTAGACCTAGCATCTTTCGATGCGAACCACAAAGTAAAAACGAACTGCCGTAACGCTGCGGTGCTCATATCATATGGCAAGTATCGGGGACTGAACATGCAATTTAGCAGGACCAACGTCCACTCCCAAAAAACTCAAACCAGTGATGAAACCAGTGATAAACCAGACCACCTCACATCAAACCGCATACTTGTTTACCTTTAATGCGTAGATGTAAACTTTAAAAAATCGTCCGCGTTTACTCGTTCGGCTCGTTCGACTCCAGCTACTCCAAACCAATAGAGCGCCAAACATAAGTGTATGACTACCTCTTTTACGCGGTGCTCACAACACTAAAAAAGGACTAAAAACGGACCGAACTGCCGCATGCACTTTATAGCGTGCTGATTAGTATAAATGATCGTATATCCCAGCTATGTCCATTACTGATTACAATGGCCATGACAACACAAGACGAAATGATCGCGCTTCATGCCAATAACCTTTAGAGAGAAGATAGACCAAAATATTACCTGGCTCCCTAATTTAAGGAACTGGGTCCATTTCACCATGAGCACATATATATGATTACACCAGATGGTTTTTTGACCCTAATTTGGAAAGTGGGTCCATTTTTCATGAGCACATATACAAGATTACACCAGATGGTTTTTTAGACACTTCATAACTTCTACGTGACAGTTGATAACTATAACCATTAGGGTGCAGGGGACTAGAAATGACCTTTGGCTTACACTTTACAGATTTTTAGCACATCAACAACACTATCAAAATGTGATTAATCCGAGCCCACAGTTGTTTGTATAAAGAAGCAATCTATAATGAATGGTAAGAACTCTTATAAATATTGTATATATCTCATGCGGTACTAAGTCCCTATGAGTCTCAAAGAAGTGGCTCATTACAGTTATTACAGGTTGCCTCATATATTAACACACTTCTTATTACGTGCATGATAACCATCAGTCAATCTGTTCACAAATATTAAATTCTAGACCTACGTACTTAGTATGTACACCTCGCAACATTTTTACTATATCGTACCCCTGTCTGTTGGTGTTGAGGACCCCTCATGTTCAAATCAGTTGTTTATGATCAAGTTATTCCACTCCACCGAAACATTCAGCCCCTGCTGGACTGTATTTAGGGTGTGGATCCATTTTTGTTTGATACGATGCAGAGTTGTACCAATGTCACCTCCTCTCATATTCGATTTAATGTGCTGTAATATAAACCACCTCATGTCTGTATCTTTGTGCTGCATTCTAATAAAATGTTCAACCAACGGTTTGTCTGCTACTTTGTTTCGTATGCAGCTCCTATGCTCGGATATACGCTGTCTAATTTCTCGTGTGATCTTGCCCTCATATAGCAATTGGCATGAGCAGATGATAATGTATACTACATTTTTAGTCAGGCAGTTGGTGTGGCAGTTCATCTTCCAGACACTCTGACCGTATTGGAACTCTTGTTTTGTCTCGGTCAGAGGGCACGCCACACACCCACCGCACTTAAAATGTCCAACAATGGGTGGCAGTCCCCATTGATCGTTATTAGTGCGTTCCCTTATTGGCTCTCTGTATGTGTGTACCAGTTTTTGTCTGAGATTTTGATTACGTTTGAATGCAAACATAGGTTTTTTCATCAAAGACCCTGGTTGTTTGACCAAGTTCCAGTGTTTCCCTATAAACCGTTTAACGTCCGCGCTGACTGGATTAAATGTTGTGACGCACACCAAGCGTTCATTCTTAGTTCTTCCTTGTTTTGTGAGACAGATTTCCCGGTTGGTGTTGTCAGCCCTCTTCATTTGATATTTTACTAACCTTCTCGGGTACCCCCTATTAGTCAGCCTTTCCTTCAGTTGTTCTGCATGCAATTTAAACTCTTCCTTCTTCAAGCAGTTTCTCTTGATATGTAGAATCTGCCCGTAGGGAAGATTTTGGCGTAAACTTGCAGGATGAAAGCTGTTGAAGTGTAACAAGGTGTTTTTATCGGTTGGTTTCTTGAAAAGGGTAGTGATCAATTGGTTCCCACTCTTTTTGATCAACAGATCAAGAAAACTAACTTGGCGATGGTTGTATTCAATGGTGAATTTTATATTTACGTCACAATGATTCACCCACTCATGGAACTCAATGAGGGATGCAATCGAGCCCCTCCAGACTAGAAAGACATCATCGATGTAACAATGCCACATTTTTAAATGTGTCTTCAAAGTGGGATGAGCCTCCAACAGATTTTGATGCCCCAATATGAACTTTTCTTCATAATCTGCCATGTATAAATTGGCAATGTCAGGGGCAAACGTGGCCCCCATACTGACCCCTTTCTCCTGTTTATAGAATTGTTTTTTAAACAGAAAAAAGTTTTCGGTCATCGCTAGCCTGATGCACTCCTGAATAAACTCAGTAGGGGGCAGATGTGGTCTGATCCTCCTGTCTAGAAAGAGGCCCAAAATATGTAGGCATTCCATCTGTGGGATCACAGTATACAGTGATTCGACATCCATTGTCACAAGGATATCCTCTTCTTCTATTATAATGCCTCTGATGATATCAATCATATGGGTTGAATCTTTCACATATGATGGCATTTTTTGTACAAATGGTTTTAGAAAAAATTCAGCATACACAGACAATGATTCTAAAAGTGAATCAATGGCCGAAACAATAGGTCTTCCTGGGGGCTGAGTGGAATTTTTATGGATTTTCGGGAGTGTATAAAATGCTGCCCTCTTTGGTCTGCTTTTATTTAAGAAAAGGCCTTCGTCATCACTAATCCACTTCTCGTTCATAGCGTGGTCAGTCAGACTCTTATTTCCTCTTGTAAACGGACTGTGGGATCCCTTTCCAGTTTTTTATAGGATTTCTTGTAATCTAACAGATGTCTACATTCTGCTTCATAGGTAGATGCATCTTGTATTACAATCCCACCCCCATTATCAGCATGTTTTATAGTGATGGAATCATCATTACATAGATTGGTAAGGCTAAGCCTCTCCACTCTGGTCAAATTGTCAGGTTTGTGATTCTTTGACTTCATGGCCTCAAGTGTTTCTCGTGTAACAATGTTTTCGAAAGCCATGATTTCAGGTGGACATGTATGGAGAGGTGGAATGAAGCTCGATTTCAATTTGAGGCCACTAATATTGGGCAGCTTATCAGAGGTGGATCCCTTTTCATACGGGTGAGCTGGAAGGTACACCTCAAAAAAGTGTTTCAACCTGATATTCCTAAAAAATCTGTGTAATTCCAATTCCGTGCTGAAGACATCGGCTCTCATAGTTGGAACATAGGATAGCCCTTTCGATAAGAGATCTAAATCAGATTTACTAAGATGGTGCTGAGATAGATTGAAGATGGGCATCTGATCGACAGTATTTTGGGTCATAGGTTGGAGTACCACTGTCTGGTCCTCATTCCCTGTCTCTGTCCGTACTGGGGATGTTGCTGCCTGGGTCTGCCTCGCTGTCCCCCTCTGAAAAAAACCCGTTGTTGATTTTGCCCCTCCCGCCCGTGCCAACATTCGGTGGCACATTGAGGGTGGGGTCTGATCCACTCGAGGATCCTGAGGTATTGGAGAAGTTGGAATAACGGTTGTTTCTACGGTAATTGTAGCCAACAACTGGAGGATCAGTAAATAATCCCTTTCTTAAGTAGGGATACGTTCTCTCCTCGTTATAATTTAAGATATCTTTTTTCAGCTTGTTAATTTTCCTTTCCAAATTCAGGTCTTTGAATTTTTTAATTTCCTCTTCTAGAGCTTCAAGTTGTTTCTTAGCATCTGTAATTGTGGTATTTTCAAGGAAAGCCTTCTCTAGTATTTCCACCTCCTCCCCTTGTTTTTTGTTTTCTTCCTGAGCTGTTTCAATGATCAACATAATCCAATCCCGAGAACATCTGTTGCCAACCCCACTAAAGTTCTTCTGGAATTTGGGGTTGTCCACAAATATCCTCGGGATATTCTTAACCTGTAGGCCCTCCGGAATAATTCCTGCCCTCAGGTATTGTAACATGAACTGACCATGTAGGTCTGTCCTTGTTAACTTTTTCATTTTTTGTAGAATTTTTTCAATTTCATTAGTGGCAACCAACTTCTCCACCATTGGCCCTTCTCCAAAAGGCACAATTGGTGTCTCCAGCAGCTTTTTATACTGGTCATCCGAAAACGAAAAAATGTTCACATTTTTCCATTTCGGATTTGCTTTTTTAAAAAAAAAAAAAAGGAGGAAAGGACTCCTCACACTAATTAAAGTGTAAACCCCTGCAGCCACGGGCTGTACTAGACAAAGGGAAAATAAAGGGGTAGTCCTGCACTTTTATCCCTGATCCTTCAGGTGTAGTATATCAATATCCAAAGATTGGATCAGTAGAACGGGATGACACTCATTTAGTACATATTCAAAATTTTATTCAATAAATTTATCACATGAAAAAACATCATCTAAACATCATAAAAGTTCATAAAAAACCATTTCATACCAGCATTCATAGCCACATACAGGACTCATTCCACGTTCACACAGAACAGAACACCCATGGTATTGTATTCATCATTGGGTATTAGAAATGTAACTTCATTCCATATATTAAACACAGACCCAGTCCCTAATATCAGGTGTCGTGGTATAACCAAGACCAAATCTTTGGGTCAGAAATTTATCACAAATAAACATCGACATGTGTTTCGGTCAGAGACCTTCCTCAGGACGTGAAGCAAAGAAAGAATTCTTCACCCAGTTCTTAACAAGTATGGGCCCGTAACCAATCTAAAAACAATAGTAGAAAAAGAGTAAAAACCATGTAAAAAACAGAGTGTTGTAACAAGAAGTGTGTTAATATATGAGGCAACCTGTAATATTCTAATATGATAGGAACTAATATGGTATTGTAACTGTAATGAGCCACTTCTTTGAGACTCATAGGGACTTAATACCGCATGAGATATATACAATATTTATAAGAGTTCTTACCATTCATTATAGATTGCCTCTTTATACAAACAACTGTGGGCTCGGATTAATCACATTTTGATAGTGTTGTTGATGTGCTAAAAATCTGTAAAGTGTAAGCCAAAGGTCATCTCTAGTCCCCTGCACCCTAATGGTTATAGTTATCAACTGTCACGTAGAAGTTATGAAGTGTCTAAAAAAACATCTGGTGTAATCTTGTATATGTGCTCATGAAAAATTGACCCACTTTCCAAATTAGGGTCAAAAAACCATCTGGTGTAATCATATATATGTGCTCATGGCGAAATGGACCCAGTTCCTTAAATTAGGGAGCCAGGTAATATTTTGGTCTATCTTCTCTCTAAAGGTTATTGGCATGAAACGCGGTAATTTCGTCTCGTGTTGTCATGGCCATTGTAATCAGTAATGGACATGGCTGGGATATACGATCATTTATACTAATCAGCACGCTAAATAGTGCATGCGGCAGTTCAGTCCGTTTTTAGTCCTTTTTTAGTGTTGTGAGCACCGCGTAAAAGAGGTAGTCCTACACTTATGTTTGGCGCTCTATTGGTTTGGAGTAGCTGGAGTCGAACGAGCCGAACGAGTGAACGCGGCCGATTTTTTAAAGTTTACATCTGCGCATTAAAGGTAAACAAGTATGCGGTTTGATGTGAGGTGGTCTGGTTTATCACTGGTTTCATCACAGAGTTTTTTGGGAGTGTACGTTGGTCCTGCTAAATTGCATGTTCAGTCCCCGATACTTGCCATATGAAATGAGCACCACGGTGTATTGCCATATGATATGAGCACCGCAGCGTTACGGCAGTTCGTTTTTACTTTGTGGTTCGCATCGAAAGATGCTAGGTTTACGATAGGAGACATGGCATGGAGTATACACTATGAGCCCTATATTATGTGTGCTGTGTACATTGACGGGGGAACCCATTACTGCAACACACGGTGGACTTTTTGCCGGGTAGACTTGGTCTTTTTCATATGAACAAGGTGATACTAATGGGCATAGTTGCACATGGTGATAAGGGCTATAGAATAAATAGTTCCACGGACACTTTTTGATGTATATGAAGTACTATGTATCCGGTTTATACTTATGGGGCTCCCATTTGTTTTTCCCTTAGAGCTTATGTGAATGGTGTACTAAGGGTGCTATTCCCATGCTGTTTTCGCAGTGGCGATACTTCGGTGAATTTTTACCGAGCAGTAAGTACCACGGGTGCATGTAAGTTTTTGAACGGTTTTTCTATTTGTATTGTAGCTTTTTTAGCTTAGTGATTTAATTATCACTGTATAAAATATAGAGATGGACATAGACACTGAAAAGTGTGTTTGTGTTGGTTCCACAGGTTCTGCACTTGCACTGATTCCAGTGGAGGATTAATATCCTGTATCCCGCTCACTTTTCACCGAATTGGAACCTGGGAGTGAGTAGGGACGTAGTGTGTTAAGCGACATTGAACACCCTGTGACATTACTAGTCACCTTGTTGAGGAAATAGGGATGACACTCTATTTTTTACTTGGTTTTTACTCTTTTTCTACTATTGTTTTTAGATTGGTTACGGGCCCATACTTGTTAAGAACTGGGTGAAGAATTCTTTCGTTGCTTCACGTCCTGAGGAAGGTCTCTGACCGAAACACGTGTCGACGTTTCTTTGTGATAAATTTCTGACCCAAAGATTTGGTCTTGGTTATACCACGACACCTGATATTAGGGACTGGGTCTGTGTTTAATATATGGAATGAAGTTACATTTCTAATACCCAATGATGAATACAATACCATGGGTGTTCTGTTCTGTGTGAACGTGGAATGAGTCCTGTATGTGGCTATGAATGCTGGTCTGAAATGGTTTTTTATGAACTTTTATGATGTTTAGATGATTTTTCATGTGATAAATTTATTGAATAAAATTTTGAATATATACTAAATGAGTGTCATCCCGTTCTACTGATCCAATCTTTGGATATTGATATACTACACCTGAAGGATCAGGGATAAAAGTGCAGGACTACCCCTTTATTTTCCCTTTGTCTAAGACACCACACACCTTACATGCACCTGGCTTACCTGTGACACAGGTCCACTAGAGGTTTCTGTGGCACAGGAAGCTAGGTGCCGGTAAATTGCAATTCCCCATAAGCATGGATTGCCACAGTACGCGATGGGGATATGTACATGGGAGTATTGTCACGTGTGAGAAAGTAGCCGGTGCTCCCCTGAGCACACTGCCTACCGGGCCAGCTGCGCACAGCAGTGTCTAGCCTCTTGTGGGCTGCGGGTGCGGTAGGCAGATAGTTAGCACCGTACAGGATAGGAGGCTCCTAGCAAGCAGCCACGCACCCTTGTTTCCATACAAGCCAAAAACAATGTAGTAGCATGGAAGGCCATATCATGACTGCAGACAGTGACCACACCAAACAGTCTCAGATCAAACGAGTGACCAAACATTTTTGTATGGTCATGCCATTACATGTAACATTGCAAAAATAAATTGTGTAATCTGTGGCATGTGCTATATCTTGTGCTAATTAAATGTGTGAAATGTGTACATGCTCACATTACTAACATGAGATTGACACCTCAAACAGTAAATCCCCCTTCTGTCACTCCCATGCAGGTGATGCCAGATTCACCTCACGCCATGGCTGATGACACCCGTTAGACGGCCACGTAACATGCATGAGTAGACCTACAACCGGGCACATATGCGTACACGGGGCACTATAGAGCGAACGTTTGTACTACTCAAGGCAAGGCTCCGCTGCCTCAGTCGATCCGTCGGGGCACTTATATATAGCCCCATCAAGGTTGGCAAAATTGTACTGGCATGTGCAATGTTGCACAATATGTGTCAGTCAGTGATTAGTTTATTCGGATGAAACCAACATCTATCAAACCAATATATTACATTGCATGAGAAAGCATATACATAGTATACAAAATGGACAAAAACTCATGGCTAAACATAGTAATAAGCATAAAATGCAGATTTAAAACTCAGAATGCCTACTGCATTCTAACTCCATAAAAACCCCTTTCTTCTATACATAGCAGACTTCAAGTAGGACAAAAGGGCCCATGCCGTCAATTCAGTACCTGCTGATAAAAGGAAGATCATAGTGGGTCTATATTGACGTGCATCTGTACTTTGTAAAACCTGTAATAATGTCTGTTTCCTTATCTCACGGTAGCCTGGGCAAAATAGAATAAAATGATTCAAATTCTTTTTCAGGGCTCCGCACACAGGGCAACTAGTATCATCTGGGTAACCAGACCATTTTGCAGTATTTCCTCTCAGCGCAAGGCTGTCGAATCTGGCCCTACTGTGATGCTTCTTCCCAGCCCAGACCAAGTACGGTTGCAAATTTGAGACCCCGCTTATGCTCTTATGATAACGGCCACCATGGGTCACCCGTGCCACCAAGGCACACTTAGCAACAATTCCTCTGGTCACTACGTCCTTTAATGTTCTAACTTCTACCGGCAATAACCCTACCACCGGAAGAAACTGAACATAAACATCACACTGACCCAAAAGGTCCTTACCCGCCCTTAACCAAGTCATTTTAAACCACCTATCTCTGTTTAGGGTGTTATTTATAATGAAGTGGCATAAAGTTGCATTCTTATTTCCCCACAGACTCAGCCATATCTTACTCGGTGCAGGAGCCCAATCATCTTCCCAAAAGGCCATCCCCAATTCCCTATGGACAGAAGCACATGAAGACGATGCTGGGAGGCCCAAAAGATTTTTAAAAAGCCAGTTCTCCTTACTCTGTATGTCATCAGGCTTAGAGTAACCCCATAAAGCTCCTCCAGACTGGGTAGCTGCCTTAATTTGTGAGTATACCTTAAGAGCAGATTCCATGTGTTGTCCCTTACATCTTGATAGAAATCGATATAGGTCCCCAAGATATTGGGTCATTTTCAGGGATTGTTTTTTCACATGGGCACTGCCCGACAAGACATCGGAAAAACCTCACCCCGAAATAGTCGTATTCAGCAACTCGTGGAATTACTTCCCCACGACAAAAAACGGGACGCATTTTAATAAGCTTTCTTCCGCCTTTACATGCCATTACTGCCGATTTAGCTCTATTTACCTTAAGGGCCAATCCTGTCATAAAGGCGGCATGATGTGTAGAGCCCTGGGGGTTCTGGCCATAAGCACTGTGTCATCGGCATATGCTAATACCGGAAAAGGCCTACCCCCAAGGGTCAGGAAGTCTGCACCAGTATTCAAAAAGGCCTGCAATAAACCGTTTATGTACAATGTAAAGAGGATAGGGGCGAGCACACACCCCTGCCGGACTCCCAACCATATATTAAAATCTTCAGTACACTTTCCTCCCGGTCCAAAACGGACATTGGCTTTATTATCTGTATGTAACTCCCGTAGTACCCCCAAGATATCCTCAGGACACACCATGTACTCAAGCACAGCCCATAATTTGGATCGATACACTTTGTCCAATGCTGTGCCTAAGTCCATAAAGGCAAGATAAACCACCTCGCCCTGACAAAAAACATAGTTAGATACCAGGAGATACAGATTCAACACTTGTTCCAACATTCGCAGACCAGGACGAAAACCAAACTGAAAATCAGTCAGGATTCCCCGCTCCTGGAGCCAGCTCTCTATATGTCCCAGTAGCACCCGGCCAACATTTTTAAAAGATGTATCCAATAAAGAAATGGGCCGATATGATGCAGGCAAGGTTACATCTCCCTTTTTAAAAATAGGGAAAATAGTTGCTGATTTCCAAGAAAGAGATAATTCCTCAAGCTCAAACAGCTGTTAAAATCCTGAGTCAGCACTGGTGCCCATCGATCTATTTCTTCCATGAAGAGGTCAGCCGGAATAGCGTCTGGACCCGGGGCTTTATTTCGAGACTAGGCCCCAAATGCTTTTGCAACCTCTTCCGCAGAAACACTAATGTGACACCCCCGGACTCCCTCCCTTTATTGGCTAAACCAGCCCCAAAAAGCATACCAAAATGGGATACCCATTGTGCCGACCCCACATGGGTCCCCTTCCATCCATCATTGACGGTATGTTCTTCCTTCACAAATTCCCAAAAGTCTTTGGCATCATTAAGCTTATTAGATTGCAAAAAATCTTCCCATACCTAGGCTTCAATTGCCCTTTGCCTCTGCTCAATCGCCCTACGATAATCTGAACGTTCTCGAACGATATTACATCTGTCCGACAAAGGGCATTTTAGAGCTTTCAGCAATGTTGATATGGCCAGCCTACAATCCCGATCATCCAACCCCAAATTTCTACCCGTCCCTTTTTGCGTTGGCGCCACCAAGAAAGCCCCACTCAAAGACTTTAAGATAAACATAAAAAGTTTCAGTGTTTCCCCTGCGTCAATTGGATTCTCGAGGATTCCCATTATTTCCCTTTTTAATCCCGCCAATGTTTTTAGGTGCACCCCCGAACCCTGAATTTTCCCCCACTTAATCTGCCTAAGGGACTCTATATCCAGTTCAACTTGACATGGAATTGGAGTACACTAGCACTGCCAACAGCCCAACCATTGTTAAAACCAAAGCCTATTGATCACTATTACCCACTCTGGGCACATCAAATCTCAAAATATTCTCCCACAGATCTGTTGAGAGGCAAAAATAGTCAATAGTGGAGGAGCCTAAACGATTAGTAAAAATAAATTTACCTGGGATGTCCGCCTGAATCCGCCCATTCACCGATCTCATACCCCATTCGATCAGCCAGGCACTCAATTGGAGACCGCTTGCACAAATCCTGATGTCCTCCATTTTAGGGTCTGATATTTGTAAGAGGTGGTCTTCCAAAGGTCCGTACAGATCGGGTACTAAACCACACCCCATTTTGATGTTAAAATCACCCCCTAGATTAATCTAGACTGGGCTCCCCCGTCAATTTCCCTGAACTTATCCAAGAAATACTCCACCTTCCTCCAATTGTCCCCCTCTTCCTTATTCAGACTATTATAAAGGTTTAGGGGGTCAACCCTGTGCTTACCTGGGGGATTAAACCTTAAAAGTTGTAAAAAGTTCATATTAGTTTCTGCCACTTCCACCCCACAGGACTATGAAGCTTTAACCATTACAACTAAACCCCCATAGCTTCTCCCCCTCTTATTTTTCTTCCCCAGGATACCATAGGAGGCATAACCATCCATTAGTGGGATTTCTAAGTCCCAAGTCACTTGTAAGAGGATGATCTCATGGCGTTGCAAGAATTACTGATTCTCATCCAGCTCTTGTTTCCCCCTGGAACCAGCTATATTCCAAGAGACAAACTGTATCTCTGGGGCAGCCACCGATAATACAGGCCCACTGCTCAGTGCACTAACTGGTGACTCCTTCAAGATTAAAGGCAAATCAGTTCCCAGTCAGTCTTGCTCATGTAAAATGGACAAATGCTCAAATTGATTATGAAGGACTACATCCCTAGGTGGAACCCCCTTCCCCAATCTTTGAGGGTCATTTCCACCTACCTTAACCCAGGAGGGCAGGCAAGAAGCAATCAAGCCCACTTGAGCGGCTGCCTCCACCCTTCTAAAGTCCCCCATAGAATACCTTTCCCCATTAGTGCCTGGCAAAGCTGTCAACTGCCCCACTTGCAGATAAAATTAGTGTAAGCCCACCAATCAACTATCCAATTTTGAACCATTGTCCCTCTTGTTAGGTTTGACGACACCATGTGCCTAGCAATTAAAGGGTTTGAAAAAGTAACCACAATACAATCCCCCTCAATTTGTTTTCTAGTCGGACCAACCCATACTACTCTTCTAGCCATTATAACTAGATTCGGGTCTATACTAGGACCCATGAAGTTGATATTGATCCAGTGCCTGGACTTATTCATCAGGGATGTCGTAGTTTCTACTACACCCTTTGGCAGGCCCAGAACTCCCATTATCACCCCCACCAGTGAGGCCGCTGCCGGGGGGAGACTTAACACCGCTGTTTCACTGCATGCTCGCCTTATATCTTCAACCTTCTCCAATACCATCTGCTGGTGCTGAGACCCCCCTCTGTCATCTGCGCTGTGGCCAGGCCCCCCACTAGGCAGGCTCAGACCCACCCCTGATGAAAAACCTCCAGATACAACTCCCTCCATACCATCCTGTCCTTCCTTGTTGACTGCCATTTTCAAGCTAGGCCAAATGTCTGGTCTCCCCCCTTCTCACTAACATGGCTGAGTTCTTTAACTCGCTGTTTTAAATCTCTAATGGAGTCATGAAGTATCGCTAAGGTACTCATAACCCCTCTTTTAAAAGACTGAAGGAGAACATGGGTAGCTTCCAATTTTTCCATCCATTTCACCTCCCCCGGAGTTGTCATTTGACCAACTCCTATTTTCGGGGCCAGATGTTGGAAGAGTGGCTTCAATTTTTGATCAAGCATGGACTCTAGCCAGATCTTATCATCCTCCATTGCTGCCGAGGAAGACGAAAAGTCCCCTAAAGCGGGGACAACCCCCTGCTCCTCCAGTTCACCCTCCCTGCCCTTTCCTGCGAGCACTTGAACTATACTGGTATCCTTATTACCAGGCAAGGCAGGGGCCTTACTCCCTGAGGCCATTTTAGAGTCACCCCCCGCCCCCCGAGCCTTCTCCCTCTCAACCTCCTTATCAGGGATGTCCCCAATTTGCATGGCCCCCATAGGGTCCTCCCCTACCCCCCTGTTGTCTGTGACCCCAATACATGAAGCAGCCTCCCAAATGGCTGTTCAGTAATCTGGATCCTATCTGCCAGATTCCCAGCTATCGTTGTTAGATAGGAATCCAGAGAAAGTTGAGAGACCGCACCTCCTGGCCCTTGGGGTCCTTGTTAAAGGTTTGAGATTGCTTTCGGAGCTCTTCTTTGTTTTTGTTTTTTGCCACTTTTTGCCTGCTTCCCCAACACACCCTTCTCTCTTAATTTCCTTTTTACCAATATGGAGTCGCTCAGTATGTTTGGTTAGTATTAAAGTATATAACAGGTAGGTACAGGGTGCAAGACACAAAGTGCAAAAAGTGTTATCTAATATAATATAAAAGAAAAAAGGATTACAATATTCAAAGTGCAGATGCCAATGCAAAGAGCAAATGCAAAGTGCAATGTACTTTTTCCTCCTTTCCCTGCTACCTCCCTCCACATGAAAAAAGAGCAAGGGCCAAAAGATCTCAAAACACAATTAGAAAGGGGTAAGAATAGACAACAAATGCTAAAAAGAATGAATTGGTATACAAACACCCCTGCAACAGTTAGTGAAAGATAGAAACAACAATTAATAATTAATTCCTGGGAATTCCAATTAAAGCTGCAGGACGGGTAAAGAACACTAACACAACCTGCCAACACTGCCAAACACTTTACACACTTTCCGCCACAATATGTGTATTTGACGCGACATTGCACTGCCCCGGGACATGGACCCTGCAGAGGAGGTGGATGGGGATGACGGCGATGACGGGATGCCAGTGCGACTCAGGCGGGATGTCATGGATGGGAAACATGCACAGGTGCACTGATACACAACTTTGTTTAACACTACTCACAAGCACATCGTGCAGAACTGGTGGCACTTATTTTCGAGCACTTCCATTAAATAATTAATATGCACGAACAGAATGTCCAGTCATGATTGATATGCAGAACACAGTGTATTCTTATTTAGACAATAGAAAAAGAGGTGCTACATCAATACCTGCCAGAACTTACCCTCCACCACTACCTCCCCAATGTACCCTCCCCCATCCTGCTCCCCAACTATCTCTGCCAACTATGGACCCTGTCCCACTCCCCAACTTACCTTCGCCCTCCCATTTCCCAACTATCTCTCCCAACTATGGACCCCCTCCCACTCTCCAACTTACCCTCCCCCTCCCACTCTCCAACTATCTCTCCCAACTATGGACACCCCTCCCGCTCCCCAACATACCCTCCCCCTCCCAACCCCTAACTAGTCACACGTGAAGCAAGTTTCCATGGTTCCACACTACTTGCGGCCACGCTTGGCGGCATGTGTGTGTTTGTGAGAAGAGCCAGACAGGTGCATGGATCTCCTCCTAGGGCTGGCTGCCTGGGAGCTTGCAGGCGTGGAGCTGGTGGAGGGCAACGGCATGTTTTCACACGAGAGTCGGGACATGCATTTTTGGAGGGACAGTGCCATTGTTTGGGCAATATTTGACTGTACGCTATTGCCCTCATGGGTACCCCTAGCCAAAAGTACGGTGGCACAAGCATACAACCCATTGGCCCGGGCAACCCGCCGACCAATTGCCTGATTACTCTCCCTCATCAGACGGGACTCTTCGAGGTGCTGCTGCACCAGGGCAGTGAGTGTGTCCCGTCGCTCCTCCCTGCGTTGGAGACGCGCATTCATCTCCGGTGCTGAGGGGTTGGGCGGGCGTTGGGCACTTCACTGGCTCATTGGGCTGAATGTGACCAACACATCTGAGGTGTGATCTGTGTCGTCCCCGGTGTTATGGCCTTCCTCGACAGCTGCATCCCCATCACTGCTGAGTCGGGCTGCTGGCCTGTGGGTGGTGCACGTCCCTGTGGTATTCCAATTGGGACTGCCTGGATGACTAAGGCAGCTGGGGGGACAGGCACAGAGACTGCCTGGCTGACAGGGGCAGCTGGGGGTCCAGGCACAGGGGCTGCCTGGTTGATAGTGGCAGCTGGGGTTGCAGGCACAGGGGCTGCCTGGTTGATAGGGGCAGCTGGGGGTGCAGGCACAGGGGCTGCCTAGGTGACAGAGCCTCTGGATGACAGGACTGCTCAGCCAACTTCGATACCATCAACCACACCATTCTCCTAGACAAGCGACACTCTTTAGGAATAAAAGACACTGCCCTCTCTTGGATGTCCTTTTTCATCTATAAGCACTCACTAATCATGCCCCTCCACCCTTTCACCTCCACCTCATGATCAGAACCAAAAGGAGTCCCACAAGGAGCATTCCTACCTCCCATCCTTTTCAGCATCTATCTGAACCCACTACCCGCACTAATCCGCCCCTACAACTATGCAGACAACACCCAGATCACCCTTAAAGTCCCAAAATAGCCAGGCTTCAACCATCCAGACCTGTCATTATGCCTCTCGGATATCAAGTACTAGATGACGACCAACCACCTCATCCTCAATCCTGACAAAACTGAAATTTTAATCTGCAGGAATACAGCGCTCCTTTCCAAACCTATCTGCTGGCCTCAATCCCTAGGCCCCCCCCATCGGCAACCTCCACCTCGGTGAAAAACCTCTGATGCTCACTGGACACAGATCTATCCCTCTCCCAACACATCAACTCTGTAAGCAGAACCTCTTTCTTCCATCTACTATCGAGCTATCCTCGTTGCCATCATCTCCATCATCCTCTCCTGCTTAGACTATGCAAACCGCCTTTACCTAGGTGCACTGGCATTTCAGCTAAGGAAACTGCAAAGAATCCAAAACACTGTGGCCCACCTGTTTATTAGCCTACCCCCACATGACACATCAGCCCTACATTAAAAGTCCTCCATTGGCTCCCTATTAGTCAACGCACTACCTTTAAACCCATGTGCCTCACTCACCGGGCCATCCACAACACCAGCCCAGAATTCCTCCAAGACAAGTCAAACGCTACCACCCCTCAAGGACACTCAGATCTCACAGCATCTCTCCTTGTTATCCTACATTACAACTCCACCAGACTAGACGGATCCTCCTTCTCCGTCCAAACGCTGAACATCTGGAATTCTCTGCCCTTGCACTTCCGCAAAATTGACAATCGCCTGGCATTCAGAAAGACCCTAAAAACCTGGCTCTTCCCTTCTCCCCTTCTTGAAACCTTCTTGAACTCTATATGGTTGTAACACACACAGAAACACTGACCCAAAGCCAACAACACACCTATCTGCCCTTCCCCCCACAGGTGCCGGCAGCGTTAGCAGCGGCATACTGTGACACCTTTTTTGCCCTCTCCCCAACCCCTCGCTGACAGAGGATTGTACAACATCCCCCACCCCCGTCTCTCTGGGCCCCTATCCAACTGTTCAGACTTCAATCTAAGACCACAACTGCCGAGACCAGCCAATCGGTTTGACCTAGAAAAACGACACCAAAGACAAACTCCATCCAAGTTTACGATATGTATACCATGCACCACGTCTGTGGACACAGGCCAGAGGCATGGCCACCCAACCATGCACTCTAGAATACAGCTATGGCTATGCTATTCCGGTCTAGCAGCTCGCATAGGCGTCCACAGTGAAACCCCTGATGTACCTCAACACCTTTGCCATAAGTATACAGCGACAACCTATGAAAAATTACGGTCTAGCTGGGCACATATCGAATCTCCAGCACTCTATCCTAAAACCAACAACAGAACCAGCCCACGTGTCTGACCTGCGTGCTGCTTACTGGAACCTACCCAGCCCAACTAAGACCTAACCTGTTAAAACACACACATGCATCTTAAAATTAACTCTTTGAATCTCCCACACATGGAGTGCGGTCACAGAGGGAGTTCAAACCCCAAAGCGCATTGAGGCCTTACAAATGGAGAAAGGGCGCAACATAAATGACAAATACAATACAGATGGAAAGCCTGAACACAGGGATATGTTGGGCACAAGGAAATGAGAAGACCGTCTGCTGGGGAGAGCAGCAACGTGGATAATACGACATTTTAGTTATAAACATATTTAAGTGTGTCGGTATTTCATTATTTGGGATATTTATTGAGCATGCAAACCTAACTCCAACCAAAGTAAAATAGCGCAGGGGGTTACAAGCACACGTTGCGATGCTTACAGGGAGGCAACCGTCGTTGCGCTTTAATCTACTGCGTCACAAGTTCCTGCCATACACCAAAATGATGGGGTAAGAAAACAGCCACGATGCAGTGTTGGCGAAATTCCCCTAAAGATGAAAACATCGAACATAGACTTAAGGGCGGGCTGGGTGGAGGCGCCAAAGATGTTTGCAATGCAATTTGCAATACTGCTGTGTTGTTTGTGTTAGAAAGGTGTCCAACATTATTGACCTTTGATGAAGACTAAGAGTTTCAGGCGTGTGGAATTCAGACGCTCTTCTGAAGGCTGCCACGTGATATGTTGATATTGCCAATGAGGCAAGGCGACATTTTCTCTCCTCATAACATTGGAGCGAATGGAAACCGGGTTCCTCTAGGCACTCATCAATCGGTCCACTCAGGGGAGGGGGGCTTTGGAAGGAAGCTATTATATGTTTTAATAAATGTGATTCTACTTTTCTCTGCTGACAGGTCCCCCATTTGCCTACTTACTGTTGCTGTTCATCGTCTTCTTTCTTTCCTTCGGTTTCCATGACTTCTTTAGTTGGGTTTTCTTCTTTCCACGGGGGGTTCCGCCTCTATTTCCCATTTGGAGGAGCTTAAGCCGGCAGCTCTGGGGCTCATCACAGGGTGGTCCCGGAAACGTCAGTTGGGCCGTGAACACGACACGTGGGAATTTCTTGATCTGGCACTCTTGAATCGTGATTGGTCAGAATGATTGTTTACATTTCCGCAGCCAATCAAAGAGTCTGGATTTTCCAAGTAGGGCGCATTCCATTTGATTGTCTACTGGGTAAGTCCTTCCACGGCCCTTGCTTTTGTATTTCACACATTTATTTCGTTTCCACCTACTGGTGTGAATTTTTACAAAAAATAATTTCACACCAAATTTCACACCAGTAAGAGGAAGCGAAAACCATGTCTACCCACAACGATAAGCATTCGGTTATGTAAATGCAGATAGACAGATTTTTCTGTACAACCTCCACGGGACAAACATGCTTACCTTCTACAATGCAAAAACAAGACTTTTGTTTTTCGCCAATACTTAAATATTGTTGATTTGCCTTTGAAAATTATTAATAGTGCTTCCATGTCATTGTATCTGCCATACTAATGAGTTCCCTGTTTGCTTCGCAGCTCTAATCGTCAGACCCTCAAAGATATTGTGGCATGAAATTCTATATTTTATGGCATGAAAAAGCGAATTTTACAATAAAATTGTATTGCAGCATTTTTGCAGCACTTTTTTTTATTGACTGGAGGGTTTAAGATTGGCAGGTTGCAAGAAAGAGGCAATGGGCCTCATTCCGAGTACGGCGCTAACCAATGGCGCTATTAACGCCTTGGTTGACGCCGTACCCGGACCGGCAGCGCCTTGGTGGATGGCGGAATTACCGCCCCATTCCAAGGTTGGCGGGGCGGTAATTCCCCAATCCCCATTTACCCTTCCCCATTCCCATTCTTGCCCCATAGGGCATAATGGGAGTGGGGAAGGCGTTAATTACGCCACCGTAAATTACGGTGGCGTAATTAACATCAAGGTCCCTTAGCGCCATGGATTTTAACACCTGCTAAAAGCAGGTGTTAAAACCTCCATGGCGCAAAGGGAACTCGGAGTATGGCGGTAAGGGATTACCGCCACCGCTCTCGTTAGCGGTGGCCGCTATCCCTTACCGCCATACTCGGAATGAGGCCCAATGTGTTTCTGCAAGAGAGCCAGGTTGTCATTATTGCAACCTTTCGTATCAGTTTAAAAGGAAGAGTCCCTGACAGAAGTGTTTGTTTTGCTCTACTTTTCTGGTTTAATGTGCATGCCCATTTAATATTATCACCTTTATTGATGGTTATCGGTTGTAATGGAGAAAATATATCCCCTTCTATGTTCTCCAGTCCCCCCACGTACCCACACACTGCACCAGGGGTGGACTTGAAACCAAATGAGGCCCTGTAAATATTTTAAAGTAGCTCTCAGCAAGGCCAACCCCTTGAGAAAATATGGAATTAACATGGGTTACCACACAAAAGAAGCCCATGGTGCAGAGGGCTACTGGGGAATTTTTCAGAGTTCCCTATAGGCCATTCCACCCCTGCACCACACACACAAACACTCCTAACACTCACCTATTCCCTTTCACAACGTACACTGCCAAACCTCTCACGCTGCCAATCATGTGCATACTCAAGGGATTTGTCACACTGCCAAGTCACAACTTGTACTCCACAGTCCCTGACAAACTCCAAGCAATGCTCCCAACTTACACCTTACGCTCGCAAGTTCCTCTGGTAGTCTACAGTCCTTCATTCTTTTTCACTCCTTCTGCAACTTGCCTTCTTCCCCATCCTTTCTCCCAAATTGCAGCTCGCTGGCTCTTTCTGGCCAACGCTCATCTCTGCTTTCTGGCTGCTCCCACTCTAGCCCTCCGCTCCCTATGCTTTCTTGCCCCGGACTCCCTCTGTGCTTTCTGATCTACCGCTCCCTCTCTGCTTTCTGTCCCACTGCTCCCTCTTTGCTCTCTTGCCTACCACTTTCCCCTCTGGCCCATCATTCACCCTCTCTCTCCTTTTCCCCACATATTGTGACTATTTTTATAGTTTTTAAAACATGTCGATTTTGGGCCAGATCCCCCCAGAATGGAGCATCTAAAAACAGAGGAGAGGATGTGCTGTTTTTAGATGCTCAATTTTTTAAGTGATCTGGTCCCCTTTTTCTCAAAGGAGATCTACACATTTCCAGGGGGCTGAGTTGTAGCGCAAATGATGCCCTGGCCAGCAGCCTTTAATAAGTTAGTGTCAGGAGTTGTGGGGTTTAATGGCAGCCTCAGGATCAAATGAACTGAAAGGCCATGTTAGGCCCAAAATGTGCAGTAATACCTTTGTGTGATGTCAAGGCACACTGGTAGACTGAAAAGACGGCATCAAAAATTTCAACTCTGCCAATATGCCTAGTGAATTCACACGTAGGTACTTCTGCAGTGGAAGCAAGGAACTTGTGAAAAATGAAACTAGGCTGCAGAAGGGAATTGCAAAGGCACATTGTTGGCTGATGGACAAAAGTCAGCATTTCAATTGCAACTGCCACACATCAAAATGCTATGTAGATTGAAAAAAATAGGACTTGCATGCTATTGTCAAAGCTCGAAACCAGAGGCATACTTTCCATTATGGGAGATGGCATGTTTAAGTAAATTCTTGCTGACACAGAAAGCAAAGAATAAAGGGTAACTCTGAAAAGACATAAACAGTTAACATGGAAAGGAGTGCATTTGCAGCTTAAGAACAATCAACCCACGGGATAACAAATCTTAATTGCCAGAGTCATG
The DNA here is from genome assembly GCF_040938575.1 of Ambystoma mexicanum. Taxonomy (NCBI): domain Eukaryota; kingdom Metazoa; phylum Chordata; class Amphibia; order Caudata; family Ambystomatidae; genus Ambystoma; species Ambystoma mexicanum. Next base: position 1,464,809,549 of record NC_090935.1, read on the forward strand.
TGAAATATGTATCATAATGTAAAATAGACTTTGATGCCCTGATGTCAGATATTAAAAGGCCTCATGTGAAAAAGGAATAGCAACATTTGAAAACATCAGTTTCTGGTCACTTCCCCCAACAGATTTAAAGGGTGAGCTCTGCCTTTCCCTGTTATCTGAGAGCCTAGTCTTCAGGTCGCCCTTTCAGCATTACACTACACCACCTGCCACTTGCTCCAAAGGCAATACCAACTCTCCATCTGCTCTAAGAAGAGGGCCTATATCCAAGCCTGCATCTCCGTGGCCACTAACAACACGACAGACCTTTTCAAAATCTGCAAGGAACTCGCCAACCCTACTGCAGCCTCTCACTTAATTTCCAAAACCGAGGACATTGAGGTATGCCAGTCCACACGAGTTAAAATAAACAAGGATGTTTATTTATATCTACTACAGCCGGCGCCCTGCATGCCGCTCACAGTCTTCTCCCTGTCTCAAGCCGCATTCCGTTTCCCTCTCCTCGAACATAAACATTCTCTAGCCTCGCGGCATGCAGGGCGTCATCAAAGAATAAAAGGAATACTACACCACCTCCTCCTTTTCAGAGAACAACACATTTTTAGGACTATGCTGTGACAAGCCATAAACATTACACCTTAAATAGTGCGAATGAAACCTAAAAAACTTGGGAACCATGTGTGGCTGTGGATGGTGATACTTACCAACAACAACACTTATCCTTTCCCCCTTTAAATTTTTTTTTTTTTTTACATATGCAACCAAAATTGTGGAAAAAAAAAAAATTAACAATGTAGGTTAACTCAAATGCTATGTATAAAACAAAATTGGTAGTGTGCAATATAAATGATTATTTTCCCATGACATAATCTTTTGTCCAGAATGGTAATTTTCTATCTCTGTGGTTGTACATACTCCCACTAGCCACACATCCTTCTTGAATTCCATTCATGCTTCTATCATCATCAGTAGCTGTGCCATTGCTTTCTTGGACAGATTCAAACTCTAAAGGAGTATCTTCTTGACCATTACCTCTCAATGTTTGACTATCCGCTCTGGCAACTTGGTCCTCTCTTACATGTATGCGTCCCTCCCCAACTTGAGGTCTGACGTTAGAATTTGAATTCAAATTATCTCTTGTGTCATATTGAAAACCTATATCATTTCTCAACCAATTACTTCGATCCTGCCTGTGATTCTGCCTGGGATAAAATCTTCTACTATTCTTAAAATCCCAATTCCATTTGCTTACTCTATTCATATTCCATACTGATCCACCCATTACTCTTATGGCTTTGCCTAGGACTTGTAAAACTTTAACTGGTCTGCTGTATTTGGATTCACCCTTTCTAACATCACGCCCTAGTTTAATCCTTACCATGTCTCCTGGTACAATTTCGACTTTACATTTGTGACTCATATTCCAATTAGTCTTGCTTTCAGAGTATTTACAATACTTTCCTTTATCTCTATGCTCTGATGTCCTTTTGTAATTCACCCACTCTGGAATAAGTAAGGTATTGGGGGCTCTGCCTCTCATCAATTCAAACGGAGATACCCCTAGATCTCTTTTGACTGACATTCTTGTACTCCATAACCTATCTTTAAGTGCCTCTTCCACAGGCATGTTATTCCTCAATGCCAACTCTACCGTCTCTACAACCATTCTGTTACATCTCTCAACTAGACCATTTGTTTGGGGATGATACAAAGCAGAATATTTCCATAAAATCCCAGATGTGACGGCAAACTCTCTTATTTCTTTGCTTTTGAATTGAACACCATTGTCACTGATAATGGATTTGGGAAAACCTTCTCTCCCAAGAAGCTGTCACAAACATGCAATTACAGAATGACAAACTCTCATTGGAATCTGGAGATCAAAATATAGTCAATGCAATAAGAACAAAAGAACGTACGGAAAATCACCTGGTCAAGACCAATAGGCCAAGAGGATTTGATAATAGAGGACAGTCAATGAGAGGAAGAGGATGGGTGAGACCCGAAAACAGATCAGCTCCAGCACAATCTAGAGAAGGTGACAGATGCTTCAACTGTGGAAGATTAGGACATTTTACTTATGCCAAGCATTGTCCTGCAATTGGCCAAAAATGTGGCAATTGTGGAGGCAAGGGACATTTTGCTGTCGTGTGTAGAAGAAAAAAAAGAATCTCGGCCATACAAGAGGAAGAGGAAGATTCGGATGAAGACAGGGTTTTTGCCATTCGTGAACCACCTGAGGGAGATTTCAAATGCCCAAGTTGTGTCATAATAATTGACAACTGGAAACTCAAAGTAAAAGTAGACAGCTGTTCACCATGGACGATCATAACGAAGAAAACATGGAAGAATTTATTGGCATGTGGTCTAAAAAGTAAACTATTTGAACCTGATATTAAAAACCCGGGTGGATTTGAAGGCTCGACAATTAAGATGATTGGTTGGTTTTCAAGCATCATAGAATTCAAGGACAGACGAGCGGAAGTGAAGATATATGTTGCAGAAAAAGGAGTTAACGTCATTGGTTGGAGAGATCAAGCTGGTCTACGAATCAGATTAGATCCTTGTGAATCGGAACAGGTTTTGATAGTAAACTCCAGTCATAAACAGAGGGGAGAATCAAAAACCTTAGAGGATAAAGGAAACAAGGAATTAGGACTGTTGAAAGACTTTTCACACAGAATTCGATTGAAAGGTGGAGCAATACCTGTCAGACATGTCAAGTCAAGACCTATACCTTTCGCCATAGCAGACAAAGTGGAACAAGAATTAACTAAATTGGAGACTGAAGGAGTAATCGAAAAGATTGAATCCTCGGAGTGGACAAGCCCCATTGTAGTTGTAATGAAAAAATGTGGGAAAGTCAGGATTTGCGTAGACCTTAGAGATGTTAACAAAAACGTTATTGTTGACATCTTTCCACTTCCAGTCATATCAGAAATGCTGAATCGCATAGGTGATGCAAATGTATTTTCAACTTTAGATCTCTCCAGTGCATATCATCAGATAGCTTTAACGGAAGACTGCAGAGACATCACTGCATTTATAACTCCACATGGTCTATATAGGTACAAACGCATGCCATTTGGCTTGGCATCTGCTGCGGCAGTTTTTCAGAGGGTCATGGAACACGTGTTGAAAGGGTTGAAGGGGATTTTTGTGTATCAAGATGACATTATAGTATTTGGTAAAGGTCGAGATGAACATGACATGAGATTGAAAGATGTTTTACTAAAGTTGGAGAGTGTTGGTTTAGAGATTGAAAAGAGTAAATGCAAATTTGGCATGAATGAAGTTGATTATTTGGGACACACGGTAAATGGCAATGGATACAAACCCAAAAGTGATGCAATGAAAGCAATCAGAGAATCGCCTAATCCTTCTAATAAGGATGAACTTAGGTCATTTTTGGGCCTGTGTGAATACTATAACAAATTTGTCAAGAAGTTTGCTAACATAACAGAACCTTTAAGGAAATTGTTAAAGAAAGATGCCAAATTTGAGTGGAATGGCAAGTGTGATGAAGCAGTGAATTGCATAAAGAGAGAAATATGTGACTCCACGGAATTGGGTGGTTATGTATTTGGAAGGTCAACCAAGGTTACAGTGGATGCGAGTGGAAATGGTTTGGGAGCGGTACTTTCTCAAATTGAAGAAGGTGGTAAGGAAAAGACAATATGTTACGCCTCCAGGGCAATTTCAGATACAGAAAGCAGGTATTCCGTAATTGAAAAAGAACTTTTGGCATGCTCATGGGCAGTAAACTATTTTAGAAAGTATTTGTGGGGTTGCAAGTTTGTTATACAAACAGATCATAAACCACTAGTAGAAGTCTTGACAGTTAAAGGCATGTGTAGGGCATCACCTAGGTTAGCCAGATTAAGCATTAAATTACAAGATTATCATTTTGTGACAAAGTATGTTCCAGGTAAGAGGAATGTTGTTGCAGATTACTTGTCACGGCTGCCATTAAAGAGTGTGAGTGTAGAGGCTGAAAGTAATGAGGAGATGGTGGCAGTCATTCTTGAAGTAACCTCGAAGGAAAAATGGTTAGAGGAGATATCTAAAGATGAGACGTTAAATAGAATTGCAAATTTCACAATGTTAGGTTGGTCTGATAAGAGATCAATTGATGGAGAATGCATGAAGTTTTGGGAAGTGAAAGATGAATTGTCCATGGAAGAAGGATTTTTGATGAGGGGGAATAAACTTATACCTCCCAAAGCATTATATAATGAGCTCATAGAGAAAGCGCATCAAGGCCATCCGGGAATTACTGGTACCAAATGCAATGTGCGATCTGTATATTGGTGGCTTGGTCTCCGGGGTATAATATTTGTCTAGTTGCCTTATGGCCTTTTCGTGTTCATCAATATCTCCAGCTTCATCCACTGGCAAATCCGGTAACTCCCTGTATTTTCTCTGTCCTTCTAGGCCCAAAGCATGAAGCAGTAGCGATTTCTTTTTGTGAGTAGATAGGCCTTCTTGATCAATGGTCTGAACATAGTTTAGCCAAAACTCTTTCCATTCTAGCCAGTTTACAACAGGCTGTCCAGGTGTTGGAAGAAAACATGCCGGGGGTTGTATGCTAATACCTTGCATACTTCTTCTGTGTTATGTCAGTATGAGAGGAAACCAGAATACTATTTATCCTAATTTGCGTTTATTTCTGCTTCTTAAGCTTCTTTTTTTTTTTTTTTTTTTTAATCTCCAGGGATGAATTCCATGTACTGTGAAGAGGATGAGGAGTCTATTCTTTACTCCTCATTCTGCCTAAGGTCAAAGGGTGAGTCATGTGGTCTCTGTGCAATTGGCGGTCCTTTACTCTGAAAGTGGAAGTGGTGTGGCCAATGGGAGCGTGTCTAACAAACTCGAGTTAGACAGACAATAAAAAAATTATCACAGTGAAGAAATGTCAGCACAAACCAACGTTTGCTCTTCCTCCCTCTTTCCAATTGTACAGCACAAGCCAGGCGCAGCGTTGCACAGCAGCTCGGAGCTCCGCTCTGGATTAATCCTTCCTGGCTTCTGTGGGTTCTGGGACGCCGGCCATCCTCGTCGCCAAAATGAGGTATGCCAGTCCACACGAGTTAAAATAAACAAGGATGTTTATTTATATCTACTACAGCCGGCGCCCTGCATGCCGCTCACAGTCTTCTCCCTGTCTCAAGCCGCATTCCGTTTCCCTCTCCTCGAACATAAACATTCTCTAGCCTCGCGGCATGCAGGGCGTCATCAAAGAATAAAAGGAATACTACAGACATCCTCTCCTCACTTTCCTCTACCCCTCACCTTCTCTCAGGCCTCCCTTATGTGATAAACCAAAGGGTGTCTCACTTGCTAGTCCCCAGGGATCTCTCTCAGGTGGCCAGGGCACAGCCATCGCCTTTGGATCCAGACCCTGGGGGTGGACCAGTGCGGGAGGATCACCTGGGTGTGAGATCTTCTTGGAGTGGGGTTGAGGCAGCCGATGGAGAAACGCAGTATCCCCCCTTTCCCGTGGCCATCCCCCATCCTATTTTATAGGATTCGCCAATGTTCCAACTCCCTCCCCCCTTTTCTACACAAACACTGGGCCGATCAAGAGGGGGACTGAGAGTAAAAAGGCTAACACTTGCATATCTCATTGGACATGTCCCATTAATAAAGTCAGGCAAAGGAAGGCACTTGACTCTAATCACATACATCTGATACCCATTAGCTCCCCCAAATGGATAAAAGGCGGAACATAGGGACACACTCTGAGCAAGGTGGGACACGGGAAGGAGCAGATCTTCCGGGGCAAAGGAGAACCCATTAGAGCAGGACGACCAATCGAGGGAGAAGAGCGAAGGGTAGGGAAACCCTGAAGTTCCCTGTTGCCTCTGGGAAACCGTGAAGGATATGCAGAGAAAGCCAAATCCCAGACAAGAAGAAGCCTGCATTGTGTTTCAAGGATGCCAGTGACCCTCCACGGCGAACGGCAGAGTTGGGGAGGCGAGGCCAAGCCTGTGGTATCAACCTTGACTCGCGAATTAAAGCCGCAAATAAAAGAAAGGAATGCACACAACTGGTGATTTAGCGTAAGACATACATGAAAGCCGATTTGGGTCAAGGAAAGATTGAAGCTGCAACAGTGCATCTCACGATTGAAAGTTGCACATGTACTGATGAGACACGAAAGAAAGCAAACGAGTAGTGAACTCTAAAAGTTACTAATAACTGTGAAGCCCATGATATAGAGTAGCAGAGTGGTCCGGCGAAAGGAAATAGCCCACTCGAAAGTCTCAGTGAAATGTTTGATGTCTTGTTATGAAGCAACAAAGCAAACAAATTATGAAATGTGCAATGGTCAAGATTAATCCCATCAAAAGGGAAAGTTAAAAGGTGATTGCATTAAGAGAAAGATTTCTTTGAACTTTTTGGAGTGTGTTATGGAACTAAAAAGACCAAGAAACACTGGGGCAAATAACATAAGGAACAGCTGAATTGAAAGCCGAAGTGGTCCTGCGGAGGTCTATGGAAAAGACCTTGCACATTCAAAAATCTTTGCCATCAGTGAAAGGTCCAAACTCAACTGAGGGAGACCAGGCACAAGAAATAAGTTAGGGGAAAAGAACCCCTAACAAATGTGAATGAAGCTTGGGGAAGGGAACCCCTGCAAATGCAGTGATTGCGAGGTCCGAGCCTGGCTGAGGGAGATCTACGTTGAATCAGGTACTTTATGTTGAGAGGTCTGAGCCCAACTGAATGAGACTTACATAAATTGTTGATGTCTGGAGAGGTCCGAGCCCGACAGAGGGAGACCTACGTGAACTTTTGTTGAACTGTGACAGAACTTTTGGTGAACTGCAAATAAGTGACTTTAACGTGGAAGGCCAAGCGGGCCTTGACTCATAATTTGAACTGCCTTTTTTTGATAACTTGAGCCAGAGTGTGTCATCCTGTCTACGGGGGCGCCTTACTCTGTGCTGTCCAACATGGGGAGGAGAGCTGACTCAGCCTCCTGGTCGTTTATTTTATAACACTGACTTTCCTTTGCATACATATTCCCCTTTATGCAATTTTTGTATGGGAGATAGGGCAGGCATTAGGTTTTGTTAGTATAGGCCAGTGGTCACCAAACAGTCGATCGCGATCGACGGGTCGATCTTCAAGGCATTTATCTATTTATTTATTTGAATGTATAAAGCGCACAAAACGACCTTGGGGCATCGTGGCACTGTTACAGCAGTGCTTACTTAGTTACACAGAAAAAAAACAAAAGGAGCACCTGTCTGTGGTTCTTGGTTACATTGAACCTGTTGCCAGACAGGTGCGAGATACAATGACATAAGGCAGCAGTTGCAAAGACAAGCAAAAAGTGCCAGCATACAGGCGATAGGGTTGAGGTAAGAGACAGAGAGCTGGTAGGAGAGTGATTACTACACACAAAACACCATTCGACTCGCCCGTTCCCCATGTGGGGGAAGAGCATGCTGGGTGTGCTGGGCAGAGAGAATCTGATGATCTAGTTGAAGAGTTCAGTTTTGAGCGATTTGCGGAATGCTAGATATGATGTCTCATTTTGATGGGTTGTGGGGAGGGCGTTCCAGTATTTGGGAGCAAAGAGCGAGAAACAGGCCTTCTAGTAGATCACAAGGTGGTTTATAAAAAAACATTTTATCCCCAACTGATTTAATTATAATCACTATTATAAGCGATTGGCTGTGTGTGGGCTGGTCTGTGAGGGAAATATAATCAAGCCAATCAGAAGGTAGTTTCGAGCAACGTGCCTTTATTGTAAATATAATGAAGCCAATCAGAAGTTAGTTTCTAGCAACATGCCTAATAGCACTTGTATTGCAGAGCACAATCACAGATGTTTGTTAACTAGCTTGCTAGCTGCTTGACAAGCAACATGGCTGAGAAACCTCAGAAAAAGTGGGCAAAACACATTATTTCCATGTGGAATGGGAACATGCATTTCTGTTCACCACAGTGAAAGGAAAGACAATATGCCTGATATGTCACTAGGCTATATCCTTATATAAAAGAAGCAATTTGGAGTGCCATCATGGCAGTGCTCATCAGAAATTCAAAAACACCTACCCACTCGAAAGCGGCCTATGAAGAAAGCGGATGGAGGAACTGAAAGGCCTGTTAAAAGCACAGCAAAAACTTTTTATGAAGCGTACAGCTAAAAACAAGGCTGCAACAGAGGTTTCATTCCGTGTGTGCCACATCATTGCTAAGTACAAAAACAATTTACTGACAGTGAGTTGTTTTAAAGAAGCTATGACTGTCACAGCTGATACTTTATTCAAATACTTCAAAAACAAAGAAGACATTAAAACAGCAATAAAGGATTTGCCTCTCTGAGCATCTACTGTACCCAGAGGTATCCGGTCATTTTTTCGAATACATTTCTTTGAAATGCAATTATGTCGAAAAAAAATCGGCGAAAAAAATATTTCTAATGTATTCTTTTTTTATGTAATATGTTTTAATATGTTTTTTTTTGGTTTGGAAAGTAAAAATAGTGTTTAAAAAAAGGGGGGTTGGTGGGAACCCCCCGTTTAAAAAAAAAAAGACATTCGAAATATTTTTTTTCAGCGACATTTTTTCGACTTAATGGCATTGGAAAAAAATGCCATACGAAAAAGTCACTATACACCGTAGCCAGAAGAGTTGTGATGCTGTCCGAGCATATTTCCCAACAAGTGCTTGAAGACTTGTCGCTATGTGAACGATTTTCTCTTCAATTTGACCAGACCACAAATATTACACACACAGCCCAGCTGATTGTGTTTGTTCGGATGGCTTTTCAGGATTCCACAATGTAGGATAGGAGGACTTTCTCACACTGATTCCAGTGAAAGAGAGAACAAGGATGTGTAAAACGAATTCAAGAAATAGGTGAGTGTGAAAAACATTCCAATTGAGAAATTAGTGTCAATAACAACTGACGGGGCACCAGCAATGCGTGGTGAGTGTTCAGGATTTTGTGCACTGTGTAAAGAAGATTCCGCTGTTTGTGAATTATCACTGTGTTATCCACCAACAAGCATTAGCTGGTAAGTAATTGACTTATCCAGTGTGATGACCGTGGTTGTCATAATTGTTAATTCAATAAGCGCAAAAGCACTTCAACACTGATTATTCAAGTCATTGTTAGATGAACTTGCTTCTGCATATGAAGATCTGATTCTCCACGCAGATGTGCTGAGGTTGAGTCGCGGAAAGGTGCTTCAGCGTTTTGTTAATTTGCTGCCGGAGATAACATAATTTCTAGAATCGCAAAACTAAGATTATGATCTGTTGTCATATGATGTATGGTTGTTGGATTTGGGGTTTCTTACGGATCTAAGAGAAAAATTGAACAAGCTCAACTGTGAGCTGCAAGGTAAATACCAAGACTTTACCCACATGATGAGCGCAGTGTGGAATACACAGATAAGAAACACGAGGCTGACAACTTTCGCAAACCTTGGAAAGATGTTGCAAAACATCAAAGACAAAATCGCTTCAACAAGCTAATGAATTAATACAATTAACCAGCGATTTGGAGATGTAAGCCAGATGGCTAAGTTGTGTCTTTTTTTCAAATCTGTTCCTTTCGGTTGAGGTTGAGGAGCTGTCCGCTAAAATGCTGGAAGTGTTTGATTTACCAATGGGAGTCGGCATGGAGATAAATGATTTACAAAGTGACATTGAGTTGAAAGTTAGATTAAGAGACAATGACTTTTGGGGACATTTGTGCAGAGAGAAGTGTGCACTCCTTCCCAGATCAAAATAATGAAGTCCAAATACCATTCTCGCCTTAGTGATGCACATCCGACAGACTGCATTAGACTGGCCTTGTCAAACTACAAGCCCGACTACAACAAACTTGCAGATAGTGTTTCTTGGTTGGGTCATCCAGTATTTGCCAGCTGTAGATTTGATAAAATAAAGTGCTTACAAACTTGTAGGGTGGTTATAGACAATTTTATTTGGGTTGTCTTTGGATTCAATCAAAGTGTGTCTCAATAGTTATCACTTGGATTCAGTTAGATTTTTGATTCAATTTGATATTTTCTCAAATGGTTTTTCTCTTTCTTATTTGGGTGGTTCTCAATGATTTAGAGTTCTTTTCATCTCAAATGTCACTTAAATTCAGTGAGATTTATGATCCAGTAAAGCAGATCCTCCTGATGATCCACTGTAGACACAGTGTGGAAACACGTGTAGAGGTTTGATATCAATAGAGGTATACCCACACAAGTGGTTTGAAAACTATAGAGAAACAACCCTATTGAGAGCTACTTAAGGAGAACCACAAAGTACAATATTTGAGAAACAACCTAATTCAATCATACATTTCACATTATTTAAGTGACATTTGAGATCAATAGAACTCCAAATCATTGAGAACCGCCCAAAGAAGAAAGAGAAAAACCATTAGAGAAAATATCAAATTGAATCAAAAATCTAACGGAATCCAAGTGATAATTGAGACTAAACGAAGCCTCAACTATTGAGACACACATGGATGGAATCCAAAAACAACCCAAATAAAATTGTCCATAACTACCCTACAAGTTTGTAAGTGCTTTATTTTGTCAAATCTACAGCTGGTGCACACTGGATGACCCAACCAAGCAACACAATGTATACCATATTGGGCAGCCACAATATAGGAACATCCACCTTGCAGACAACTATCTACTAATATAATATATTTTTTGGGCTCGCCATTTGGTTGGCCTTTGACTGCAATCTGTCTTACTTAATAAATTTGCAGATAGTGTGCAGTCAGATCCATCACATAGAGAGAGAGAGAGAGAGAGAGAGAGAGACAGAGAGAGAGAGAGAGACAGAGAGAGAGAGAGACTGCTCCCATTGCCACATATTTTACTTGAGGCTGTCCAAAAATAGTTTTTCAGCAAAATGATTACAATTCAAAACTATAGTGCACTACTTGTATGTGTGAATCCTGCAATAGAGCAGAGTGTTTGTAACAAACGCAAACACATTATTTTTCCTTTTCAAAAGGCATTGTGGGGGTAGGGGAAGGATTTAATTTTTATTGTAATACCATTATAAGATGTATTCAATATACATGTTTGTTTATTGTATGGCATTTTGTATATAGCTTAAAAGGAATACAATTTTCAACAAAAAAAGCATTATGGCTATGTGCATTCTAATTTAACAAATTTGTCAGGATCAGGCTAGTGTTATTAGGTGTTTGTGTGGGTTAAGCTGAGCATAGTTACTGTCTTATGGCTCTTACTTTGCTAGAATGCAATACTTTTTCTGTCTGTGTGTGTGTGTGTGTGTGCGCGCGCGCTGAGCTTGTTAGTGAGCTTAGTTTGGTAATTCTGTTGCACTTACTCTCTAATGCGTTGTTGCACTTACTTTCTGGTGTGTCGTGTGTTCGTATTAAGTCTGGCACTGTACATGTATACAGACAGAAATATATGGTGATTGTTGTTAATGTGAAAATAAATTTAAAGATTTTCATATTTCTAGTTTTTTTTGCGATGGTAGATATCAGCTCATATTTTGAATGAAAAGGTGATCTTGGACTTCAAATGTTTGATGACCACTGGTATAGGCCATTTTGATTTGACATAGACTGACTAGTACTGTGTTTTCTTTATTATTTGATGCTATAGACTACTCGCATCATAGCTATAGGGAAAGGTAGGAGCTTTTCCAAACCCCAAGAATGTAATAAAGGTTTTAAAACTTGTAGCTCGTGTGTCAGTGTCATGCATGTGATACCATGCCTTCCTTACACTTACTACTCCCCTCCATTTCTCTCATAACACCTGATGTGGTTTCTAGACAAGTCCGCTCTATGAAAGTCTCTTCCAAACAGGTGCTCTCCTGCTACTCCAGAACTTTCATGGACAAAATTATCTCCTTGCTCCAGACTTGGCCGATTTCTGCAATGACTCCTTTGCCACTGGATCCTGCTCCTCCCCACACAAGCACTCCCTTGGCCACCCTCTCCTCAAAAAACCTTCTGCAAACCCTTCCTGTCCAGCAAACTATCGCCTTATCTCCACTACCCCCTCCCTGGGTAAACTGTTGTAGAAGTTGGCCATCTCCCAGCTTATCCACCACACTGAGTCTGTTGGCTGCCTTCACGACCACCAGTCGGTTCCATGTAATAATGTCGCTGTGAAAAAGTCGTCATGTTCTGGTGACTTTTTTTTCTGGCTTCCAAAATTCTTTCCCCAAATATTCTAGGAGGGGTATAATTATATAATATTACCTCCAATCCTAGAATATTTGGGGAAAGTGTTTGATAGCCAGGAGGGTGCATCATTAATGCATTTTTATTTTAAAGTCGCCAACCATTGTTCATGGCGACATTATTACCTGATACCCACCAGTCTGGCTTCAGAGCTGCCAGAAGGACTGAAACTGCTCTCCTGAGCACCTTCAAAGACTTGCTCACTAATCTTAATTCCAACTCTCCTTCTGTTCTCATCCTTCTTCACCTTTCCTCCACCTTTGATACAGTCGATCATGCCACCCTGATAAAGTGGCTCCAAGACACCCTTTGCACCTTGGACCTGGTTCTGGTCTAGTTGACCTCCTTCCTCTTTCAACGACCCTCCCAGGTTCAACTGGGCCCTTTTCTCTCCTCCATCTCACTCTCCATATGTGGTGTTCCTCAGAGTTCTATCCTCTCGCACTGGCTTTTCTTTTTTAAAATTCTTTATTTAAGCCTTAGTCAAGGTAAGCATCTTACATTAAACATCATGTCACCAACATTATTGCTTTTGGCGTCCTGACATAGGCTGTGATTTTAAACTTTTTTGTAAAAACAGGTTAGCGTAATTATAAGCTAAATACATTACTATTCTCAGAACCCGTTTATCCCTCCCTCCCCCAACAGACGAGATGGGATATCAGTTCAAATTCAAGTCTATGGTGCTTGGGCCGACAGGAGATGTAGCGACAGTGGTGCAAGCTTACCCTTTATTTATAGACGTTGAGAAATGGAGACCATTCCATTTCTCTTGCCGGTGAGAGGTCGTGCAGAGCCCCAGTGATGTTTTCCATTTCGTAGATCTCTTTGGCTTTTTGGGCCCACATTTTTTCAGAGGGGAGCGATGGTGAATTCCAATTTATTGTGTGGCGAACCCTTGCAGCTAATAGAAAGAAGTGGGGCATGTGTGGGAGACGTCGCCATTGTTCCTCTGTTTCCTCGAGTCTAAATAGCACAAGTCAGGGGTCATAGTGTCTCTATTCACCATCTATGCACCTTATCCAGCCCAAGACCTCTTTCCAAAATGCTTGCACTTTCTGGCAGGACCACCACATGTGTCAATAGTCTGCTTGTAGATCGCACCCTCTACAGCATTGCAGGCTTGATCTCTGGAACATCTTGTAGAGGGGAACTGGGTGGTATTGCCACCTATGAAGGAGTTTAAACCCATGCAGTTTGTATTGGTATGAGATGGAAGTTTTGTGGGCGTTGGTGCATAGTTTCTGGTCTTTGTGTATAGGTCTACCTAGGTGTCTTTACCATCTTCTTTTGAGGGCTTCATTCATGTCTGTCGGTATCAGGTAATATTATCCCCATATATATGGTCGCCGTAAATAATATCGCCGGGAAAAGGTCGTGGCGATATTATATGGGTGACCATATATATGGGGACAGGAAAAAAAAAACATTAAAAAATAAATAAATAAATAAATTGGGGGTTGCAGTGGTGTCCCCCGCATGTTCCATGCAATAATGTTGCCACAAAAAACGGCAATTTTTCAGTGATATTTTTGCATGGTGAGATTTTTGTGGCGACATTATTACATGGAACCTGTCTGTTTCTGTATTCAATAAGGCTCTATAAAGTCGCGAGATGAGACCCACTGTAGACGTGGATCTGCTCAGTATATTTTCAATCGGGGTTAGATCACTTTGCAGCTTGGACCTCCATTTCGGGGACGTGAGAACTCCTTCAATTGTAGGAACTGGAAGATTGACAGGGGACCTATTTTCAGCCCCTCTTCTAGTTGCTGGAGGGAGATGCACGTGTTGCCGTTCATCATTTGCCCGACCCTCTCTAGGCCTGCCTTGTACCACTCCTGGAAGCGTTGTGGTTCCTGAATGTCGTCTCTGATTGGAGGGGCCCAGATGTAGCTCATCAGGGACCGCCAAGATGTGACTCTCCGCATTTGACGCTTATTCCACCACAGTTTTAAGAGAGGGTCCTGTATTTTGTGGTTCAGGACTTTATTTGGGAATGCTGCTTTAGGCGCCCATAGCCATTCTCCCAGTGTCACTGGCCTGAACAAGTGATTTTCTATTTCCACCCACTGCTTGTCCTTTTCATTTCTGAGGTGTGGGATCAGTGCTCTGAACTTTGCTGCCCAATAGTATGTTTAGAAATCTGGGAGGCCTACTCCCCCTTATTCCCTGGTGTGTCTCAGTGTCTTGTATGCTATCCTCTGGTGTTTTCTTTGCCAGAGGAATTTGTTGACTTTGCCCTTTAAGTCTGAGGAGTGGCTTCCTGGCATAACTATTGGCAAATTCTGGTATAGATAGTGGATTCTGGGGAGGATGGTCATGTTGAGGGCGTTGAGACGACCCACCCAGGAAATTGTCAGCTTGGCCCAACTGTTCATTTCGTTAGTTAGCTCAGACAGGAGCAGGGGGAAATTAGTTGCGTAAAGGTCTCTAATGTCCTTCGTGATGTTTACTCCTAGATATTTGAGGCTTCTCAGTGCAATTGGGCTTCTTAGATCATGTAGATCAGTCGCCTGATCTTCTGCAGGGCAGTTATAGAGGAATAATGTGGATTTTTCTATATTGACTTTCAGACCCGCACAGTGACCGTATTCGCTTTGGAGGGCATTAGGTATGGATGTGACTGGATTGGCGAGGTGGAGAAGCATGTCATCTGCATACATTCCTAATTTATACTCCTTCATCCCCACTTGTATTCCCTCTATAGAAGGTTCTTTCCTAATTATCTTCCCCAGGCGTTCAATGGAGAGGGCGTACAAGAAAGGTGAGAGCGGGCAGCCCTATCTTGTTCCCCTCTTCAGACGGAATTCCCTAGATACTTTGCTATTAACTACCACCCTTGCCATAGGGGAGTTGTATAACGCTCGGATTCCCGTCAGAAAGCGTTTCCCGAACCCCTAGCTTGCAAGCGTGGCAAAGAGAAACCCCTATTCCACCGTGTCAAATGCTTTTTCTGCGTCCAGGCTAAGCAAGACGTGCTTTCCTCCCTCTGCCCTGGAGTATTACATTATGTTGCGGGTTTTGCACAGGGCGTCTGCCTCCTGTCATCCCTTAATGAAGCCCACCTGATCGGGGTGGATCAAGCGGGGCATGATTCCCCCATCCTGGTAGCCAGAGCCCTGGTGTACACCTTTAAGTCTGAATTTAAAAGGCAGATTGGGCAATAAGATTTGCAATTGGTTGGGTGCTTTCCTCTTTTGGGGATGACTACAATGCAGGCCCTCTCGAATGATGGGGGAGCTTGCCCCGATTCAAGCATGTGATTGAATAGTTTAGCCAGGTTAAGGGCCAGGGTTCCCGTGAATTTCTTATAGAATTCTATGGTCTAGCCATCCTCTCCCGGCGCCCTCCCTCTGGTAATCTGCCTATGGCTGCCCGTACCTCTTCCGAGGCAAAAAAGGACCTCCAAGGAGTCCCTTTCCTCTGTGGTCAGAGGCATTAGCTCTGCCTTTGCTACATACTGCTTCAGATCACTTCCCTCCCACGTTTCTTTCGTCCTATACAGCCCCTCATAATACTTTGCGAACGTTGTCTGCAACCTCTTCTGGGGAGGTCGCCTAGTGTCTGTCTTCCCCCTGAATGCGGTCTACCCATCTTTCCGCCCCTCTGTGCCGTTAAGCTGGCCGCAAGTAACCGGTCCGCTTTATCCCCTTTCTCATAAAATTTCTGATTTAAGAATTTTAAATTCCAGACTGTGTCTCCTATTCCCAATGCTTTAAGTTCTGCTCTCACATGTTTAAGTTTCTCAAGCTCCCTTTCCTGGTAGATCCCTCGTTGGTGTAAGCTATACTCCAGCTCCCTCATTTCTCTACTGAGCTTCTCCTCTTGTAACCGCCTTTCCCTTTTTCTCCTGGCTCCCTCCTTTATCAGGGTCCCCCTCCAGGTGGCCTTCCCTGCTTCCCAGAGTGTGGTCTCCCCCACCTCTCCATTGTCATTTATCTGAAAGTATTCCTCAAGCATTTCTTTTAATGGCTGGGCAAAGAGTTTATCGCAAATTAACAAGGGGGTTCCTGGGAGTCGCTCTGCCAGACATTAGTCCTGGTTACGAGAGACTTACCCAGAGTCTTTAGCTCACTATCTTTCACAGAGAAGAAATATCCCAAACATATCAGTCTTTGTCCTGCCCTGGGGCAGTCCCGCACCGAAATGCTAGGCAATTCTCCTCTGAACAAGAGTACCAACAGCAACCCCAGACACGTGTTTCGGTCTGGTTGGACCTCATCAGTAGGGTGAAGCTGTGCCTCTCTAAGAATAGTGAGCAAGGGGTCCACGTCTGGATTCCCCTAGTAACTTAGGGTGAGACCCAAAGTTACTTAAATCTGCAAATTAACAAGTGGGGGGCTCCTGGGAATCCCTCTGCCAGACATTAGTCCTGGTTACGAGAGACTTAACGAGAGGCTTTAGCTCACTTTCTTTCACAGAGATGAAATATCCCAAACATATCAATCTTTGTCGTGCCCTGGGGCAGTCCAGCACCTAAATGCTAGGCAATTTTCCTCTGAGCAAGAGTACCAACAGCAACCCCAGGCACGTGTTTCGGTCTGGTTGGACCTCATTAGTAGGGTGAAGCTGTGCCTCTCTAAGAATAGTGAGCATGGGGTCCACATCTGGATTCCCCAAGTAATTTAGGGTGAGACCCAAAGTTACTTAAATGTGCAAATTAAAAAGGGGGTTCCTGGGAGTCCCTCTGCCAGACATTAGTCCTGGTTACGAGAGACTTTCCAGAGTCTTTAGCTCACTATCTTTCACAGAGAAGAAATATCCCAAACATATCAGTCTTTGTCCTGCCCTGGGGCAGTCCAGCACCTAAATGCTAGGCAATTCTCCTCTGAACAAGAGTACCCACAGCAACCCCAGACACGTGTTTCGGTCTGGTTGGACCTCATCAGTAGTGTGAAGCTGTGCCTCTCTAAGAATAGTGAGCAAGGGGTCCACGCCTGGATTCCCCTAGTAAGTTAGGGTGAGATCCAAAGTTACTTAAATATGCAAATTAACAAGGGGGGGTCCTGGGGGTCCCTCTGCCAGACCTAAGTCCTGGTAACGAGAGACTTACCCAGAGTCTTTAGCTCACTATCTTTCAGAGAGAAGAAATATCCCAAACATATCAGTCTTTGTCTTGCCCTGGGGCAGCCCAGCACCAAATGCTAGGCAATTCTCCTCTGAACAAGAGTACCAACAGCAACCCCAGACACGTGTTTCGGTCTGGTTGGACCTCGTCAGTAGGGTGAAGCTGTGCCTCTCTAAGAATAGTGAGCAAGGGGTCCACGTCTGGATTCCTCTAGTAATTTAGGGTAAGACCCAAAGTAACTTAAATGTGCAAATTAACAAGGGGGGTTGGGGGGGTCCTGAGAGTCGCTCTGCCAGACATTAGTCCTGGTTACGAGAGACTTTCCCAGAGTCTTTAGCTCACTGTCTTTCACAGAGAAGAAACATCCCAAACATATCAGTCTTTGTCCTGCCCTGGGGCAGTCCGGCACCTAAATGCTAGGCAGTTTTCCTCTGGACAAGAGTACCAACAGCAACCCCAGACACGTGTTTCGGTCTGGTTGGACCTCATCAGTAGGGTGAAGCTGTGTACGACATTATGACTGGCTACCGTTTTCACCACTCTTCCCACATTATGAGCTAAGAAAACAACACAATTTTCACAGTAGGCCTGGGCTACAGTAGCTAAAGTGGGGGCATACCAGTCGCGGTTCATAATATCAGTCATAGCCCTTTTCCTGAGTGTGCCTGTCATGCTAAGTACAGCAAGAGTGCTTTGGGTGCCACTAGGCAGCCATCTGGGGAGAGCCATGGGGTATCTCTTTCCAACTTACGTTGGTGTTGGGACCAGAGCTTCCTTTCAGACTCAGTGATTGATCTTGAAGCTTGACCAAACTGGAAAGAGTGGCAATCAGTGACTGCTGAAATGAAACACTGTTAATGACATCATTAGGAGCCAGTGGCCCCTTCAGAACCTCATTTTGAGCTTCTTTATCAGCTAGATGGATGCTTAGAGTAGTAAAGGATTGATAGGGGTTGTGTCCACGGTGCTTGCCAATGGTTAGGGAAAAGGGGAGCAAAAGGGCTTGCAGCAGAGCAGGCATATATTTTCCAGTCAGAATTGGGGTACCCGAAGAGGTCAAGTAACTTGCTGCCAGAGGACACCAAAATTGTGAACTAACCCATGAGCATACCTCGGGTCGGTGTAAGTAGTCGCCTAGTTGTCTTTTGATAAAATGCATGCTTGATTGAGAGTGGTTAGTTGGGCTACCTGGGTAGATTTGACATTTGTCAAACGATAAGCTTCTAAGACATTGTGAGGAGAGCATATAGCATAGCCAGACATCAGTCCCCCCTCGCTCTGATCCCGTTAAGAAGAACCATCCACAAAGTGTATTAAATCAGGGTGTGCAACAGGATGTCTTTTAAATCAGAATGGGGGAACAATTGGTTTTCTCCTATTAGAAGACCGTCATGTGGCTCTCCTTCATGGTGTGTTGGGATCAGAGATGCAGGATTAAGAACAGAGCATCGGCTGAGAGTTACATTGGCAGTAGAGATAAGAAGGACTGCATGGGGTACTGCAACAGGGTACTGCAACAGTTACCGGGTGGCCCTGAACCAAAACATCAGCTTTCTCTTTCAGCTGTGCAGTGGCAACAACTATGCACAAACTGTCGGGCAAGCCTGTGGCTACGGGATCTACAGACATACTGTGGTAGGATAAGGACCAGTGCTTGCCACCATGTATTTGGGACAAAACACTTTGGGCAAACCCATCACGTTCATCACAAAACAGAACAAAAGGTTTCTGATAGTGTGGCTACCCTAGGCTGGTCCTTTGACAGCTTTTGCTTAATGCTGAGAAAGGTTTAATCTGCTTCCTTAGATCATGGCACAGGTTTGTTAGTCGAATTGTGAGTGAGAGCTTGGAGAGACTTAACTATGGCTGCTTATCCTGGCATATCCAGTGTCTGTGGTCTGCAATAATTGACCATTCTGAGGAATCCCCTCATCTGTTTCTGGTTCTGGAGCTTGGGCACCTGCTGGGGCACTTTAATGTGATCCCTGGGCAAGTGTTTTTGACCTGCTGAATAGCGCACATGGGTAAAGCAAAACTGAAACATTTCCCTAGAAGCCTTGTGAACTTTCTGAGCAAGTGCTGTCAACAGATCAAGAGTCCTGTCCGCATTCTTTCAAGGAGGGGGATTCCAGCAGGAGACCATCTACGTATTACACCAGAACTTGAGTGAGTCAAGATCCCTTTTCAGTATGTGGGAGAAGAGAGTGAGGCTCGCTACATACCCCATACGAAGACTAGTGAAGGTTTACTGGAAGGTTTGAAAAGTAAATGCAAATAAGTACTGACAATCCAGGTGTACCAGTATTGAGAAGAAAGTAGAGCACAAACTGACAACAGTAAAATGTGTGGCAGTGGCAGGGATGCAAGACAAAATGGTGTCTGGGTTCGGAACCACTTTAAAGGTGCGTTATACAGCGGCATTTACCGCATGCAGGCCCTGAACAAAATGATAGACATCTTTACCCAGTTTCTTCGTTGAAAGAGTTGCAAGAGCTGTGAGTGGCCACAATCATTATTTGTTGTAGCAGTGACTCAATAACAGGGCAAATCCCTTACTCAGATTGTTTGGACCTAGGGTACTGGGGCACACATGGAAGGAGTTTGGCTGAGTTCAGGATAATTTTCACAGGTTTGGCATCCAGGATGCGACCAACATTGTTTGCATGTGTGTACCATAATTTGGAAGGAACTCCGTCCAACAATCCCTATTGCAACAAGGAAGAGTCATTCCGTGTTTCTTTTTTCAAATTGTCCTCTTTCTGTAATGCAGTCAACACCTCAAATTCCTGATGAACCGAAATGTCAAGAAAAATATCTTCTGGGGAGCATTAAATTGAGCAACTAATTTTGCACAATAAATCTAAACCCAACAAGTTACCAGGGTTACATGGACTTAGCAGAATGTTCTTCGGATATAGTTCCTAGAGTAACAGTCAGAGTGTGAGGGACAGGGTAGGGTATCAGAGTACCCCTCAATACCAACAGCATTAATGATTTCATTAGAACATACAACATGAGGAAATTCAGAAGTGTTTAGAGCGGTGCACGAAGCCCCGGTATCAACCAAACATGAAACCTTTTGACCTTCAACAGCACAATCTACGTAAGGAGCAGTAGGGTAAAGAGACATCAATGGGGCAACAATCTCATGGCCACCCTGGCTGTCCTAATGGTTATTCAATGTGGCAGGCGGTGGAGGCAGGGGAAACACAGGTGACACAGACTGTGTGCTGGCTGGCTCGTCTGCCCTGCCGCAGCCTATTTGGACATTCAGCTTTCCAGTGACCAAACTCTTTGCAATAATTACATTGATTTTTCCATATACCATCTGCGAGGACAAACCTCTTCCTCTTCCCCACCCTCTTCCCTGTCCCCTGAAGCGGCTGGCAGCCCCCTCCCCCCACAGAGCATGGTAACGGCTGTATCTGTAAAGCAAAGAGCTTTGCTTCCATATTCTCTTCATGTCTTTTGGATTTCTCATGAAGCACCCAACAGAACTTCAGTCAAATTCTTGTATTGTATTGTATTATATGTGGATTTATAAACCAAAGATTTATAAATGCTTTCGTTCTCAATCAATCTAAATCTATTTGATACTTTCTGCCACTTTCGTTTGCAGACCCATACCAAATAAAAACTGCGACTTGTGGGGCAATAGTGGGATCGTCTATGATTCTTTTATATTGATGAAAGCATCTGTTTAGGTTTTCTAGAAGGTCAGGCAGGTTTTTGCCCTTAGCTTGTTTACAGGCGTCGATTTTAGACCAATCAGTTATCTTGGAGCAGATGTCAAGAACGTACTGTACCAATCTGTCGGGATGCTTTTAAGCCCTGCTGGGGTTCTTTGGCTGGCCAATTAGATCTCTGTTTAAGCAGGTTAAACGTGTCAGAAGGGAGAGCAGCTCCCAACAAATCATTCAGCGTATCTGTGTCTGGAACTGTCTATAATGACCTGCAATTCCTCCTTAAACTTGGTGGGGTCATCTCGGATCTTGGGGAATTTCTGAACAATGTTAAAAAGGTCAGTAGCGCTTCATTGTGTGTGTATCATTTTATTTATTGGGCTTTTATAATGCACCTATGCACAATGTGTTTGACTGTAATGACTGAGATGTTCCCACACCGTGTGAGCTACCCTAAAGGTAAAGCTGCAGCATTTTTGGAAAGGTGGGAGTTTGGAAAACCTTCAAAGTGCTTTAGGCGCCATCTGACGGAGACCCAAAAAGATTGGATAACTGTGCCCGGATGGTATCCAGGATGGAGAGTGATCATGAGGGACTGGTGATTGATTGTATTGAAGTTGATTCGGGTTTTGAAGCCACTGTGCATTCACTCTGATGAAGCTTGTGAGCAGAGGCAGAAATGGATGTCTGACCTTGCTGATGATTGGGTGCCAGATTCAGAAGAGTTGGGTGGTCTGAGTCAAGAATATACTCAGGTGATTCTTTCGCTGGGGGTAACCCTTGGAGGACTGGATACAGATGGCCATAGTCTCTTTTGTGTTTAGGCACCTTTATGTTGGCACATTCTGCCTTTAGGGTTTTAACTTGCGCCGGAAGCCTCACCTGTGCGTCTTTAAGCACACATGTTTTAGATTATGACTGTCTCTTGGTTGTTTTGGAGTACCAATCAAAATAGCTATCCCACTGTTGCTTTGGCTTCAAGAACCCCCACGGGGATCTGACGTAAAATGTGCCTCCCTGGGGAGACTGCTTCGCTGGGTCATCTTGAGTATAATAGTGTAATTTGTCCAGGGACCTTAATGTTTTGAGAGAGTACTGCGTATACATTAAGTGGCCTGAACTACCTTTTGGAGGAAGCAACACTTCTCTACACCAACTAGTACACATTCTCACAGGAGATAACAAGGAATGGCTTATTGGGGAACCAGGTCCTCGTCGCTCTCTGTCAGCGGCAAAACTTACCGTACTTGGTGGCTGGTGGATCCGACCTGACTCATGCGGTACCTTCACTTCACTATTCCGAGTTTTCATGTGTAGCCACACGAGCTCTGCGCCTCCCCAATTATTGTTATTTCAGATACACTTTTCAGGTTCATACAGTTTTTTCTTCCCATTGACCGGGCTTCCTGCTGAGGCATTCCGCCACAGTTCATGTTCTCTTGTAAGCTACCCAGTATACAGAGCGGTCGAGTGCCAGAGACTGGGTAGGAAAGACTTGAGGGCAAAAGACAAACAGGGAGGAAAGTAAAGCCTATAACAGGTCCCGTACTAGGATAGAAAGAGGTGAAACTAAGTTTTCTTCAGGATCATATCGCACATGTAGGGCTTGGGTAAAGAGGGGGTTATACAAGACAGAACAAAAGGGTTTCTTCATCCAGTATTTTTTCTTTGCTTCCATACTAGGTTCATACTTTCAAGACCCTCTCCTGTCTCCCTACTCTCATCATCATCAGTTATTCATTTTGCATGTTTTTTCTGTGTCGTACATGGTTGCAATGCTCAGGTGTTAAAGTTACATTCCTAGTTATCTCTTGGTAAATGTGGTGGCCAGCCACTTCCTGATTTTTTATATCCAGACCAGACTGACGCCAGATAAGCAGGGTACCTTCCCTCCTTGTTCCTTTACCAGAGATGATTATTCCTAGACTGTTCCCTCAACCCATTACCAGAGACAACACAACAATCCAAGACATACTTCCATAACACATAGCAATCCAATTAACTGAGCTCACCAAGCAGCGATTTGTCGGTTCTTCTTCCCTAGCTGTTCTGCCTACTTCCTACTTCCCCTGAATCCCTGAGTGCACCTGCCAGTGATGCTTAACTTCAGACAAAATCATCTTGCCTTGGGCACCTGGGGATCGCTGAGAGTCACGTTCAGCGACCCCTGGGGTGTTACCACAAGACAGCGGAAATAAGTTACAGCACCAGTTTGTCATGGAAGAAAATCACCACTCAACAATAATCCAACCCCATGGAAGGTTAGTAAGCGCCTTTAATGGCAGTTGGCAAAGCAGCCAACAGGCATCCACAGAACACAATGACATGAAAATCTCCGATCCAAGTGTCCCGACTAAACAAAGTACAGCAACCACTCCTTCCCGAGTTTACATCATTTTTATACATCCACATAACATTGGATTCTATGGATGGGGTATACCAAAGAATTTTTGATGGCCACAAAATACAAAGTATCAGTATATCCCCACCTGTTCTAGACGGTTCTCATAATACATTTTGCAAAAATCAAATACCTTCTCACGCCTGGGCGAGGCCACGTTGCAACATGGAGCAGACATATTCAGATAGATTTTTTAGCAAGTCAGCAGATTCTGGTATAACTACGGTTCTCACAGGGCTCGGGCAGTGCCTGGCCCGTCTACTGTTGCTAATTCTACATACTGAAGTCGTCTCGCCAGGTGAGGCAGAGTTCTACATCTTGCTTGTCTGAGCCAATGCAGAAATACATAAGAAGCGTACAGAATATGAAATGGTGCAATTCGTGCAGCTTACATGGTGGTCATTCAGTTAATATCAGTTTACTGAAATGAGATTCCAGAAGAAATTATTTAGAGGTATCAAAAATATTTATGTATATTGATACAACATCATTAGACCCAAAGTTGTCAATTGATCTAAAAACCAGCAATTTAATACAGGTGGACTCACAACTATGACCAAACAGAAAGAGAAAGAACGAAAAAAGAAATGACACTCATTCACACTCATTTAACCAATCTATCCTAACACGTTCATACGTAAAGCGATCAACAAATGTATACACTACACCAAGTAAAATTACATATCAAAAACATTTCATCTTAATACAAGCAATAAATCTCAATTGATCTGTTTTTTTCTTTTTGGCTTTTGTTCTATCTTGGAATATAACTGATTATTGGGACATTTTCAAGGCTCAGGCAAGCCCCAACCGGTTTCGACGTGAAGGTGTTGTTTCACTACGTCTACATCAGAGGGTTAAAAAGACATTCTACAACGTTCCTCCGGTTAAGACATGCACACAACAACATAGGATTAGGCTGGTTCGAGACAAAGCATCATATATATGGCAGCACAAGTGAAGCTTAGCTTTGCATGCAAGGCATAGAAGGCATAGGATGAATAGCAGCATATGTACATTTTCCACCACAACTACCATGATCCCTCGCTATTGCCAGTGATGAGTTTTTGCCGAAAACATCTGGACAGCCAAAGGTTGCAGTCCCCTGCTCTGGAGAAAGAAATTACTCAAGCACAAGTGAGGACAGGAACATTAACAGAAGCCTTCAAGAAGGAACAGGAAATGAAAGTAAAAAAATGTTCAAGACAAAGCAGGACGCAAGACCATAAGCAAGAGGACTGGAGACTAAGCACCATGGTACTGTGGACTGAAAACACAGACTAGAAACTATGGACTGGAATCGAGGAACAGAAGACTGAACTATAGATTGGGAACAAGGAAACTCCAGACCAGTGGTCGAAGTGAGCGGGAACAGTCGGGAGCAGTGTTACACTACTTTCATTTTTTACTGTTGACAGCTCCACTACTTTTTGCGACCATTTTCACCATTCCAGAACTGTCCTTTGTAAAGTTAAATCACACTTCTCCATTTTGCCCCCGGATATCGTTTACAGCTAAACTGAAATCTGTTTCAACTCTATTGGCTGTCAACCAGCATGAACGCACCCCTTGAGAAATGTGTTGCATGTTGCTTCCTTCCTTCCTACTCTGTCTGCTGCCATAGTGTCAGTTCTGCTACTTCTTTGGTACACTTCTATCACTGCTCCAGACTGAATATGATTAATTGAATTGACTGCTGTAGGAGTACAAAGATGAGTGGGGGTGAAATGGCCCACTCAGCCCTCACACTTCTTCAAACCAAAACCCAACGTAATCATAAAGGTAAAAAAGGGACAGTTAAGAGATATACATCCTTGACCTTTTGTGGTAACTGTGATGCTGGAAATGCATTTGCGGGACAGCGCCTCCCTGTCCTTGTCCTTTACTCCTTTATCAGGTGTGTTCTGTGTTATATTCTGCCCAGGAGTCCAGTTGGGACGTCTGCCAGTACACCTCTTCCTCTTTTTGGTGGTGGTGAACCCAGACCCTTGGGATACCCTTATGGCACCCATGGGAGGGGGTACAACCCTGTACCACTAGTGTATGTTTTTGGGCACCTGTGTGTTGCCCACAGAGCAGGGTATGGGCTGGTGGCAGCTCCATGCTGAATTTGACAGATGCTCTGAGTATCCTCCATTTTGGGATATCCATGCCCTGCCATTGGAATCAGTGGATTCCTGATAGAAGGCAAGATGGCCCCTGGGGCCTCTTGGTTTCTATTGCCTGTTACCTTGCTTTCCCAAAGTCCTGGGAAGCCCTGACTCTGTCCCTTCCCCTGACTGACTGTTGGGTGGAAGAACCATATATGGTATTTTGGGGAAGTCCAGGCCAGACTGGCTGGAGCCTTCCCAGTGACTGTATGTTGTGGGTACACCCTTGGGGTGACCCCTGGGCGAATAGAGTGTGTGCCGATGCATTCTGTGTTATGAGTGTCTGGTTTCTGTGTGTGTGACACAATGAACGAGACAGCCCTGCCTGAAACTGACATGAATGCAGTGTGGGGTGCTGAAAGGCTGGGTGCTTGCCCCAATCCACATTCCCTGTAATGGGTGTCTTCGTGGAAGTGAACGGCCTGTAAGCCTGATTAGCTACCTGCCTGCATGAATGCCCTTCTGTGTGATTGGCTGACTGAGCCTGGCTCAGCCAGAGTGAATGAGGGACAGATGTGTATATCTGGGGACATCTCACTTGCCAATTTGTTCAGAAGTCAGATTGCTGCTGCATTTCCTTCGATGTAATCCAAGAGCTGTCAAGTCTGTCGAGGACTGATCCGAGAAAAGGACCTGGCTAGGAGACCTCTCCCCGAGCTACGAGGGACCATCGTGCAAAAACTGATGTTCTTCATCAAGGCACCCTAGAAGCCAGTTCGGTGAGTCTGACGTCCGGAAAAGGGGTCTGCCGAGAATCCTGAAGAAATCGCCTGTACATCAAGGTCATCGAAGTCTGATGATGTCGACCAGGGTTCGGAAGATTTCCGTGGCTGCTGGAACCACTCAAATCATGCCACCCAGAAGCGGGGACATCTTGATGCCGTGCTGCTTGACGCCCGGAGCCGAGAAAGCTCCACGTTTGCCTAAGAACATTTGACAGAGGGCTCCCTTGCCATCACCGTCGACCACTTTGTCCAGCCGGAGAAAGTCGAGATTGCCAGCTACCGAGCCGACAAAGACACCTCGAGGACACTGATGGAGTGAAGATCCGAGGTCCACCTCGTGGTCGAATCCCGATTGCCGAAGCTATCCCGAGGTACGTCCTGTTGCTGCAGCACAAACAGGCCAGAGGATCACCGAAGCAACTCCTGACACCCAACGCCCACTGCCGGGCTTGCATCCAAAACCTCTGATGGTCCTTCAAGTCCACAGGATCTCATATGTGGCGCCAAACACTTTGCACCGAGGTTTACTGCATGCCTCATCTTCCCAGGCCTTCCACCATCGAAGAGACAATCAATCGTCGAAGAGAACCACAAAGGTCAAAGCTGCTGTTTCACCGCAAGTGTTCTACTTTTCTTCAAGGATCTCAACACCCATTGGCTCCTTCCTCAAAGGGTGCCCATCCTCAAAGGATACCGTCGACGAACCGTCGAAGAAACTCTTCCACTCCAGGTAGATGTGGGAGGTTGAACTTTTTAACCAAGAAGTAAGGCTTATTGAGCATGTATGGACTGGGCTTGTTAATTCTTTTATTACAGGTTGCCCAGTTGGGGGGATCCTCATTCAGAATTGTGCATCTATATCCAAAAGAAGCATTCCACGATACCTTAACCTGCCTTCCTTCCTTATTATATATGCTGATATATATGCTGATACACCTTACTGAATGGTTTGTATGCTCTAGTATAACTGCCAGCAGTTGATGCATTTTAAAGGAATCTAAAGTCTAAGGGCCTCATCACGAGTTGGGCGGCATCCCTTAAATGCAGTGGTAACAGGGTTACCGCCGCATTTAAGGGTCCGCCCAATCATGAGTATGGCGTGTTTACCCCCAGCTCGGAACTGCTGATTTTCGGTGCCATTGGCGTGCAAGCGGTAATTGTGGCGAAAATTCCCCACTGGGTCCAATGAACCCAATGGGGAATGGGGAATAATGCTTACTGCCCAACCCGTGATCCGGTGGTAATACTGCAGGAAAAGTGGGTGGTAACGCAAGTAAAGTTGGGCGGTATCCCAGTAGGGATACCGGCCAACACGTGATGAGGCCCTAAGTGTGGTACCACATAGAATTGTATAGATTCGCCATTATAGAATTACCAGAATAGAAAGTGTTATTGAATTGAGTATATATCTCTGAAACTTATTTTGATATAAAGAACTGTGTTAGCACATAACATAGTGTGTGGACATTCCTGTGTGGGGGGCTTGTGGACTCACTGTACATAGGTACCAGCCTGCATCACCTCCAGAGAGCTTAGGCCTTGGTTGCTCCTCCATAGCTACCATATAGAGCACCTTGGCTGGGGTGCCCTGTGCCTCTACTCTACCATATAGAGGGCAGAAGTAGAGATACCCCCCACCAGTCTTTTCACTGGGGGCAGCGGTGGGATGCTAATGGTTTTGGGACTCAGTGTGTAAACCTTCAACCTACAAAATATCCACACTTTGTTCATTTAAAGTTTCGTTGTTTATACTAGGATAACTACATTACAAGTAATGGAATCTATTGCAAATGGCAGATTGACTGGGATGAGTTTAGAGGCTCTCCAGAGTGCTTATCAAGAGAGCAAAATAGATTTTACTGATAAGTCGAGGGCAGAGTTTATAGCTGCCCTTGTGGATTCCTAGGTAGATTGTGACACACATGATGTAAGTGGGGAAGGCTCTGATGGGGTCTTTATCCCTGGTGAAATCACAGATGTCCTGGGATTGCCAACCCTCCTGTCACTTCTATTCAGAAACCCAGCATTGTTTCTTCAGGGAATACGTTGGAACCTTAGTTATTAAGGATTTGAATACAAAAAATTGGAAACTGAAGCAGGGACGTCATTTCACCAAAATGCCAGGGTTAGTGGAAGTGACATCACATGACCTCTGATGACATCACAAGAAGTGATGAATCACGACCTTTCACCCCTTGACAAAACAGGAAGGGATATCACATATTGTTCCTAAGTACACTACGAAAAAATATGGTTGTGATATCGCTATAATGTTATATACATGTCATACAAGAATGGATCACCATATGTATCGTTACTATCCGTGTGTATAGGACCATATTACCAAATTACTGTGAATGTAAGCAGACGTTCAAGGCCACATAATAATGATATGTTATTATATAGCACTTACGCTTAAGTGCTTTATATAGAATAAATACACATACACTATCACCCAACCTGTGTTGGTACTCATTTATCGACCTCAGAAGGGTGAAAGGCTGAATTGAGGTGTTTAAGAACAGGCTAAATCGTTGACTCACCATCTAAAGTGTGCCTGGAAATAAACCTTTATGAGTCTAGCAATTATTGGATAGAATTCCAGAAATATAAATGATGTGTTATTCCTATTCTTTCTTATTCAGCGTCACTGCTCAAAGTGATACACTTGTTGAACCCCGTTTTTTTTTTAAGAGGCTTGAACAAGAAAGTCAGCCACTCCAAACATAAAGAGCCACATGACACTGGCCACAGCCCAGGGGCTTACAGTTAAAAAATAATAATAATAAGTAAAACAACAGAAATCATTTTTTTAGGAGTAGCAAGAGAGACCACAGGGGTAGCAAGGGAGACCTCAGGGGTCGCAAACGCGACCCCTGGCGACCCCTAAATGACATACCTGAACTGAAGCTGAATTCAAGAAAGAGGAGTTGGCACAGCAAGTGATGCTCAAAGATAGGGACCTGGAACTCAAAAACAAAGACACTGAATGTCAGACAAGCCAGCTAGAGAAAGCTAGAGTGGAGACTTCAGCCGAACCAGTTGAGAGTGTCAGGTCCCTTGCCACCAAGTTTATGAAAGATTTGGTTGGTGTGCATGTGGAGGGTTCTGATGTCCTCCAATGGATAGAAGCATTTGAAATGGCTTGTGGTATCCATGATATTGATAGAAGAGATTGGGCTAAGTATTTGTTAAGTAGAGTACTTCAGACTGGTTATGGCTGTATTCTGAAACTGAGTGTGGAAGAAAGGGACCAGTATGAGTGCATGAAAGCTACTTCGATTGCCAAGTTTGGCAAGACACCTACCCAATACCTTAAAAGGTTCAGGGAAAATAAGAAAAGAGAGAATGTGTTTTGGGTTTACTGGGTGAGTGCTGCGCATATGAACATGATGGGGTGGATTGATGGATACAAGGTGAAAACCTTTGTTGAATTGTCCCACCTTTTGTTTTTTGAGCATTTTCTGGAAGCCTGTTCACCAGAGCTGCACAAGTACATTGCTTACCAGAAAATGTTGAATCCCTTTAAACTGACCCGGCTGGCTGACAAGTGGGTCTCCCACTGGGTGTCCTCTAAGGATCCCAGTGGGAAGGACAAAGACAAGGGACCTCTCAGAAGCCTGAGGAGTCCCATAAGCTATCGCAGTCGAGTAAACCTAAATATCCCTCTCCTAAAACCCAATAATGAAATGGGGATAAGTCTCATGAGGGTGGGAGCAAGAGTAGTGGTTCTCCTGCTGTAAAGCAGGCTCCCAGTGGATCCAGTACAGTACCTCGCCTTCCTGGCACTTGTTGGGACTGTGGGGCTCTGGACCACAAGAAGGGTGACCCTAAGTGTAAAGGTAAGGCACTTGGAGTCCAGGCTGTCAGCCTGACCTACCCTTGCTTCATGCCTGAGGTGGAATCCACTGTCCTCCCTTTCTACAGGAATCACCTTTGGTGCTCCTTCAGAGATTTCCCTAGTGTCCCTTGGGGCCTGGGACCAGTAAACAGAAGTACCGGCTACCATCCCATAGAACACCCGCCGAGTTTTGCGACGTGTCTTACTAAATGGCCAGCCATTCACTGATTTCAGAGACACTGGGGCAAGCATGATGGTGTTGGACAGGACCCTGCTCATGCCAGAGAACTATGTAGGTGCTCCTCTGAGAACTACCAGATCAGCTGGTGGGCCTCCCAAATAATCTCCTGTAGCCCTAGTCACCATCCAGATTGAGGACAAGACAGCAAAGCTCTCAGTCCTGGTTCAGGACAATGTACCTGCGCCCATATTGTTGGGGAACGACTTAGTGGAATTGGGGTTGATTGCTGATGGACTACCCCTAACTGCTGCGGCAGTCAATAGGTCTCAGGTCACTCAGGGTCTGACTGCCAGTTAGTTACCCATGCCAAAGTGTAGAACGAAGGCAAATTGGAAGAGCAAGAGGACCTCTGTGAAGGGGTTCCTTCTCTTCCTGCTGTTTCAGCAACACCCACTGGGATCCAAGCTCTGGATGGGCTAGGCCCAGTGGTAACCCTAGACTCAACTCCTGAGGTAGAAGAGCCAGAAGACCCTCCTCAGGGAGAGGTACTCAACCAGAGGATCACCCTGACCGTCAATGCCTGCTGGCTGAAAGTGGTCCCTCTAGGGGAGACTTCTGTAAAGGTCAGCGAGAGTGCCACTCTCTCCCTCGAGGGTCAAAGAAAACAGGCCCAGGCTCAGGCACAAGTTGAAGTGCCAAGGTCATTCAAGATCTATTGGGAGGGTGAGCTCCTTTGGGAGTAGAAGTGGAGTCCCACTGCCAGACCTGTCCCACTTGCCAGTTGTCTGGCAAGACTGGAGGCAGTTTCATGGCCCCACTGCAGCCTTTGACAGTGGTTGGCAGACCATTTGAGAGGGTCGGCATCAACATCGTCGGTCCCTTGGGCCCTCCCAGATCAAGTGGACACAGGGTCATCCTGGTACTGGTTGATCATGCCACCAGGTACCCTGAGGCTATACCCCTCCAGACCATAACTACCAAGGTAGTTGCCAGAGCTCTCCTGGGCATTTGTCTTATTACCAGGGTTGGTTTCCCTAAAGAGGTGATCTCTGACAGAGGATCCAACTTCATATCTAGTTACATGCAAGCAATGTGGAAGGAATGTGGGGTAACCTACAAGTTCTCTACATCCTAAAACCCCTAGACCAATGGTCTGGTTGAGAGAGTTGACAAAACACTCAAAGGCATGTTGGGTGCTTCGGAAGAGCCCTAAGGAGGAAATTGGACATATGCCTGCCAGGCTTGCTGAATGCCTATTGAGAAGTGCCTCAAGAGGGTGTTGGTTTCAGCCCATTTGAGCTCTTCTTTGGACATTCCATGAGGGGGCCCCTTGCCTTAATCAGAGAAGGTTTGGAGGCCACCCCTCCAGGCCCTGCCAAGCAAGTGGAGGACTATGTGTTAGGCCGCAGAAGTAGGCTGGCACAGATGATGGGCCAGGCATCAGCAAATCTTAAGGCAAGCCAAGAATTAAATAAGTACTGGCATGACTTTAAGGCCTCACAAGTGGATTGGACTCCAGGCTAGGAGATAATTGTGCTGGAGCCTACCAAGCCTAGAGCTCAGGCAGATAAGTGGACTGGACCCTTCAGGATAATCTCCAAGATGGGCCAGGTCAACTATCTGGTTGACGTGGGTGTCACTGGGGTAGCCCCTCAGGTATTCCATGTTAACAGGCTCAAGTCTCTCCACAGAGGAGAGGAAGTCTCATGCCTTCTGCTAGCTTCAGAACAAGAGGAAGATGAGAGTGGGCCCCTTCCTGATTTGCTGCAAACCTCAGGATGGTTCATTGGAGGGAGTACATCTCTCTCCAGATCTGACATCAAAGTAGCAGAGGGCCTGCAGGGCTTTGCTCCGGCAGTATGCCCCTCTGTTCTCACTGACACCAGGCCTCACCCATGGTGCAGGCACTGAATTGACACTGGTGACAGTGTACCTGTGAAAGGCAGATGCTATCAGATGTCAGACACTGTTAAGAACCACATCCAGGTAGAGGTCCCCAAGATGTTGGATCTGGGTGTAATTGAACCCTCAACCAGCCCCTGGTCCAGCCCAGTGGTCCATGGCCCCAAGGCAGGTTCCCAGGCAGGTACCAAGGATTGGAGGTTCTGTGTGGACTACAGTAAAGTCAATGCAGTCTCCAAGACTGACGCTCACCCGTTGCCCAGTGCTGATGAGCTTGTGGGCACCATAGGTGCTGCCAAGTTTGTAAGCACCTTTGACCTCACATGCCTTTTGGATTGAAGAATGCACTAGCCACTTTCCAAAGGTTGGTCAGTCTTGCACTCAGTGGGCTGGAGGCCTTTTGTGTGGCCTTTCTAGACGACATTGCTGTGTACAGTTCCACCTGGGAGGAGCATTTGACTCATTTGTATAATGTGTTGCAGGCCTTCAAAAGGGCTAACCTCACTATCAAGGCCACCAAGTGCCAGGTAGCTCAGGGGAAGGTCACTTACCTTGGTCATGAGGTAGGAGGGGGTTGACTCCAACCTCTCCCCAATAAACTACAGGATGTACATGACTGGGAGACTCCCACTACTCAAACCCAAGTGAGAGGGTTTTTGGGCCTCACTGGGTACTTGTAACGCTCACCTGGCTCCCACGGAGGCGCTGGTCTGGTCGGGGTTGCTGTGGCCTCTTCAAGCGTGATGCGCAGAATTCGGACCACCGATTGAACAGTACCCCCAAATCTTGCTTGTCTGGCCCGTAGGAATATCCTTCTGCAGATGAGAAAGGGGATTAACTGTCTGCTAATTAGTGTGCTTGCTCCCCCCTTTCCCCCTTCGTTCTTCTCTGACTTCCTCCAAAAACCCGTGGTTTAAGCTCACCTTATGGTTTGGAAGGATGAACTCTCCATCCTGCTTCTGGTGCAGGGGCGCGCGTTCGTCCAGTTACTTCACTGGTTTTCAGAATGGCGCTGGCACTTCCACTTGACCTTTCTGAGCGATACGCCGTAAGTATGAAGATGCAAAAGTTCAAGTGTGAGCCTCCTTTTATGTTGTTTTTTCTGTCCTTTATTTCAGGTGCAGAACAAAGGCGATGCGTTGAGGGGTTAAATTGCCGGTGGTAAAATCAGGTGAGTTAGTGATGAGGGCGACCCCTCTAAATGTCTTTATAATTCCCCAGTAATGTCTTTTGTCCTTTCCCCATAGGGGCCGGGGTGCGGTACCTGCCAAAGATGCGGCGCCGACCCGAGATGTGGAATGGTTCACCAAGAAAAGCCGGTAAGTAATATGGCTGAAAATTCGGCTTTCCTCTTGTGTTCCCTTGCTCACCTTTTGTCTCTTCTTCTCTCCCCTAGGTGCAGAGATGTGGTGACCGGTGCTGAGAGCCGCGATGGAGCCGGGCGGCGTCTCGGGAACATGTGAGTGAAGCGCGGCGCTGCAGCGAGCAACGCGGTGCTTTTAAATGGAAGTCTTCCTTTAGGAATGCTGGCGTGAAGATTCCGGATGCAGGTAAGAAGGTTGAATAAGTTCTTGGTTTTCACCTTTCTCTTCTCTTATTCCCTTACAGGTGTTCCAGGTTCGAGGCGGGCGTGGCTGGAGTCCAGGTGCAGGAGCAGACACGGTGAGCGTTCAGCTGCTGGGATGCAGAACAACGCGAAGCACGTGTGGCTGTCCGGGCGTGGCTTAAATAGCTTTGGAAGATGTTCCAGGTGAGTATTCTTCCACAGCCCCACCCAAGTAACAAAATAGTTCCTTCAGAAAAATAGTCCCACCTAAGCCTCATTTGGCTTGGTTCTTCATGCAGCATGGTCTGCATCAGGTGAGTGTGCAGCATGGTCTGCTTCAGGTAAGTGCACCAAACACTTCCCCTTATGAGCCTGGCGCCTATGGCACCAGGACTGATGTCCAACATGAGCCTGGTGCCAACGGCGCCAGGACAGAGTCCAAAGAGCCCCTATAAAGGGCCGCTGGGCTTTTACCGGGGGCGTGATGCCTGCTCCCGGGGGTGCAAGGCCTGGCCTGGTGCTCCGGGGGTAGGCATCATGACAGCACTCCCCCCCAAGGCCCCTCCCAAGGTCGTTTCCCCAGGAGGTTTCGGTTTGTTCGGGAAATTCCGATGGAACCTTTTTACTAGCCGAGGTGCATGTACGTGGTCGCTGGGTTCCCAAGATCTTTCCTGAGGCCCGTACCCCTTCCAATCAATTAGATAGAAAAGTTTTGATTTTGAGATCTTAGAGTCCAAAATGTTCTTCACCTCGAATTCAGGCTCTCCATCTATCTGGATTGGTTCTGGTGGCTTTATTAATCTGGTTCCTGGTTGCACTGGTTTCAAAAGCGACACATGAAAAACGGGGTGAATCCACATGTTAGCTGGTAGATCTAGCTTGACTGCCACTGGGTTAATTATAGCTTTGATCGAGTAAGGGCCTAAATACCTTGGATTAAAAGTCTGAGGTCCCTTGAGCGATAAGTGTTTGGTAGCCAACCATACTTGATCCCCTATTTGGTATGGAGGCGCCTCCTTTCGATGCAGATCTGCATTCTTTTTGTATTTCCCTTTCGCATGTTGTAAGTGTGCAGTAGCATCCTTGAAGGCTTGAGTAATCGTAGAATGCAAATGGTCCACTGCGGGCATTTCGAGGCTCAAAGGTGAGTCCAAGTCTGAAGTACGAGGGTGATGTCCATATAGGGTATAAAAGGGGCTCTGACCAGTTCCAGAGTGTATCGAGTTATTGTATGCATATTCAGCCACCCATAAAATATCCTTCCAATTACCCTCCGATTGGTGCAACATACATCGTAGATATTGTTCAAGGGTCTGGTTCGTTCTCTCCGTCTGACCATCGGTCTGTGGGTGGTGGCTGGTTGAGAGTCTTACGTCGATTTGTGCCAGTTGACAACACTTTTTCCAAAAATGAGAAATAAACTGGCTTCCCCGATCGGAGATTAGTATGGACGGGAATCCATGCAGACGGATGATATTTTCGAGGAATTCCTTGGCAAGAACAAAAGCTGAAGGTAATCCTTTCAACAGAATAAAATGGGCCATCTTGGAAAATAAATCCACCACAACCAGAATAGTATTGTATACATTACAAGAGGGCAGGTTCGTGATAAAATCTAGTGACAAGGTGTGCCAAGGTGCTGGTGGAATGTCTAAGGGTTGAAGAAGACCGGCGGGTTTTGTTTTTTGACCTTTGTTTTGGGCGCAAACTCCACAGGACATCACGAAAGATTTAATATCCTTTTGCCAGGACGGCCACCAGAATTGTCGTTTAATTTTTTCCTCTGTTTTGGCAATGCCAGGATGTCCTTCCATCAGAGTATCGTGATGACGGGAAATAACCAGTTCTTGCAATTCCTTTTCTGGCAAAAATAAACGTCCTTGGAAGTAAGGTAAGCTATCGTTGATTGAAAAGGCAGACCCCCTTTTGATCCAATCCTGCAAGGCTGAAGAGTCCAGGAATAGTTTTACCCGTGCTTGAATGTCTTCAAGAGTTTGTAAAGTGGTTATCCCCAAGATTCTTTGTTCGGGAATTATCGGCACAGGTTCTGAGTTTGTGTCCATTTCTCCCATTCCAATTCGAGATAGCGCGTCCGCTTTGCCATTCTTACAGCCGGGACGGTAGGTGATTACAAAATCGAACTCAGCAAAGAATAAAGCCCATCGGAGCTGTCGTGAAGACTGAGCCTTGGCAGTTTTTAAATATTGTAAATTTCGGTGATCAGTGATCACGGTGATGGTATGCCTGGCGCCAAGAAGATAATGCTGCCAAGCCTTAAAGGCGGACTTAATGGCTAATAATTCCTTATCGGTGATTGCATAATTTATCTCCGGCGGCGAGAACTTTCTGGACCAAAATGCTACGGGGTGCAGTTGGTTGGTTTCAGGGTCTCTCTGAGACAGGACAGCTCCCATGGCTAATTTGGATGCGTCGGTTTCGACTATATATGGGAGATCAGGACGCGGGTGTTTCAAAATAGGTGCAGACGTAAATTTAGCTTTTAATTCCTGAAAGGCCTGTTCAACTTCCTCGGTCCATTCAAAACGTTTATTCTTCCGCAAGAGTGCAGTGATGGGTTGCACCACCCGTGAAAATTCCGGGATAAACCTGCGATAAAAATTGGCAAAACCAAGCATGCTTTGGACACCTTTCACCGAACTAGGTGATGGCCATTTGAGGATGGCATCCACTTTCCGTGAGTCCATTCGGACCCCTTTAAGTGTCAGGATGAATCCAAGAAACTCAACCTCGGTGGTATGGAAAACGCATTTTTCCAGCTTTGCAAACAGTTTGTGCTGGCGCAATTTCTCAAGGACGGCCCTGACATGTTTTCTGTGATCAGATTCCGAGGAGGAGTACACCAGAATGTCATCGATATACACGACAACATAGACATTGATGAGTTCCCGAAGGACATCGTTCATGAAGAATTGGAAGGCAGCAGGCACGTTGCACAACACGAAAGGCATCACCTGGTATTCGAATAGTCCATATTTTGTACGGAAGGCCGTTTTCCATTCGTCGCCTTGTTTTGCTCGTACCAGATGATAAGCCCCCCGGAGATCTAACTTGGTGTATATGCAAGCGTCCTTCACCTGGTCAAGGAGTTCAGGGATCAAAGGCAGAGGGTAACGATTTTTAACAGTTATCTGGTTCAATGTGCGGTAATCGATACAAGTTCTAAGGTCGCCTTCTTTTTTTGGCACGAAGAACAAAGCCGAGGATGCCGGAGACTTTGACGGGCGAATGAAACCATTGGCTAGGTATTGATCTAAATATTGTCTGAAATGCAGATTCTCCGGCTCAGTAAGGGCATAAATCCTGCTACAAGGGGGTTGTGCACTGGG
Organism: Ambystoma mexicanum; assembly: GCF_040938575.1. Classification (NCBI taxonomy): domain Eukaryota; kingdom Metazoa; phylum Chordata; class Amphibia; order Caudata; family Ambystomatidae; genus Ambystoma; species Ambystoma mexicanum. Next base: position 1,464,846,601 of record NC_090935.1, read on the forward strand.
CACCACATCGATTTGGCAATCGTACGATCTGTGAGGAGGTAACGTGTTGGCCTGTTCCTTTTGGAAGACGTCCTGAAAGTCTTGGTATTCCGGAGGTAGTTGCATGAAGACAGAGGTTACTGATGCTAGACTGATCTTCAGATTTTCTGGGTAGCAGGTTCGTGCACACTCCGGAAAGGTTATTCTCTTCGCTCGCCAATCAATTCGAGGATTATGTGTCTCTAACCAAGGGATTCCGAGAATAACCTGAAACTGTGGAGCCTTGATTACATCAAACACAACTGCCTCCCGATGACCGTCCGGACCTACAAGTGTCACCTCAGCTGTGGAATGTGTTACCGGTCCCGAGGCAATTTCGGTTCCATCAACTGTGGTGATGACATCTTTGCTGGTTTTAGGACGCAGGGGAAGGTTAATCCTGGAGACCAATTCACGATCCACGTAGTTTCCTATAGCCCCACTATCAATGTATGCCTTTATTGCATGCAACCGCTTAGGCTGTTCCGGATCTACGAGGACCATTGGCACAGTGAAATGCGAGGTCTGAGAGTTTGTTTTCAAGCTCGGCAAGCGGACCCCTACGCTTGTCGGGCGGGTTCGTTTCCCGATACAGAGGTTTCATGGATTTTATCAGCGGCTCCTACCACCTTCCTGGGTGGCCTTGCCGGGCAATCTCGTAGAAAGTGTCCAGAGGATCCACAATAAAGACATAAGTGCATCTGCCGTCTTCTTTCATGTTCCTTTTGCGTTAAAGGTCCTTTAACTCCTCCGATTTGCATTGGCTCAGAGGCTTCAGCCCCCTTGAGGTTAACGTGGGTCTTGACTAACACCCGGATCTCAAACTTGGACCGATCCGCTTTTCTGTTTTGCAGTCTGTGATCCAATTGGACCACTAAGTCTATATATTCTGAGCATTCTTGGGGCGGATTTACAACTTGGGCCAGGACATCTTTAAGTTCTCCGCGTAGACCTCGATAAAATAACGTGATTCTTTTATCCTCTGGCCACCCAGTTTCCACAATTAGTCTATTAAAGGTTGCAATGTAGGAAAGGAGGTCTTGATTGCCCTGTCGCAGAGATAGAAGTTTGTCATCTAGAGTCTGCCCCTGGGAGTGACGAGCAAATAACCTTTCCATGCTTGCTTGAAATCCTTGAAAATCACGAAGAATCGGGTCATCTTGAGTTACCAGTGGAACTGACCAATCGGCAGCACTGCCGCTGAGATATGACAATACAAAGGCTACCTTGGTCTGGTCATTAGGGAAGGCCCCAGGTCTGCACAGGAAATGCAAACGACACTGATTCATGAATACGGCGAATCGTTTGGGGTCCCCAGCAAAGCGTTCGGGTGGGGCCAGCGGCTTGTTTCCAGGTAGATTAATCTGCACCGGGTTACTGGAAAGCACAGGAGCGGGGTTCCCTCCGGAACCGGGTAAAGGAGTTTGTCCAGCTTGACCTTGCTAAAGCTGTCTAGCCAGGTCATCAGTTCTTTCCTTTGTTACAATCACTTCCCTCCTGAGAGCATTAGTCTCTTGACGAGCGGCGTGTACTTCGGCCCGTAATTCCCCCAGTAGTTGGGCCAACTGGTCAGTCTCGGAAGTTTCCATAGCGCCTGGGTGGGAATTTGTAGGAAGGCTTTGCGTTCTGTAACGCTCACCTGGCTCCCACGGAGGCGCTGGTCTGGTCTGGGTTGCTGTGGCCTCTACAAGCGTGATTAGTGTGCTTGCTTCCCCCTTTCCCCCTTCGTTCTTCTCTGACTTCCTCCAAAAACCCCCGGGTTAAGCTCACCTTATGGTTTGGAAGGATGAACTCTCCATCCTGCTTCTGGTGCAGGGGCGCGCGTTCGTCCAGTTACTTCACTGGTTTTCAGAATGGCGCTGGTACATCCACTTGACTTTTCTGAGCGATACGCCGTAAGTATGAAGATGCAAAAGTTCAAGTGTGAGCCTCCTTTTATGTTGTTTTTTCTGTCCTTTATTTCAGGTGCAGAACAAAGGCGATGCGTTGAGGGGTTAAATTGCCGGTGGTAAAATCAGGTGAGTTAGTGATGAGGGTGACCCCTCTAAATGTCTTTATAATTCCCCAGTAATGTCTTGTGTCCTTTCCCCATAGGGGCCGGGGTGCAGTACCTGCCAAAGATGCGGCGCCGACCCGAGATGTGGAAGGGTTCACCAAGAAAAGCCGGTAAGTAATATGGCTGAAAATTCGGCTTTCCTCTTGTGTTCCCTTGCTCACCTTTTGTCTCTTCTTCTCTCCCCTAAGTGCAGAGATGTGGCGACCGGTGCTGAGAGCCGCAATGGAGCCGGGCGGGGTCTCGGGAACAGGTGAGTGAAGCGCGGCGCTGCAGCAAGCAACGTAGTGCTTTTAAATGGAAGTCTTCCTTCAGGAATGCTGGTGTAAAGATTCCGGATGCAGGTAAGAAGGTTGAATAAGTTCTTGGTTTTCACCTTTCTCTTCTCTTATTCCCTTACAGGAGTTCCAGGTTCGAGGCGGGCGTGACTGGAGTCCAGGTGCAGGAGCAGACACGGTGAGCGTTCAGCTGCTGGGATGCAGAATAACGCGAAGCACGTGTGGCTGTCCGGGCGTGGCTTAAATAGCTTTGGAAGAAGTTCCAGGTGAGTATTCTTCCACAGCCCCACCCAAGTAACAAAATAGTTCCTTCAGAAAAAAAGTCCCACCTAAGCCTCATTTGGCTTGGTTCTTCATGCAGCATGGTCTGCATCAGGTGAGTGTGCAGCATGGTCTGCTTCAGGTAAGTGCACCAAACACTTCCCCTTATGAGCCTGGCGCCTATGGCGCCAGGACTGATGTCCAACATGAGCCTGGCGCCAGCGGCGCCAGGACAAAGTCCAAAGTGCCCCTATAAAGGGCCGCTGGGCTTTTACCCGGGGGCGTGATGCCTGCTCCCGGGGGTGCAGGGCCTGGCCTGGTGCTCCGGGGGTAGGCATCATGACAGTACTTCCAAAACTTCATGGCAAACTATGGAACCATATCTGCCCCTCCTACAGCTCTGACATCGCCCAAGCAGCCTAGGAAGGTTAATTGGACTGAAGACTGTCAGAGGGCCTTTGTTGGCTTGAAGGGAAGTCTGTGTATGGCACCTGTGTTATGTGCTCCTGATTACAGCAAACCCTTTATTATTCAGACTGATGACTGTGACACCGGGATTGGAGCTGTCTTGTCCCAGTTAGACAACAAAGGGCAGAACATCCCATTATCTTCATCAGTAGACAACTCAAAGGTAGGGAACTTAGGTGGGCTACTTTTGAAAAGGAATGTTTCAGTATAGTTAGGTGTTTTAGGCCTTACATTACTGGGTCTACCTTCAAGGTCCAAACAGACCATAAGCCTTTAAAGTGGCTTATACAGATGAAAGGTGAAAACCCTAAACTGTTCAGGTGGTCCATTAGCCCGCCAGGGCTACACTTCACTATTGAGCATAGACCAGGCAAGAGTCATGATAATGCAGATGGCCTTTCCAGAAGGTATGTTGACCGTCTGGATGAGGGAGATTAGACCACCCTTAACACAATCCTGGGGTTGGGGAGGGCGACTGTGAGGCTGGAAATACATTGGAGGGACAGGGTCTCACTGTCCTTGTCCTGTACTCCCTTATCATGTGTGTTCTGTATTATTTTCTGTCCAGGAGTCCAGTTGGGACCCCTGGCAGTGCAGCTTTTCCTCATTTTGGTTGTGGTGAACCAAGACCCTTGGGATACCTGTATGGCACCCATGGGTGGGGGTACAACCCTGTACCCCTAGTGTATGTTTTTGGGCACCTGTGTGTTGCCCACAGAGCAGGGTATGGGCTGGTGGCAGCTTCATGCTGATGTGACATGTGATCTGAGTATCCTCCATTTTGGGATACCCAGGCCCTGCCATGGGAATCAGTGGATTCCTGATAGAAGGCAAGATGGCCCCTAGGGCCTCTTGGTTTCTATTGCCTGTTACCTTTTTTCACAAAGTCCTGGGAAGCCCTGACTCTGTCCCTTCCCCTGACTGGCTATTGGGTGGAAGAACCATATATGGTATTGTGGAGAAGTCCAGGCCAGACTGGCTAGAGCCTTCCCAGGGACTGTATGTTGTGGGTACACCCTTGGGGTGCGACCATGGTGAATAGAGTGTGTGACCAATGTGCATTCTATGTTATGGGTGTCTGGTTATTGTGTGTTTGACAAAATGAATGAGACAGCCCTGCCTGAAACTGACATGAATGCAGTGTGGGGTGCTGAAAGGCTGGTTGCTTGCCCCAATCCACATTCGATGTTATGGGTGTCCAGGTGGACGTGAATGGCCTGAATGCCTGTGAGCCTGATTGGATGCCTGCCTGCATGAATGCCCTTCTGAGTGATTGGCTGATGGAGCCTGGCTCAGCCAGAGTGAATGAGGGACAGATGTGTATATCTGGGGACCTCTGATTGGCCAATTTGTTCAGAAGCTGAAGTCAAAACTTGAAGCTCATCCTTGAAGCCCAGCTGGAGGCGAAGATTGCTGCTGCATTTCTGTCACGAATGGCACTCTAATAAGAGTGGCACAAGACACCCAGAAGAGTTTGGGTGCTGAAATAAAGTGGACAGATAGGAACACACACAGCGGAAAGGAAAGGGAGTGAAGAGTAGGGAAGAGTAGCAAGGGAAAAGGTACAGAGTGAATACCCTCTTGGGGTGTATGCAGAATAGGGAAAGAGTATTCCACGAACCTTGGAAATACTCTAGCCTTCTGCACAGTTTGCTATAACAGAGTCCCACGCTGTTTGCTCATAACTTGGAACAGCAGCTATGGGTGTCTGTGATATAGAAACGAGACAAGGGAAGGGGCAGAGGTTGACTGATGGGAACCAGCAGACAAGCTCTGTACAAAGGGTCTACAAACAGTACAAGAGAAGATACAACAGACAAATCCAGGAAAGGAGATGATAGCAAACTAGCAGAAGGATAGGAAGGGAAAGTCGAGTAACAGGATATGATAACAGAGGACAGAAAGGTAGGTGGAGAGCTCAGAGTAGCAGGAAGGCAATGAGTAAGCCCACAAGAGTGGGACGGTAAGGTAGAAATATCAGAGGAAAAGGGCTTAGGGCAACAGAGTAAAGCAGACTGCACGGCAAGGATCCCAGAAGGGCCGGGCAGTAAGGAGTGAACCCTGAGGGGCAGGGCCGCCGAATGTAGAAGGTTGCAGAGGGCTGTAGAGGGCTGCTAGGCCGAGGACCCAGCGGGGAAAAAGGTAGGGGGTAGGCAGCGGAGCGTGATAAGCTGCAAGTAGGAAGCCCAGAGGACAAGGGCTGTTGGCAGCCGGAGAAAGGTAGGCTGTAGAGCAGGGGGCCCAGAGGACAAGGGCTACGGCAGCCGGAGTGAGGAAGGCTGCAGAGCAGGGAGCCCAGAGGACAAGGGCTACGGCAGCCGGAGTGAGGAAGGCTGCAGAGCAGGGAGCCCAGAGGACAAGGGCAAAGGCAGCCGGAGAGAGGCAGGCTGCAGAGCAGGGAGCCCTGAGGACAAGGGCTAAGGCTGGAAAGCAGCAGAGCGTGATACGCTGCAATGTGGAGAGCCCGGCAGGGCAAGGGCGGAGACTGGAAGGCAGCAGAGCGTGATCCGCTGCAATGTGGAGAGCCAGGCAGGGCAAGGGCGGAGACTGGAAGGCAGCAGAGCGTGATCAGCTGCAGGGTGGAGAGCCCGGCAGGGCAAGGGCGGAGACTGGAAGGCAGCAGAGCGTGATCCGCTGCAGGGTGGAGAGCCCGGCAGGGCAAGGGCGGAGACTGGAAGGCAGCAGAGCGTGATCCGCTGCAGTGTGGAGAGCCCGGCAGGGCAAGGGCGGAGACTGGAAGGCAGCAGAGCGTGATCCGCTGCAGTGTGGAGAGCCCAGAGGAGCAGGGCTGGGAGGCAGGGAGCCTGGAAGGCTATGACTGGAGGCAGCAGGGTGGAGCAAGCAACAAGGCAGGGAGCCCAAAAGGCTAGGGCTGTAGGCAGCAGGGTGTAACAAGCTGCAAGGCAGGGTCCAAGCAGGAGTGAGGGTAAACAGCATACAAGGATCCGAAGACACTCGCGAAAGGTGGAGGAAGGACTCTCAATGCAAGAGGCTGAGCCACTGCAGACAGCAGCCTTATATACTGCCTAGCCCAGCACAGAGGCAGGCCAATTGGTTTCACCTGGCGAATCACACCTGCAGGCAATCGGCCACCTCCCTTTCTGTTCCTGGGCTGGTGGAAGCAGGACCAGACTCTAAGGCTTCTGGGGGGTGTAGTTCCATAGAAATCCAATAGGAACGGCCAGGAAACAATGCTTGCGGCCAGGTGCATTATGGTATGCGTAGTTAGTTGACAATAATCATTAAGTAGCAAAGTCCAAATGGAGCAAAAATGGATGTGCCCATGGCGCATGCATGACAGTATGCCCCTCTCCAGGCCCCTCTCCAGGCTCCCTGAAGACCGACCTGTAGGAAGAGTGTCTGTTCCACAGTACAAGAGTCTTACTCCAAAAAGACACATCATGAGGCACCAGAAACGAGTTGTAAGGTGAGAGTCTTGAATGACGGAGCCGGTACCAATGTTCTGAACCTTGGATGTAGAATTCAGAAAAGATGAAGTCTTTGGAACACAGACCCCAACTGTGTGTGCATGAAGAGAGGAACTGACAAAAACTGCTGCAGGCTCCAAGATAGATTTTTCCTTGATGGGCAACAGTATGATGCTGGAAAGTGGAGCCATAGGTACAGCAGAGTTGGTATCTTTAGGAAGGTTTTCCAAGACATCCGAAGTAGTAATGACAACATTAGGGTTTGCCATAGAGAGTTCAGAGGGTACAGCAGCGGTGAGATCTTGGATGGCTGTAGGGGGTATCGAGGCTGTAACAACTAGGTGTGAGGGAGCCATGAGAGAGCCAGCGGGCTGGAAAACACCTGAGACTGGTAGAGTAAAGTCTGGCAGTCTTAGTGCTATAGATATATCAGCAGGAACAACTGGAGTAGTAGTTTCAGGATTCATAATAGCTATAGCGACCTCAAGATCTGTAGTAGGGACTTCAGGAGTCTCAAATGTGTCCGGGGGTTTAGGAACCACAGCAGTAGGCAGATCATGAATAGCAGTTGGAAGTTCGAGTGCTATAGCAGCTACAGACAAATCAGGTGTTGCAACTACTGGTAGATCGGGTACCACAACCACTGGCGATACAGGGGGTATCGAAGACATAGAAGATGTTAATTGCTCGAGAGTGATTTCTGATAGCACAGCCACACTTTGGCAAGCCCCGCTTGCCACTTCCGCATGCTCGGTGTGAACTGTGCCAGTCTCTTCAGCTGCCATTGTCATTGCAGAGGAGGTTGTAGGTGTGGGTACTGGACGATAGGCAAGGGTGAGGGCGGAATCATCCTTTGACTCAGAAGGATTTTCAATCAGTGGACCACCCTTGTCTTGCGGTGTAATGACTGTGTGCGTGATATGACCCACCGGAGGAGTTAATTCTTTTCTATCAGTACAACAACCTGAGCTTCTGCGGCTGGAAGGTGAAAGAGCTGTGTCAATCTCTAGAAGGGATACATATGATATATTTAGGTCTTCCATCTGCTTGGTAAATGTCTGTATGCTTTTCTGTATGGCAACTCCAGGCCTTATCATGTCGATCTCTAAAGATAAGATGTCAGGTGTTGGACATAGTGTCAAAAGGTCTGGTGACTTGTGTCCCTTCATAAGATTCTTGTGATACAAATAAACAAAGTCATCATAAAGGTCTTCGGTCTTTCTTTTAAGTCGTAGGAGTTGTTTGTGTATCAGGTAAGTATCATTAGTTTGATCTACAGCTTCAGAAGCGGGTGTGGCAGAAAATGTGGTTGTAGCAATGGGAAGACTGACCTTAGGGTTATTGTGGTTAATAGATACTGTGGAAGTATTAGGACAACCAAGGGTTAGTATAGGTCTTTTGTACCCGGAACCAGATGCACAAACCTCAGGATAATAACTGCCTTGTCCTGTCGAATAAGGTTTTCCAGCATTCTGGGGAGCTTGCCAAGCTGATCTTGCGCATATTACACTGGCAACAGCGTATTCTGGTTTAGATTCTCTCACAATGAGTGATATGTCCTTAGCTGTTACGGTGTTAGAAGGCGTGTCAGAAGACGCAGGAGAGTTTTCCACTGTTTGGTCTAATAAGATCTGTAAGAATTCATTATCTTGCTGTAGCTCTGCAACAGATAAGGACTGCAGATCATAGTCGCAAATGTCATAATAATTGTACATGGAAGAAGGGTCAGCTAGCCAGTGGGTATAGTACCGTGCTTGTAAATCTTTGTTTTCTAAGGCGAGACTGTCCTTTAGACTAAGTTTCTTGTTTGCTGTCCTTAGGGAAACCATAGGTTTATGCAAAGGTTTCTTAACTCGAAACGGAAGCATCTTTGGTCTGTGTGTGCCCTTCCGGCCAATGGAATAAGAAATTTTTGGCTCTTGCATTCTGTCACGAATGGCACTCTAATAAGAGTGGCACAAGACACCCAGAAGAGTTTGGGTGCTGAAATAAAGTGGACAGATAGGAACACACACAGCAGAAAGGAAAGGGAGTGAAGAGTAGGGAAGAGTAGCAAGGGAAAAGGTACAGAGTGAATACCCTCTTGGGGTGTATGCAGAATAGGGAAAGAGTATTCCACGAACCTTGGAAATACTCTAGCCTTCTGCACAGTTTGCTATAACAGAGTCCCACGCTGTTTGCTCATAACTTGGAACAGCAGCTATGGGTGTCTGTGATATAGAAACGAGACAAGGGAAGGGGCAGAGGTTGACTGATGGGAACCAGCAGACAAGCTCTGTACAAAGGGTCTACAAACAGTACAAGAGAAGATACAACAGACAAATCCAGGAAAGGAGATGATAGCAAACTAGCAGAAGGATAGGAAGGGAAAGTCGAGTAACAGGATATGATAACAGAGGACAGAAAGGTAGGTGGAGAGCTCAGAGGAGCAGGAAGGCAATGAGTAAGCCCACAAGAGTGGGACGGTAAGGTAGAAATATCAGAGGAAAAGGGCTTAGGGCAACAGAGTAAAGCAGACTGCACGGCAAGGATCCCAGAAGGGCCGGGCAGTAAGGAGTGAACCCTGAGGGGCAGGGCCGCCGAATGTAGAAGGTTGCAGAGGGCTGTAGAGGGCTGCTAGGCCGAGGACCCAGCGGGGAAAAAGGTAGGGGGTAGGCAGCGGAGCGTGATAAGCTGCAAGTAGGAAGCCCAGAGGACAAGGGCTGTTGGCAGCCGGAGAAAGGTAGGCTGTAGAGCAGGGGGCCCAGAGGACAAGGGCTACGGCAGCCGGAGTGAGGAAGGCTGCAGAGCAGGGAGCCCAGAGGACAAGGGCTACGGCAGCCGGAGTGAGGAAGGCTGCAGAGCAGGGAGCCCAGAGGACAAGGGCAAAGGCAGCCGGAGAGAGGCAGGCTGCAGAGCAGGGAGCCCTGAGGACAAGGGCTAAGGCTGGAAAGCAGCAGAGCGTGATACGCTGCAATGTGGAGAGCCCGGCAGGGCAAGGGCGGAGACTGGAAGGCAGCAGAGCGTGATCCGCTGCAATGTGGAGAGCCCGGCAGGGCAAGGGCGGAGACTGGAAGGCAGCAGAGCGTGATCAGCTGCAGGGTGGAGAGCCCGGCAGGGCAAGGGCGGAGACTGGAAGGCAGCAGAGCGTGATCCGCTGCAGGGTGGAGAGCCCGGCAGGGCAAGGGCGGAGACTGGAAGGCAGCAGAGCGTGATCCGCTGCAGTGTGGAGAGCCCGGCAGGGCAAGGGCGGAGACTGGAAGGCAGCAGAGCGTGATCCGCTGCAGTGTGGAGAGCCCAGAGGAGCAGGGCTGGGAGGCAGGGAGCCTGGAAGGCTATGACTGGAGGCAGCAGGGTGGAGCAAGCAACAAGGCAGGGAGCCCAAAAGGCTAGGGCTGTAGGCAGCAGGGTGTAACAAGCTGCAAGGCAGGGTCCAAGCAGGAGTGAGGGTAAACAGCATACAAGGATCCGAAGACACTCGCGAAAGGTGGAGGAAGGACTCTCAATGCAAGAGGCTGAGCCACTGCAGACAGCAGCCTTATATACTGCCTAGCCCAGCACAGAGGCAGGCCAATTGGTTTCACCTGGCGAATCACACCTGCAGGCAATCGGCCACCTCCCTTTCTGTTCCTGGGCTGGTGGAAGCAGGACCAGACTCTAAGGCTTCTGGGGGGTGTAGTTCCATAGAAATCCAATAGGAACGGCCAGGAAACAATGCTTGCGGCCAGGTGCATTATGGTATGCGTAGTTAGTTGACAATAATCATTAAGTAGCAAAGTCCAAATGGAGCAAAAATGGATGTGCCCATGGCGCATGCATGACAATTTCCTTCAATGTAATCCAACAGCTGTCGAGTCTGTCGAGGACTGATACGAGAGAGGACCAGGCTGCAGCACCAACAGGCCAGAGGACTGCCGAAGCAACTCCTGACACCCAATGCCTGCTGCCATGCCTGCAACCATCACCGCTGAAGGTTTCCAAGTCCACAGGATCTCATTTGTGGCACCAAACACTTTGCATCAAGGTGTACCGCACACCTCATCCTCCCAGGACTTCCACCATCAAAGAGACAATCGATTGTCGAAGAGCACTGCGAAGCTGGGAGCGGCTGTTTCACTGCAAGTGTTGTACTTTTCTTCGAGGATCTCGACGCTCAGAGGCTCCTTCTTCAAAGGGGGTCCATCCTTGAAGGATACCGTTGACGAACCGTTGAAGAAACTCTTCAACTTCAGGTACATTGGGGTGCTTGAACTTTTTAACCAAGAAGCAAGGCTTACTGAGCATTTATGGACTAGGCTTGTTAATTCATTTCTTACAGGATGCCCAGGTGGGGAGGGGATCCTCATTCAGAATTAGGCACCTATATCCAAAAGAAGCATTCTGCCATTGCTTAGCCTTAACCTGCCTCCCTTCCTTGTTGTCTATGCTGATACACCTTACTGAATAATGAGTATGCTCTAGTATAACTGCCAGCAGCTGATGCATTTTAAAGGAATCTAAAGTCTAAGGGCCTCATCACGAGTTGAGCGGTATCTCGGCGGTAATACCGCTGGGGCTATTAGCGTTATCGCTTAACCCCCCGGCTCTATTAGCGCCGGATCAAGGGTTTGGCGCAATGGTAATTCCCCATTCCCCATTGGGCCCATTCGGGAATTCCCCATTGGGCCCAATGGGGACTTTTCTGTGCTACGTCAGTGGTATTATCGCGCGGTAATAGTGCTGAAAATTGACAGATTTGCAGCAGATTTATCCCCAGGTCCGAGCTGGGGTAAATCCTGCCAAACCCGTGATTTGGGGGACCCTTAAATGTGGCGGTAATAGCGTTATCACCGCATTTAGGGGTTACCGCCAAATTCGTGATGAGGCATTAAGTGTGGTACCACATAGAATTGAATAGAATTGCCATTATAGAATTACCAGAGTACAAAGTGTGTTATTGAATTCTGTATATATCTCTGAACCTTATTTTTATATAAAAAACTGTGTTAGCACATAACATAGAGTGTGGACATTCCTTTGTTGCGGGCTTGGGGACTCACTGTACTTAAGAACCAGCCTGCACCACCTCCAGAGCGCTTAAGCCTTGGTTGCTCATCCATAGCTACCATACAGAGAACCTTGGTTGGGGTGCTCTACTCTGCATATAGAGGGCAGAAGTACAGTCACCCCCCACCAGTCTTTACAGTAACATGGGCTAAGGAATGAATATGCTCTTAAGAGGGGTGTGAAGGTGAACCAGTAGTGACCCATGAGTGACATTCCAGCGGTTAGAGTCGACAGGCAACGGTCGTCGAAATGGTGATCTTGGGGGCGTCGATGTGCCGGATCGATGAGCCAGCCGTTCAAAGGCTAGCTGGGCGGATCTATGTTTGAAACCCCTAGTCAGAGTCTTTGGGATTGGGTCCCAGCATCGAACAGTCAATTTGGGCCTTGCAGGTGACGGGTTTAGCTAGGACACGATGCAATGTTGTGCTGCTTTGAAGTGCAATCAATAGTTCGGATTTCTAGAGGAGTGCAGAAGCTGTCACCAGCACCTTCCCTCTCATCCAAGGTGCGGTGAACATGGAGCAACCGGTTCCGTGAGGTAGGATAGGGAGCTTCGGCGGGTCTGGCCCTCCAGTTTCTGTAAGGCCCCTCAGAGGGACTCAAGGACAGGATGAATCCCTTCAGGGTCAGCTCTCCCAGCTTTAAGAGATTCCGGTGCAGAGTGGTAGGTCTTGGTCCAAAGCAAAAGGTCACTCCCAATGTGCCCTGGCAGTGGATAGGGGACAGATCCTCATTCTGGCTTGGATGGCACCTTCTTCACATCAAGCTGAAAGCTTTGGAAAATACAACTTTCCCAAAGGAAGTCCAGAGAGTTCTGCCAGAACTAATCTGTGGTCTTGAGAGGATCCGAGGGCATTTGAGAGAATCTGGAGAGAATCTAGAGAAGGCGTGGGAGACCCCTTCTTTTGTTTGTTTGTTTGTTTATTCATTTATATAGCGCACCTGACCCGTAGGTATCTGGGTGCTTTTGCAAAGGTTACAAATAAAAAGCAGGACAAGATATACAGAATAAAACAGGTACAGGCCGTTGTATACAATACATAATAAGCAATACAGAATGCAGAAGACACTATATATTACAATACAAAACAGTTATGTACCATAGATGAATGAAGTGCCAGGTTAGACATCAAGAGATATGAGACACATTTTGGCATTTCCTCTGAAACAGTGGAAGGAGGATTCTGACCTTAAGTATACAGGCAGAGAGTTCCATAGGTTAGAGGCTAGAACAGGGAAGCTACTTCCACCTGCTCTCTTGAGATTGTATCTGGGGATATTCAGGCAATGAGAGTGTTGGGTTCTGGTAGGTCAAGCCGAAGTGTTACTAGAAAATGTGTCCACTAGCTATTTAGGAGCAGAGTTTGCAAGACATTTGTGAGTAAGGGTTAGTGACTTGAAGTTTATTCTGTTCTTCACAGCCAGCCATTTAGTGTTACGTCTAGCCTCAGAGATGTGCTGTGTTTTTGGAATATTTAGCACAGTTCTTAATGCATTATTTTGCAGGATTTGTAGTTTGTTGATATTGGGCCTCATTACACGGACGGCGGTGGACCAAGGTGCTATTAGCACCTTGGTCCATGCTGGTAAAATACCGGCACAGCCTTGGTGGAAAGGGGAATTACCGCCCTATTCCAAGGTTGGTGGGGTGGTAATTCCCCCTTTCCCCATTGCCCTTCCCCATTCCCATTTTTGCCCCATAGGGCATAATGGGTATGGGGAAGGTGCTAATTACGGCACTGCAAATTGCGGTACCGTAATTAACTCCCTGGTCCCTTTGCGGGTTGGTTTTCAACGCCTGCAAAAAGCAGGCGTTAAATTCTCCAACCCGCAAAGGGACCTCGTAGTAAGTCGGTAAGGGTTAACGGTCACCGGTGGCATTAATGGTGACCGTTAACCCTTACCGCCGTCCGTGTAATGAGGCCCATTGTGTTTACTAGACCCTAGGTATAGAGCGTTGCAATAATCTATTTTGGATAGGATTAATGCCCTTGCCAAGGTCATGCAGCTTGTTGTGGAGAGGAAAGGTTTACATGTATTAATTAACTTGCAGGTGTATGCTGTAGCCTAGGCTGTGGCGTTAAATTGTCTTTTCAAGTTTAAGGCTGAGTCGAGATAAAATCCTAGGGTTTTTACCTCCTTAGATACTGTGATGATGTTACCATCAGTGTTAAATTACTTGAATAGTTTGTACTGGGGAGCCGATGAGCAGGAGCTCTGTCTTATCATTGAAACAGAGGCCGTGAGTGGCCGGCCATCTATGCCTGAATGGTGAGGTACATTTTGTTGAGCATATTTGTGTCTGTTTTGTGGTCACCAGTAATAGGAATGAGAATCTGGGTGTCATCGGCATAATTAGTGTAGGTGATGCCCAGATTGTCACGGTCATCAAATAGGGGCTTGGTGAAGATGTTGTACATCGCAGGGGAGACACACGACCCCTGGGGTAGTCCACAGGTGATAGGTATCGGTTCTGCTGATGCAGTACGGGAGAACACTCTGGTTGTGCGATTATCCAGAAAGGATTGAATCCAGGCCCTAGGTGATTGTCCTAAATCTAGCTAGCCATAGTGGTCCAATCCCTGCTCCTATACAGAGTGGCCTTTGCCCTTCTGATGTCACACCCAGGGTGCTTTTCTCCAGAGGAAGTAGAGGGGACATGAAAGAGAAACAAGATGGAGGAAGTCTCCTTCCATTTACCAGAGCACCCCTGCCTATGCAAACACTGTACTTGTCCCTTCTAGCTAAGAGCAAAGGCCTTAGAGATGCAGCACCCTAGTGTGAGGCTACTCCTTTAGAAAGGGTGTGTGCCTTTGATGACCGGGCCCCAGACAGCTGCCTTCTGTGCAGTTGTCTCTGTGGAGCGTGTTACCTGCCCTCCGATCAAAGAAGAGGCCCGGTCCTCCAGGTTCCTGTCCTGCCATTTGGCAGTCTCCAACCGGCTGCCCAGAATACACATCACCTTCCACAGCAGAGTAGACTCATCCGAGCTGACACATGTGCGATATCAATTGGGATGTGGTGGCCAGGCCACCTGCATGGGTAGCTTATGATCATCGTAATTTTAGTACAGCGGGGCATATCTTAAATGACGCCCCTGCGCTGCAGAGACTTGGCTGTCGCTGTAGCTGGTGATTGGGAATCTTGTGACCTTTGAACCTTCTCTGCACCACAAGTAGAGTATGTGCTATGGATCAGGCTACTGATGCAGCAGGGCACAAGAACACTTTGGTTTTGGCATGTAGTGGATGGAAAGGGGAATCTGGTGAGCAGATTGCCCTTTTGGAGGTAGAATAACCCACATCATTTTATTTGTACCCTTTTGGAGGTAGAATAACTCAAATCATTTTATATATTAATACAAGTTTTTAAAAAGCCAGGACTTTGCACACTTGCTAGATGGCAATTCCTCACACCCCCACACGCCCCCCAGCAAAAAAGGTTGAGGCTCACCCTTCTAAGGGTCTGGCTCATCCTCCTAGTGAAAGTACTGACTGAGGCCAGCTGCATTGGAGTTCTGTGACCCAGATTTATGTTGGATTTTCATGTCCTATTACTGTCGGCATGTGGCCCAATGCAGTAACTTGGAATTCTCTCCCTGCATAGACATAAGCCACCAAAGAGATCTGTGGTCTGTTTGGACAGTGAAGTGAGACCCCAAACATGTAAGGTTTCCACTGACGTACCATCAATACCACCGCAAATGCCTCCTTCTCAATGGTGGACCAGTTGTGCTCTTGCTTGGTCACGTGCCTACTTAGGTAAGCACAAGGTTGATCTATCTCTTCACAGTTCAGTTACGCCAATACTGCACTGATGCTAAATTCGCAAACGTCTCTCCAAATGAT
The DNA here is from genome assembly GCF_040938575.1 of Ambystoma mexicanum. Lineage (NCBI taxonomy): Eukaryota > Metazoa > Chordata > Amphibia > Caudata > Ambystomatidae > Ambystoma > Ambystoma mexicanum. The sequence goes on from NC_090935.1 coordinate 1,464,861,980, forward strand.
TAATTCTTGCCCAAAATCTATGATCTTCAGCACTGGGGCCTGGCAACAGCCGTCCTTCAAGCTCTCGAAGGATGTCTGGTAGACATGAGTCCCGGTGACCTTTTTCTGCAGTTCCTCAACGTCACGACGTTAAGGAGGTGAGTAAGGGTACCATTCCCCTTAATAAAATTCTGGCCCTCACTTGAGTCTGGGTGTTGGGGATGTCCCAATCCATCACTGGCTCGACTTTGCCCTAGAGAAGCTGTTTCTTACTGCCACTTACTTGGTGTCCAAAGTATGTTACAGTAGGCTGCACTATCTGGGACTTGGACGACTTGATAGTTAAGCCAGGCTTCCGCATGGCTTGAAGCACTTGATCCCGATGCGATAGATGGCCTTCCCAGGTGTTGCTGAATACTGCAAAGTCATCTAGGTAGGCAACGCTGAAGTGTTTCAGCCCCTTTATGACCTGGTTCACCATACTCTGGAAGGTGGCAGCGGCATTCTTTAATCTGAATGGAATAACAGTGAACTGATAATGCCCTTCTGCGGTGGGGAATGCAGACCTCTTTTTTGCTTGATCGGTCAGACCGACCCTGTTGTGAAGTCAAAGCTACTCATGAATTTTGCAGCGCGTAAGCGGTAAATCAGGTTGTCTGCACTGTGGATGGCGTGTGTATCTGTCTTTGTGACAGAGTTGAGCCCCCCATAACCCATGCAATGGCGGACCTCGGTTTTCACGCTACTGGACTTCTGAGGGACCAATACCACTGGGCTAGCCCAGGCGCTGCGGGTAGGCTTGACAACCACCAAGGCCAACATCTTAGAGACTTCCTCCTTGATGGTATCGTTGACCTTGTCAGACATCTAGTGAACCCTACTTTCCACCGTTTTACTGTCTCCGGTGTCGATATCATGGATGCACCAATCTAAGTTCTCAGGAGTGAGTGAGAACAGTCCTGCGAACTGGTTCAGCAACTGCTGGCATTTCTGCATTTGCTGCTCAGTGAGGTCTGGGGAGATTTGAACTCCCTCTAGACACTCATCAGTGGGCTCAGGGTGTAACAAGTCAGGGTGGGGATCTGTATCCTCCTCAGTCTCGTCATCTCTGACTAGAGCCATCGTTAACTCGTCTCGGCTGTAATGGGAGTTTTGCCAGATGACGTGGAAGACCAGATGCATCTGCCTCAAGGCCTTAGTGTCAATGAGCCTCATTACGAGGAGGGTGGTAAGGGGTAAATGGCACCGGTAAAGGTGCCGCAGCTGTTAACCCCTTACCGCCCCATTACGAGGTCCGCTCGCGGGACTCGCTCAGAACGCCTGGTTTTACCAGACGTCCTTAGCGGGTCCTGCGAGCGGCCTAGCATGCTAACAACGGGCCCATTGTTAGCATGCTCCCATTCCCACTGAGCCCTATGGGGGCTCAAATGGTAATGGGGATGGACCGGGTCCGGGTTCCCTGAATGGGGAAATACCGGGCATCCAAGGTCGGAACGGCCCGGTATCTCCCCATTCACGGAACCCGGACCCGGGGTTGGGGGTAGCTATGCCCTTATTAAGGACATGGCTACCTCCAAACTTGTAATGAGGCCCAATGAGTTAGTTAGCCTCACTGATTTTTTTCTAGCACCAGATAGGGCCCAGTCCACTTTTCATGCAATTCACTTGGCTTGACGGGTTTCATGATCCAGACCATCTGGCCTGGCGTGTACTCCATCATGGTGGCCATCTAGTCATGGCAGTGCTTTAAGAGCTACTGGCTTGTCTTCAGGTTCTGGGTGCTCTGCTCTCTGTAATTAGCCATCTTGGATCAGAGGCCAACCACATAGTCCACTATGTCATGGGAATTGCCCTCCCATCCTTCTCACATCAGACTTTGATAGACCCCCCTAAGGGAATGGCCAAACAGGAGCTCGAATGGACTGAATCCGACACCCTTCTGTGGCACCTCCCAGTAGGAGAACAGGAGGCATGGCAGGAGAATATCCCACTTTCTCCTGAGGGGCTCTTCCAAGCCACCTATCATACCCTTAAGGGTCATGTTGAACTGCTGAACAAGCCTATTGGTTTGTGGTTGAAAGTCTGTGGAGAACCTGTAGGTTACTCCACATTCATCCCACATCGGCTTCATATATGCTGATATGAAGTTGGCTCTTCAATCGCAAATGACTTATTTAGGGAATCCCACATGAGAGAATATCCTGATGAGGGCCTTCACGACCAGAGGGTCTTTGATGCTCCTCAAATGTACAGCCTCAGGGGACCACGAGGCGTGATCAATCAGGACCAAGATATACAGTTTTCCTGAGGAGGTTTGGCGATCCAAAGGACCCACAATGTCCATACCTATCCTCTCAAAAGTCTGCCCAACCACGGTTAGTGCAATTATGGGGGCCTTGGTGGCGCAACCAGCCTTGCCAGATGCTTGGCAAATGTGACAGAACCAGACACATTCTTTATCTTTGACCCCATCTGGGGCTAGTAGAAATGGGCAGACAGCCTGTCAGTTTTCTTTGTCATGCCTAGATGTCCTGTCAATGCCAATTCCTAAAGGAACCTCCTGTGGCACTGGGGGATCACCAAATGCCGGCTAGCCCCTGCCTCACAGTTTTGGGCTCACTGCACAGGAAACCGTTCTCCCAGTACACCCTGAACATTCCAGGGGATTCCCCCAGGCCTGCTTTTCTGCCTGCTCATGCAGATCTGCCAGAGTTGAACAGTAGTGCTGTGCCTGGCAAATGTCAGCATGACTCGACTCCGAGCTAAGGACAAGTCACTTTGCTCAGGGAGATCCTTGAGGTCTGAAACCCCTGTGTCCTCCACCCCAGGTTCTGCTTATATGTCGGTAGGCAACCCTGAGGTCACTCTGTAGCAGGCACATCAGTGGTCTCTTTACCCTATCCGGCAGGAGCAGGCATCACTGTTGACTTGGGATCCAGACTGGTTAGTACTAGCAAGGCTGGTCTTTCACCATAGTCAGATAGAGGAGCCCATGGACGCATGGCTGCAAGGGCAGCTTTCAGAGCTGCTGCCTTTGTCCTAGAACGTGTGACCGCTGCAATGTTTTTGGCATCATGTTTTTCATTACCTAATAGACAGACTACAGGATTGGCATATTTTACACCGACACAGGGCAGCCCTCCAACTGACCTCCACAACAGCCAGTGGGCATCAGGTGAGACCATCAAATCCCTTAGCTAGCTTGGAAGGACCAAGGATGATCTGATTCCCGCACACCCACCATCGACAGACAGCTGTGATTCTTACAGCAGTATCACAAGGAGCATGGGCTCTGTTTCCATTTATGACCACTTGGGCCAAGAAGATCTCTGTGTTAGCAAGAACTGAGGCCTCAGTGGGAGACCCACCCGTCAGAATACAAGGGTACATTTCCACCCAGCGATACAAGGGTGCATTCGGCCAGCCCCAGACTGAGAGGGAATTCTTCATCTAAGATGCCCACAATTACTATCTCTTCTTCTTCCTTCTCTTTGAGAGTAGCGCTAACTATTGCCTGCTTGGGTCTACCCTTGCAGGCGGGATATCCCTTCCTATGTCTCGGAACCCCACAGGTAGAGCAGCCGTGAGGGGCTGTGAATGTGGGAGCCCCAGTGTAAGGGGTGCCCTCACTTCTCCTTTCTGACAGAGTGGTTTGTGTAGGAGACTGAATTTCTCCCTCAGGTTTATGGGTCCTTTCTTAGCAAGAGTGTGCTGGCCTCTGTCCTTTCCTTCTTTTCATGTACTCTCCTCCACCCCTTTGTCATATTGTTTGGATGCACTAATCACAGCTTTCTTCAAGATGCGAGTAGCTACGAACGGGTTGGCTGGCTTTGTGAGCTCCAGAGGGTCTGTAACTCCATCTCCATCTGAGGGTGTAACTCCATCTCACAATGTTTAATTATGTTCTGACATGCTATCAGATTAAACATGCCCTCAAATGTTTCAACTTTGTTACCTGTGAACCAACCACTCAGATATTTCACGGACTGATGTGTAAACACCTCAAAGGTTTCACACCCCTTTTTGGTGAGCTATCTAAAACTCTTGAGGTATTGTTCTGGGGTTTTGCAGAACTTTCATCCTGGAATAGATGGCCTCTCTTCAGAAGTCAACTGAATAATTACATCAGTTCCAACCGTCTGTACACGGCTCATAAGGGCTGTACTCCACAACTCCTCTTCCACCTCTGGAGGCAGAAAGTGGTTAGTGAGCAGGTGCAAGTGAATATAGGTCACATGGTCTAAGCCCCGGCCACCTGTCAATCACTGCTACTCTGTTGGTGTCGTCTTGTTTTGCCGCCCTTTTCCCCTACTTAAGAAGCCCTCCAGCCTCTTTTCCTTTGCAGTTGGTGAGCATGGGCAAGCGGACCTAGGTCACGTGGCCTAAGCCCCACCCACCTGTCAATCACTGCTAACCTGTTGGTGCCTTCTTGTTTTGCTGACCTTTTTCCCTACTTAAGCAGACCTCCAACCTCTTTTCCTTTGCAGTTGGTGAGCAGGTACAAGTGGATCTAGGTCACGTGGCCTTAGCCCTACCCACCTTCGTAGCCCTGTCTCTTCCTTTCTGCTCTTAACTCATAGTTCAAGGGAATCCCTCACCTGGGCATCCGAATCGATGTGCAGACAAGGAAAAGGGACATTTCTGTTTGGTCCTGTTTGTACTGGCAGGGTCCGAGGACCAGAACCCCTGCCTCTCTTAACATCATGTAAGCTTCCTGGAATATGTGGTTCACTCCTTTCTCCCAACAGCCATTACTATATCACCACTCATGGCCAACCACGCCACTCCCCAGCAACATTGGAGACACTGCATCTCAGCAACCTCATCCATGTCACCATACACCCCATCACCACTCCATCATTACATGAAAATTGATGCTCGCCAATGGCCGCTCACCAATCAACCATGCAGCTGATATCAGCAACCTCTTCAGCACACATGACTTTGATGCCATCTTCACTACTGAGACCTGGATGACATCCACCTCCACCTACATCCTAGATGACCTCACCCCAATGGCTACAGAATTCTACAAGACTGTCCAAACAAGATCAGCGGAGGCCTCGCCATCATTCACAAGGTATCATGGCCATGCATCTAACTGGACATCCCCACCATTGGCTCTTTCAAAATCCTATTCTGCCACTTCCTGCTCTTCCCAACGTACACAGTCACTTTTCATCTCATCTGTAGACCACCCAAGCGCAAGACCTCCTTCATCAAAGACTTCACAGACTTGGTCACTAGCATGTCTCTCATGCATGCCAACACCATCTTCCTCTGCGACTTCAAGATCCCTGGCAACCCAGCAACGAAATAATTTGACAAATATCTCCACTGCCTACTCAGCACACTGAACCTCACACAGCACAAAACACACAAAAGAACCAATTCACAGGAAAGGTAATATCCTCAACCTCATCATCACCAAACTGCTCACCCTTCATCACAGATCTCCTTTTCTGCTTGACTGGCTGAACCATCTGGCAATCCCCTTTGAGATTAGCCACACCAGACCTCTCAAGTAAACCCATTGGGAACCAAGCAATCAAGCCTTCAGATCCTTCAAGAACTTTCCAGTGGAGGCTCTCACGGAAGACCTCACCAAACTCCACCTCACCAGGACTGCAACTCACTTTTCCAAGAACTAAACACCACCCACACAAACAGCATCAACCACCATTTCTCATTGAAACAGCACACCCTCAACCCTAACTATTCAACACTTTGGTACACTCAAGAACTCAACCTCAATGAACACACCATCAAAAAACAATAAAACAATTGGTGAAAATCCTGCAGCACATCCTACCCCACCCTGCTCAAAGAACTCTGTGCTACACACAGGTGACTGACCAACACTGCTAAGGCCAACTACTACCAAAACTCTATAGCTAAGGCCACAAATGAAAGCAGAGCCCTCTTCAAAGCCATCAAGCACTGCATCAACTCTCTGCCCAACCCACCTCTAGCGCACTCCATAGAAAAATCCACTGCCATCAACTCTTTCTTCATCAACAAGATCAACATGATCTGACATCATATAGACACCAACGCCCCAACTGACAACGCACTACACACCCCATCTCACAAAACCACAATTACCTGGACAACTTTCAAGACACTAACTATGGAAGACCTCACTGCCACCTTAGCATCCCTCAAGGTTACATTGTATGCGGATGACATTCTCCCTGCCTCCTTACTCAAGACCCTTCTAACTGAAGTATTCCTCCATTAACTGGCAATCATCAACAGCTCCCTAACTCAAGGCACCTTCCCCACAACCCTCAACACTGGACCCTGACGATCTCAGCAACTACTGCCCCATTACCCATCTTCCCTTTCTAGGTAAGAACCTTGACAAAACAGTAGCCGCACAACTCCTCCAACACATTGAAGCCAATAACAACCTTCAGTCTTACCAAACTGGCTTTAGACCCAGATGTTGCACAGATAGGGCTACCATCAAGGTGATTGACGATGCCCTTAAAACCCTCGTTGATGGTCATCCTTAAATACTAGTTCTCGTTGACCTCTCAGCAGCATTTGACACAGTAGACCACCAGACACTCACCGACTGTCAATACACACTTACAATGAGGGAGGAGAGGAATCGACACTCTCCCCCGAACCACAGAAGCCGAATGAATTCGACCCTCCCACCGTGGTTGGCACAGGTGCCTGAAGTAGTACACAGGACACCACGTGGCAGCCAGTGGGGGGAAGAGGAGTTAGGGAGAGGTTGTGGATGTGGTGGGGGAAGTTAGGAAAACCGGAAAAAGGGTCAGGGCAAACTACGTTGGATAGGTAGGGGGAAGCACTGGGAAAAAACCCTTCCTATCTGGTTCCTGTTTTTAATACCTGAACATACTGTAGCATAACCCAAGACACACCTTAATATGTATGCACTTGACTTAATAGAAAACATAGAGAAGCAAACATTCATGTAGTAGCAAGCGGGATAAACACAGGACAAGGGAAATTTCCCCATAAATGAAGGACAAAACACATGGCCTGTAAGGCAAGCTTGCTGCAATACACAAACACGTAACTTCATGTCCTTTAAGTTTAAACAGGCGAGATTATGCCTGCATAAGCACTCCGTGAAGTTCTCGCATCATATTAACAAACCAACTATTAGCAACCAATTCAGACCTTCCGTGATTGCTAAGCACAAATCCAATGCGAGTGAAAGCAAATACATAATGAGCCCCCACCCCGCAATGGCTTCAGCACTTATCTGATCTCTGAGGGCCCCTCAGGACACCTCAGAGTTTTTGTAGCACGCCGTGAGTCGCAGCCGGTCCGCCTGCTCTGCACTGTGCGAGCGAACACTGGCGGCTTCAATGGTCCATCGTGCAAAGCTTCGTTGCAGCAATCAAAGGGACAGAGCTTCGCCGTCCCTGGCTCCGCAGCGCTCCGTCGACCTGCTCCTCACACCAACCGCACCCAGATCATTAATAAACCACACCTGATTTACGCGCCGTTCGCCTTTATGCTGCTCACAATCACTGCAGCTGGCAACGCGCACACGACATACACCTGTGGCCGTGATCTGAACTACAAGCCCCCCTTGACTTGCTGGGAATTGTAGTCTTGCCTCCATACTTGCCTTAGGCGGTTAAGAAACAAAACGTGTTACTCCCGTGCGCTTCCAGCCCTTATTCCTCACATTACCTCCCCTCCCAGGCCTCTTCCCAGGTCCAATTTTTTGTGTATGTCTCTTATGAAAGAGTTTCAGTAATTGAGGTGCATGCACTGCTTCTGCCGGCTCCCATGAACAATCTTCCAATCCATAACCTTTCCACTGAATCAGGTACCATAACCTTTGTTTTATTTTCTTAGCATCCAAAATGCGTTTCACCTCAAACTCCAAATGTCCTTCCTTCATCATAGGAGGAGGTCACTTTGTCTTTATTTCCGGAGCTGCAGGTTTAAGCAGAGATATATGAAATACCATATGTACCGGCAAAGTCTTTGGCAATCTCAATTTCACTGCAGTATCAGATACACACTTAATGTTGTCATATGGACCAATAAATCTCGGCATAAATTTCCTAGATCCAACCAAGGCTAAATTCCGAGTTGAAAGCCACACTCGGTCCCCAATCTTGTACCGTGGACTCTCCTGCCTATGCTTATCAGCTTGTTCCTTATAGGCTTTCTTGGCTCTTTCCAAATTTGTGCGTGCTCTCTGCCTGAATTCTAGAAGCAACTGTTTTCGGTCTTGTAACACTGGCATGGTTTCCACCTCTGGTAGTTGCTCCGGGATCATGTTTTGTTCCTGCCCATTCAAACATTCATTAGGTGCCATTCCCAGTGAGCTGTGGAAGGTATTATTGTACGTAAATTCCGACAACCACAGGGCCTGCACCCAGGAGTCCTTACCATCTCCCAGATAACCTCTCAAATATTGTTCCAAAGTCTGATTAACTCTCTCAGTCTGACCATCGGTTTGGGGATGGTAACTGGTGGACAGAGCACAGTTGATTCCCAGCATCTTACAGAAAGCACGCCAAAACCTGGATGTAAACTGTGAGCCTCTATCCGAAACAATACTCTTTGGTAGCCCATGCAACCTAACAATATGTTGTAAGAACAACTCTGCTAACTTGCCTGCCCCGGGAATACCAATACATGGAACATGAGCCTGTTTGGACAAGAAATCCACCACTACCCAAATGGTATCAAACTGGTTATCTGGTGGCAAATCAGTTATAAAATCCATGGAAATGTGAGTCCATGCTTTTTCTGGTGTAGGCAATGGCTGTAAGTAACCTCTGTTTTTAACATGATCAGCTTTGTTCCGTACACAATTTTCACACTGTAACAGATATTTTACTACATCATGTCTTAATGTAGGCCACCAAAAATACTTCTCCAACATTTTTTGCATCTTTCTCTGACCTGCATGCCCCGCCAACGGGGATCCATGGCACCAAAACAGCGCCTTTTCTTGCAATCTTTTAGTGGGCAAATACAAATGACCCTGGTGGTAGGGTAACCCATCTCGCACAGTACATGCCAGAGGACTGTCCTTCCACTGTTGCGATTGTATAGAGGAGACAGCTTTCTTTATTTGGTCAATTAATTGTTTAGTGACTGCCCCAATGACTTTCTCCGGAGAAATAATGGTCTTAACTTCCCCTACTGTCTGGTCTATGTTTTGTTGCTGGGATAATGCATCCACCTTCCCATTTTTACTCCCTGGTCTGAATGTCACCATAAAATCAAATTCATTAAAGTACTGGGACCATCGGAGCTGTCTTTGAGTCAAGGTGTGCGCGGTTTTGAAATACTGTAAGTTATTATGATCAGTCACCACCACCACCTGATGTCTCGCTCCCAGTAAATAATGTCTCCATTCTAAGAATGCTGCTCGAATGGCCAACAATTCTTTGTCAGTGATTGAATAATTCTGCTCACAGCCAGTTAACTTCCTTGAAAAGAAGGCTACAGGATGCCATACTCCTTCCTCATCCTTCTGTGATAATATGGCTCCTATGGCGATGTTACTTGCATCGGTCTCTACCTGAAACGGTTTCTCCGTGTTTGGGTGTCTCAATACCAGAGCCGTAGTGAAGGCCACTTTCAATTCTTTAAACGTCCTCTCTGCCTCCGGGCTCCACACAAAACTCACTGCCTTCTTCAGTAATTGTGTAATGGGTGTGACTATTTTAGAAAAATTACTAATAAAGCATCTATAGAAATTGGCAAATCCCAGAAAGGATTGGATGTCTTTGATACATTGTGGAGACGGCCAATCTTTGACTGCCTGCACCTTCTTTGGGTCCATGACCACACCACATGGAGTCAAAATATACCCTAAAAACTCCACTTGTTTCACATGAAATGCACATTTCTCCAATTTTACACATAATTGGTATTCTTGTAAACTGTGCAACACTGCCTGAACATGTTGTACATGTTGTTCGGGCGAATCTGAGTAGATCAAGATATTGTCAATGTAAACAATAACAAAAATATCAATAAAGTCTCGCAATACTTCTTGCATAAAAAACTGAAAAGCTGCAGGGGCATTACACAAACCAAACAGCATCACAAGGTACTCAAACAACCCAAATTTAGTTCGGAAAGCCATTTTCCACTCATCCCCCACTTTCACTCTTATTAAATGATAAGCTCCTCTTAAATCAAACTTGGTGTAAATCTGTGCAGACCTCACTTGATCCAACACACTGAAATTAATGGCAAAGGAAACCTATTTTTTACCGTAACTCTATTTAGTGCCCGATAATTAATGCAGGTTCGTAAGGTGCCTTCCTTTTTAGGGACAAAAAATAAAGGCGAGGAGACCGGGGAAGTAGAATGCCGAATGAATCCCTTGGCCAGCATCTCATCTAGATATTCCCTTAGATATTTATTTTCAGTCTCTGTGAGAGCACATATTCTGCTACATGGTAATTTTGCACCTTCCTCCAGTTCAATTACACAATCATAGGGACGATGTGGAGGTAATCTTTCTGCTCCTCCCTTATCAAAGACTTTTGCAAATCCTCTATATTGGACTGGGATGCCTCAAATGTAATCTCTTCTCTATGGCCTGATGCGCACACCATCTCCAGTTTCTTTGTTTTTTGACGAATGGGTCCTGATATGAAAGGCGATCCATCCACTGACTGTACTCCCTCCACCCTTTCCTTCTCCAGAATTGGCAATCCCCATTGTACCGCTAATGCAATGTCCACAAAATTGCCCGTTGCACCTGAATCCACCATGGCCCAGACCTCCTGTTTAGACACCGCAAAACACAGCGTCACCAATATATGCAAGTTAGAAGTCTTATTACCAATTGTGTTAGCTACCCATCTAGGGAACCTTATTTCACTGGGCCCTGTCACTGGTGTTCCCGCTACGGCCGACCCGTCTCTTTTCCCGCTTCCTTCTTGCTTCTTTCACTTCCTGCCCCTCTTTGTGGAGTGTTGGGACAGGTACGTATGAAATGTCCTGCCTGCCCACAGTACAAACACAAGTTGTTAGGTTTACACTGCTCCTCTTCTGCTACCGATAGAGGTCCTCTAATACTACCAATCTGCATGGGTTCCACTTCATTTCCCCTACATCCCTTAATCCTATCCAATCTCACAAAGGGTGCCACTTCCGTTTTTTTTCTTGTCTCCCTTTCTCTCATTCATTCTGTGATCCAATCTTAACGCCAAATCAATCATAGCTGTACATGTCCCTGGTTGTGGTTCTACCTGAGCAATGGCATCCTTTAATTCTTCCTTCAAACCCTGATAAAATAGCACTGTCTGTTTTGCTACTGGCCACTCCGTCTCAATCACTAACCGATTAAACTGAGTCACATAAGTCACTAGATCTCGACTACCTTGTTTCAAATTCAACAATTCTTTATCCTGGGCCAAAGATACCTCCCGCCGGTCAAATAATCTACCAAACTCTGCCAGGAACCCATCCCAATTATATAACAAAGGGTCATCCTTTTGAACTAGTGGCATGGCCCAAGGCGCCGCATCCCCCGTTAAATAGGAGATCACAAATGCAGTTGTAGCCTGTATTGTTTTAAATGCTGTAGGTTTACATAGAAAATGCAATCTGCATTGAGTCAAGAACATCATATATTTGCGAGGGTCCCCTGAAAAACGCTCAGGGGCTGCCAAAGGTACACTGCTGGGAGGTTGCACAATTACTGTAGCACTCTGATTAGGAACTACTTCCCTGGGCCTTGCTGTAGATCCACTTGGCCCTTCCAAAGTGGTTTGCTGCGCCACTAAACCTTGTACGTGTGCTTTTAAAGCGTCAGACTCTTGACGTGTGGAAATCGATATAATATTGTGACCCCAATCGCATTGTTTGAATGTATGTTGGCCTACGCCAAGTTGTCTAAAGAATACCATGTACATAGGTTCCGCGGCAAGGTCTTGACCTTATTGTATTATGTAAGCCGCCATCTTGGATCTAGCCGCCATTTTAGGTACTCTTGCAGTGTGGAAGTCACCCTGAATCACAAAATGGAGGCCGAATGACATTTCGAATAAGATTCCGGCCATGGTGACCTCCACACACGTGAATAAGTAATATGTCCGCAGGCCACTTGTTAGGGTCACGAACTAAGACCTTGTCCTCTCTTTAACCTGTGTGTAAATATGTAACTGTATCAGCGGAACTGATCAAATTATGTAAATTGTGTGTTCGACCTGGCTACGAACCCTAGCCACAGTGCAAAGAATGGTTAACTTGCGAGAGGGCTGGCCAATGCAGGACAAAACGTATAAAAACCCAAGCATCCCGATGATCGGTCTCTCCCACTTTCAGTGCGAACCTAACGTTGAAGGTTCGTGTGTTAGTCAGAGGGCCGAATAGCTATTCGTATGTCAATTGACTTTGGTAACTTTGTAACTTTGAAATAAAGCGCTTTGTATGTCCTTTGTAACCTGTGTTGGTGTGTTTCCTCTTGGGCTTCCCGGCCTCATATCAATTTCTCTGTTTCAACAGTTGGCGCCCGAATAGGGACCCTCAAGATTGATGCCGGATCATTGAAGGTTGACGCAGACTATCGAATCGGGATCGGACGGTGTGATTCTGCGGGCCCGACCGATCGAGACGCGATACCTCGGCAGCGCTGCACGATCCGATCCTTGGGCGATAGTCGTGCGGTCTGACACGGCATCTTGACGAGGGTCCAAATCCGAGGCGGGCAGATTTGCCGAAACCACCGAACGCAGGTAAAAAATTCGTTAGTTGAAGTCCTTTGTAAACCGTACGGTCCTCCTTAGGTTTGGTCAGGTGCAGTCGTGACCCGGCTCTTAATTTAACCCTGACAATTTGAATTTGGCGTATTGTATCTGCAGACACAATTATTGGACCAGGTAGCACCAATTCTTTGAGAAATGCCTGGGAAATTGTCTAGCTGCTTTAGGGCTCTGTTCCGCAGCGATCGACAATCTTTGGAATTTAGCCGTCCAGCACCACAGGAGGGGTCGCCGGCGTGTACTATGTACTGTAAGTATGGCATTGGTAGTATTGTATTTAATGACATTTGGCACAGACAGACCAGAAATGCCTCCGAATTTCAGTGGCCAATCAATGGTAGTTTTGAGATCCCCCGTATTGAATACTTAGAATCGATCTTGCTTAAGAAAAAGGCTAGGCCAGCAGCCTTTGATGTATTACAAAATTGGAAAAAGGAAGCATTGCAGCAGCTTAAAAGTAGGGATAAACATGCATGTCGTCATAAAACAAATGCCGAAAAGGCATTGTTGTATGACAAGGAAAAACGATTAGAAGAAGCCCAGAAAATGGATAGAGCTTTCTCGCTCGAGGTCCAGAAAATTTACCCCTCTAAAGATTTCCATGTTTCCGAGGAGTTTATTGAGAAAATATTGAACGAACGGAGGCCTGATTCTTCAGCGCCACCTCCGTATGCTCCTGTTGTGGGCACCTTGCCCGTTCCTGCTATTGTTCCCGTTGCTATTCCTACTCCCCCTGCACAGCCTACTGCTCCTAGTTCTTTGGTTGTCGCTCCTTTGTCTATTACTCTGCCTCTCTCCCCTGCACCCTTGTTAAGTCCACCTACACTTTCGATTCCGGGGAGCCCCGTGTTCGTTAAAACAGATCCCGGTGCAGAGTCAACAATTGTGACTCGTAGTACTGTTCCTGCGGGCAGGAAACAGGAACTATTTGCTTGGGCTAAGCATTGCATGGAAAAAGGTGATCAAACTGATGCATTTTCAACATTATCTAATTTGCTCGATTTTCCCGAGAAAAATGTTTTTATTGAAGGACTGGGGATTCACTTAGGGGTAATGTGGGGTAGATTGCAGACTTCGGATCTCCCACAAGGGGTGAGAGATCTGAATGCTTTGGCACTTTCGAGGGACACAGAGCAGAAAGTATATGGACATGTTGATAGGTTGTTTGAGTTTAGGAGGGATTTTGAAAGATTACAAAATGAGGATGATGAGGACGATAGGATATATGTACAGAAACGGTTCCTTTCGTGCCGGAGATCAGCACCTGAGGAAGTACGAATTTGTACCAAAGACGCGATTCGATGGATCTCGGATTCATCGATACCGCCAGATGAGGTGTATGACACATACAGTCAATACACGGTAGAGATGCAAAGAAAGGTAATCCAAGTGATGGTACAGCACTTACAGGAGGAATGTATAAGGAAGAAGGTTGGTTGCCCCATAGAGTTATTAGATATTTGTAAAAGAGCTTTTTCACCTGACACTTCTACAGCTGCTTTAGCGCTCGATTTGGCCCTATTGCTCAGTAAGCGGTCGGAGGTCCCTATATCTCAGTTGCCTATGAGAGAGGTCCCTCCAACCCTTGTCCCAAAAGCAGAAATCCCCGCCGACGCGGCGGCTGGTACTCCCGCGGTGGATATCCCTGCACATTACGTATCGCAGTTTGTTCACGTCCCGTTCTCTCGACAGGAAGTGAACACGATTAGACAATCAGTCCCTGATATTAGGAAAAACCCGACAGGGTTTTATAAAGAGATAGAATCCGTCTTACAGTCTTCTGTGTTCACCTTAAGTGACATGGACTTATTGTTTCCAGTGCTTTTACCAGTTGATATATGGAAACAGATACGGACAGTAGATGATGTGCCGGGGCTAGGGGATACATGGGTAAATCTGATTAGAATAGATGGGGAACGGCCAGCTGGTGAGAAACCACCCCAGGTAATACTTACCTTACCCGATAGAATAGTTGCTAAACTAAAAACTATAATCCCAGAAAAAAGGATTATTTGGGACAAGCTTACGGCCTGCGTCCAAGGGAAAACTGAAGGTACTACTGAATTCTTTAATAGATTTGAACAGGTGTTCTCTGACTTCAGTGGACAGGATTTAGGCACAGAGTCGGGGAAGAGGTTGTTTGTGGACAAATTTGTACGTGGATTGTTGCCCGACATCCAGTCACAAATTATGTCCTCAGAGAGCGCTTGGCAGGCAAAATCTCAGTCAGATGTTTTGCATATGGCTCAGTATTATGAGAATCGGGTTAATAATGAAAAAGAGAAAATCGAAAAAAGAAGGGGCGACTTAAAGACTAAGGTATTGTTGCAGCAAATTGTCAGAAACCCCAGAGGAGGTACGACACAGACTAGAGGTCAGTACATTCCAAGAGGAAATACTCCTCTGAATTCTATAAATATTAATCAGTGTGCTTATTGCCGCCAGGAAGGTCACTGGCGAGCACAGTGCCCTGCCCTTCGTCAGAGGTCAGGAGGCACATTTGGAGGTATGGGTAGGCGACCAAGGGGCTGCCCCGGAGCAGGGGGCCCTGGTAGGGGTCAGCTTCTACAAGATCCACAACAACCTTTTTCACGGGAAAATCAGACTCCGAGTATGGACTCGAGAAATATATTTGATCACCCTTCTGCTGCCTATCTTTCTGAAGAACTTCCCTTTGACGAAGTTCTGCCTTACTAGGATTGCCCGAAGCAGCGTTTGGAACCTTTACCTATTCCCGTTATTCAGAAGGGCCCCTACGTTGAATTATTGGTGGGGAATAGGAAACACCAGTTCTTGATTGACACTGGAGCACAAAAGTGCTCCATTGACCATTCTAGGGTTCCAAACATCCCACTGTCAGGGCAAACAAACGTTTCTATAGGGTTCTCTGGTATACCAACTGTTTGTCCAGTTTCTGCGCCGGTATCTGTTTCTTTGGGTCCTTTCACAGACCAGTGCCCTTTTCTTCTTACTTCAAACTGCGGAGAAAATTTGCTAGGGTTGAATTTGTTAAAGAAACTAAATGCAGTGATTCATTGTTCCCCTGACTGAATAAGATTAACAGTTTCACCACAGCAACCCTTTAACTCCCAGTACTTGACCCGACCTCTACCTCCCGAGTTTGACATTGTCCCGGAATGTTTGTGGGCAATAGACGACAATGATGTCGGGATATTACACATCGAGCCTGTTAAGATAGTCTTGAAACATGGGGTTAAGCTACCGCGCATTCCGCAATATAAAATTTCAATTGAAGGTGAGCGTGCTCTGAAATGCATTGTCTCCGATTTTGTACATCGTGGAGTGATCGAAGAGATAACAGGTAGCTTATGTAATAGCCCGATCTTGCCAGTATATAAGAAAGGCGACAATGCAATTCCGTACCGGTTTATAATAGATCTTCGTGCTATTAACCGGGTGGTTGCCCCACAATTTCCAATCGTGCCTGATGTAACAACGATCTTAACAATGATCCCTGCTACGGCTACACATTTTAGTGTCGTAGATTTGAAAAACGCCTTCTTTAGTATTCCGATACATGAGGAGAGTAGGTATTTGTTCGCGTTCACCTTGGGGGGACGCTTGTTTACATTCACAAGAGCACCTCAAGGGTATACTGAAAGTCCTAGTATCTATAGTAGAGCCTTAAAGGAGCAGCTCGACACCCCTGAATTGCCACCTACTTGCACGCTGCTTCAATATGTAGACGATTTGCTCTTGGCTGCAGACTCTGAGAAAGCTTGTAAGGAAGGCACTATATTGTTGCTTGTTCATTTAGCTGAAAATGGTCACAAAGCTTCACTTAAAAAATTTCAATATTGCTGCCAGGAGGTTGCCTATTTAGGCTACCTCCTGTCAAAGGAGGGGAGAAGATTGACACCTGAACGAATAAAACACATTTCTGGCATGTCTGTCCCAAAAACACAGAAGGAAGTCAGAGCCCTGATAGGGATGGCATCCTACTGTAGACTGTGGATCCCGAATTTTGCCCTAGTGGTAAAACCGATGTTGGCTTTGACGAAGAAGGGCATTTCTCTGCCACTGCCATGGGAATCGGAATATCAACGATCATTTGAGCTTCTCAAAACCGCGCTGTGTTCAGCACCGGTTCTGGGTACACCAAATTACGATAAGGCCTTTGTGTTGTTTGTGCATGAATGTGATGGATGTGCTTTGTCTGTGTTAACACAGGAACATGGAGGGAAGAATAGGCCGTGCGGCTATTATTCCTCCGCCCTCGATCCTGTTGCATGCGCTTTGCCGCGATGTCTGCGCGCTGTTGCTGCTGCCGCTGCGTCTGTAAAACAGAGTGAGGGGATGGTCTTAGGCCACGATTTAATTTTGATGGTACCTCACTCTGTTGATATTCTATTGAATAAAACTCAAACACAACACCTTACCTCTGCCCGGTTGACAAGGTACGAATTAGTCCTATTTGCTCCTCATATCCAAATTAAAAGGTGTTGTGTTCTCAATCCGGCTGAACTCTTACCTCTCCCGCAAAATATTGTTTGCGGTGATGAAGGATCACATGACTGCCTGTATGCCACCGAACAAGAAACAAAGGGCAGGATAGACCTCTCAGACACTCCTTTAGAGAATGCAGAAGGGGAGCTGTTTTGCGATGGCTCCTGCTTCAAACTTCCGAATGGCACATCTACAGCTGCTTATGCAGTTACTACTTTGAACAAGATTGTTGAAACTAAAAGGATTCCGCATAACTCTGCGCAGGCCGCGGAGATTATAGCGTTGACCCGCGCTTGTGAGCTCTCCCAAGGGCATAGAGTCAATATTTATACGGATAGCCAGTACGCCTTTGGGGTGGCTCACAACTTCGGAAAACTGTGGTCGGAAAGAGGGTTTCTGACCTCACATGGGACCAAGATTCAGCATGGTCCCTTAATAGTACAACTACTTTTAGCGCTCTCACTCCCTGAACAATTAGCGATCATGAAATGTGCAGCACATCGCAAGGTCATAGACAATGTGGGCAGAGGAAATGCTTTTGCAGATTCGATAGCTAGACAAACAGCCACAGACCTTAGCACAGACATGTACACCTCAAGGGAAGTGAGAGATGTTTGTATAATAGATGAAGGCATTGGGTCTGTGCGAGACATGCAGACTGATGCCTCAGTTGAAGAGTCTAGGAAGTGGGCTGAAGGCATGGGAAAATTGGATGACGAAGGGTGTTGGGTGGACGCATCCAACGGGAAATGGTTGCTTCCTGATTCTTATGTGTTAGCAATGGTCACAATGGCACACGGTCCAACGCATGTGTGTGCCCAGCAAATTACGAAGATATTACAGCAGGTTTGGGTGAATGATAACATTTTGGAAACTGCAAAAAGACATGTTCAGAATTGCATGATTTGCCTGCAGCACAATGTGGGTAAAGGGACAGTGACTCCAAGGGGAAGTTTCGGGCCCCCCTCTGTCCCCTTTAAAACCATTCACCTTGATTTTATTGAAATGGAGCGATGTAATAACTTGAAATATGTTCTTGTCGTCATTTGTGCTTTTAGCAAATGGGTCGAGGCTTTCCCTGTCAAAGATGCTACCGCTATGACCACCGCAAAGATCCTGGTGAAAGAGTACTTCCCTCGATTTGGGCTCCCGAGGATAATTTGGTCGGACAACGGCCCCCATTTCATCGCAGCCGTAATGTTGCAAATATGTATTGCCCTAGGGATTGAGATACGTTTTCATTCAGCTAGGCACCCTCAAAGTGCGGGGTTGGTAGAGAGACACAACGGTATTTTGAAAAACAAACTTGCAAAAACATGTGCCGACACTAAGCTAAAATGGCCCGACGCTTTACCTATTGTGTTGTTAGCTATGCGCACCACACCCCAGATTAGAACTGGGCTCTCTCTGTTCGAGGTGGTAATGGGAAAGCCTGCTAATATCTGGGGTCTCCCTAAACCTAAAGCCCTGAGGGATGTGGATAATGTATTGCTCATAGATTACTGTAATCAATTGACTAAAAATCTGTATTTCATTTACCACCAGGTGAATGCCGCCTTACCTGTACGGTTTACGGGCCCAGGACACGATATACTACCCGGTAGCTGGATCCTGGTGAAGGCCTACGAGAGGTCTTCCTGTCTTGCGCCTCGCTGGCGCGGACCCTACCAGGTATTATTGGTCACCAGGACGGCAGTGCGGGTGGCAGGAAAGAAGAACTGGATACATGCAACGCACGTTAAGAAGATCCCTCACCCGACGCCACACGCTACAGAAGAAACAGAACCCCTCGCTGGTGCTACAATCTCTGATCTCGGAGTAGCAGGCAGCATTGTGAGTGCATCGGAGAAATTCTCTGAGCCTGAGGAGCTCGGGGAGCCGTCCATTTTGTCTCTGCACTCTCTTGATCAATCACTTCCGGAAAATCTTGTTTCGAGCTCTGCGACTTCCGTCGCCACCGACACGACGCTCCCCTCAGGGAGCGACGATACTTTGCTTTTGGATTCAACAAACTTGGGTACCATCAGGTACAACCTTCGACCACGGAAATAGGACTACGGCACGAGTATCGTGCATCTGGAAGGAAAAAAAGTGATTGAAGTACTGTTGTCTTTCCTTTTTTCGAACGAAGAAAAGGAGGGTTCTGTTGGCTAGGGTTGGGAAGGACTAAGAAATCGCGCGGCCGAAGTGCCGCCAGCAACGAACATTGGGGCCGTCGATCGGGATGACCATGATGCCTGCCGCCTTCACCGCTGCTCCTCGTATTGAACTATTAGAGAAGGAGGTGACCAAATCGAACAATGAACAATGTGCCTGGGCCCCGAAAACGTACTGTTGTGTTCTCGTTCTGATTATTGTTACTTTTGCAACTGCTGCCATGGGGCTTTGGTATTTTGAAGAAATTTATCCTTTGAAGCCTCTGTTACCGACCAAAATCGTACCAACTGTTTTGACTCCCTCTGTACACCTTCACACTCTGTCCCCTAGAGACTCTCGGCATAGACAGAAATATCATAATAACACTTTGATGATAGTGATGAATGCTACGCATGCTATTTTGAATAAGAGTAATTGTTGGATCTGCACCCACTTACCACAACATGGGAACAAGGGACTGGGATGGTATATACATCCCTTACCTTTAACAACTTCTTGCTATGCCTCTCTTAGAGCACTCTTCTTTGGCCGATGGAATGATAGCATCTCAGGGAATTTCGATGGGACTAATTTGAATGAATTTGAAAAACGTGAATTGACTCCCCTGGGATGCTCGCTTTTCGCAAATAGAAGTAAACCTAACGTCGCTTCTATTAGGCCGTCTGATAAACTATCTTTTCCTTTCCAAAATCTAGTTTCTTTTAAGATGGCTCCGATAGGCAATAAGGATGCCATGCCTCCTTCTTATTCTGTGAATCATAGTCCTGATTCAGTTCCCTTCTGTGTACAAAGAAATGGCACTAGGCCAATGGGAGACTTCGAGCCTTGTGTAAATACTGTAAACTTGACTGGGGAAAATAGGCCTTTGTATGTAGGGGGACCCGTTTATTTTGTTTGTGGTAGTTTAGCTTTTCCCTGGTTGCCCAAGGATTGGCAGGGGACTTGTTATTTAGGGATATTGTTACCAGGTGTATTTATAGTCAGTACCTTAGAGGTATCTAAGGCTCGCCCGCGACGGGATAGTAATGGAGATACCCCTGGACAAGTGTTCGGGGATATAGCCAAATCAGTAGTGCCCTTTTGGGGACAAATAGCAAATTCAGAAAAAATTAGGGGATTAGCGAGGGTGTTGGAGAAAACGATCAACCGGACCACGGACATACTTTACAATATGACCTTAGAGCAAAAAGCGATAAGATTGGTAGCACTTCAAAATCGAATGGCATTAGATGTCATTTTAGCTGAATGAGGTGGAGTATGTAAATTAGTGGGGTCCGCTTGTTGTGTTTTCGTACCAGATTCTTCGCCAACAATTTTTAAAGCAATTCAGAATTTACACACTCTCAGTTCTGAAGTCCATATCCCTGTAGGAGACTGGAACCTTAGTACTTGGTTTTAGGATTCCTTACGATCTTGGGGGTGGAAGGTGCTTTCTGTCATTTTAGGTATTTTAGGGATTCTGTTAGTTCTTTGTTGTTGTTTTCAATGCCTCCCGAGTATATGTGGAATGATGGGGGGATGTTGTGCTCAGGTAATGAGCGCAATAGGGCATAAGATATACACCCGGAAGACAGCATCTAAAGAGTTCATGTTGCAAGAAGTTCTTATGAACAACTTTATGGCTATTGACATTTCGGACAATGATGCGGAACCTATGGATGATAATGCCTTCAGTTATTTTCGAAAGCATTAGGAAATGGTGTATTAGCACTTGGCATAGGCCAAAAAGGAAGGTCTGTGGAAATCGATATAATATTGTGACCCCAATCGCATTGTTTGAATGTATGTTGGCCTACGCCAAGTTGTCTAAAGAATACCATGTACATAGGTTCCGCGGCAAGGTCTTGACCTTATTGTATTATGTAAGCCGCCATCTTGGATCTAGCCGCCATTTTAGGTACTCTTGCAGTGTGGAAGTCACCCTGAATCACAAAATGGAGGCCGAATGACATTTCAAATAAGATTCCGGCCATGGTGACCTCCACACACGTGAATAAGTAATATGTCCGCAGGCCACTTGTTAGGGTCACGAACTAAGACCTTGTCCTCTCTTTAACCTGTGTGTAAATATGTAACTGTATCAGCGGAACTGATCAAATTATGTAAATTGTGTGTTCGACCTGGCTACGAACCCTAGCCACAGTGCAAAGAATGGTTAACTTGCGAGAGGGCTGGCCAGTGCAGGACAAAACGTATAAAAACCCAAGCATCCCGATGATCGGTCTCTCCCACTTTCAGTGCGAACCTAACGTTGAAGGTTCGTGTGTTAGTCAGAGGGCCGAATAGCTATTCGTATGTCAATTGACTTTGGTAACTTTGTAACTTTGAAATAAAGCGCTTTGTATGTCCTTTGTAACCTGTGTTGGTGTGTTTCCTCTTGGGCTTCCCGGCCTCATATCAATTTCTCTGTTTCAACAGACGGGCATGTGTCAATTCTACTTGGATATTTTGTAAGGCCTTTAGCACATCGGCCAAAGGCGGAGGAGTCGACTCCATTTGGCTTGGGTGGTTGTAAGTGTCCCAATATGGGTGTGGCTTATTATGTCAATACACACTTACAATGAGGGAGGAGAGGAATCGACACTCTCCCCCGAACCACAGAAGCCGAATGTATTCGACCCTCCCACTGTGGTTGGCACAGGTGCCTGAAGTAGTACACAGGACACCACGTGGCAGCCAGTGGGGGGAAGAGGAGTTAGGGAGAGGTTGTGGATGGGGTGGGGGAAGTTAGGAAAACCGGAAAAAGGGTCAGGGCAACCTACGTTGGATAGGTAGAGGGAAGCACTGGGAAAAAACCCTTCCTATCTGGTTCCTGTTTCTTAATACCTGAACATACTGTAGCATAACCCAAGACACACCTTAATACGTATGCACTTGACTTAATAGAAAACATAGAGAAGCAAACATTCACATGTAGTAGCAAGCGGGATGAACACAGGACAAGGGAAATTTCCCCATAAATGAAGGACAAAACACATGGCCTGTAAGGCAAGCTTGCTGCAATACACAAACACGTAATTTCATGTCCTTGAAGTTTAAACAGGCGAGATTATGCCCTCATAAGCACTCTGTGAAGTCCTTGCAACATATTAACAAACCAACTATTAGCAACCAATTCAGACCCTCCCTGACTGCTAAGCACAAATCCAATGCGAGTGAAAGCAAATACATAATGAGCCCCCACCCCGCAATGGCTTCAGCACTTATCTGATCTCCAAGGGCCCCTTAGGACACCTCAGAGTTTTTGTAGCACGCCATGAATCGCAGCCGGTCCGCCTGATCTGCACTGTGCGAGCGAACGCTGGCGGCTTCAATGGTCCATCGTGCAAAGCTTCGTTGCAGCAATCAAAGGGACAGAGCTTCGCCGTCCCTGGCTCCGCAGCGCTCCGTCGACCTGCTCCTCACACCAACCGCACCCAGATCATTAATAAGCCACACCTGATTTACGTGTCGTTACCCTTTATGCTGCTCACGATCACTGCAGCTGGCAACGCGCACGTGACATACCCCTGTGGCCGTGATCTGAACTACAAGCCCCCCTTGACTTGCTGGGAATTGTAGTAATGCCTCCATACTTGCCTTAGGAGGTTAAGAAACAAAACATGTTACTCCTGTGCGCTTCCAGCCCTTATTCCTCACATTGACAATCTACATCACCGCATGGGGATCAGAAAGATCATCCTCAGGTGGTTGAAATTCTACCTTGCGAACTGTCAACAGTTCATACTAATGGATTCTTCCAGATCACCAACTCTACCCATCACCTGTTGAGTCCCTCAAGGATCCATCCTGTCCCCTGTGATCTTCAGTCTTTACATGGAACTGCTCTGAATCTGTCACAGAGCTTGCCCCCAGACATCAGGAGCAGACCAGCCTGCCCAGGGTACTGGCACCCATGGGGACCTTTAAGGCCCCAAAGGATTGCCTAAGGGCTTCCTGGACTCGGTCCGGGTGCCGTTGGCGCCAGGCTCATACTGCCCTTTCAGGCAAGGCAAGTTAAGAATTAAGAGAACCACATGCAGACCAGTCTGAGGCAGGCTGAAGGGACTACCTTACGTACAAACTATTTGATCGGGTGTGGTTTGAGGGACTACTTTACCTGGGGACTACTTCTGGAAGGCTATTTAAACCACGCCCTAAGAACAGAACACGCTTCGCGTTATTCTGCACTCCTGCAGCCTAACGCTCACCGTGTCTGCTAACTTCAGCCCAGTCTTCAGCCACGCCCATCCAAAGTTTCACGAGCTACCTGCAAGGAGAAACAGAGAAGGGAGAAACTGAACAAGACTCTTACCTGATGCTCCATCTCGATCGCTCGGGAATCTCTGCTTCTGCTGAGCTGAAAAGGAAGACACCAAGTTAGCCGCACAGACCACGTTAAAGACATTACAACTCTGCGCAATGTTAATACTTACCAGAAGGCAGCTCACCCTTGCAATCCATCGAAGCACCATCACTCGATCGCCGCTCCGGAGCTGCCGCACGTGTCGAACACAAAGAAGGCATCAGGTTAGCTGCGCAATGGGGAAGGGCCTCATTAAAGACATTTAAATCTTACGCAGCGCTACTACTCGCCTAAAGGCTGCATTTCCTGGCGGTCCCTCAAGACATCATCACGCGATCTTCACCCCAGAGGTACCGTACCTGCAGAATAGAAAAAGAACAGCAGGTTAGTTGCGCAGACGAACAATACCGTACGTTAAGACATTATCGCATAACGCTGGTGTGGAAACTTACCTTGGAATTCAGCTCAACATTTCAGGGGAGGTGTCCGCTTCATTTTATGTACCAAGGGGAAACCTGCAAAGAAGAGGCACAAGAGTGAACTTTTTACAACTTGAACTCTAAAGCAAGCCATGCCATTGGTATAAGGACTTACCCCACTGAGTCATAGGTGTCCGGAACTTTTCAGGATCAGTGAAGTAACTAGATCTTTGAACTGCTTGTTTTCCAAAATGGCCCACTTCATTCCGTTAAAAGGTTTGCTCTCAGCTTCAATTTTGGCAAATGAATTCCTAGAACAAATTGTCCGGATACACGGATTCCCCTCCGTCCTAGTTTCAGATTGGGGCAGTCAGTTTATGTTTCTCACAGTTCTGGAGAAAATGTTGCCAGTTGGCCCAAATTGACGTAAGGCTTTCGACCAGCCACCATCCTCAAATGGATGGTCAAACCATCCGTTTGTAACGCTCGCCCCCTTCCTCAAATCCTTCATTAATGCGTCCTTCAACGCCAGTACAGTTCCAGACAGCTTCAAAGAAGCCTGGGTACGCACACTTCTAAAAACACCTACTCTTGACCCAGAAGTGGCTAATAATTACAGTCCCATCACCACTGTGCCTTTCCTGCTCAAGATCCTGGATAAAGTTGCTGAGACGCAAATCCAGGAATATCTTGAAACTAACCATATCCTAGGAAAAAGACAGTCAGGCATCCGACCAGGTCACGGGACAGAATCAGCCCTACTCGACCTAAAAATACAACTTGGTGATATCATCGACAAAGGCAAACCGGCACTCCTTCTCCTACTGGATCTGTCCGCCGCCTTTGACCTTGTTAACCAAGGTATCCTAGGCATGCACCTAAAAAATGAAGCGCACTTCTTCCCAGAAGCTATCGCATGGGTGGCCTCGTTTCTAAAAGGGAGACTCATGAAGGTCTTCTCAGACACTGCCTCAGCAACCACTACCATCATCCACAGCGGCGTCCCCCAGGGCTCCTGTACCGCCCCCACTCTGTACAATATATTTACCCTTCCACTCTTCAATGATCTCGACTGTCGCAACATTGCGTACACCAATTACGCAGATGACATGCAGGTACTACTCCCCCTAACCGGGACCTATGAGTAAGATGTAACAGCCCTAACCAAAATCTACACAGCCATCCAAACCTGGATGGCTGCCAACGGCCTCTGCCTAAACGGGGATAAAACTGAGATCCTCATAGTAGGGACCAGCGACACTCTCAACAAACTCCCCCCCACAATACAAATCCTTCAACATCGACAACTCCACCATCACAGTCTCCAAGTCTGTCAAAACCCTAGCTATCCACCTAGATGCCACACTATCCATGACCCGCCAGGTCAACGCCATAGCCTCGTCCTCAGTGCTCACCACCAAGGTGATCAACGCAGTCAAGCCTTTTCTCTCCACCAAAAACTGCCTATCCATCGCCAGAGCCACAATAGGCACCAAACTTGACTACTGTAATGCCCTTTTCCTAGGCACCTCTGTCAACAACCTAAAACAACTCCAACTCACGCAAAACAACGCGCTCCGGGCAGCACTAACCATCCCCAAAAGAGAACACATCTCCCAAGCAAGGAAAGATGCCCACTGGCTACCAGTAAAGGAACGCATACTCTTCAAAGCCATGGCCATCACACATAGATGCCTCACAGTAGATGCCCCACCCTAAGCAGAAAGAATCACACTCAATGCCTCTATCAGACCCACTAGAGCCCACCGGGCCAACCAGATATATGTTCCCATGTTCAAAAGATCCAGAGCTGGAGGATCCAGCTTCCAACACCTCGCACCCAAAAACTGGAACGCCCTGCCAACTTCACTAAGGAATGAAAAATCACACACCACCATTCGCAAAAACCTAAAAACATTTCTATTCCGCTAACGCTCAGACATGTACAATTATACCTGCTCTGTAACCACAGCAAAGCATAACTCGCTGACCCTCCCTATTTAGTACCTTCTATGGATGTACTATGGCAGCCAACTGTTACTTTATTCCTATGTCTAAGATGAAGTCTGCTGTAACAGCGCCATGATGCCTCAGGGCAGCCTCTGTGTGCTTTATAAATGCAAATAAATAAATAAATAAACCGAGAGAACCAACCAAACATTAGAGCAATACCTAAGGTGCATGTTACATCAAACTGAAAGTAATTGGAAGGACATTTTATGGATAACTGAGTATGCCTACAACAACTCTTTGCATTCCAGCACCAGGCAGAGTCCATTCTATACAATATATGGAATGCATCCACGAACCTCAGAACTCGATCCACCTCAACATTTGGAAATGCCAGCCGTAAGCAGCCTGCACACTACCATTACACAAGCCTTCAAGAAGGCAACTTAACATTTAAAGCAAGCTAAAAAAAGATATAAGAAATCTGCAGATCAACATAGGAGTGAAGCTCCAAGATACCAGATTGGAGATGATTTTTGGCTAGCCTCAAGGCACACACCACTGAAAGGAACTCACACATTTAATCCCAGGTATTTGGGACCATACACCATTAAAACCATCATAAATCCAGTGGCAGTAAAATTGGAGTTACCTCTGAACACGTGAGTCCACCCCGTCTTTCATATTTCTCTTGAAACCAGTACAACCAGGAACTCGGATAACGAAACCACCAAGACCCATCTTGGTAGATGGTGAACCAGAATTCGAGGTGAAAGATATTTTGGACTCAAAGTTGGTTGAATCGAAACTCTTCTATCTTTTTGACTGGAAAGGCTATGGTCCACAAGAAAGGTCGTGGGAGCCAAGTGACTATGTTCATGCACCACGTCTAGGAAACCGGTTCCATCAAAACTACCCGACCAAGCCTGGACCAGAGAGACAAACCACCTTCGGAGGGGCCTTGGGGGGAGTGCTGTCACGGTGCTTGCCCCCAGACATCAGGAGCAGACCAGCCTCCCCGGGGTACTGGCACCCATGGGGACCTTTAAGGCCCCAAAGGATTGCCTAAGGGCTTCCTGGACTTGGTCCTGGCACCGTTGGCGCCAGGCTCATACTGCCCTTTCAGGCAAGACAGGTTACAAATTAAGAGAACCATGTGCAGACCAGTCTGAGGCAGGCTGAAGGGACTACTTTACCTGGGAACTATTTGATAGGGTGTGGTTTGAGGGACTACTTTACCTGGGGACTACTTCTGGAAGGCTATTTAAAACACGCCCTCAGAACAGAACACGCTTCGCGTTATTCTGCACTCCTGCAGCGTAACGCTCACCGTGTCTGCTAACTTCAGGCCAGTCTTCAGCCACGCCCGTCCAGATTTTCACGAGCTACCTGCAAGGAAAGAAGTGAAGGGGGAACTGAACAAGACTCTTACCTGATCCTCCATCTCGATCGCTCGGGAGTCTCCGCTTCTGCTGAGCTGAAAAGGAAGACACCAGGTTAGCCGCGCAGACCATGTTAAAGACATTACAACGCTGTGCAAAGCTAATACTTACCAGAAGGCAGTTCACCCTTAAGATCCATCGAAGCACCATCACTCGATCGCCACTCCAGAGCTTCCGCACCTGTCGAACAGAAAGAAAGCATCAGGTTAGCTGCGCAATGGGGAAGGGCCTCATTAAAGACATTTAAATCTTACGCAGCGCTACTACTCACCTGAAGGCTGCATTTCCTTGCGGTCCCGCAAGACATCATCACGCGATCTTCGCCCCGGAGGTACCGCACCCGCAGAATAGAAAAAGAACAGCAGGTTAGTTGTGCAGAAGAATAATACTGTATGTTAAGACATTATCGCATAACGCTGGCGTGGAAACTTACCTTGAAATTCAGCTCAACATTTCAGGGGAGGTGTCCGCTTCATTTTATGCACCAAGGGGAAACCTGCAAAGAAGAGGCACAAGAGTGAACTTTTTACAACTTGAACTCTAAAGCAAGCCATACCATTGGTATAAGGCTTACCCCATTGAGTCATAATTGTCCGGAACTCTTCAGGATCAGTGAAGTAGCTAGATCCTTAAACTGCTAAGCACCCCTGCATACAGTTGCAGGATGGAGAGTCCGCCATTCATAACATTAAGGCAAATCTGCTTTTTTGTGACAGAAGGGGCAAACAGAGGGGGCACGTGGAGCCATTCAGCATCGGACCGTCCAGCTCCGTTCGGCGCCCCTGTGGAGCATAACAGAATCCTCCTCTCTCCACACAACATCCATATTCACCAATACGCAGATGACACGTAGATCTACCTCAAGATATCCTCCATCAAGACATGCACAGGCTCAAGGCCTGCCACACATTGATCCAGTCCTGGATGGCCAGTGCTTACCTGAAGCTCAACCCCCTCCAAGACTGAATTCCTACTGCTGACCAACAACACTGAACACCCTGACATCCAGACATGGCTCTCTATTATGAAGAGGGAGGGATTCACACCCCAGCTGGCCTCCTGTCCCAAGTCACTTGGGTTCAGCATCGACAGACACCTCACCTTCAAGCAGCACATAGCAAAGAAGACACAAATGGCCTCGTACCAACTTTCGCTTCTATGGAAAATCAAGCCCTTCATCCCAGAAAACAACTACAGGTCTGCTGTCCAAGCCTTGGTCCTCTCGCACTCCTGGATGGTGGAAATGCCCTTTTGGAAGGCCTTCCAGCAACTACCCTGGCACCACTGAAATTTGTCCTGCATGCTGCTGCAAGACTCATTAAAGAACTCTGCAAGTTGGACCACATCAACCTGACCCTCATCGAACTGCACTGGCTCCCACTGCAAGCCTGCATCATCTACAAATCCTGTTACATCATCTACAAGGCTGTCATCCTGAAGTCCCTAAGCTACCTCAAGGAGACACTCAGCATCTACGGAGGCCTGGGATCCACCAGAAGCAAGGAAATGTGCAGACTTGAATTATGACAGTACAGGAAGGAAAGCACCAGAAGACAGGCCTTCACTGTCTATGCTCCAAGACTGTGGAACCTCCCCCCTTCGACATCAGACTTTCCCCATCACTTTTACAGTTCAAGAAAGAGCTCAAGACCATCCTCTTCACGGAATGGCTGCTCCTTAACACCTATGTCCATACACCCTGCACTTCCCACCCTACCTGAGACTCAGTGATCTGCTCCCCACTGTCTTGCCCCATGCTGCCAATAGCCCACCCTCCCATGTTAACTCCCAGCTCCTTTTTTCTCTGTTTCCCTCACTGTGTTCTTCCCCCTATGATTGTAAAGCAATCTGTTGCTTCCAGAAGCTAGGTCCAAGATCAATAAATATAATAATCATTATAATAATAATAACTCTAGCTTTTGAACCAGTGAAAATGTCCTTCCCCATCTCATATGGTTGGTCCTTTGTGAGGTGGTGCCTAGGATTTCCTTGGGAGGCACCATTGGAGATGCTTCCTTCCCACTAGAGGTTTTGCTGACTTCCTTCTGGGTCTCTAGCTCCTTTTTGCAAAGCATCACGTAGTCTCCTTGCTTCTTTTCCACCAGGGCATTGCAGCCTGCTGTTTTTTTTCTGCTAGGGCTAGTCTCCTTTCGTCCAGAAGGTAGAGCCCATCAGTGTGAGTTCAGTGAGATTCTCCCAGAGCCAGGCCGAAGCATGAGAATCCACAAATGAGTGCATCAGTGTGACCTGTGGAAGGCTTGTGACCTTTGGGATACCACAGTGCCTGCCCAGTGGGAGGAGGGCTGAGAAACGCCATCCTTGTTGCTCTCTTTGGTGGTTTCCACGCCCTCCAGGTGCACAGGCAACAGGGCTAGGGGATCCAGCACACCACCCCCCTTAGCTTCCTCAAAAGCTTGGAGGCTTTTTAATAGTTCTGCTTTCTTAACGTTAAGGGTATATGGGAGACTCCTCTCTCGACAAAGGTTGTGCAAGACGCTTGCTGTCAAGGTCTGCACCGTGCTCATGTCGAATTCCGTGGTTGTAAAAATACCTTGTCAGTAAAAACGAACACTAACGACACACTTTTGTTTTGGCTGGTTATGCTGTACGCACAGCCTGTGAAAAATCACACCGCTGTCACCAGTGTGACAAATTGCATTCTGCTCTTCCAGAGCACAAGGATGAGTAGCGGTAAAATGTCCCACTCAGCCCTCACCCTTCTACAATACCCAAAGCAATCATAAAGGTATAACAGGGACAGTTTAGAGATTAACCTCATTCGCTTTTTGTTGTAACGTAGGCCGAGGGAAGGTTATGCTCTTAAGAGCGGTGTGAAGATTAACCAGTAGTGACCCAAACAACACAATATCACAGTCCAAAATAAAGGGAATGTACAATCAAGGTTCTATAAACATTTACAATACTGTACAAAAAAATCACCTCGAAGGAAGAACTGAGAAGATGCAACAGATTGAGGAAAGTAGCAAAGAGCATAGTTCCAGAGGTGGTACGTAGATTGCTAGTCACAAATAGGATATGTTGTTGGTGAAAACTGGAGAGATTGCGACCTATCCAGTCTCTAGGGTCGAAGTGGACTGAGTGGGCAGTTCAGGGTCAACAGTACCTGGATTCAGTTCATGGTGGGTTGACAGAGTCAGACTCAGTGTCGAACAATGATGTGACTGGATCAAGCTCAGTTCAGGCACGTTGGATTGTGTAGGCCTAAGCCGCAAGCTGGCGTCGAGTACGGGCGAATGCAGTGGATCTGTGCAGTAGAAGGGGAGCTGTCAAGGATCCAGGTCGGGCGGTCCCAGGATCACGTCTCAATTGGGCCAGGCCGAGTTCGGCTTTAGCCACTGAGAGGGGTCCATCAGTGACGTTCCAGCAGTTCAAGTCAGCGGGCGACGGTCGTCGAAATGGTGTTCTTAGGGGGGATCGATGTGCAGGTCGATGACGTGGCCGTTCAAGGGCTAGCTGGGTTGAGTCATGGTTGAAACCCCTGGTCAGAGTCGGTGTGGAAATCACCAGTGATTCGAATCGGGTCCTGGCGTCAAGCAGTCGATTCGGGTCTAGCAGTTGACAGGTTTAGGTAGGGCATGATGCAATGTTGAAGTGCAAGTAATAATTCGGATTTGTGTAAGAGCGCAGAAACCAGCGACAGCAACTTCCCTCTCGTTCAACTTGTGGTGAACATGGAGCAACCTATTTCTTGAGGTAGGACAGGGAGCTTCGGCTGCTCTGGCCATCCGGCTGCTGTGAGGCCCACTCAGGTAGACTAGAGGGCAGGATGGTTCAGTTCAGCGTTTGCTCTCCCAGCTTTAGGAGATTCCAGTGCAGAGTGGTAGGTCCTGGTCCACAGCAAAAGGCCACTCCTGATCGTATCACTACATATTATCCCCACCAACAATATTGCTGTATATGTGGTCGTCCGGAACGGCCATAGGCGATATTATTGGGGGAATAATTTTGGGGTTTTTTGGGAGCAGGGGTTGCGGGGGTTTTCCCTGCAGGTTCCATGACTTAATATCACCGCAAAAATATGCCGATATTTTTGTATGGCGATATTTCTGCGGGGATATTAACACATGGAACCCTCCTGATGTGCCCTGGCAGTGGATAGGGGCAAGATCTTCCTTCCACCTTGGATTACTCCTTCTTCACCTCAGGCTGAAGGCTTTGGAAAATGCAACTTTCCCAGAGGAAGTCCAGAGAATTCTGCGAGAACAAATCTGCAGTCTTGAGAGGATCTGGAGAGCATCTAGAGAAGATGTTGAAGACCGCTTTTTTTAAAGGCAAAACCCCCCATGTGGTTGGCTTAAAGGTAGCCTGCCTTAGTAGTCCGATCTCTGCTCTTTACCGGAGTGGACTTTGCCCATCTGATGTCACACCCAAGCTGCTTTGCTCCAGAGGAAACATAGGGTACTGGAAAGAGAAAGTGAGGCAGAAAGAAACAAGATGGTGGAAGTCTCCTCCCATTGACCAGAGCACTCCTGCCTATTCTAATCCCACCCTATTCCCTTGTTGCTAAGAACAAAGGCCTTAGCGATGCAGCACCCCGGTGTAAGGCTACTCCTTTTGAATGGGTGTGCTCCTTTGATGCCTTGGCCCAGGAGAGTTGCCTGCTGTGAGGCTGTCTCTGGCGGTAGTTGTTACCTGTCCTCAGGTAGACATCAAGGAAGAGGCCGGTCCTCCAGGTTCATGTTCTGCATTTCGTAGTCTCCACCCGGCTTCTCGGAATACACATCACCTTCCACAGCACAGCTGACACACATGAACTGACACATGTGCAATATCAATTGGAATTTGGTGGCCATGATCCTAGGTAGAGCCATATACTATGCCTAAACTCAGCCATAGCTTTATTTTAGCGTTTACCCTGCCACCAGCATGGGTTAATTATGATCATTATAGTTTTGGTACAGGGGGCATATCTTAAATGCTGCCCCTGCGCCGCAGAGACTTGGCTGTCACTGAGTCTGTCAAATGGACATGTTGTGACCTTTCAATCTGCCTGCACCAAGCCGGTCAAGTGGCACAGCGAGTATTATTACTTGCACTTCAACATTGCATCATGCCCTACCTATACCTGTCACCTGCTAGGCCCGAATCGACTGCTTGACGCCAGGACCCGATCCGAATCACTGGTGATTTGCACACCGACTCTGACCAGGGGTTTCAACCATGACTCAACCCAGCTAGCCCTTGAACTCGCTTTGACTTCGGTGCAGAGTCTGCTAACGCAGGTTCGAATCCCGGCGGGGCCAAACTCAGCCTTTCCTCCTTCCGAGGTCGATAAATGAGCACCACACACCGTGGGTAATAATAAGCAGCGCTCAGATACCTGGGTTCGTAGCGCTATATAAATGCCAAATTTTAAATTATTAGCAGAGTAGACGTTGTGGATCAGGCTACTGATGCAGCATGGAAAAATGCTTTGCTTTTACACTATGATACACTATGCTTTTGGCATGGGGTGGTCAGAAAGGGGAATCTGATTAGCAGAGAACCCTTTTGGAGATGGAATTACCCTCATCATTTTATGTATTAATAAATATTTAAAAAGCCAGCACTTTGGACCCTTACCAGAAGGCAATTCCTCACACTGAAATTCTGAAGTAGGATAGCAAGGACTGAACTGCGGCTGGTAATAAAGAAACTTGAAACTGAAACTCTGCACTGTAACTACAAGGAATGAACTACTGAACTACCAACTGGTAACAAGGAACATGGAACCTGAAACTCTGGACTCTGGGCAGGAATAACTAGGACTGATCTACAGACTGCAACAAGGAAACTAAAAAGGGATATTATGGCCTGGCATTATGGAAACTATGGGCAGAGAGATACCAAGGATTATGGGCAAAGAACAAGGAACTGCAGGCAGGGAACAAGGGAACTGGTGGCAGAGAACACAGGGTAGCAGGGAAGTGGGCATAGTGCTGCAGGCAGAGAGCACAGGACTGCAGAACAGATGGTAGGTGCTAGAAGGGCAGAGGGCAAAGTGATGCAGGTGGAATGTAAAGGACTGCTGGCAGAGAGCAAAGAACTGCAGGCAGAGGGACAGGGTTGCAGCACTACAGGCAGAGGAGGCCAGGGCAGAGAGCACAGGGCTGCAGGAAGAAATGCACAGGAAATGGAACTGGAGCAGCACCAACAAGCCACAGCAGAAACCACTATTCAAAGCAAGAGGGTATGCACGTCAACTCAATGCAAGAACAATGAACTCCTGCTGGCAGCTGCTTAAGTACTGACACATCTAGGGCTGTAGAAAGCATGTTAGCAGGCCTGGAGCGCCATACCTGAAGGTAAGCCGCCTCCTTCCTCTCTCGACCTTGGAAAGTGAGGGCAGTACAGGCCTGTAGGGCTTCTGGGGATTGTAGTTTTCAAACTCTTATAAAGAAATAGCCATGCTTAGAGAATTGCCAATGTGTACATTATGGGACATGTAGTTTGTGCAATGTAAAGATGAAGTTCAAATGTCTTCGAAAAGGGAATGTAAAGCTAGAAATATGAATGTATATAGTTCTGAATAGACAGTAATGAAGTGCAATCCGCAGTTGGCCCACAATAGGTTCCCATTACTGTCTAAGTGGCACGGTCGTGACAAGGAATTTCAGAATCTTTTGAAGCATCAGAAAAGGAAAGGGATTGCTTAGAATTGCTTGCAGTTCTGGAACTACAAGTAATGGCTATGTCAAATGTGATATTTGATAACTTTTGACACCCTGTGTGCATTTGTCTCAGTGTCAGTTCATACATCAAGGAGACAAATGTGATTGAGGGTAAAAATGGACACACAAACCAAAAGGTCAAGTGTAAGACCTTCCTTTCAAAGGCTCCAAGCCTTACCTTGGACCTTGCCTAGTGGAGCTTATGATGATGGTAATTAAGGATGAAAAGATTGTTCAGTCATTGAAGCAGACAACTAAGCGCCGAGCAAATCAGGCACAAAAGGGGAGGGTGAGCTGTCACTGCAGAGTGAATTTTAGGTTGCCCTTTCGTGAAAGGCCCATGTTGAGTGACAAAGCTCAACTCAGTAACCCAGTTCCGCCAAAGGCATGACTATGCTCTCAGTCAGGGACTCCCAACTACCTTACCAGTTGGAGGACTCCTGGGTACTCCTGTTTCTGTTATCTTCCTACCCGCCTCTATGGAAGGCTAGATGCCTCTTACCCCGAAATGCTCGGCTCTGGGGTTTTTGGCTCTGCGATAGCTGGCCTTATAGAGAACTTTCTGGGTTGTGAAAGGTGAGGGGAGGAGTGATAAACTTGGGGGGCTGTTTGAACCTTGATTGGGAGTGGTAACCCACGGGCTGCGAGTAAAAATCACTGGTGTACTCATGGCTGTGTACTACCTTACTGGCTTGCCTCATATGCTTAATATACCTGTAACCAGAGCATGTGTTAATAAAAATGTATGTTGGTATTCAGCCGAATCACCCTCCCTACCTCCCCTACTTTCTCAACCCAATCTTTGTGGCACTGGGGTAAGAATAGAGATATCCCTTGAAATATCTAACTCTAATATACTGGATCTGGCACGCTCAGAGTATAATACTCTCTCTGCCTCGCCATTACCCAATAGAAATCGATTGTCTGAAGTTCTAGCGCATAGCGCTTGCAGAAAACAACTCCTCCAAGATTTGAAAGCTGGTGTCTTTGACGATGAAGACGAACCTGATCGAAGTATGATTACAACTGTATTAAGTGCAGAGCTGGATACAATGGGTTGACCTTCCACTTTTCTACAATCCCCATTAAACAGTATGGAGCATGTTATATATGAGACCCCGTTACAGTCCCCCTTGGGACAGCCGGCATGGATTATGTGCAGAATGAGTGAATGAAGCCGGAGCAATGGTTGCATGTAAAGAAGAACATCATATGGGATCTTAATCACTATACTACTTCTGCAGATTTCTGTTTATTTGTGGACTCACAAGATAAATGTGTACTATAGTTTCGGCCTGAAAAAGTTGATAAAACCTGTCAAACTGTTCAAAACCTTAGTAGGGTAGAAAGATCTTGTCAAACAACTCAGAACACGACTAGTAATGCACTGACTAATAGTAAGGAACATTCTAAAGACCAATCTCAGGCAGCATGGGCTGTATCTGGGTCAGCTTTGCTACTAGCTTATGGTGAATCGACTGGTGGTAGTATACCCGCACCTCTTGTTAGGAGGGACGAGGAAGGTCCTGAGTGTGTGGCTAAATTCTGTCAAACATACCAATTGCGTGTGAATATAAGGATGTATAAACGCACTGGTCTTTCAGGAAGCTGTTTACAGCTCTTACTAGCTTCAAGCATAAATAACAGTTGTTAGGGAGAATTCTCCAGAATGGCTAATTTCGCTTACCTACTGAGTCCCTCAGCAGCTTTGCTGGATTTCTAGGATTTATTTTTTTCACCTGGTAAGAGTGTAAGCCTTTTCCCACTCTTACATGTGTTTTGCTATGTCTATCTAACATTTTCTGGTGTTCATGGACTGTGGAGCCTCACTTACTCCATATGCATCATCTTTTTACTGTGTGTTACACAGCACCTTCAATGCAGTGACACAGGGTTGTCTTTTAGACTTCCCAACTCAGACTCCATTTTCTGAGACTGACTACTGTCTCTCAGAAACATGTAAAGTTGTCATTGATTATATTAGTCTTTTAAATCCACAGACCCAGTACAAACTATCTTACATAGAGTGCTGGAAAGGGTTAATACTTATCCCTTTTTGCCTGTTTCTCTTGGAGCATTGTTTTGCTCCCTTTTCATTAAGACTTGGCTGGTGGCAGTGGTAACTACCCTATTTTTCCTACTGCAGTTATCTTAAATAACCTTGGTATTGTTTTAGGCTATCTTGGTATTCCAGCTGGGTTTATTCGCCATTTCTTTTTGTAAAAGTCTTTCTCGTGTTTTTCTCTGTGCGCCAAACCAGGTTTGGTTCCTTTGTTCACCGTCCTTTCGCGGGCTTCTACACGGAAGCCCTCCTTAGGAGCCTGTATGTCTGGGGGGGGTAGGATGTGAGGGAGGGGTTTAGGACTCCCTGCACAGGGTCTCCTTGGAGACCCATGTCACACTCTGATCTGATTGGCTGGGGTGACTGTCCCGGCTGGACAGCCACCCTGCTGTGTGATTGACAGCCAGGCTGTGTGAATGGGGGAAAACTGCATAAAAAAGCAGGTCTCTGGGTCTGGAAAGGCAGAGTCGCCACTGGAACGAAAGAACCGCCGAGAAGCTGACAGAAGAGGACCCCTACAACGACTGAACTGCCTGGTGAAGCCCTGCTGCAGGTCCGAATCTTCAGACTCCAACGACAGAGAAGATCTACCAGGAATCTTCTTCCCCATAGCTGGTGGGACCAACCAGTTCGCCCAAACTGCAAGCCAGGACTCCCTCCTCTGGTCGAATTTGCTGTCCAGAGCTACAGTGAACCGGAAAGCCAGGAAGGTCGGACCCTGCTTGGGTTTTAAGGAGCGCACCTTATATTTGTTGCTTTGCTCTGCTGCTGGTTTCTTCCCTGGGCAGTGCAGGACCCTCCAGTCTTCCTACTTCCTACTTCATGTCAGTCCAACAGTCGCTTCAGGAACCGTGAGTCTGCAGGACCTGCAGCTTCTCCATTTAAAGGTACTGTGCAAATCTGGTTGTTTGTTTCATCCAGCCGCGGTGAAGGTGTGTGAAACCTTTCGCCAATCCGAGGGCTTGTCCTTCTCTACTCTTTAAACTAACTTTTCTGCTGACCAACTTCGGAACTCTTGGCAAAGATGTAACCGCGAACTACCCTGAACTGTGTGATCTTGAGCAAAAGACTTTTGTCCTATTGACTTTGGCCCTAAGCCTTTTTGATTTGATTCCATCACTGTAGTTCCTCTTCCTAGATTGCCCTTCTTACTTACCTGTTGGTGCTGCTCTATTCTTTGCCTAACTTTGTCTTTCCCTCCCTTTTAAATTGCTGGAGTGCCATTTTGCTCATACTTAATTCTTTCTGAGCCTAACTTGTCCAGAATCTATTGGTGTGGTGTAGTGTATTAAGACTGTGATTTTTCAACTGCTTTACTTTAGTGAAATGTTTTATAACTGATGTGTAAATAAATGTATATTCTTTTACTCAGAAAACTTGAGTCAGTGTTTTTTTGAATCATAGTAATTGCTGTCCTTTGTGTAACTATTGATACTGCTCACATGCTATTGCGATAAGTCTGGCTGCTCAGCCATCGCTACCACTTTACTGTGTAGTACAGGCTTGTACAAAAGGTGAATTTGTACTGTCACTTGTAGTCTTAATTGTGTGTGGTGTTCCCAAAGGATACTGCATATAATTCTGCCTAACAACAGTACTAAGCAATGTGATGGTATTTCTTCTCATGTGTACAGTGAGATGTGTTGCAAAAAGAAAATCAAATACCCACAATTGCAAATAGAAGTATACATGATCCGATATAGGACAGGAGGAATTTTGTCATCTGTAATGTTGAAAAACCTGGGAGAAGAGAGCCTAAAGACGCTTTGAAGAACAAGGTGCTAGCATGGCTACATAAAAAAAGTTGTTTCTCAGTATTTGTGAAAGGCTAAGGGGTCAGGTAACTTGAAATTGAGCAGTGTGGGGGGTGACTTTGAGGACCCATAACTTTCTATCTTAAGCCCCTGCATACTGAACATTGTGATGGATTTGAAATGGACCTTTAAGTGTGCAGGTTTATTCTTTAATGTAATGGCATCAGTGTAAACCACTTGCTTATTGCAATCAGTAGTGTATTTGTATTATAGCACTGGATTATTGCCGTATTTAAGGCCCTATAATTTGAGGACGAGACATGATATCCCCCATGTTCCCATGAGGAACAACCCCTGTTACCGAATACCCTAATGGCTTATTATCATGTATCAATGTTCGGGCTAACCCTATAGTGGCCTCAAGTGTACTTGGGACTAATTATTGTTGCTGAAGTTCCTATTACACCTTTTATGTGTATAGTAAGGATAGCTGCTGCCACTGGTAGGTATCTCTACAAAATATCCCCACCAAAAATATTGCCGTACATAGGGCCGTATGTCTCGCCATAGGTGATATTTTTGGAGGGGATAATTTGTGGGAGATGGGGTTGCGGTGGTGTCCGCCGCACATTTTAAAATAAAGCGAGGGTTGCGGGGGTGTCCCCCGCTGGGTCCATGGGTCAATATCGCTGCAAAAATATGGCAATATTTTTTATTTTTGTATCGCAATATTTTTGCAGGGATATTAACACATGGAACCCACTGGTATAGTGAGGCTCTGCCCCTGCCTCAAAGAATATCAAACATGATAAGTGTTTGGCCTGTACCCAAATGATTGTGCTTATCCTCTCTGAGATGGTCAATTATCTCATCTGAGATGGCCAATCTGCCTGCAAGGGTTTGATTTCACTGTTGAGCACAGAGCAGGATGTCAACACCAAAATGCTGATGGTCTCTCTAGGATGTTTTTAACCGACTAGAGGTATAGATTCATCCAGGAGTGGATTAAACCCTCCTGTCCCTTAGTCTGGGGGGGCAGTCTTTTAAATCCACAGACCCAGTACAAACTATCTTACATAGAGTGCTGGAAAGGGTTAATACTTATCCCTTTTTGTCTGCTAGTAGCGCCATGGTTGCCGCCAGTATTTTACCGATTCTGCCATGGTGAATGGCGGAATTACCGCCCCATTCCAAGGTTGGCGGGGCGGTAATTCCCCATTCACCATTGTCCCTTCCCCATTCCCGTTTTTGCCCTCATAGGGCTCAATGGAAATGGGGAAGGCGGTAGTTACGGTACCGCAAATTGCGGTACCGTAATTACCTCCAAGGTCCCTTTGCAGGTCCAATCCTTAAGGTAGGGACCCGCAAAGGGACCTCGTATTTAGGCGGTAAGGGGTTAACACCGCCGCCACCTTTTACGGCGCCGTTAACCCCTTACCGCCTGCGTCGTAATGAGGCCCAAGGTTTTCATATTTGTGTCATTATGTAAAGTTCTCAGCCAACTTCCAGCCTTACAGACCTAGGTTTTAACATTCCTGTCAATACAGTAATTTGCAAAATTCTCAGCCAACTTTCAGCCGACACGTGTTTCGACCTCTGGTCTTTATCAAGGCTCACAAATGCACAAAGCCAATTGACAATGATATAAGTGATAGCAATTCCAAATTCCAAGAAAAATAGATAATACATACCATATTATCTTCACTGGAAATGAGAAGAAAAATACAAAAGGGTAGAGATATAAGAAAAAATCATTAATTAAAACAAAAAATTAGAGAGAAAAATAGAGAAATAAGGTTTGATATATTATCAAAATTCTGGTACCCCTGTAGCAGTATAAAACATCTTCTTACTATATTATACAGGTGGTGCTTAAAGGTGACACTCAC
Source organism: Ambystoma mexicanum (assembly GCF_040938575.1). Classification (NCBI taxonomy): domain Eukaryota; kingdom Metazoa; phylum Chordata; class Amphibia; order Caudata; family Ambystomatidae; genus Ambystoma; species Ambystoma mexicanum. The sequence continues at coordinate 1,464,901,792 of NC_090935.1, forward strand.
ATTATTGTGTCACATGCAACCCATCCTTAAATGTTATGTTTGTTATGTTATGCGGATTTCTAGAGCGCACTACCGCCACAAGGCATCTTGGTGCTAGTAAACCACAATATGGACTACAACACTTTAATCTAGAAGAGAAAGGTTTTCAAGGACATTCTAAATTCAAGATGATCCACAATCTGTTTTAATACGGGATGCAGAGAATGCCACATTCGGACCGCTGCCACAGAGAAAGCTTGGCCACGCATCCTAGCACACCTGTAGGTGGGGATCACCAGAAGGCCAGCTGTCTGTGAACACAAATCGGGCACCGTACAATAGCGAACACATTTTTCCTGCAGATAGCCGGCCCGAGATCCTGCAAGGCACGGTGAACCAAACACAATGATTTGTAGTCAATGCAGTTGGACACCGGAAGCCAATGCAGGCGCCGTAGTGTGGGGGGTAATATGGGCTCCAAAAAGCCCATAATACCGCCGGCTGTATTGTTGGGTCTTGAGTTTCAACATGTCCATTCAACCTGTTCAACATACTGCTGATTACAGCCAGTGACCAACTGTTCCAACCGACCTCAGCGACTTCACCACCTAAGCCTAAGGCCGACCAACAGACACCACTGTTTACCCTGAATGCGCGCACAAGTAAGGAAATTGACAAATTCATCTACAAACTCCTGTGCGTTGATCTGACACTGTTTTACTGGAGCTGCTGAGCACTAGCCTACTGCCACGCTACCCGTGACAATATTGGCTCGGACATTTCCACCGCTCCTGTGTGTGGGTGAGAAGTCAGGTTGGGCCAGGGGGGGAGAGTCTGACTCTGGCAGCTCCTCAAGCTGTTGAGGCGTGCCCTGCCCAACCCTTTATAACTGGAACGGGTACTCTGTTAACTGACTATCTCAATGGACTTGGCCATGGTCTTCGGTAGCGGTATTTTAGAACGAGTGTGCCTGCGAGCCTGTGAGCTACTAGCTGTAAAAGCTGTAAAAGCACTAGCACTTTATTCATAAATATAAACTAATCACATCTTTTAAAGCATTTTAGAAAAGGCGGTTTATTGGGGTACAAACAGTGTTTTTAATAACATTCTGCCTTGTGTTTTAACTTTATTTTTAACTATTAGTGGTAATTAGTGGTAATCATACCCAGCAATGCTCCAATTGCTCACAAACCCTGAATTAAAACCCCCTCACACCCAGCTATTATGGCCAAACGGAAGACGGTGCAACCAATCTCACCGACGGGAAGCAGCAAAAGGGCACACACAATACTTTAGCTCATTGATGATGTCAACATCCTCATCACTGAAATTGAGGGCCTTTTATACGATATCGAATGCCTCATACACAAGAAGGCTGCGGCTGCCCCTAACTGTATCCTTGACATTGAAGATACTGAAATACTCTCTGAAAGTGTTGCTCCCATCCTAAAGCCCATAGTCCAAGTACAAACATTGAGGTAGAGAGATCAGAGAAAATCCCAAGACCTCCTCAGCAAATACCAAATAGGCATCTTTGAGGGCCATGAAGGGGGCAAGAATGATGTATTACCTACAGCTGAATTTTGGTCATCCTAAAAAATGTATGGTTGAGGGACGGTCTTCTGTCTATAGCGGCAAGTACATATCCTCCGATGGGCTCTAAAATATCGATCAGACCCACAGTCAGGACCCAGTGGAATGACGGGTGACCTAAATCACACATCCCCCACCAATGCCCATTCTGCCTAATGCATCCGAGGAGGACAGCCGTCCCCTTTAGGGTAATGAATGCAGATTTTGAGGGCTAATGACTGATATAATGCTGCCACAGTTACAGGGGACCCGATAAGGGAACAAGCCAATATCTTTATTTCCTGGAACATAGCAGGGCTCAGGAAACACCTGCTGAACAATGATTGGCGTGAATTACTAAGGGGCTATGATATAATTTGCATGCAGGAGACGTGGGATCTGGAACCAACCAGCTTCTAGGGATAGAAGGCTTTCCAGGTACTGGCTAGGAAGGGATGCAGGGGAAGGCCCTATGGAGGTCTAGCAATATGGATCAGTACAGCCTTGGACTTCCATATAGAAGCCATAGAAACTGGCTTGCCGGATGTCCAGTACTTGGTGTTGAATGGCAACAGTGTTTTTCTAGTTTCCATATGCAATTTGTACAATAGAGTAAAGGCTAAGGCTTCGAGCAGCACCATTGACCTGGCCCGAGACCTAGTACTGACTAGGCTTGGCCTAGACAATTCAAACCACTGAATTACTTTTGTGGATTATTTAAACATCCAAATAGAGCCCCTTTTAGATATGATGGGGGCATGGATGAGCTAGATGAGGCATGGGAAATCCCAGCTTTGGTCGCGCCACCTAGGAGGAGAGCCCATCCATTGGCGCTTAGATGTGCCACAACCTGACTGGGTCTGGGGCTCAGGGCCTGTAATGGTCGCTTTCCTAAGGACCAACCGCTGCAGCTGACTTTTGTAGGACACAGGGGTTCCTTGTACATAGACTGTATTTTTGTTTCGATGGAGTTATGGGTCACAATACAAGATTTTGAAGTCTTGAGTATAGAAGGGAGCAACCTCATGCCATTACTAATAAAGTTACTTGGATGGGGTAGCTCCCTCAGTGATCACTCAATCAGCACCCTTAATAATAGTGTACCCATTTGTATACAAGGCTCAACAAAACAACATATAAAATGGGCAAACTTGGATTTAACTCAAGTGAGGCCCCAAATCTATGACGCCATACTGCCATTATTAAGACAGTGGGCCCCATTACAAGTATGGCGGTAAGGCAACAACGGGCCGGTATCGCTACCGGCACCGTTGCTACCGTACCGCCAACCTAGGAGTTCTGCTTGTGGGTGCCCTTGCAGCCACCCGGTCTGACCAGGTGGCCATACCGGCACCCTCGAGCAGAACATGATGGTAGCACCGGTACTGTTATTAACGGTAGTGGTGCTACCACCCTCCCCATTCCCATTGAGCCCTATGGGGCTCAAATGGGAATGGGGATGTACCAGGCCCGGCACCCGCAAAAGGGCAATCACCGGGTCCGGCTGGGCAGGAATAGGCCAGTAATTGCCCATTTGCGGGTGCCGGACCCGGATGCGAGTTTGGAGGTAGCCTGGTGCCGGACCCGGATGCGAGTTTGGAGGTAGCCTTGCCGGTAAAACGGCAAGGCTACCTCCAACCTCGTAATGAGGGCCAGTGTTTCTGAGCAGACATGGGTGAGAAAGTGATCCTGCTCACATTCCAAAAAACATGCCCCTGGTATGATTAGGACTGTAGGTCTGCTAAGAGCGCCATTTTAAATTGCCTAAATAGTAAACAACCTGTTGACAAACTGAAGCTTAGATTGCTTAGGTCAACATTTAAAAAGCTGACGAACACCAAGAAAGAGACTTTTGTCTGGCAAAAATTGGAAAATGTACAAGAAGAGGTCTTATCGGGCGATACACAAACTTTTTGGAGGTTGGTGAGTGGCTTGAAAGATTAGCATGACAGGGGGTGGTCTCTGAAATAAGTCCAAACTCTTGGACTAAACATTATCGGAAACTTTATGGCATGAATGAATGTTTAGGAGTCTCAACACAGTCCAAAGTGAGCCAGGATGGGGAGATTAACAGCAAACCTAATCAATTGGAATTGATGGAAATCTGTAACGCGATCCAAACACAAAAGTGGGGGAAGGCTCCGGGCCCAGACCTTATCCCAACAGATGCATTCAAAGATCAGATGACGGTCTGGGTGCCCATTTTATGGCTTCTTTTTAATGCATGCCTTAGATAAAATAGGGTCCTGCCCTCTTGGCGAATTGGCATCATAGTCTCAATTTATAAGAAGGGAGGGAGGGAGGACCCACTTAACTTTAGGCCCATTTCGCTATTAAACAGGATAAGGAAAGTTTTTGCGAAAACAATTTGCGTGCATCTTCTGGAATGGATTTCGCAAAATGAGATCATAGACCAGGGGTGCACAACTGATTTTGACAGAGGGCCGAAAGTTCCTTACATGAGGGCTATAGTGGGCCGAAAAGTAAATGTGGGCGGGGCGGTAGGCGGGGCGTGGCAGGAGGCTTTTTAAACCCCCAATTTGTACTAAACACATGGAAAAAGAATGTTTTTGAGGGGTAACGATTTTTATTTGCATTTCAAACTTACATTTTGTACTATCATTTTCCATTGTTCTAATTTATTTCTATTTAGTTATTGTATCTCGCCTGTTTAATTAACTTATATATATTTTATTGACCCTAGATACACTATGCCCCATGGCACCCTCACCCCCAACCAAACAATATGCCCCAGGGCTCCCTTACCCCCAACCAAACACTATGCCCCATGGCCCCCTCACCCCAACCAAACATTATGCCCCATGGCCCCCTCACCCCCAACCAAACACTATGCCCCATGTCCCCCTCACCCCCAACCAAACACTATGCCCCATGTCCCTCACCCCCAACCAAACACTATGCCCCATGGCCCCTTCACCCACAACCAAACACTATGCCCCATGGCCCCCTCACCCCCAACCAAACACTATGCCCCATGTCCCTCACCCCCAACCAAACACTATGCCCCATGGCCCCCTCACCCCCAACCAAACACTATGCCCCATGGCCCCCTCACCCCCAACCAAACACTATGCCCCATGTCCCCCTCACCCCCAACAAAACACTATGCCCCATATGTCCCTCACCCCCAACCAAACACTATGCCCCATGGCCTCCTCACCCCCAACCAAACACTATGCCCCATGGCCTCCTCTCCCCCAACCAAACACTATGCCCCATGGCCCCCTCACCCCCAACCAAACACTATGCCCCACTCACCCCCAACCAAACACTATGCCCCATGGCCCCCTCACCCCCAACCAAACACCATGCCCCGTGGCCCCCTCACCCCCAACCAAACACTATGCCCCATGTCCCCCTCACCTCCAACCAGACACTATGCCCCATATGTCCCTCACCCCCAACCAAACACTATGCCCCATGTCCCTCACCCCCAACCAAACACTATGCCCCATGGCCCCCTCACCCCCAACCAAACACTATGCCCCATGGCCCCCTCGCCCCCAACCAAACACTAGGCCCCATGGCCCCCTCACCCCCAACCAAACACTATGCCCCATGTCCCTCACCCCCAACCAAACACTATGCCCCATGGCCCCCTCACCCCCAACCAAACACTATGCCCCATGGCCCCCTCACCCCCAACCAAACACTATGCCCCATGTCCCCCTCACCCCCAACCAAATACTATGCCCCATATGTCCCTCACCCCCAACCAAACACTATGCCCCATGGCCTCCTCACCCCCAACCAAACACTATGCCCCATGGCCTCCTCACCCCCAACCAAACACTATGCCCCATGGCCCCCTCACCCCCAACCAAACACTATGCCCCATGGCCCCCTCACCCCCAACCAAACACTATGCCCCATGGCCCCCTCACCCCCAACCAAACACTATGCCCCATGGCCCCCTCACCCCCAACCAAACACTTGCCCCATGTCCCCCTCACCTCCAACCAAACACTATGCCCCATATGTCCCTCACCCCCAACCAAACACTATGCCCCATGTCCCTCACCCCCAACCAAACACTATGCCCCATGGCCCCCTCACCCACAACCAAACACTATGCCCCATGGCCCCCTCACCCCCAACCAAACACTATGCCCCATATGTCCCTCACCCCCAACTAAACACTATGCCCCATAAGTCCCTCACCCCCAACCAAACACTATGCCCCATGGCTTCCTCACCCCCAACCAAACACTATGCCCCATGGCCTCCTCACCCCCAACCAAACCCCCCAACTCAGCACACACACAAACATGCCCCCATACAGACCCGAACCCCCACCCCCCAACTCAGCACACAAAAAACATTCAAATCAAAACATTCATACACATCCGACACCCCCCACCCCTGCATCTCAACATACACACAAAATACATTCAAATACAAACATTCACACACCCCCCCACATCTCAACATACACACAAAATACATTCAAATACAAACATTCACACCCCCCACATCTCAACATACACACAAAATACATTCAAATACAAACATTCATACACATCTCCCCACATCTCAACATACACACAAAATACATTCAAATACAAACATTCATACACATCCGACAACCACCCACCCCCGCATCTCAACATACACACAAAATACATTCAAATACAAACATTCATACACATCCGAAACACCCCCCCACCCCCGCATCTCAACATACACACAAAATACATTCAAATACAAACATTCATACACATCCGACACACCCCGCCACCCCCGCATCTCAACATACACACAAAATACATTCAAATACAAACATTCATACACATCCGACACACCCCCCCCACCCCCGCATCTCAACATACACACAAAATACATTCAAATACAAACATTCATACACATCCGACACACCCTCCCACCCCCGCATCTCAACATACACACAAAATACATTCAAATACAAACATTCATACACATCCGACACACCCCCCACCCCCGCATCTCAACATACACACAAAATACATTCAAATACAAACATTCATACACATCCGACACACACACACCCCCCCCCCCGCAACCTACACACACAAACATAAAGCAAAACAAACCCGACACACAAACACAAACAGAGCACTTACCGGAGACGTGCTGGAAGGCAGGTAAGCGGCAGGTAAGCTGGAACGCTGGAATCGTACTACGGCTGGCGTGGTCCAAGGCTGAAATGCCTTCCGGCATCAAGCCTTATGGACCACGCCAGCCGTAGTGCTGGCCCTCCATTGGTGCAGCACACACGCATTACGTGGCTCGTAGGAGCGACGTGATGCGTGTGTGTGCTGAGCCAATGAGGGCCAGTGTTTTCACCGCCCTCAGTTAGGAAAGTCTTTGTGCCTCGCGGGCCGGTCAAAAGGGCATGGCGGGCCGCAACTGGCCCGCGGGCCGTATGTTGTGCACCCATGTCATAGACCATCTTCAAGAAGGCTTCCAGTCTGGAATCAGCACTATAAACCAGGCATTCCGATTGCACATCATAACGCACAAGCACACGGCCGGTGGACTTCAGGACTGTGTTCGACTCCGTGTCTAGACAAGCCCTATGCAAAATCCTGGTGAAGAGGGGAATTCCGCCGGCCCTCTTAACGATAATTATGCAGTTATACTCTGGTAACACTACCTGAGTTCAATGGGGGATGGGAGGGGAACTAACCAACCCATTTGAAATTGCGAGTGGGGTAAGGCCGGGCTGCATGATTGCCCCCCTCCTCTTTCTGTTGTACATTTATGAGGTGGTAAGGCATGTCAGAGGGAAATGTCTGGACGCCCCAAACTGGGCTTGGTGGCCTACTCACTGTTGCTCTTTGCTGACGAAGCAGTCATACTAGCCACATCACCACAAGGCCTCAGGACCACTCTGGAGGCCTTTGTGGAAACATGTTCTGTGTTGTGTCTGGAAGTCAATATGGCAAAAAGCAAGGTGTTGGTCTTTCGCCCGAAATTCAGTAAAGTTACCAAAATTGTGTTGCACATTAAGAATACCCCCCTGAAGCAAGTCCAGCAATATGACTATTTAGGCCTTAGGTTTAATGAAAAGGGGAACTGGCCCCTCCAAGTGGGTAAATCCTGTTTGCAGATAGACAAATCTATGAGGTCGGATCTTGAGATTCTTTTATTCACATGGCCAAGGCCCGATTTCACCTCCAATTAGAATGTTCTCAATGCAGGCCAAATCTGCAGCCATGTATGGGGCTGAAATCTGGGGTACTGCAGATTGTAACAAACTGGGCTTGACAGAGGGATCTATTCTGAAGAAACTTTTGGGAGTCCCAAAATCTTCACCAGGCCCCACACTATGGGCCTCATCACGAGTTGGGCGGTAATCCTTAAATTCGGCGGTAACGCTATTACCACCGCATTTAAGGGTCCGACAAATCACGGGCTTGGTGGATTTCCCCCCAGCTCTGAGCTGGGGGCAAATCTGCCACAATTTTGCCGATTTGCGGCGCTATTACCACTGGTGCTATTACGGGTAATATCGCCGGACATTCCCCATTGGGCCCAATGGGGAATGGGAAATTCCCGAATGGGCCCAATGGGGAATGGGGACTTACCGTTCCACCAAACCCGTGATCCGGCGCTAATAGCGCCGGGGTTATCGCCCAACTCGTGATGAGGCCCATGGAATTGGGATTGAGTCCCATACAGAGAGAGGTCAAATTCAGACCAGCATTTCTTTGGTTGAGGCTATGGTCTACTCCTGAATTGAAAATATATCAAGAAGCTGTACTCCATATTTTAGAGGCGCAAGGAGGGAGATCTCTGCTATGGTTCCAGCATGTTAAAAAACCACTGGGGTAGCTGGGGTTGTCGGACCTATGGCAGAATCCACAGGGAATAACCCAGGAAACCTGTAAAAAAGCAAAGAATAGTGCTTGTTCGCTGAAGGAGGTCGAATTAGCAAACAAGTGCAGCCATCTCTTAGGGGCCCCTCTTTACTTGGCTAGTAAGAAACTCCTGGGATTTGAAAAATACATAGACATGGTTAGGCCCCAGTTTTTCCGTAACCTTTATATAAGGTATAGAGTTTCTAACTTGTACCTGGCAGGTACTACAAAGAAGTGGGTCCCTAATGGGGATGGTCTCTGCCCAGTGTGTTTATTAGCGGAGGAGGCGCTGCCTCATTTCTTTTTCTTCTGTGATGGTTACCAGGTTATCAGACATAGGCTCTTAGTCCCGCCATTAAACAGAAATGGTATTCATAATGTAGATGCAGCACTACACTTTTTCTCACAAAATGCGATGACATTAAAGTGGTATACTGCCTGGCTACCTATCTAACTCAAGCCTGGCGGGTGAGGGCCAAAATGATAAATGAGTGTAGTGCAGAGCGATGATTACTTAATTGGCAAAACAGTAATGTACATGGAGGTGCATTTTAAGGATTCATTTGGCTGTGGTGGTACCCTCAAAATGTACTGAATTAATTTTAGCCACTATATTTTAATGTATTAATTAATTAATTTAAATATTGTATTATTGTTCCATTTTTATGGTAAGCCTATGTATTGCATATGTAATTGTGGCTTGATGACAATGGGCCTCATTCCAAGTTTGCCGGTCCGGTAACAATGATAACGGTAAGCTTGCCGGTACCGTTGTTACCGGACCAGCAAACTACGAGTTCTGCTCCCGGGTGCCTTTCCAGTACGCTCGCCAGGTCTGACCTGGCTGGCGTATCGGCACCCATGAGCAGACCATGTCGGATGCACCATTCACAAATGGTGCTGGTGCATCCGACCTCCCCATTCTGATTGAGCCCTATGGGGCTCAAATGGGAATGGGGAGCATTTTATTCCAGCGCCCGGGAATGGACAATTACCGGGTCCGGCGGGGCTGGAATACCCCGGTAATTGCCCATTCCCGGGTGCCGGAAAGAATTGCAAGTTCGGCGGCAACCTGCCGGTTATACCGTCAAGGCTACCGCCAAACTTGTAGTGAGGGCCATTGTGTGGAATCAAATTCCATTGAAATAATTTTGCTTTAAAATCGCTGATATTTCTTTCCCCACCACCCTTCTTCTGTCATCCATCCTCCCCATCTGTTTTACTCTTGACTATTTCTCCCCTCTAACTCTCTTACTGAATTAGAGCCCATCCTTCACACCCCCAACCTATCGTCAGTGCTATCAACCTGTTTGCTCCACAAATGGTAAAACTCTTAGTCCCAGTAACCTCCAGTCATCTTTCTGAGCTCTTTAAACTCTCTGTACCTCTATGACTCTTCCCTGCCTCCTTCAAATCTGCAACTATCCTGCCCCTTTTGAACACACCCTCTGCTTACCCATCCTCCCTGGCAAACTATTGCCTGGTTTCACTCCTACCCCATTTTTAAACTTCTGTGAGTGGTGGGTCTTCAACTGGATTACTAAATACTGTGAAGATAATGGCCTTGAAGATCCCCTTCAATATGGATTCCATACAAAACACTAAACCAGGACTGCACTCATGCATGGCCATAACTTTCTCTCTGATCTTCACCACTCCAGAATCTCCTATATACTCATTCTTTTGGACCTCTCTGTCATTTTAGACACCTTTGACCACTCCTCTCTCCTCTTTCTCACTCTTGAATACCTTGAGTTTTACAAATCTGATATCTCCTGACTTACCACCTATCTGGAAGCTTGCTAATTTCAAATGTCCTGAAACTCTCACCCCTCTCCATATCTGAGTCCCCCAAGGACCTGTCCTTGGAGCTCTACTCTCTCTTCTCCTTCTATACTTAAGCTCTAGGTAGTCTTATCTTGTCCTTTGGCTTTCATTATCACCTCTTAGCTGACAATACACAAATCTATTTCTCCCTTCTTGCCTTCGCTCTAGCCATCTCAGAACATATTACCAACTATCTCCCTGCTATCTGTGAAGAATCAGAGATGATGATCCCCAGGAACCTGGTCTGGGACCCTCCTCAAGTTGTCTGGGAAAGGCAGACGCTTCCTGACCCTGACTTTGGGGGTGTGCGGAAGGATCACATGGGGGGGGGGGGCAGACCAGGAGGATTGTGCATCCTCCTAGGCCTTCCTCTGTTCTCCTTCCTCCTCTAGAGCAGGTCCTCAACTTTGCTAAGTGCACTCTCGACAACGTCCCCAGATCATCTCCCTCTTTTACCTGCCGGCACTGTGCTGTATTGCCCTCCATACACAACCACTTCTTTTTAAGTGCCTTCTCCTAGCCTGCAGAGCTGCCAATGGTCTTGCTCTTCAGGACCTGGCTGACCGTATCTCTGTCTACTCATCATCTTGTTCACTCCACTCTTCCTCTGCACTCAACCTCACTGTCCCATGCTCCCCTTTGACTCCTCTTACTTCTGCTCTTTCCCCCTGCTCGCCCCACTGTATTGAAACCGTTGCCAATCACAATTAAAGCGAACCAGTGGATCTCTTCAATGCTTGGCTTAAATTGCACCTACTGGTTAAAGGGGTAGTTCCCCCACCCCTCTTCCATCCCCCTTATCTTATCCCACAAATTCATCCAGTGGATTGTAATAATGTACTAATCTTAAGTTTTGCGACATTCGCCCCCATAGGTTAATGTTACATTTGTAAGTCACCCGATTTGTGATTGTTTTGTTCCTGCTCTATGTCCCACTTTCTCACACTGTTGTTAACTGGTTCACCACTCTTTCTTATATTAGTGTTTTTGTACAGGCACCCTTCCAGGGAATGCCTCCGCCATCTGTAAATGCTTTTTTATAAGTCATTTCTGATCATAAATTTGTACGGGTGTATATCTTTCCTGCCAAAAGCACTTCTCCCTGTTCTAGGTCCACTGGACAATGATCATAAGGTGTGTGCTGAGGCAAAACTCTGAATAAGATGTTTTGAAAATCTGATATTACTGCAGAATAGAGCCACAAAATGGAACTCTGGCAGTGAAACCTTCTGTAAAAAATGGGATTGTCTTTAGAATAACATCCTTCCTTGTAAAGCAACGGGTTTGACAAGGGTGAGCGTTGGTTGATCCCAGTCAATACAATGATTATGTTTGACTAACAAGGGCTACCCATCTACAGCACTGAAGGCTTCAGGCTGGGCCTTTTTATGTTCATATCACTTACATATGTCCTGTCAATGAAATGTCCCTGTGCCCCGGAGTCCATTATTGCAGTTCTCTGAATTGCTTACTCCAGTTGACGTTTCAACAGAATGTGTAAATACATATGAGAGGTTATAAACGGTGATCAGCAAGGTCTGTACACGTTTAGGTGAATGTTTCCTGCCCCCTGGATCTAAGGACAAGCTTGCTTGTTTCCCCTTACAAGTGTAATAGGGCATTCGCATAGGAAGACATTTCATGGGGTAAGAAATACCTGGCAGTCTTCAGGGTCCTCGCTGAATTTCTCTGGCCAGGGTGGCCTAACTGGAACATCCATGCTCTAGGGCCTAGGTATAACCTGTTCTTGGAGCATCTACACTTGTTGCTTTAACTGTACGTTGGTTGTCTTCCGCGTCCTGTATCTTCACTTTCATGGCGAAAGCAAATGAGATTTCCGCAATCAGTGTCAGTGACTCCTCAATCTGTCACAGGAGAATGAGTGTCCAGGAAGCTGGCACACATGGCCCCCTCCTTAAGCATCTCAGATGGCTAGTGGGAGCACAATCTGACTTGGAAGTTGGGCGAAAAGTAGGGAGAAATCGCACAGACTTCCTGGCCACAAGGCTGCACAAAAAACAAAAAACAATAATACAGGTCAGTGGTGTAATGATAGTAAGCATGATTAAAGATTGAGTAGCAGTTGAACATACCTGACACAGATGTCCAATGGCAGGAAACATATGTAGAGCGTGCAGAAGGTGGAAGCATCCCGATCGCGAAAGACCATGAGAAATTTGAACCCAACAGGACGTGGATGGCACAGTGTCCCAGTTCCAGTGGAGAGAGTTCGATGATACATGGATGCATCAGGATCCGGGTTCCAGGTAGCGATAAGGGTGCAAGATGATTCACATGGAAACAGGCGAAAATTATCTTTTTTAAATTTTTTTATTTATTTTTATTGATTTTCACATATACAGCAGATCAATGAAACAAGAAAATAAGAACAACATTAACACCCCCATAATCCCATCTCCCCCACCCCTATTCCCGGTTGCAGCACCCAGAGAAAAACATCCATCAAGCTCAGTCCAGCCATTCCGGCCTAGCAGCTATAAATGTCCAACAGTTTTAATCTTTGCGGGGACCATTGCTCCCTAAATTCGCCTTTCAGATAGTCCAAAGTCTCACCCTAGTCCGCCGCAAAGCTCTCCAACCTCCCCTCAACTGCATAGGTGGCCAACTCCAAGGAAACAATATCCCATATTTTCCTGAGCCAATCATATTCCGTGGGGATCGTCGGGGTCTTCCAGATTTGTGCAATTAACACCATTGCTGCCAATATATAGTCTATGTCCGCCTTGGCGGTTCCCATTTTTCCCACATCCCTATCATCCCCTTTCATTCCCAACAGAATCTCTCTAGGACCTCGGGGCTCCCCCAGCCCTGGTGTCTGAGTTTGAGCACCAGCGCTTTCATACCAAAAGGGTCTGATGCGTGGGCAATCCCACCAAATATGTGTCGCCGTACCCACCTCCCCGCAGCCCCTCCAACAATCACCTGAGTTTGTTGGGTATATCGCGTGCAGCTTGGTTGGAGTGTAGTGCCAGTCAAAGATGTATGTATACCAAGCTTCCTGTAGCCGGGGCACTTTGTTTATTTTAGGAATCATCTTCTATAGCCTCTCCCAGTCCCCTCTTTCCATCCCCACCCCCCTCTGCTGCTCCCAAGCCCTCATGTACGACCACTTGACCGTCGGACCCGTACTTTCTAAAAGTTTATATAAATCCGATATCAAGCCCCTAGTGCCATCATGGGTCAGGAGGAATCGTTCAAACTGTGTTAGCTCCCGCGTGGCCCCTCTCCTCACCTCTGTCGACATTACCCAATGTCTTAGTTGAAAATATCTGTGTCTCTCTCTCTCACCAACACCAAATTCCTGCTTGCATGCCCTGAAGGATTTTACCGTGCTGTTGCTAAACATGTCCCTCAGAGTCTTACAGCCCCCATCGTCCCATGCTCGAAACGCCCCTCTCTCTAACCCCGGCGTGCAATCTCCATTGTTAAAGATAGGCGTGAAAGGAGACGGGAAAGATGAAACCCCTCGTCTCTCCACCACCCTGTCCCAAGATGCCACCACTCCCTTTGCAATGTCGCTCAAGTAAATGTGCAACGGTCGTAGTTTCCGCGGAAGCCATAATACTTCTCCCAGATGATGTCGTGCGACTGCCCTATCCATTTGTACCCCATGCTTCTCGTGTTTGTCTGCGAACCATTCCCTAATTACACGGAGGAGTGCGGCTTCATGATACCGCCGGAAATCTGGCAGCCCTAAGCCCCCACGTCCCCTGGACGCTCTAAGAAGGTGCCAAGACAAGTGCAGTTTCTTACCCTCCCATATGAACTCCCTGACCACCCGGTCGAGTTCCCTAAAAAAGCTCAGCGGGATCGCCAAAGGGATTGCCTGAAAAAGATACAATATGTGAGGCAGAATCATCATTTTGACCGCTTCTCTCCTCCCTAGCCAAGAGATCCTAAGGGCACTCCAATGCCGTAAATCTCTCTTGATCTCCTTAAGCAGAGGGGGATAGTTTGCGCTACACCACCCGCCCATGGAGGGGGTAATCCGGATCCCCAAATACCTAATCCCACCCGGGCTCCACTTGAATGGGGAGACTGCCCTAAATTCCCGTGCCTCCCTCTCTTCATAAACTTGGATTTTTGCAAATTAATTCACAATCCCAATGCTTCCCCAAATTTGGTCAGCATTTCAATGCACGCCGTGATAGACTCCGCCGGCTGTGTCAACATTAGCACCATATCGTCTGAAAATGCTGCCACTTTGTGCTGGCCTCCCCCAAACGGTACGCCCTGGATTCTATCGGCCTCCCTTATGGCCAATAATAGGGGTTCCAAGTATATTGCATAGAGCAAGGGGGACAGGGGACAGCCCTGTTTCGTACCTCGCCTAAGCCCAATTGGGTTTGAAGTTTCACCATTGACCAGTATCCGCGAGCTGGGGTTCTTGTAATTTGCCTCGACCATGCTAATTAAACCCGGCACCAGCCCCATCCGCTCCATAACCTGGAATAGGAACGACCATTCCACCCGATCGAACGCTTTTTCCGCGTCAAGCGCTAAAAGAATCACCGGAGTGGTCGTCTTCCGTGCCTTCGCAACAATGTGGGCCACCCACTGAATATTATCAGCTGTCTGCCTCCCTGCCACAAAGCCCGACTGGTCCTGGTGGATCAGCGAGAGAAGTTACCTTTCTAGCCTCTTTGCCAGTATTTAGTATACATTTTTGCCGCAGTGTTTATGAGTGCAATGGGACGGTATGATGTGCATTCCTCGGGGTCCTTGCCCGCCTTGTGTATAAGCGTTATTTTTGCCTCCTCCATCGAGGGGGTGATGCTGCCTCTAGCCCTAAATGAGTTAAATAATTGCGTCAAATGCGGAACCAGAAGGTGAGAGAAACGTTTATAGAACGCCGCTGGGCTTTACCAAGGGGGAGGGCCACTATGATTGCTCGCACCTCATCCTCTGATATAGCTCGGCCTAATTCTATCCCCTCGCCATCGGAGAGCTGTGGGAGCGTATGATCCTCCAAAAACTTCCTCTGTGAGTCACCCGATGGACCCTGTGAAGAGTATAGATCTTCGTAAAACTCTGCTAGCCTCCCTTTTATCTCCTCTGTCTTGGTAAGTCTTGCTCCCTCTTTGCTCCTCATAGCCATGATTACATTGCATTCCCTCTCACCTCTCAATAAGCGCGCCAGGAGCGAGTCAGCCTTGTTAGCTTTTGCGTAATATTTCTGCCTAACCCTGAGCATGGCCGCCTCCACCTTTTTAGTCCTTAGGATCCTCAGCTGACCTTCGACCGCCCTATACTCCTTATACAATTTCCTAGAAGGGTTTTCCCCAACCCGCACCATGGTGGCCTCCACCTCTCTTTCCAACTGTTCCTCTAGCCTCCGTATCTGTCTACGTCCCTCCGCCTGCAGGGCGATTAGATCTCCCCTCAACGTAGCCTTAAAAGCGTCCCATCTAACCTCCAGGCTCGTGTCGAGATCATTGTTCTGTTTGAAGTACTCCCGGATCTTCCCCTCTATCTCCCCCCGCGTCACCTGATCCCTCCGGAGCGCCTCAGGGAACTTCCAGCTCCACAACCCAGAACTCCGACCCCCCAACCGTAGCTGCATTTGAACTACCTTATGGTCCGCTATCCCCATAGGGCTTACCTCTATGGAGTCAACCCCCCCGACCAAGGTCACAGATACCCAGATGTAATCAATTCTAGACTGCGATCTGTGAACATCCGAGAGAAATGTAAACCCCTCCTCTTCTCCCCTTAGCGCTCTCCACACATCTCGCAAGCCCGCTTCCTCCCACCGTTCCTTCAATTTTGGCGAGGCTACCACGCCCCCCCCCAGCTGCGAGCGATCACCCCGTCTATCCCATACCAGATTCAAGTCCCCCATCACTATTACCTGTCCTCTTGCAAAATCTTGCAGAGTTCCCACAACCACACACAGAAACTGGTCTTGCCCCACGTTTGGGCCATACACCGAAGCTATTGTGAAGTGCGAACCCATGTACTCTTCCCGAACCATGATATATCTCCCGTTCTTATCCCGAAGAGTGTCAGAAACGTGAAAATCTAATCCCCTTCCAAATGCCAATGCCACCCCTCCTTTTTTGGCAGGACCTGATGCGAAAAGTATTTGCGGGAACCCCTTCAGCCTCAGCCTCCGTTGATCCTTCCGCAGTAAGTGGGTCTCATGTAGAGCCAAAACATCTGGATTGTGAGAACCGACGAACTGCTCCAATTTGGACCGCTTGAGCGGGGAGTTCAGACCCCTTACATTATGTGTCATCCATTTGAACCCCAACCTGGTATGCAGATTGCTCCTCGGGGACGGCCCCTCCCTCGCCTCACCGGGTCCGTCCCCTTGACTCCCCTCTTCTCCAGCGAGACGTGGGAAGGGTCCCTACCTTTCCTTATTGCCAGCCTCCTTTCTCGCAAAACTTGAGACTGAAACTCTCCCATTTGGTGCTACAACCCCCTCCTGAACCCTCCCCTCCTCACCCCCTCTCCCACCCTGCAACCCCAACTTAGAGTGGAAACAACACCCCCCCTTCCCACTCAACTTGTCGTAACCCCCCCAAACCATTACTCGCTTCTCCACCTCTTGTCTTCCCACCGGGCCCCCTAGCCCTTACTGACCCCAATATGTTGCCCTCCTTGACTCTGAGCTCCTCTTTCATCCTTAAAGATCCACCACCCCTTATCCGACCAGAGTACAGATTAGACATTACCCCTTCTGCCAGCACCACCCTCTATGCAGGCCCCTCCTCCCTCCCCCGGCGAACTGCCATTCCCCCTCCGCCCCCTCCGTCTTTTGTCCGCCACTGTGGACCATTCCCAGGGCCTTTCCCGCGGCCTGTTCCCGAAGCCCCCCCCTCCCTGCTCTAAGAGCCCTCCTCCAGATCAAGCCGCAACAAGTCAGCTCCCTCTTGGACTGACGTTATTCGTTTCAGAGAGCCTTCCCAATCGAAAACCAACCCAAATGGAAATGTCCACCTGTAGCGTATCTCCCGTTCAATTAGAGCCTTCAACACTGGCGCCATCTTCCTTCTTTTTATCAAGGGGATATTAGCCAGGTCTTGATACAGAGCTATCTTCTGGCCTTTAACATGATCGGTTCCTTCTTCCTTGCAGCTAGGAGCACTGCCTCCTTCTGAGCGTACCTGGAAAAGGCGGCGAGCACGTCCCGCGGCCTTGAAGCAGGTCCTTTAGAGAGCTGTCCAACTCTATGAACCCGGTCTAATTCGATGCTGCCCGGGGCAACCTCTCCCAGGATATCCGCAAACACACCTTTCATCGAGCTTTCCCCCATGTCCTGCAGTGGCCACGGAGAGTGGAGTGTGCTCTGAGAGTTCCGGGGAGGTTGCTGCGCCCTTCCACTCTTTCCTTTAGTGCGAGTGGCCATCAACATAGACCTGATTTGGCTGCGTGGGGTCCAGCTGGGAGTCGACCTCCACCCAATCTCCTCCAAAAGGGCCAATATGCTGCCTTGATGCCAGCTGCGGTCCAATATTGGGTCTTAGGCTTTCCTCCCCTTTCTACCCCCTCCTCCACCCAACGGCGCTTCAATTGAGATTATAGCGTTATGTCCTCAGAAAGGCCCCCATCAGGGGGAGGGAGGTTGGTAATTGATGGGGTGTCCAGTTGCTAACTCTGGACCAGCTGGCCCCCCAGTACCTCCAGCCAGACCCTGGCTGGCCTGCTGACCGCAGCCGGCCCGCCTACCAACACAGTTCGCCAGATATTGTCCTCAGTCTGCAGCCAAACCTGGCGAAGATAAAGGGTGGAGGAAGGCTAGCAAACACCAACGCCTCGTGATTCCCCCTTTAGAGCCCTGCTTAGTCCGGGCCCTCACCAGTTTTGCCCCCTCAGAGCTGCACATTTACTGTATTGACTATTAGGGCCCTCGGCGCCCCTGCACTTCTCCCCATCCACACTCACTGCGGTGTCGTGCTCCGCGGCGCCATTTCTCCGGGAGGCAGCCCGCAGCAACTCCCGAGCCGGCCCTCCACCCCTATTTTCGTGGGGGCTGAGGGTTGCCCTGCGCCGCAGGGCCTATCCTCCTCCCGCGCTGAGTTCCTACACCGAGCAGGCACACGGACCCGGCTCCCACGCCGGGCGCGCCTCACAGCCAAGCGGCCGTCCTCCGGGGGGCTCCTCCTTCCCCGGCCAGGAACCTTGACGTGGCGCTCCTCCTCAGCGCCTCCCATTGGGACTGCTCTCACGCGGCGGTTCGCTTCGCCGGAGGGCACTCCTCAATCCGTGTCCACGGTGCTATTTCAACACCGGGACTCTGTTCCCCCCACCAACGGGGCCCGCGTCGCTGCGCGCCCGCTTCCAAGGCGGGCAGCTCGGCTCCTCCTCCTGTTTCCGGATCTCGCGCCACATGGGACAGCCTCCCCGCTCTCCTTCCACTCAAAACCCGCCGGCATAAACACACTCCCAAGGCGACGTTTCCCTTCTCCTTCGCGCTCCTCAGGCCTCCCGAAGGGTGCCTGAAGTTCAGCCCTGACTCCACACGGGCCACTCGATTACCACGGGGTGGTGGACCGCTGTACTTCCACTCGTTGCCTGGGAGAGCACGGCCGGCGCAGCTACTCCATACCCGCCGCCATTTTGGAATCTGAAAATGATCTTAATAGGCTGTCCGAAGAGCAGATCCACAAAATGAGTGGGCAGGAGGTAGAAGAATGAACACCACAGCGAGAGAGGGACATCTGGAGGGTTGACAAACTGAGATAGGGTGGAGAAGAAGCCAGGTACCACACCAGAGAAAAAAAGGGGGGGAAGACAATGACCCACAAAGCAGAACTATTGTGCCATAGGTCACTGAGAGGCACCAGTCCAATACTATGCAAAAGGGATAAAGAGGACAGTCCTAAGAAAAGCAGGCAGTAGGTCACAACCAGAATAAACCCGTAACTCAAGGGACAGTCTGAAAAGCATGGCCAGCCAGAAGGTCTAAGTTTGCAATCTAGGGAGTCCACAACAACAATGTCTAACTGCTACTATGTGAATACCCATTGAGGAATGTCAGAGACTCTCCCTTTCTAGGGGACTCCTTCCTATGTTGCTCCTAAATTCTGGTCAGACTGTGCTCAAAACATCCACCCGGGACATCGGAAGAGGGATGCATTTGGGCCAGCTTTGTGGATACCTATCCTCTTGTGACAGGACATATGCTTTTAGACATGTGGAAGCGCATGCGCTACACAATAGGCATCCTGAGCTTGAAAATGCAGTCCATATAGTACACATAAACAATGTGCAATTCTCAATGAACCAACCCCCGCCACCACAGCACTAACTTCTTCAAAAGTGCTGTAGGGCCGAAGGTGACTTCCCCTCACTCACCTCTTCTCCCAAACCAGTTCACACCTAATTGCTGAATGCATGCGTAGGCCTACCATTTTGAGATCACCAAGGGATATCAAGGCCACTTGGTGCTGCAGCACTGCAATGCCTTCTCAGGGGCAGGGGAGTATGATGGTCATGTCCTTTCAAACACATAAGCCCGACTGGATGAACCCTCAATTAACCAGGTACAGGTTTTGATCCACTCCGCCAATGCCATTTTTTCATATACGGTGGACTCTACTATCTATTTATTATTTTAATGTATCCCCTGCTTATTTGTACAGTGAATGTGTGTAGTTGTCATGGTGCATGACAGAGTGTTTATTATTTCATGTTTTTTTATGAAATGTACTTTACTAAAGTGTGATACCATTACTGTTTTGTCGATGGGGCCGAAAGAATAAATGCTGTACTGTGGACACTACAGAAAGTACTGTGTTTTGCTATTGTTTCAATGTATCCTCTGCATTTTTTCGGGTTTGTTTTTATGCAATCCCATACTTATTTCCATTGCCAGTAGGATAACAAGCACAGTGTGCCAGGTAATCCATTAATTATTTGTTATCACATATTTATTATTTATTGGTTTTATTTATTTCCTGTTGTTTGTACAGTTGCATTTATACAATGGCTTGTGAAGGTGGTTGGAAATGCATCTCATACTGTACATGGAAACTATCTGAACTTTTCGATGAACCTTAATGGAATTTAACAAAGGCGGTGATGCCGTAGGGCATTCTTAAAGCTGCTGAACCGGTAATTGAGACTAGCAAAGCCAATTTTTCTCCTACGCAATACGAGGATTAAAAAAATAACTGTATCAAGAGTCAGTTAGGCACCAACCAGGAAACGAGAGATGAGTGGCCAGAGATAGTGTGCAAACACACCCACTACCCCAGGTAAAAATAGCTGGAGGAAGACGGTAAGGGCTGCATACGGGCCTAAACCTGCAATGGCTTGGAAGGTAAAGAGCGATGTCTGGAGGGTTGCCCAGAGCAAGGCTAGAGATTAAGATTACTTCTAAACCTTCCAGCCATCACCTCTTTTGTTTTGCTTTAGTCCCTCCCAGTGGGACGGGTATGCCCAGACGTGGGTCCCGTGCCTGCTGGGCCTAGAGACCCAAGCTACTCCTCTCTGATGAGGCCCAAATAGGCAGAAACATGTCTGTGGATGCTTGTGGTCTCATGCATAAGGGATGTAACATAGCAGTTCAGGCTGGACTTCCCCTTTTGGGGTGGGACCAAACCTGCCAACCCTGATTTGCATATGGTCATTCCCCTTTTGTAACGGCTTGGCAGGCGACGAACGATGGCCTCGAGGGTTGCCAGAGCAATGCCAGAGGTAAAGATGAATTCTAAACCTTCCAGCCATTATATCTTTTGTTTTGCTTTAGTCAACCCGAGTGGGACGGGTATTCCCAGACATGGGCCCCGAGCCTGCTGGGCCTAGTGACCCACACTACTCCTCACTGATGATGCCCAATGAGGTCAAAACATGTCTGGGGATGCTATTGGTCTTGTGCAAAAGAGATGTAATCTAGCAGTTCAGACTGGAAGGCCCCTTTTCGGGTAGGACCAAGCCTGATTTGAATATGGTCTTTCACCTTTTGTAATGGTTTGGCAGGTGAAGAACGATGGTCTGGAAGATTGCGCAGAGCAATGCCATAGGTTATGATTTGTTCTAAACCTTCCAGCCATCATCTCTTTTGTTTTGAGAAGCAGACGAGAGACTGCTCACTGCGGAAACAGGGAAAGACTGCTTCCTAGACCAAGGTAGTGTAGCTACTGTCAGACATTAGGCAGAATCTCTGCCAGATACAGGTTAGAGCATGCCGCAAGGACCTGTGGTCTGCAGAGGGTGGACCCCACAGCTGGGTTCTACTACAGATTTTGGAGGGCTGAAGACTGGCCTTTGCATAAAGAATCCTGAGAAAGAGACACCTCTGGCAGGAGGGTACCAATATCGACCGACTAAGAAGAATCCTGATTCAGGGGAGAACAATTTTCTTTGCATCTAGACCATATGAGTGTGTGCATGGCAAAAAAAAGGAAGCCGCCACCCGAAACCCAAAGGCAAGGGAAGGAATGGGTACCATAACATATGAGAAAACTAAGTGTTGAGAAGAAACTAAGAGGCCACAAAGAGATCTGGAGAAGGGAAAGTTCATGGACAGGTCTGGAAAAGAGAACAACTGTGAGGAGATCTGGATAAGTAACGGAGAGACCATATAGAGGTCTGTAGAAGAAACTGGGAGAACATTGAGAGGTCTGAATAAAGTAAGAAGAAATAAAGAGGCCACAGGAAAGTATGGCTTCAGTAAGCAAGAGCCAGGAGATTGTAATGATGTGGGAATTGTGAGTACTTCCTGGAAGTCTTCATCTTTGGTAAGTTATGTGATAACCAATTACATAGCTGAAACCTGACTATGACCAATGGTAGAATTGAGGGGAACTGGCTGGGTCAAAGCACACTGTGCCAGGCAGAGTCAGTACACTTGATTACATTTTTTTTCGTCAACATCTATTATAGCACAGAAGCACTCCATGAAGTAGAACTGAGTGATCTTGACATGATTAAGTTGAAAATAGTATAGCAGGGGCAGAGGACCTCATGTGAGAAAAGGTGCAGGGATTGAAAATGAGTTCCAGGGGAAATTGAATTTAAAGGTTTAAGCTAACAGCTAAAAATAATGACTGGTTTAGCTTACTAAGATTCAAACATAGTATTTAGATAGTTAAAAATTAGTTGTGTCTGCCCCCCACCCCTTACCCCTAACTTTCACCTTGGGTAAAGAAGATGACATGTGACTGGGTGAGTAAACCCAGACAATGAGTTAACCCTAAGAGTCCAAAACTGCTGAAAATGAGAGCCGAGCCAATTAGAGGAGAACAACATAGGATGGAATGCCAAATAAAGGTACAAACATCGACTTGCGATACTGTGCTCGTAGATGGTACTTGAAGCATAAGAGTGAAAAAAGGATAGAAAAACAAATGGTACAAGAAAACTACAATAACAACAATGGGTGAACATGTTTTGAATTTCGGTGAATCACTATGTGGCATTCTGGTCTTTGGTTAACAACAGGGCGACCAGCACATTCATAGAGCAGATAAATCATTGTTCACCTACTGAATAGGAGTAACATATGAAGAGAGAGTTGAGGGAAGCAGGAGAAAAACAACCATAAGTGATGTCTATGCATTTACTTAAGCTTCATTAAAATACTGGTAGAACCCCAGATGTTCCAGACACATAGACACCAGGGGTTTGTTCTTCCTCCACACTCCATGGCAGGCTCTTGCCTAAGCCCCTAAACCAACACATATATAACACACCTCCCCTGTTACTCCCCACACCCACACAAACACACACACAAAACCCACACACACAAGCACCTGCAGCGATGTTGTCTTGCACTCAGTGATTTTGTTTTGCAGAAACTAAACAAAACAGTCTGGAGAGCTACCCATCAGCGTCCTCTTCCTCCTCTGGCCATCCTTCATTTGTTCCACACCTTCCATCCTCAATAACCACTGCATCATTAAATACCCTCACCACTTTTTGAGGCCCCCAAAATCTACTACTCCCCTTTTCCATTATTCCACCTTTTCTAACTCTCACAATCTCGCCCACACGAAAACCTCCTTTTTTGTTAAACATGTTTGAGCATGTCATATTGCTCCTTTTTACTCTCACCTTTCCTTTGAACCTCTCTACCAGGTTTGTGTTCATCCGACTCCAGAAGTCAAGCCCTCACTAGTCATGGTCGACATACCGCTGTATGTGGATTCATTCTCCTCGAAACCTCAAAAGGCACACAGTGGTAACCTGTGGTAGCATGCAGTGCCAACCGATAAGCACATACCCTCCTCACCTCCGCCTTCACCCAATTCCTACCTCCTTGGATGGCCATGCAAATAGCTTGCATAATAGTACAATGAAACTGTTGTACTGCCCCGTTTGTCTCGGGATGGTACAACAATGTCTTGTGATGCAATACTTTCACCACTATTAGGAATGTCTCAACGAACCCGATGTCGATTGGGCACCATTGTCTGTGAGCATTTTAGAAAGGAATTCTACTCTCTGAAACACCTCATCTAAAAAACTGACCACTTCCCTTAAATCCGCCTCATACACCACCTTAACCTTTACCCACTTAGAAGAAAGGTCCATCAATACTATCACATATCTTTTTCTTCCTCCTTCTTCTGTCACAGGTCCCAGGACATCAAGTGCTGCATATGTTCCCATGGCATACTGGGCAAATTCAGGGGTCTCAACGGTTGTATGCCATTTCTTGAAAACTTGTCCGACTCAACATTGCACACATTATTTTGACATCTCTTCAATTGTCATGTCCATCCTGGGCCACCAATAATCACTCTCGGCCTTCCTTTGCACTTTGTCATCCACGGATGTCCATCATGTGCCAATTCTAAAATCCTCTTCCTCAGTTCCACAGAAGGAACCAATTCCCTCCCTTGCACAGAAAGCCCTCCTCGAGACTGAGCTCCTCACGAATCTTATAATACTGCTGCATCTCTTCACCACTAGGTTGTTATCTCCAACCAGCACCCAACTTCTCAATAACTTCTTTTATAAATACATCTCCTCTGATGCTTTCTCCCACTCATCCCTAGTGAGAGAGCCCTCGCAAATGTGGAAAACCTGTTAATCATCAGTTTCCCACTCTTCCACATATTCAATACTTTAGTCCTTCCTCCACCCTCTAGACAAAACATCAGCCACAACATTCTCCTTGTCTGGGTAATACCCCACAGTGAAGTCATGCATGCCCTTGCAATGAAGATACCCACTTCATAAAGCGTCGTAAGACACCTTCACCCAAAGAGAGGTGAATTGAATTACAAATAACTATTGATGAATTGGGAACACTTTAAATTGAGTGAGTTGAACAACATGTGTTTTATAGGTGGTTCCGTTTTGGAGAAATGAGAGGAGGTGGACACTTCTGAATGGATTTCCTCTCAAATAGAAGTATAGAAACCAAGAAAAGGTATGAATAATTGCTACCCGCTAAGTATATGGCCCTCCAAGAGTGTTCATAAAGCATTCTTTAGGTTCCAATAAAATTCTATTTTGCAGATCCATTTACAGCATTGATAAATACATCTCTGATGAGAAAAAAATTGAATGTACATAAAATGAAACTGTATATGACCTGATGAAGGCCTATAAATTGAACGTAAAATGTGGGACAGAGGAAAAGTCTGAACCCAGAGATGATGCTGAAACACAGGGTGTCGACAGTGTTTTTTTTTTATAGAGAAGATGAAGGAAGATGTTATTGTAAATTTCAATAGGTAGTGAAACTGCCAAATATAAAGTCAGTGGGCCTCATTACGACTCAGGCGGTAAGGGGTTTACGGCGGCGTAAACAGCGCCGACCCTTACCGCCTGATTCCAAGGTCCCTTAGCGCCATGGAGGTTTTAACACCTGCTTTTAGCAGGTGTTAAAATCCATGGCGCTAAGGGACCTTGATGTTAATTACGCCACCGTAATTTACAGTGGCGTAATTAGCGCCTTCCCCACTCCCATTATGCCATATGGGGCAAAAATGGGAATGGGGAAGGGTAAATGGGGATTGGGGACTTACCGCCCCGCCAACCTCGGAATGGGGCGGTAAGTCCACCAACCACCATGGTGGTAAAGGTACGACCCAGGCGGTAAGTTACCGCCTGGGTCGTAATGAGGCCCAGTGATTCTATGTTTGTGATCACCATGTAGAGTGTTTTTCAATCAATGTGAAGAGGTATAGGACTTGGTCTTGTTACAAGTTTGGAATTGTTCAGTCCGTATCTATGTATGTGTTAGTGATGTAATATTGTTCAGAATGGTCACACTTTACTAACTCAAATGCACTTTACATATTATATGGTGATTTTTAATTGTTTTAACTAAAGAGATTTTGTATTGAAATAAATCAATGTGTTTTGTAATAAATGAATAATGGATTAAGTGTTATTTTTCTTTTTAAATAATGAATGTACATGTATGGGTTACAGTCAAGAGGGCTTTGATATCTTATTTTATTTATGTATTTTATTGTTTAAAGCACAGACCTAGATTGAGAACAGCAGAGCTCTGTAAGGGTGCGGGTAGCCAGAGTTTGAGATGGAATCTTACAGTACTGTGAGGTGTGGTTGTTGTTGAAAAAGCCATTTTGAAATTGGAGAATTGTGGGGGCCTTCTGAGATGATACATGGTGGGTGCGGGATAAGAGAAGGATTGTTTGCAGGTCCTCTCTTTTGGGACTACACCCGATTCAAGTTGGTTGGTTGATTTTCTGCGTCAGGATCATGTGCCCCCAAATAAGGGGCGCTTAGCCGCCAGGTATGCTATGCTGGTGTGCTACTCGTGACTTCTTTGTAGATGATCCGTGCAGTCTTGAACAGTATCTTGGCTTGGAGAGGAAGACAATGTAGCTTGCATCAGACATAGGTGATTCGATAACATTTCTGCACACCCTTAATAAGACATTCTGCAGTGTGGTGGACTGCTTTTATGGAGTCAAGTGAGCAGCTAGGAGCCCCTTGAGGAGGGTCTGAAAAACCTGTGGCAGGATGAAGGGTTTGGTTTTGTGAAGAGTGCAGATTTTGAGCAAGGCCGTTTGGGCCTTCTTGGCTATGTGTTTATGGAAGGACAAGCTGCTGTTAGTGGTGCAGCCTAAGGATTTTGTTGAATATGGGATTTGGGTATCAAAACCATCTTGACGCAAATCAATGAGCTATTGTTGGACATGGTGTTTAGCAGGGTTGGACCAATGAGGATGAATTCGGTCTTGGATGGGTTTGAGGTAGGCAATCGACATACAGGACTGGTTGATTGCTAGGTAATTGAGGGATCTGATGTGCTGTAGGCTTTTTACCGTCATATAGAGCTAAGTATCATCTGCATGGTGGGTGGCTATATAGGAAACTTTGAGGAATGTGCCCAGAGGCTCCATGGAAAGCATCCGTGAGAGGATGGAGTCTTGGGGGACTCCATAGGAGACCGGGAGTCAGTTAGCATGCAATGTGTCTATATGGACAGCTTGGTGTCTGCCCAAGAGGCAGGAGGTAACAAAACTCAGGACAGTTCGACAGAATACCATCCTGTGGGGGAGTAGGGAGAGAAATATGCGGTGGTCGACGGTGTCAAATGCAGCCGATATGTCAAGGAGGACAAGGAGGCATGAGTCGCCCTTAACCATAATTTGGAGGCCATCACCTGGCTGTCTCGATGCTAGACTTGTGACGGAACCTCAACTAATAGTCAATTAGGAGGTGTAGTTGTTTTATTCTGTCGATGTGTAGCGACTACCTGTTCCAAGATTTTTGCCAATAAACTGTAGGTTCATAGTGGGACGGTAGTTGCCCAGTTTGTCTGGGTGTGTAGATCATGTCAGAAATGAGAAGAGATCAAAACCTTAAAGTGCCTGCTGCTAGATTAAAAGGAACTAGATAACCAGCGGCAATAACATGCAGGGAAATTTGCAAGATATTCTGATTTTATAAAATAAAAACGGGGTCTTTTTGGCAGGGAATTTTAAATGGTAACCAGATACCCTTAATTCTTAAGACATGAAATACCCAATCAGAGGTCTGGTAATCTTATATTTTTGAAAAGTATATTTTGCTGTATTTTATTGTATTTTAACAGCCATTTGAAGGCACTATGATATTAAATAAAAGAAGTAAAATGCATTTTCCTGCTAAATGAGGTACAGTCAGCAAAATTTTGGATTACATATATATAGAGTAAGAATTAGTCTTATCACTATTCCTTGTTTTAGACAGCACCATATAATACGAGTTACAGCTCCTTGTTAACTTATTACTCTATTGCAAGAACATGCTTACACCACACCTAGCAAAGGCCGCAGCAGGAGGTATTGGGCCCCATTAAATTCCCCTCACATCACTGCTAATGTTTATGCTAGGAGTGGCCATTCTTCTCAATATGCAGAGTGGCACTTTGATGTTTCACACAGCCAGGAAGCAGCCTTGAAATGACATAGGATATTAATGGTGCCGCCACCCAATGCAGCACAAAATACAAATATATAGACACAGATAAGGACTAGCATGCCCCAAGGCGAATGCTTAAGTGCTTCTCCTCCACTGATACTATGGACCATATTAAATAAATCTTGCACTGTTACAGGTGCAATAATGATTTTCTTAGCTATAGCTAGCTGAGTAGACAAATCACCATTTAAATAAAGACACTGAGGTGTAGCTTGTGCCTAAACATCTTTACTGAACTCTCTGCAGCAAAGAATGAGAGCTGATTTCTTTAAGTTTAGAAAAAAGAAAATAGCCTGCACAACGTTAACCCACATGCTCCTAATCAGAATTCTAAGTCTATGAAAGGCCTGCTCTTTAGCTTCACTTCCTTTTCTTTGCACCTTTGCATAAAACTCCCACGCATCCTCTCAGCGTCCATCCTCAAGACCCTACCCACTGAAGTTCTCCTTCCCTACCTGGAGATCATCAGCAGCTCCCTAAATCTAGGCACCTTCCCATCGACCCTGAAAAACAGGACAAATCCTCTCTCTACTAAAGCAACATACTCTGGATCCCGACAACCTCAGTAACTATCGCCCCATCACCCATCTTACCTTCCTAGGTAAGTGTCAAGGAGTTCCCCCCTTCTCACCTGAATCCGTTCTTTTCCGGTGTCCTTGGATGCTGTCTTCTTTCGGATGGAACGGGTTTTGAAGAAGGTGGCCCGTGTCTCTGCCGAATCCAGAATGTGCTCAGTTTTCCAGGAGGCCGAATCCAGGAATCCAGGAATCCAGGAGGCAAGGTAAGTTCGCTAGAACTAGAATCCAGGAGGAAGAAGAAGAAGGGGGAGGTTCAAGGAACGGAAAGCGGTGTGGAAAGGAGAAGAACCGCGAGCTATGGAGCACACGTCTGGTCGCTACTTCGCAATAGCATTGAGACGCGCGGAGCCGCGGAAGGCGTGGTCTAGAAATAGAGAAAGGTTACGTCCAACGCATGGAGTGAGAAGGGAATGCGTTGGACGGCCATATTGGAGATATTAATGTGTATAAGCCCATTGTGACAGGGACCATTAGGCCCAAAAGGGGCGCACCCTGCGATTCATGACAGCATGCCTCCTCCGAAGACCCTTCCCTCCTGGTTTGCCTGGGTGGATGTGGTGGAACCTTCTGAGCAGCCGTGGGGCCTTGATGTTTGAGAGAGGTTCCCAGGTTCTTTCGCTAGGAGGATATTCTTTCAATTCGACCAGGTATTGAAGCTGGCCCCTTCTATACCTGGAATCACAAATCCGAGGTACCTCATATTCCAATTGGACATCGACGAGTATAGGAGGAGGGCTGGAGAGTTTTTGGGAGGATGGATAGTAGGGTTTCAATTAAGATGTGTGAAAGACTGGGTGTATCTTCTTCCAGGATTCAGGCAACTCGATCCGATAAGAAACAGGATTTATAATGTCTTTAATGGAAAATGGACCATAGTACCGAGGGGCCAGTTTACTAGGCCGTAGATGTCGGGGTAGTAATTTTGAGGACAACCAGATCTGATCACTGACTGCATAAGAAGGGCCAGGTCTTCTTCTGTATCTGCATATTTCTTGGTCTGTTTCCTGGCCTTCTCCAAAAATTCCTTGGCTTCTTTATGTATGTTGACAAGGGTTTCGATCCAGGAGTCAACTGTAGGTACTGGTGTAGATTGGGGAAGAACAGAAGGTAGGACCGACAGATGAAATCCTAAAAGGGGCTGATCTTAAGTGCCAAATGGTCAGAATTATTGTAAGCAAATTCAGCCACGGGTATCAGGAGCGACCAGTCATCCTGGACCTTGGTGGCGAAGCATCGAAGATTCTGTTCCACGGTTTGATTGACACGTTCTGTGATTCCGTTGGTTTGAGGGTGGTAACCTGACAAAAGAGCACGTTGGATCCCTAAGCATTGACAGAGATGTTTCCAGAATTGTGAGATGTATTGAGGTCCGCGATCCGAAATGATCTTGGAAGGGAGTCCATGCAAACGGAATATGTGTTCCAGGAAGATTCCTGCTAGTTCAGAAGAGGATGGTAATTTACGCAAGGGCGTAAAATGAGCCATATGAGTGAACAAGTCTATGGTAACCATGATGGTGGTATACCCGCGGTCCACAATGAAGTCCGTAGCGATAATCTCCCAAGGCCTAGTTGGCAATGTAGGTTGTAGTAGAAGGCCCGCTGGTTTCTTGTTATTGTGTTTATTTTGGCTGCAGACAACACAGGACTGAATGTACTGCCGTGCGTCGGGTCTCATCCTAGGCCACCAGAATTGCCTTTGTATCAGACGGAGGGTATTGGTGACACCACGATGTCCGGAGTGTAGGGTATCGTGACACAGATTCATTATTCTCTGTTGTAGTCTTTTTGTAGGGATGACCAACAGATTGTCTTTGAACAAATAACCTTCCAGGATCTTTACATTCCAAGGATTTCTTTTGGATTTGTCCTTCCACAGATCAGTGGATTGGGTTTGGGCTTGGATATCTTCGAGGAGGTTGACTGCCTGGGCCACAAAAATCGTGGGGTAAAACATCTGAGGA
The DNA here is from genome assembly GCF_040938575.1 of Ambystoma mexicanum. NCBI lineage: Eukaryota > Metazoa > Chordata > Amphibia > Caudata > Ambystomatidae > Ambystoma > Ambystoma mexicanum. Next base: position 1,464,931,935 of record NC_090935.1, read on the forward strand.
TATGCCTTGTCTTCAGTGGGCTCGTAGTCAGGTCTTTGAGATAAGGCGTGGGCGATCAGGTTTTGTGATCCAGGAACGTGAGTGATATGGAACTGGTACTGGGCAAAGAAATATGCCCAACGCGCCTGACGACTGTTCCTACACTCCAAAGATTGTAGAATCTGGAGGTTCCGGTGGTCAGTACGGACCTGAACTGGATTTTTAGCTCCCAAAAGTAGATGTCGCCATTCAGTGAAGGCTTGACGAATGGCTAACAATTCTTTTTCCAGGACTGAATAATGTGTTTCACTAGGAGTCAGAGTTTGTGAGAGGTAAGTAATTGGGTGTTCCAGTTTATCTCCTAATTCTTGTTTCAGGACTGCGCCAATGGCATAATTTGAAGCGTCCGTTTGTACCAGGAAAGGACGGCTAGTATCGGGTTGAGCCAAGATAGGAGCTTGCGTAAACTCTGTCTTTAAATGCTGGAATGCCATATCTTGTGGTGTTGACCAGAGGAAAGTAGTGTCTTTCTTCAGGAGAGCAACAATGGGTTAAACTATCTCTGAGAAATTAGATATGAATTTCAGGTAGAAATTGGCAAGTCCCAGGAAAGATTGAATTTGTTTCACGGAAGTAGGAGCAGGCCAGGTCAATATGGCTTTTACTTTGAAGGGTCCATACCAATTCTTTCTGGGGTAAGAATAAATCCTAGGTAGTGAACGGAGGTCACATGAAACAAACATTTTTCAGGTTTGGCCAGGAGTTTATGATCTCGGAGTCTCTGCAAAACTGCCTTCCCGTGCTCTTCATGTTGTTTAGGATCCTTGGAAAAGATCAGTATGTCATCCAGATATACAAAAACAAAGAGAAACAGCATGTCAGAGAACACCCTATCAATAAAGCGTTGGAAAATTGCCGGGGCGTTAGCCAATCCGAAGGGCATGACTAGGTACTCAAAATGGCCAAAGGGTGTTCTGAAGGTGGTCTTCCATTCGTCTCCTTCCCTGGCACGGATCAAATGATAGGCGCCCCTGAGATCCAACTTGCTGAATATCACTGCGCCTCTCACGGCTTCCAGGATATCCGAAATCAGGGGTAACGGGTACCGATCCTTGAGGGTACATTGATGTAGCCCGCGATAATCAAGGCAGGGTCTGAGTTCCTTGGTATCCTTCTTGGGAACAAAGAATAGAGAAGCACCAGCAGGAGATTTCAAAGGTTTTATGGTGCCATTTTGAAGGTTGGTATCCAGGTATTCTCTTAGGGCCTTCTTCTCGGGTTCGAAAAGAATGAACATCCTGCCGAAGGGAATCACTGCAGAGGGTTCCGTATCTATTGCGCAGTCTCCAGGTCTGTGTGGGGGTAAGGCCTGGACAATGGCAGTTGAAAAGACATCAGCATAAGCTTGGTAGACTTCAGGAACTTGCATGACATTGGATAACATTAGTGGTGTCTGTTGTTCCTTTGTTGGTTCCTTTGGGTGTGTTAATGGAGGTTCTAGGGATAGACAATGAGACATGCAAAACTCCGAGCCTAGGAATAGGGAACCCGCAGACCAGTTGATATATGGGTTGTGTTTCTGTAGCCAGGGCATGCCCAATACCAAGCGGTAATGAGCTGACTTAATAATGTCAAACCTGATCAGCTCTCGATGGTGATTTATTGAAAGCTGGATCTCCTTGGTCTGAAGGCTTATGGGTCCTGATGTGAGGGGTCTTCCGTCGATAGCCTCCACAGGCTGCATGGTGCTTTGTGTTTCGTAGGGAATCTGATGTTTATCAACCCACTCATGATTGATGAATATTCCCATAGCTCCGCAGTCTACCAGGGCCAAAATGGAATAGTTTGTATTCTTGGATGGTGATAAAAAGGCCTGTAGTACCACCAAATTGTTTTGTCCAGGAGAGTTCAAGGATGGAATGGATGTGGAGCAAACATCTCTCTCCCGAAGCTCTGCTCCATCTAGGATCGGGAGCTGGCGTTTCCCGAACGCTGAGGGGGTGCTAAAGGACACTCCCTAACAAAATGCTTATCTGAGGCGCAGTACATGCACAAGCCCGTATGAATTCTCCTCATTCTCTCTTGTGGAGATATGGGTCCACGAAAGGCACCTATCTGCATGGGCTCGGATTCTGAGACTGGGCTTGGGTTGATTTCCGGTCTGGGGGTACCCTCAAATGATACCTTGGAAGGAGTTCCCCTGGATTTCTTCTTTTCTGACTTCCTTTCCTGGATACGGAAGTCAATCTGCATGGCAAGATCCATTAATGCCTGGAATGAGCTTGCTCGTGCCACTCTGGCCAGCTCATCCTTAATTTTTTCGTTCAATCCTCTCCTGAACAGGGTAAATCTCGCCTCAGTGGACCAGTCAGCTTCCTTTGCCAGTTGTTTAAATCGGGTCACATACGTGAGCATATCCTGGGCCCCTTGCTGAAAGTCTAACACGCGTTCTTGTGCACTGTAGACCTGCTCAGGGCGGTCAAACATGTCTTTTAGGGCCAGTATAAACCCATCATAATCGTCCAGGAGGGCATCACTAGAGTTAACGAGGGGAGTGGCCCAAGTCAAGGCATTATCAGAAAGGTGAGAGATTATAAAACCCACCTTGGCCCTGGGGGTCGCAAAATAGTAAGGCTTGAAGGTAAAGTGAACCAAGCACGAATCCAGGAATGCACAAAGGGTCTTTGCTGAGCCGTTGTATTTATCCACGACTCCGCCCAGTATAACACTCTCTTTTGTAGCAGAATCCCGGGATAGGACCAACTGTTTGAGAGCGGCGTTCTCCGCTTTCAGATTCTGTACCTCGGTTGATAGTTCCTGCATACGACGCATCAAGTCCTGCACGGCAGCCTCCATGTCGATATCGCTTTCGATTGGGTGGCGTCTCAAACTGTCAAGGAGTTCCCCCCTTCTCACCTGAATCTGTTCTTTTCCGGTGTCCTTGGATGCTGCCTTCTTTTGGATGGAACGGGTTTTGAAGAAGGTGGCCCGTGTCTCTGCCGAATACAGAATCCGTTCAGTTTTCCAGGAGGCCAAATCCAGGAATCCAGGAGGCAAGGTAAGTTCGCTAGAACTAGAATCCAGGAGGAAGAAGAAGGGGGAGGTTCAAGGAAGGGAAAGTGGAGTGGAAAGGAGAAGAACCGCGAGCTACGGAGCACACGTCTGGTCGCCACTTCGCAATAGCATTGAGACACGTGCAGCCGCGGAAGGCGTGGTCTAGAAATAGAGAAAGGTTATGTCCAACGCATAGAGCGAGAAGGGAATGCGTTGGACGGCCATATTGGAGGTATTAATGTGTATAAGCCCGTTGTGACAGGGACCATGAGGCCCAAAAGGGGCACACCCTGCGGTTCATGACAGTAAGATCATTGAGAAAGCGGTAGTCGCACAACTGTATCAACACATAGCCAGCAACAATCTCCTCCAAACCTACCAATCCGGATTCAGACCCAGATGCGGCACAGAGACAGCAACCATACAGGTGGTCAACGACACCCTCGACATCCTTGACGACGGCCACCCCTGCCTCCTGGTTTTACTCGACCTCTAGGCCGCTTCCCACACAATAGACCACCAGGGGCGCTTACGGACACCCTACATCGGTACATGGGGATCAGCAACCTTGTACAATGCTCGTTCAAGTCCTGCCGCACCAACCGCAAACAGTTTGTTCAGATAGACTCCTCTAGATCGCCAATGCTGCCCATCACCTGTGGAGTCCTGCAGGGTTCCATCCTCTCCCCAGTGATCTTCAATCTGTACATGGGGACGCTGAGAGCCCTCCTAGCCACACACAACATCCACATCCACCAATAAGCCGACGACACACAACTATACCTCAATATCGACTCCATCAAGGACATCCACAGGCTCAAAACCTGCCTCTCACTGATCCAGTCTTGGATGTCCAATGCATACTTGAAGCTCCATCACTCAGAATTCCTACTCCTCACCAACAACAATGAACACCCAGACATACGGACCTGGCTATCAACCATGAACTCTGAAGGTTTCATATACAAGCTCACCTCCTGCGCTAAATCCCTCGGGTTGCACATCGACAAACACCTCTCCTTCAAGACACATATAGCTAAGAAAACTCAGACAACTTGGTATCAGCTCTCCCTCCTTCTAAAAGTGAAGCCTTTCCTCCCATCCGGAGAGCTTTAGATCTACCATTCAAGCACTGATCCTATCCCACCTGGATTGGGGCAATGCGCTCCATGAAGGCCTCCCGTCATCCTCCGTTGTGCACCTGAGAAGTGTCCTACACGCGGCTGCATGCCTCATCAAGGGTCTACACAGATACGACCACATCTCCCCGGCCCTCATTGACTTTCAGTGGCTCCCACTACGTGCACGTATCACTTTTCAGTCTTGCTGCATCATCTATAAGGCAGGCACCCTCAAGTCACCCAGCTACCTTGCGGAGAAACTCTGCATCTCCGGTGGACAGCGCATTGCCAGAAGCCAGAACACGTGCACACTTGAAATCTGCTGTTGCAAAAAAGGAAAGGACCAGAAAACAAGCCTTCTCTGCCTATTCCCCAAGACTATGCAACCTCCTGCCTGTGAACAACAGACCCCCCCCCCAGGCTCCTACAATTCAGAAAAGAATTCAAGACCCACCTCGTCAAGGTGTCTCTCCTCAACACCTAAGCCATCACGTCACCCCTTGCGCCACCTGACTCACTAAATGCCGCCCACCTCTATTCTCCCTGCCACCCGGTACAGGTGTTCCCCATCTCTGCCCACCTCTGTATCTTTCCCTCCACTGTATATCTGTTCTGATGTTACCACTGAAAAGCACACTGTTATGCATCTGTAATGCTATACACCTCTGTAAAGCATTCCGTTAAGTATCTGTATTGGTGTATACCTCTGTAAAGCGCTCCGTTGCTTCTCGAAGCTAGGTGCACGCTCAGTTAATACCATCATAATAATACTAATAATAATAATAACTGCCAGAATGCAGATCACACCTCCCTTCTGTTCCTGGGCCTCCTCTCCATCCTCCAGAAACCCCTCAAAAGGACATTATTAGGAAAAAATAAATAAGAGAAGTAATCAGGGAGGGAATCCAGGGTAGGAAAATCTATGCCTCCATGTCTTTATTAAAATTGTGATTTCTTATACAGGTAGCTCGGAAAATCCCTGAATGACAGGCTGTGGTTGTTTCCCTCTGGGTCCAACGGAATGTGAGGAAACATAAGGATCAGGAGACGCTCATGAATATTCCTAACAGGACGGGATTGCAAGCCTGAGACAACCAAAGAGAGGTCACCAGAACCACTGATGATCTCTGAATTCTCACAAGCCAAATCAGTCTCAGAATCATAAGGAACGGGGGAATGCAAAACTCCTGATTCCAATCCAAACCTACTGAAAATCATCCCAAGCCACAGCCTCCGGGTCTGGCCTTCAGCAGAAAAAACATGCGGGTTGAGAATTGAGATGAGAGGTCTATCTCTAAGGAACCACATAGAGTATCTATTTTGTGAAACACTGACAGGTATACCCTGAGTCGCTGGATTTGAGAAGGTGTGTGACATTCCAGTCAGCTACAGTAGTGTGTAGGTCGGGGAGATATTCTGCCTGAAGCACAATCTGCCTGTCTAGACAAAAATGCCAGAACTCCTTCACTATTTCTGCTAACAAGCATGAGCAGGGCCCCTCCATCTTGTTGATGTATGCACTGTTGTGTGTTCTGTAACAAGGCGTGTCACCAGGCATTGTCTAGAGGGGGAGGGGGCACCATGTCCACCTCTGACTCGGGTGCCAGAGTGGAACACGGACCACCTCCCAG